>NC_090940.1:16311034-16963117 GCF_040938575.1 Ambystoma mexicanum
GAGGAGGAAGCACTCATGTTGGGGGGGCTTAAGGTGCCCCTTACTTGGAGTACTCCTGGCTCCACATGCTTAAAGAGTCGTGCAGGGCTGGGGCCATTTGCTTCTTGTGGCTGGCACGGCCTATTGGCGATGCAGGCTGGGGTAATGCAGGTGGAAATAGTATAGGAATCTCCTTTATGTAGCCCCGCTTGTAAGGACGGTCTTGGGTGGTGATTTACCAGAGTTCTGCCATGCACTGCAGGCACAAGGATTCGGGCAAAGGTGTTTGATACTCCCCTGCCTCCCACGTTTGAGGTGCAAGTCATCCAGTGCATGGCGTGAGGCAGGAATCTGGATCTGAGGCATTGTGATGTGGTGACGAGCAGTTAAGCAAAGGAAAAAACATATATGCATACGTGTGATCTGCATGCATGCTAATGTGTGCGCATGCAAACGTGTCTCCACATGTATCACTGAAGTGTGTGTGTGTGTGTGTGTGTGTGTGTGTGTGTGTGTGTGTGTGTGTGTGTGTGTGTGTGTGTGTGTGTGTGTGTGTGTGTGTGTGTGTGTGTGTGTGTGTGTGTGTGTGTGTGTGTGTGTGTGTGTGTGTGTGTGTGTGTGTGTGTGTGTGTGTGTGTGTGTGTGTGTGTGTGTGTGTGTGTGTGTGTGTGTGTGTGTGTGTGTTTTTGTGTGTTTTTGTGTGTTTTTGTGTTTGTGTTTGTTTTTTTTTCACTGTATCCAGGCTAGGGGAGGAGTGTCAGTGAATGCGGTTGGGCTTGGGGGCAGGAGTGTGTAAAGGGGATGGAGTGTCATTGAGGCAGCAGCAAGGGGTTTTGCTGGCATTTCTTGTTGCTGCCAGCATGGGCATGTTTTCTGAAAGTGCAATTACTGACATTATGGGCAGGGTCGCCTGGAGTGTGATATGTGGGAATACTGGCATATATTGTGGGCACAGCCAGCATGGAAATATCTTATTACACTGCAAGAATGTTGGCATACATGGCGGGCAAAGGCATTATGAAAATATGTTTGGGAATGCTCTTGCGTGCTGTTGGATATTTTTTTGTATGTGTTAGCTTACAAAAACGATTGCAATTTTATGGCTTTTACCTATTTTTTCACAAAAAGTGTGTCCCCCAATAGGGGGAGAACCCCAAACATCCCATTGTTGAGCTAATCTCCCTCACTACGCTTGGTAGTATGCGCATTTGTAATAAATAGTTGACCCCCCCATTAAAAAAAAAAGACGAGCGGCCACTGCTCTGGGTATTTCAGCGCTGGAGAGAAGGCCTCGGGAGACTGGTTTATAGAAGAGGGTCCTGACGACTGAAATAGAAATGAATGGTATACATGTCAGCAGGGGCGTTGCTTAGGGGTGCGGGGGTCGAGGCGGCTTTAGCCCCAGGCCTTTTGGTTGTAACCCTGGATAAATGCTCGGGCTACAACCAAAAGGCTAACTGTCTCCGAGCCCCGTCCTTAGCCTAGTCCCGGATCTTTTCCAGACCTAGCAACACCCCTGCATGTGAGTTACTCCACACTTGGTCCTCTGTTCTCAGAGCGGGATGGAGACTCCACCCTTTCCTTTCTGCTGTGTTGGTTAAGCCAATGTGATGCTGGAGCTCGCATCACCTGACAGCCGCCATGGAAAAAAGACTTCTGTGAACTGATGGCGATCATATAACATGAAGCACAGTGTTATGTCTCCTGCGGGGCTCAGTATGCCAAAGAAACACTGACAATGGATGCACGTCTTAACTCCTTTATTCCTATACATTAACAACCTCCTCCACGTGTGTCCCCTTGCCATCCCCTCCCTCAGTGCCTACCCCAGTCTCTTGCTCTTCTCCCTTAAGGGGACTTTGCCCCATTAGGCTCCAACACCCCCCTTACTTATCACGATTGTTCTTGGCCTACATCTGTTCGATGAGGTGGGGTGTCCTGCGTATGTTTCTTTGTGGCCGGCCGGGTGGGGCACCAGCTTCTTCGTCTGGCGCCTCCAGCGGAGGGTCTTCAGGTGGTTCCGGCTGGGCTGTGTCGCCCTCCGTGTCTCCTTCCGGCACGGGTGTCTCATCTTCCTAATCTTCTTGGAACAATTTCCGAAAGAACAATGCGTTCCTTGTTATGTCCCCCTGCTCTCCAGTGGCCGTGATCATTTGTATTTTATTTATTTATATAGTGCACCAGGCCCAAGGGCATCCGGGCGCATCACTTAGGTTACAACAAAATAAGAATAAAAAAGAAGCATTTACAAAATGATATACATATACAGATTGTAAGGACAGTTAATTACATATTTACACATGAATAAGCCATAGGCACGAATGAGGGTTCAGCCCTAAGTGGGTTGGGGAGCGAGTTCCAGAGTTTCGCCACCATGACTAGGAAGCTGATCCCGCCCGATCTCTGCAGGTTGAACCGGAGGATGGAGAGGCAGTTGGTCTGGGCGCTTCTGAGGGGTCTGTTGGAGGTGTGGATAGAACATCTATGGGGCAAGTAGCTTGGCGCTTGGTCAGTGAGGCATGTATAAGTTAGAGCGAGTGCTTTCAGAGAGATTCTTTGTGTTACTGAGAGCCATCGGATGCTTTGTCTGGTGTCAGAGATGTGTTGGCTCCTGTGGATATTTAGAGCAGCTCCTATGGCGTTGATTGTTTTGGATGATCTGTAGCTTATTGCAGAGGTTGGTACCAAGATACAGGGCGTTGCAATGGTCAATTCTGGACATAACCAGTGTCCTGGCTAGTGTGGTACAATTGGCTGGTGATAAGAATGGACGGCAAGCTGTGATGAGCTTACATGTGTATGATGCAGCAGAGGAGACTGCGTAAGTTTGTCTGGCAAGAGAGAGGGTGGAGTCAATATAGATGCCTAGCGTTTTAGTGTCCTTTGTGACTTTGATGATATTACCATCAATGATGAAAGATTTAAACGAGGGGTCTTATTTGTTGAGTCTTTGGTGAGAGCCTAGGATGAGAAGCTCTCTCTTTTCGTCATTCAGACAAAGTTCATGTTGCGCCATCCAGGCTTGGATGACTTGGTAGATGGAGTTAACGGCAAGAGTGTCAGTTGTGTGATCACCTGTAATGGGGATGAGTATCTGGGTGTCATCTGCATAATTAGTGTAGATGACACCCAGATAATCCAGGATATCAAATAGTGGCTTTGTAAACATGTTGTACAGTGTGGGGGAAACACACGATCTTTGTGGGACCCCACAGGTGACTGGAGATGGTTTCACGGCCGCGGAGGGAGAGAAAACCCTCATAGATCTGTTTTCCAATAATGAACTGATCCAGGCCATTGCTTTGTCAGAGAAGTGGGCAGCTAGTTTGAGGCGTCGACTAAGTATTTGGTGATTTACAAGGTCAAACGCCGCAGATAGATCTAGTAGGAGTAGTAGGGCCAGTTTACCCTCATCATTTAGGTCTTCAATCTGAGTTTTAAGGTCAATAAGGGCAGTTTCCGCTCCGTGCCGCGGACGGAACCCAGATTGTCTGTCCCAAGAGTTTGTTGGATTCCAGGCAATCTTGGATCTGCAGGTAGGCAGCTTGATCGAGGATTTTTAGCAGAAATGTCACTGTAGTGATGGGCCTGTAGTTGGTTGGTATATTAGCATCCAGTGATGGTTTTTTAAGGAGTGGAATGACCCCGGCGTCCTTCAGGCTGTCAGATACAATCCCAGAGCAAAATGTGAAATTTATGAGAGTAGTAATGAAAGGAGCTAGATCATGAGTGGCCTCCTTAAAAATAGGAGCAAGGCATAGGTCACCCTGACAATTAGAAGGTTTGAGGTGGTTAATAATATGTTCAACTTCAGAGATAGAAAGGGGTGAAAAGCTGAATGGTTTCAGGGAGTCAAGATTGGTGTTGTTTTTGACCATAGTGGTTTTAGGTTGCGGGTCAATCTGCAGACAGGTTTTTTGTCATTGATTTTAGTTTGGAGAGAAGCTATTTTTCCAAGAAGCGCCTTTTGAATATTGGTACACCAGGTAGTATCTTTGGTACAGGTGTCAGGTAGGGTGACAGGGGATTCCAATTCTTTTAGTTTTCTGAATAGCTGTTTAGTGTTAGATTTGGCTTGTTCGATACGTTTGTTATAAGGGGCCTTTTTTTGCCTGAAGTATGGCCTCTTTGTAGTTCAGAGTGGCTCGGGCTATGCTTGCTTTATTTGTTTCAGTAGGATTGCTTTTCCAGCACGCTTCTAAATTCCGTTTTTCTTTGCGTAGGATTCTCAGCTGTGGTGTAAACCAAGAGTTAAGGTGAGCCCGAGGTCTAGGCTTTCTAGATTTAGTGGGAGCAACGTGGTTGAGGGCTTTCAGCATAGCTGGATTGAACGTGTCTACCGGGACAGTTGGATCAGCGCATGAGGAAGCAAGCGTGTTCGTTGAGAACTGGGAGAATTAGTGGGAGTAGTTTTTCACAAGTTATGTCTCGCTTATTTCTTGTGGAGATCGCAGGAGCGACGTCTAGAGTGGTACTAATAATTGTGGCAGGGATATTAAAGGTGATTAAGTGGTGGTCTGTCCACTCACAAGGTTGGTTAGAGTCAATGTTAATTTCACAATTTAGGTCCGCTATCCAGTCCAAGATTCTGCCCTTGGAGTGTGTGGGCTCGTTAATATGCTGCGTGAAGCCTAGATTAGAGAGTAGATTATTGATATCAAAGGCTGGGGTATCATTAGTGTCTTGGAGACCCAGGTTGAAGTCTCCAAATACAATGATTTGAAATTTAGTTTTAGTATTAACGGCAAGAATATCGGATAGGTCTTCAGCAAAGGTGGATATGGGCCCAGGGGGCCTGTAGAGAAGATGGAGTGTAATAGTCTGATTCGGGGTTAGAGAATTTAGCTGTCAGTACTTCAGCTGAAGTGATTTGATGCACATGGGAGATGCAGAAGTTTGTAGAATTTGTATGTATGATGGCAATACCACCTCCTTTAGTTTGGCTGGTATTACGATCACACCTGATGATGGTGTAGCCTGTAGGGATAGCTAATGAGAGTAGCGGTCCTGAGGCAGCATGGAGCCAGGTTTCTGTGATGGCAATGAAGTCAAGGTCATGTGTTGTAGTAAGATCGGCAATGTCAAGTGCATGCCCGGTGAGGGATCTGGCCTTAATGAAAGCTCCCTTGATTGTAGTTTTGGGGGCGAGTGGGGTGCTCTCATCTGGGTTGGTGTCTGTGATGGGTGTGGGTAGAGCGGTGGTGAGAGTTGTTACAGTTGGAGGTGAGTGGTTGGTTTGTCGAGTAGAGTTCATGTAGTGGTAGGAGGCGTGAGGGAGTCTAGAACCAAGTCTGGAATTCCTCGTGGATACCGTGCAAGGTTGGGTAGGTGTAGGTTTGGTGGCAAAGTGTTGGAGCCAGAGGACTGGGGGATTGAGGTATGGGTTGGTAGAATGGGTAAGGGTAGCCATAGCTAAGGTGGGGAAATGCTGTAGGTTGATCAGCAGAGTAGTGCTAGGGCTTTGAGCATGTAGGGTGGGAGGTGTGGTGAGCGTTGGTTGCGGGGCGCAATGGGGTAGTGGAGGTGTGTGCGTCCAGGTGTGTAATAAGGCTGCAGGTAGGGAGTTGAGATAGAGAGAGGATACCTCAGTTAGTACTAATAACTTGAGGATGAAAGGCAGGGCGAAGTGATTAGCCACAGAGGAAAGGCTTTGCCAGTGCATCACGACTGTACCCTCAGAGGTGTCCACGGGTTAGGTAGGTTAAGGCGATGTACAATTTGCAAGGGCCTAAACGAGGCACTGCTATGAGTAATTGGCAGGGCTAGCAATGGATTAGGGGAACTGCGTGACAGGCAGGCAAAGATTGCATGGTACAAGGCAGGTTAGCAGGCACATCTGTGACGGCATCAACATTCAAATTAGCAGTAATACGCTTAATAAATGAGCAGATAAAATGCCATTTGAGGCTGGGTACCAGGCAGTTGGTCAATACATTCAGGCAAATTGGCAATTAGTCAATACATTCGGAATGTGCTATAGAGCAGATGTAATGTACAGGAATGTAATGTGAAGCATATGAGCAGAGTGGCTGGCTTTCAAACAGTACTAAGCTACTCTGTATCACAAAGTGGTTTGCCAAGGAGGGGTAGATGCACGGGGGCCGAGGCAGAGATAACGCGCCTTGCGATAACCAGTGCTATTGAGGCCAGTTGTGAGAATTGGCATATACAGGCAGTAGAGTCGTGGGCAATATGCAGTAATCAGATGCCAGAGTGACACAATATGAGTAGGTTTCAAGATATAATATACGTGGTGGTGGTGGTGAGGGTAACAATATTGGGTCAGTAGTGTGAACAACTTACAAGAATGTCCTAAGTAAAGGCAACGGGGAGTGTGCAAGTAGTCTCTTAATGGGTCTCGTCATGATGTGATACACACAGTACAGAGGTACATGTGGGACAACGTTATTCTGTGAGTGCCTCTAATGGTCAGGGGTCCAGGCTGACAGGCTTGCGGGCCGGCGAGAGGACATATGGTAGAGAAAGAAGACTGGAACTTAGGGACCTGGAGCAACACACAGCACGGCAGGCTCGGTCAGCTCAGTCAGGAGCCTTTTTCGTTAGGCCTTCTTCCGTGGGCTGGCGCTCGCCTGCCGCCGAGGTGTGATTGGATATATGGTGACTGCTGCAACCAATCCAAGCGGTCCTATGCTTGGTGGCTCGGGTTGGGGGGGTTGCATTCAGCAGGACGGCCATCTTAAAGAGGGGTGAACCTTGAGTAATGTAATGGCGAGTGCACTCAGCACGAATAAGCAAAAAACGTTGGTGTTCCCAGCAAAGAAGATGATCAGGATACTTTTTCGGCAGTAAAGCGGACGATGAGATTAATATGCGGCAGGATGCCGCTCGATCGTGAGTAGGCTTGGGGGCTGCTGGTAAATATGCCCAGAAACTTACCTTGCCACCCAGCAGGGTGAAGGTTAGGAGGGTGCTGCTCCTGCAAGACGGGAGGGCTCAGCCAGAGCTCCTGCTCTGCTGACGATGGACTGGGTCCTCTGACTTCGGTGACCACTAGGGGCTCAGGTCTGTACCTGGAGTCTGTCTTCCTCTGTTGCGTCTGTTGGACCAGTACAACCTTGCCTACAGGGATCTGATGTTCCTTGGCTTTCTGCTTCTGGTCTGTCCATTCTTTGGTCTTTCCCCTCTCGGGCTCCCTTTCCCTGATCTCAGTGTCTTCCTCCAGAGTGTAGTCTTCCACTTCAGGTAGTCATGTTCGTGGTTTGTATTTGATCATGGGTCCTCATGAGGGATGTTCGGGTAGCTCCTTAGCATCTGGGATATTGCTTGAGGCATGGACGCCAGGTCTGCAGCAGCCTTCTGGCGCACTCTCTTTATGGTCGCCATGAACCACTCCACCATGCCGCTGGCTTGCGACCACAGTGGGGTGAATCTCGGATGTTGGAATCCCAAGTGTGCGGCAAACTTCTTGAATTCTTGCCCTTGAAATGGCGGACCATTGTCTGTTTTGACAATGTTGGGGACGCCCCACTCGCTGACCAGTTCATCCACTACTGTCACTACTTGATGGAATGCTGTGATTGTGACTTGTTTCACCAGGGGGAATCTGGAATATTCATCAATGGCCACTAGAAGATGACCCCCTTCTTCCAGGGGGCCGTAAAAGTCAATGGATACCCTTTGCCAGGGTCCTTCAGGTAGTGGAACTATCTGGAGCAGACAAGGCGGTGTGGTTGTCGCTGTCACCTGGCATGATATACAGTGTTTCAGTGTGTCCTCGACTATGGTGTCCATGTAGGGGAACCACACTTGATTACGCAGGATCTTCTTGGTACTGGCTATGCCTCTGTACCCTTCATGTGCAATAATGACAGGGGATTTCCTGAGACTCTTGGGGGGCCACTAGCCGGTTCACTCTCAGGAGTGTCCCTTGTTCTGTTGTGACCAGTTCTCTGTGTATCCTTGCCATTCTCTGTAGGTCTCTCATGTCCACCTCCCCATTTGGAAGCGTTCCGTGGACATGTGGCACCATCTGTTGGTGTTCGTGGGGTGGATAGCCGCCTGAATGGTAGGGTCAGCTCTGCACTTCTCAGCAAATTGTTCCCTTCTAATGGAGGGAGGGAGGGCATTCAGGGATAGGTAGGCAATGTATTATTCGGCCTGCAGCTGCATATCCGTGTCCGGGGCATTGCCTGGGTGTCTCGATAAGTAGTCTGCCGGGATGGCTACACCGCCCGGCTTGTGGGCAGTGGTGTAGTCATACTCCTGAAGGCGAATGCCCCACCTCTCTATGCGCGGGGGCATCTTGATTTTCAGATTCCCAAAGAGTGATAGCAGTGCTGGGTGGTCTGTTATGCGTACAAAAGTCCTTCCGATTATGAAGTGGTGACATTTTTTGCACGCCCAGACTGCCACCAGGCTCTCTCGTTCAGCCTGGGAGTAGGCCTGCTCAATGGGGGTGAGCGCTCAGCAAGCATACGCCACTATGCGTGTCTCTGACTTCTGGTGTGGATTGGTCTGGGCCAAGATGGCACCCAATCCGATGGGACTTGCGTCGACTGTGATTTCGGTATGCCATTCCGGGTTGAAATATGCGAGCTGATCGTTGTTTACAAGTTCCTTTTTGATCATGACAAAGGACTATTGACATTGTTCATCCCATGTAAAGGGGAGGTCCTTATTGAGGCGTAGTCTGAGTAGGCTTGTCAGTGTCGCATAGTGGGGCAGGTACCGGGCGCAGTAGCCCACCATCCCTAGGAAGGAACGTAGTTCAGATACATCCTTCGGGGGGTCCAGGTCGTCAATGGTGCTTATCTTTTCTGGGTCCACTGTGAAGCCTTGATCCGAGAATATGTATCTGAATAAGCATAGACTATGCTTGTTAATGGTGCACTTCGGGCCATTGAGAGTGAGGCCTGCCTCATGGAGGATAGTGCATACTTGTCTTAGTGCATTATTGTGATGTTCTTGAGTGACTCCAAACACCAAGATATCGTCACTGTAGTTGAAGGTGTTTGTGACTGGTGCTATCAGCCTGCGTATCGTCTCTTGGAATATCTCGGCTGCCGAGGATATTCCGAAATTAAGCTGCTTATAGGGGAATACGCCTTTGTGAGTCGTGAAGGTAGTTATCGGCCTCGATGCGGGATCGATGACCATCTGGTGATATCCTTGGTTTGGATCCAACTTTGAGAATCGGGTGGCTTGGTTCAGTCTTACTAGAATGTCCTCAATGTTGGGTCCAGGATGTCGCTCCCTTTTGGATTGCTGTGTTCGGGATCTGCATGTCGACACAGAGGCGTAGGCGCCCATCTGGTTTGGAGACTTCCACCAAGGGGGACACCCACGGGGTGGGGCCTTCCACTCTTTCGATTATGTCATTTTGTAGTAGCAGTTGCAGCTCTTGCGTCACTTTTGCTTGGAGATGGAACCCTATCCTTCGGAGGTGTTGCGGCACGGGCCGTACTGTGGGATCAATATGAAGGCATATGTCTGTTTCTTTCAGCATGCCTACATCCTTAAATAGGTTGGGAAACATCCCTTTCAGTTCGTCCATGTCCACTGCCCTTTGAGTTATGGCTCGTATTGTTTGGGCCTGTGGCGGGAGGCCTTGTATCTTCTCGGACTGTTCATACTGGAGGTTGATGAGTTGTAACGCAGTGCCCATCTTGTAACTCAGGAGGCATCTTCCCATACTGGGCTCTTGATGACATGAATCGTGACAGGGACTCGGTGCTCCCTGTGTACTAGGTCACACAGAAATTGTCCTTTTGGATTTCAGTGGTAGGGGCGTTCCCACTGGAAAATGCAGGCTTGGGAATGGTGCAATGGGCATGTGCCTGCCATGGTCTCATTCATTTTCTCATTCATCACATTGACGGTGGCCCCTGTGTCAATGAGGAATGGCATGTCAAGTCCTCCTAGGTGTACAGTCACCTTCCGGGCTGTGCTATCGTCGTACGTGTCATATATGAGTCAGACGTATTCCTTACTGTACCAGTCATACTCGTAGTATCGGTCTGCATTTGGTGGTTCCTCTTCCGTCTGAGGATTCTCACAGGGGTCAACTGTGGGGAATTCTCATTGTTGGTCTTCCCCTTGGTAAGGTTGTGCGCCAAAGAGGTGTTCCGAGGTGTCAAAGGCTCTATCTGGGATGTCAACTTGTAAGTTCTCGACAGCTCGAATTAATCCGGGGTGCGTTGTATATGCTGCACTGTTTCTGCTGAAGCCGGTTCTCGTGCTTTCTCTTTCTGGGTATGGCCGCAGCTTGGGCGCCCTCATCGAGTCGTATCTCCGGGGGGGAGTCGATTGCAGTGGCGGTCTGTATGCCGGTAGTAGTGGGGCCCTCTCCCAGCACATGATTTGAAAATGATTCTCCTGCCGCACCTCATACACATTTGGCCGATGGCGGGGCATTGGCCCGTGTGTGGGAATTCAAACCCGCATCTATAGCATTGTCTTTCGGGTTGGGCCCGGCGAGTAGTACTCCAGATGTCTTGGTGGGGGGCTGCGCCCCTCTGGCCGGCTTGCCCTTGGGGGCTATTGACCATGGCAGCAACAATGTCTGTCTTTTTGGGGTTTTTATCTGGGCTGCTTGTACATCAACCTGTTCGTAGACTCTTGCCCAGTTCAGCTATTTCCTGCAGTGGGAGGGGTTTCTTTAACGGGTGTTTCCTGAATTGCGAGGATATACACCCCTCTGTCACCCTCAGCTGGATGGCCTCATCATCGACGGCTTACAAAAAATCTTGCACAAACATAATTATGCAAAAAACGTTATATGTAACTTTGTAAAACAGACAAAACATTAAAACCAATACATTAGTGTAGAAAAGGCATGTTTAAAAATGTAAACATAGCTAGAAAGAATGAGTGAAGCTTGGTTGCCTCCTAAAGTTCTGTTCCATAATTCTCTTGATTTAAAAAGTGTAACGTGCAACATTCTGGACGCACAGTAAGTCATCTGCTCACAATAAGTAACAGGTGCTGTATTGTGGACACATTCCCGTTTTGCCTGGGCGTTATGCATCATTGGCCATTGCGGTGGTGAATTTTGGGAGCCCTTTGCATCTGTACGCAGGATGATTTTATGTAAAGAATTTTTATTGAGAGATGTGAAGGCTGCAATGCTTAATTGGGAGTTGTCTTTTTATTATGTAAAAATAGTCATGTACTCTGGGAGGACACCGCTTACCAGCGCCATCCTCCCCTGCCGTGTGTAGCTGACACCTGACAGCTTTGGGTATATCAAAAGCCTCTGGCCGTGGACAGCCTGATTAGCATTTCAAGGCCCCATGGATTTGCATCTCCATTGTCAAACCTTGCTGGTGGCTGCAAATACTGAAGAATGTTAATTAGCAGGCCTCAGGGAAGCCTGGGTGCAGGAAGTGACAATGGAGACCACAGACAAACACCTCTTTGTAATGCAATGGGTCAACCTGGTACAAACACCACTCCTTGGTATGAAAGGGCAGTGATTGTCTTGTCTGGAACCACTCCTTTCAGAGCAGGGAAGTATGTGAATTGTAGGAGACAAAAGTCTGCCTGCCGCCCCCTACTTCAAATGAGGGCCATGTTGTGACCAAGCACGGCATAGGCCTCAGTTAATTAGGGAGACACTTCGATGTACAAGGTGGGACTTAGAAGTATATGTTGTCCTTCCCCAGTCTGTTGCCAAGTCTTCTGATTCTGACCTGAAGCATCACTGAAGATTGTTGGTGGGGACCCAGGATTGGATCATTACGGTGGGTATAGCCTGCACCAATCACTGGGGCCCGTTTGGCTTTAAAACAGGGCTGCGCCCCCCCTCACTGATCAGATCTGAAGACTTCGGGAGGAGTAAGAAGGAGGACTAATCTGGACCCGAGCTGAAGGTACAGTCTACCTTACATCTTCTGCCAGTGAAGGAAAGCCAGGAGTTCCAAGAGGGGTGCAAGATCCCTCCCCTAAACATCTCCCACGTAACAGAGGGAGAGACCAACTCAGGGGACCCATCCAGCAGCTCCAGGACTGGTACCCAGCCAGCACACAGCATGCCCTGCTAGGTTCTGGCAGTAAGCTTCATAGGTGGGACGTTCCGGAGAGTCTCTGGACAAAGGACAAGGCTGTTGCCTGCTAACACCTTCCTGACCCTTGGGCTGTCCGCCTTGAAAGGACACGAGCCCTGCAAAGAAGCTAGGATGAGTGTCACACAAGCATCATCCAGCGTCCATCTTTTTAAGGACAATTTCGAGACAGTCGAGTCCTTGAACCGCATCCGGCTGCACCGCTGATTGTTGTCACGCCGCAGTCACCAGAGCCGTCCAAGATGCCTCTACCAGCATTCCAGATCCGCCAATCAGCATAGAGACGATTCTTGGGCCCGAGCCGCCGTGCTGGACAGCCTGCAGACGTCTGTCCAGCCTCACTTGACGAACTGCCTGTCGCCTGGTACCCACAGCAGTCTCCCGCCACTAACTCTGTCTCACGGGCTGCGAAGAGCCCTGGAAACGCCTCAACGCTGTCGAGCACCCAGAACTTCTTCAGCACCAGGTACATTGTGGTTCTGCCCTCCTGGTCCTTCTCCGAAGGCCCCTAGAGACAGTTACGACCCTTTGCCCCTTTGGTGATGAAACCAAATAATCTTGAATTCTAAGACTGATTACTTTACCCTCTTGTCAGTATCCAGAGTGCTTCCCTTTCCTTTGTGTCTCTGTCCTCTGTCTTCCTTTACAGTGTGGGTTGTAATTGTAGTGTGCTAGAACTGTCTGTTGTAGTAATAATAAAGTAGATATTTGTATTGATAATTTGTGTTTCCAATCTTTTCGGATCCCTTCTGGTGTACTAGAGGTGTGGGGCTGATAGATGGTTTAGAAGCCATATTCATCCCTGGACCACTGGTGCCCCGGAAGCTGATTCGTCACAGGGGGCACGCAGGGAAAACATCTGTCTCCTACTGATTAAGCGGGAAAAGGGGGAACTTGTATAGGGGGAGAGTGGCATAGAGTTTGGCGTCACTGCTCCCACTGGTGGCAGGTTGGGTCGCCAGTCAAATGTTAATGTTAATGTTAAAGGACATTTGTACCGTGCACTATCACCACCAGAGTGGTCCCTTGGCGCTCTGGCGGTTCTGAAAGAGGAAGGGAGGGGAGTTAGTGGGAGGAAGCAGGAAAAGTACAAGAGAGCTGTGATGTGCTGTTGGCGGCCTCAGCCCGGTGGGTCTGTTGGCTGGGCCTGGGGTGTTTGCGGACGGTAGTCGTCATGTACTGTTGTGCAAGACTGTGTGTTTTTGTTTTGTTGTTGCAGTGTAGTGAAGTTTGTGCGGTTTGTTGTGCTGTAGGTTTTGGTTGTGTTTGGTTTGGAGTTTGAGAGGTGTATGCAGAAAGGGAGATTGTTAGTAGGGTTGGTTAGTTTGCGTCTCTATCCCGAGTTTATGCGGTCGGCTTGCGCAGTCTCCCCTGGTGCGGCTCTGTCCTGATCTCGGTCCGACTGGCATACAAGGTTCCTTACTCCTCTGGCCCCCACCTCTAACCTGCTCTCTCATAGCTCCTCTTATCCTCCCTTCATCCTCCTGTGGCCAGTGCACCTGCCAGTGTCAACCTCTCAGGTAGTGTGGTGATTGCCAATATCTCGTCAATTCCACTCCACTGTGGTACCTGGCGGTAACTAAGGGGCGGGTGAAAGTCTTGGTACGATTGTCTGGGTTAGTTGGCTCAGTCTTCGTGCGTGCCGCCTGTGTTCCAGTCTGTCCGGTGTCAGCCGTCCAGGTGCTGTGTGAGTTACCCTCTCGGGTCGGGGATGTCCAGTTTAGTCATCCTTTTTTTGGTTTTGGTTTCCAGATTTAGTCTGTGGTGTTGAAGAGACAGGTTTTTAGTGATTTCCTGAATTTTAGGTGATCTTCAGTGTTTCTTATTTCTTTTGGGATGGTCCAGGTTTTTGCGGCTAATTGGTAGAAGGAGGTGCCTTTTTCTTAAGGTATCGTTTGAGTTCCAGGTAGATTTTGTTGCTTGATCGGAGGGGCCTCTCTGGTTTGTAGATTATTTTCTTTTGTAGGAATTCTGCTCCTTGTCCACTGATTGCCCTGTGCGTTATGCACATTGTTTTGAAGGTGATGCGATGTTTTACTGGGAGCCAGTGTAATGTTTTTAGGGCTGGAGTGATGTGGTCTCTTCTGGATAGTTTGAGGACTAGTCTTGCTGCTGCATTTTGGATCTGTTGCACTTTCTTCAGGAGGTATTCTGGTATTCCGAGGTAGAGGCTGTTTGCGTAGTCGATTTTTGACATGATGAGGGCAACCATAGTGAGTGTTTTGTGCGTGAAGGAGAGGAAAGGTAGAATTCTTCTTGCCATGTGGAGGAGGAAAAAGCATTTGATTATGATTAATTTAACACCTTCCACAGCAGTGTCATGAGAAAAACAAGTCTTCTTGGCCCCTTACGCCCACAGGTCCATGCTTGTAACTTCACACTTCCTGTGATGTCCCGCCTATGACGTCACCGGGGTCAAAGGCTGCGCCCCGTGGGGCGAGTGTCTGGTGTAAAAGCAGAAGATCCTTTGGGGGCAGCTGGGTGGGCTTCCCGGCTGCAGGCGCAGTCCAGCAGCCTGGCATGCTGGGAGCACATGACATCATGCGCCAAAAACATGTGTGTAACCCCAATTTATTGCTGCATATAACTCGCATATCTTGCCCCGGGGACAGTAGAATAACAGCGCCCTGGCCGGGAGCATCGGGCCAACGAGAATAGCAGATGCGACAAAGTGTGTGTGGGGGGGGTGGGGGGGCGGCTGTGACTGCCGGGCTTCCCAAACTCTTCCTTTTATGGCAAGGGGGGGGCAATGCAGGAATTGGGCCGGATTTCCCCAGAACCTAACGCAAGAGCCCTGCATGGCACACGGCTGTGCGTGCACCAGCAGAGAGCAGCTGTCACCAGCGTTTAGAGACCAGCTTCCAGGCGCTGAAGCGCTCTGCCTGTCCTGCACGCCAGGGAATGTGTCCTCGGAGTCACAGAAAGGATGAGTTTCCGCCGGCGTGTGCCGGACGCTCCTCGCTCGCCAAGCTCGGGACCAGTGAGAGGCTTCGGTAGCTCAGTGGGTTCATGAAAGCTGTGAGTATTCCCTGTCTGTTCTGTCCCCAGTCCCCTCCTGCTGGATTGCCAGTTCCTCTCTGGCTCTTGCTCAGTGTCTGCCGCAGCGCCCGTCGCCATCTCCCGCTCTGTCTCTCTCACCTGCTCCATTCCCTCCCAGTCCCGTGGCCGCCACTCCTTTGCCCGCGGCTCCCGCACTGCACTCTTTACTCGCAAGGTAATAGTTTTACGGGAGAGAGGGAAGGTGGCGGGAGGGGTGTTGGGATAACCTGACATTTTATGTTGCCACGAACCAGAAAAAGGCCTAATTCTAATGGAAACGTCCAAGAATAGGAGTAAGCAGTTCGGGGTGGCTGATAGACAGACATTTAAAAAAAGCCTTTCTGTCTTTTGTGTTGAAGATGCCACCTGGCTCTATTGGGCCAACACCTGGGAAGCTGGGTGAGCACCAGCGCATATTGTGGCTGTGCCTGGCACGTGCCAAAACAGTTGGCTTTGTCAACATGGCCTCTCTGCAAGGAATCAAGGGGTCGAAGGCGCGCTTAAACACATTATTCTTACCCAAGTGGCACATTTAGCTCTGCAATTAACCTATGCACTCTCAAAAGACTGCTTAGAAATAACACTGGCAGGCCCGTCACAAAACAAAGCATGAGGTTCTTTCTTGACAGGGCTAGCTCAAAGATATTCCATGAGGTTGTGGGTTCAGCGGGGAGGGGCAGGTGGGAATGGCCATATGGAATTTGCATAGCCAAACACCCAGAAGCTGTCTCCCGCCGTACAGGTCCTCGCCTCCCTAGCTGTACTGCAATGCAACATTTTCGGCTATTAAGTAGTGTTTAACCACCCCTAATTGCCAAACTTAAAAAGGTGAAATAGTATTTTAAAGCAGGTCCACTCCAGATAAAATGGAGGAAATCTACATTGAATACTAATCCCACAGACTCTTCTTTATAGATGTGGCGTTTCACCAGCGCCAAGAAGCACTTCCCAAGTAAGCCTCTCGCCGCCCTGTAGAAAAGCTGACACGGAATTGACATATTCCTTTCTGAGGAGAAGTAAGTAAGGAAAGAGCAGAATATATAACGGGTGTGGCGGGTCAGAAGGACGCATGCTATGCATCCTATGCTATAAGGATTCCCTACCTTCCAAAACCAAGGTGCTCACTCATCAGTGAATGTCTTGCCAGAATCTGTCCACTTCCCAAAACTAACCTTAACTCACCCTACCACTACAATCACGATGGGAGAGAGACTTCCTTCTCCTGGACTTTGGTTTTCACCAACTTCTATTCAGTAGCTGATTCTCAGTCTCAGTCTCTGGTGACTGTTTTGATCAGCTCTATTCAGTAGCTGATTCTCAGTCTCAGTCTCTGGTGACTGTTTTGATCAGCTCTAATCAGTAGCTGATTCTCAGTCTCAGTCTCTGGTGACTGTTTTGATCAGCTCTAATCAGTAGCTGATTCTCAGTCTCTGGTGACTGTTTTGATCAGCTCTATTCAGTAGCTGATTGTCAGTCTCAGTCTCTGGTGACTGTTTTGATCAGCTCTATTCAGTAGCTGATTCTCAGTCTCTGGTGACTGTTTTGATCAGCTCTAATCAGTAGCTGATTCTCAGTCTCAGTCTCTGGTGACTGTTTTGATCAGCTCTATTCAGTAGCTGATTCTCAGTCTCAGTCTCTGGTGACTGTTTTGATCAGCTCTATTCAGTAGCTGATTCTCAGTCTCAATCTCTGGTGACTGTTTTGATCAGCTCTATTCAGTAGCTGATTCTCAGTCTCGGTCTCTGGTGACTGTTTTGATCAGCTCTATTCAGTAGCTGATTCTCGGTCTCGGTCTCTGGTGATTGTTTTGATCAGCTCTATTCAGAAGCTGATTCTCGGTCTCGGTCTCTGGTGACTGTTTTGATCAGCTCTATTCAGTAGCTGATTCTCAGTCTGTGGTGACTGTTTTGATCAGCTGACCATGGCCTTCAATGCTGGCGTAAGCACATGGCATTATCCACCGTCCTGGAAGACTGCAACAATATTCCCCATTTTTAAAAAGGGGGATCTTTCCAAACCTCCTTCATAGTGGCCCATTTCTTTGCTGGATACAGTCTTCAAAATGTTTCTACGAGTGCTGTTGGGCCATTTGGAGCGCTCACTCACTGGGAACAACCCTCTACAGATAGACAATTTGCTTTTCGCCCTGGTTTGGGCACCATGGAGCAGGTGCTCAATTTGTATCTAGTGATATCCAATTTTGTCTTCTGTAGGGGTTAAGTGGTCCCTCTTGCTTTTATGGACCTAAGCACGGCCTTCGACCAGGTGGATCGTGCCAAGTTGTGGCCGTGCTCGAGTCCATGGGGTGTCCAGCAGATATTGTGAAAGTTCAGCGGGAGATCCATTCAAACACTAAGGCCAATGTTCAGTTTGGACCAGGGGGGAGGTGCACCGAATGGTTCGACATTATACTTGGTGTACGTCGGGGTTTGTATTGGCTCCTCTAGTCTTTACCCTATATATTAATGGGGTGCTGCGTGCATTATTGAACACTGCGGGGGACTTTCTGCAAAGGGGTGGGGCGGGGCAGACCGTTCCCGGTCCTGGCCTGTGCCGACGATACAGTGCTTATGGCCAGAACGCTCGGCACTACAGGCCTTGGTGGACGCTTATGCCACCTTCATGACCAGCCTAGGCCTTAAAATTAACTCTGTAAAATCTGCGGTCATGAGCTGTAGTGGGGGCAGGAAGTCCATCAAAATGTGCCCCATCACCTGTAAAGGTGACATATTTCAGAGGGTAACTGAATACGACTATTTGGGTGCCAGATGTTCAGAGTCTTTAACCAATAAGACACATGTAACCAAACAGTCTTTGAAACTAAGCCAATACTTGGGGTGGGTCTTGCCCGTTTTTCCTCAAGGTGTAAGGGTCAGCACCTGGAATCGACACTTAAAGTGGATTCTATGCAAGCTAAGGCGGCCGCCCTTTATGGTGCAGTGCTCTAGGGGTATGTAAAGCCTGGCGACACGCAGGCTAAGGAAAATCGATACCATAAGCATCAGAGCACCGAGAACTAGAGTTGCATTCTTTGGAGGATGAGTGGGCAGCTGCTCCTGGCTTATAATGGCTTAGAATCTGGGGAATAATAAGGCTTTGTTGTGCCACTTTATCATAAAGGCAACCCTGAGCAAGGACCTGTGGCACAAAATACGGTGGTTAAAATTTGTCAGAACGCATATGTCCAGGGTCATCCTGACGGTAGTACCTCCAGCCACCACGGTGCTTCTATCTAGGGAGGTGAGATCGTCAAAGCTGGTGGTTATGAGGGAATTTGCGGGCATTTACTCTAATGCAGCTCGGGCTTCCTAGGCAGATGGGAATCACCAGTAGATAAGTGGGACACCCTCTTTTCAGCCGTACCTTATTTGGGTCTCAGGGTGGACAACCAGAGTTGGCTCATCAAAAGGGCCAGGTTTGACTGCCTGCGTTTGAGTGCTAACACGGCAAATTGGACAGGGTATCCGGATGATCCTTGGTCTCCGGTTTGTGATGCCTCTGTTGAAGATCTGGCCCATTTTATTCTGTTTTGCCCGGGGTATAGAATTATTAGAGAGTGGACTTTACTGCAAGTTCTAAGACGTACTGACCTACGCCAACATAGGCCAGCATTGTCCTTCTTATTGCCTTATTAAAGGCAGAAACAAAACCAACTGCATTGGCCTTATCGTACCTGAAGGTTGCAATGTTTTTAGGAAGGGGCTTTTTGAAAAGGCTGGTAACTGTATCTTAACTTTGCTGTAACATGTGGATATATATGTTTTGAACACCTGTGTATTTTATTAGCATTAATGCATGGTTTTTATGTGATATTTTATATTTACCTGTTTAATGAATATTTTTATTATTCGAATAAACATTCTAGAACCCAGTCTCTGGTGACTGTTTTGAACAGCTCTATTCAGTAGCTGATTCCCATATATTCTCGGGGGACTGTTTTGAGCAGCTCTATTCACGAGCTGATTCTCAGTCTCTGGTGACTGTTTTGATCAGCTCTATTTAGTAGCTGATTCTCAGATAGTCTCTGGTGACTGTTTTGATCAGCTCTATTCAGTAGCTGATTCTCAGATAGTCTCTGGTGACTGTTTTGATCAGCTCTATTCAGTAGCTGATTCTCAGTATTTGGTGATTGTTTTGATCAGCTCTATTTAGCAGCTGATTCTCAGTATTTGGTGACTGTTTTGATCAGCTCTATTTAGTAGCTGATTCTCAGTATTTGGTGACTGTTTTGATCAGCTCTATTTAGTAGCTGATTCTCAGTATTTGGTGACTGTTTTGATCAGCTCTATTTAGTAGCTGATTCTCAGTATTTGGTGACTGTTTTGATCCGCTCTATTCAGTAGCTGATTCCCATATATTCTCGGGGGACTGTTTTGATCAGCTCTATTCAGTAGCTGATTCTCAGTATTTGGTGATTGTTTTGATCAGCTCTATTTAGTAGCTGATTCTCAGTATTTGGTGATTGTTTTGATCAGCTCTATTTAGTAGCTGATTCTCAGATAGTCTCTGGTGACTGTTTTGATCAGCTCTATTCAGTAGCTGATTCTCAGATAGTCTCTGGTGACTGTTTTGATCAGCTCTATTCAGTAGCTGATTCTCAGTATTTGGTGATTGTTTTGATCAGCTCTATTTAGTAGCTGATTCTCTGTATTTGGTGACTGGTTTGATCAGCTCTATTTAGTAGCGGATTCCCATGTATTCTCGGGGACTGTTTTGAACAGCTCTATATTTGTTCAATACTTCGTTTTTTCCTTTCCTCTTGGGATAGTGACATTTACGACCCTTGCTCCCTTGGTGCTGAAACCAAATAACCATGAACAGTTGACGGATTGCTTTACCAACTACCCTGCTGTCAGTATCCAGAGTGCATCCATTTTCCTTCTTTGAAACGGTCTGTCCTGTGCATTCCTTTACAGGGTGGGTTGTATTGTGTAGTGTTCCAGAACTGCCTTTAGTGATATAAATAAAGTAGATATTTTCGATACAACCTTGACTGGACAGTCCCTTTTATCATTGGGTAATAATTGTATTTTCGCTGTGTTGCAACTAACCAACGATCCACAACCTTTCAGAGATAAGCCTGCCGTTCCGTCCACGTTATCAAAATTGGACAAGGAGGTTCATAATTGACTTGTTTCCTATCTGTTTGGATCCCTTCTGTGTACTAGATGTGTGGGGCTGATTGATGGTTTAGAAACCCATATTCATCCCATGACCACTAGTTCCCCGGAAGTTGATTCATCACACTGACACTCGCCAGAGGCATCATAGGCAGTAAACTCGACTATTGCAACACCCTTCTCATAGGTACTTCTGCTCAGAATCTATCCAAATTACAACTGCTACAAAACAATGCACTCAGAACAGCCCGGGGCCTAAATCGTTCTGATCGCATTTCGAATGCTAGGCGTGAAGCCCACTGGCTACCCGTTAAAAGAAAGCAGCATTGAATTGAAAATCCTAACCTTTACTCACCGTTGTATCCATAACGTGGCACTCGCCAACCTCAATCATCGCATCTCCATAAAGACCAACGCTCGACCACTGCACTCCTCCTCATCCCGCTCTCTCCTAGTTTTTAAAAGAAGCTTGCTGGTGGAACTAGCTTCACCGTTACCACTCCCATCCTATGGAGCGCTCTCCCTCCGTTTATCAACTACGAAGTCTTCAGGAAACTTCTAAATACCTGGTTATTCAATAAATATGATTGATACATTCCCTGGATGCTGAACAAACTTTGACTGATGCTCTCCTATCGTGGAGCCATATCACGTTGTTCAAGGCCCCCGTGCGCTTTCTCGTCTCCTTTATTATACCTACTGTGTACAAGCGCTGTCATACCCTTTGGTCACTGTGCTACATGAATGCTATAAATAAATAATGTTATGCATACTGTAAGGAAGGCATGGTATCAAACAGTGAAGACAGACACAAGTGATCACAGTTCATCAGCGTTTATTGCACTTCAGTGGGTTGGGTGAACGCCCACCTAACCCTAAATCTAAGGATGGGGGCAAGCGACAACCATCAAAGTAAAAATAGCACAGTCCTAGGGGAGTCTTGTCAAAATAAAAAGGGCCTATTCTAATAAACCGATTGCCAATCCCTACTTCTAAATACAAATGGTGTGGGACAGTAGTGTGTGCAAAAGAAAGAGGGCTCAAGTAACAATATGTCAGGACCGCCGGACAATTTGCTTCTTTTCCCCATGTTTTCAGCATGGGGCAAGGGGCACACTTGAGCTTAGCACAGACTCTGGCTTCTCCAGCACGAGGATGCAGTTCGGGATATAAACCAGGGCCTTCTGCGACATTCTCTTTCTGTTCAAAAGTCTCTCATTCATACAATGTCTTGGATACAAAACACAACATCAAAGTTCCTTTCTCTTCAGGAGTCTCACGCTTACAAAGTCTTGGGTGCACTGTTCACCCTGGGTCTCCCTCAGCAGGGCTTGGACCCCTTTTATACACCAATTCACAATAGGTCTCCCTCGATCGGGATCAGACCTTGCACTCTCACTTTCTCCTTATTTCAAACTTAGATAAATTCACAATAGGTCTCCCTCGTTTATTCATAATTGATGACTTTCGACTGTGCGATGGATTTTACTTATACCCTCGCAGGACCACTTCGATTCACTCTTACTTGATTTCTATTCTTCGTTTTCACATTCACATATTAAGATTCCTTTTGTCACTTGTTTGTGGGATACATAGTCAGGGACCTTCGATTGGGCACACGCGCGGTGCCGGACCACTCGATCTTGTATCTTAGTTCATGTTAAATATTCAAACAATTCATCAGCTGTCTGGCCTTTACTTGTGTCTTTCATCAAATGCTTCAACGTTCGCTCTTTCGTGTAACAATGTTGCCGCTTGCAACCTTCGCTTCAACACATACCAGCCTCGTACAGTTTCCTTCAACTCACCAGCTGTGTTGATTTCTCTGTTTGCGGCTTTGGACAGCTGCAGCTTCACCCACGCATTGTGTATTGCTTTTCTGGTCACTCACTGGGGCCTTAGACTCCCACACCCTCTTACACAGACCAAAAGCAAGTACTTGGACTCAGGGAGGCAATAAATCACACTTGGGACTACTGGTTTAGGAGAAAATAAACGTCTCGTTATAGGCTCTTTATTTACACCCAATATACATACACATAACTAACATATAACATATGGTTGATTATACATAAACCTAGAAAAAGAGCATCACCGTTACTATAGCTGCGAAAGACACCTTTATCTCGTCCACCACAACACCGCTTAGTTCCCGAGGAGGTAGGCAGAGAGATCTCTCGTTCTAACAGGGTCTGGAGCGGAATATCCTCCCTCTCAGTGAGACTGCATCACCCGGGGGCCAAATCTCTCTGACTTCCCTGAGCAATAGCTCATCTCTTTATGGCAGAATCCCCGCCCACTCATGGTTACCGCTGCCCTCGACCGAAGGACAGACAGTAAGCATTTGAAGCAAAGAGTGGAATAATCCAGCTAGAAGTGGAAAACCCAGCTTCTTTCCCTCTTCTCCGTTCCCAGCACCCCTTATCACTGCACCTGCAAAGCTCTGACTCCCTTCTTTGCTCGTCCATCAGCGGACAATACAACAACTATCCTCCACAATTAGTTCATCTGTCATCATTATGTGACCTTGCAACCGTTCCAGAATTCTCGTTAGCTTACCGAGCCCACGAAAATGTAGGCTTTCATTGCAGTAATGGAAGTGAATGTCCAAAATGGCTGTGCATCAGCACCATGTTGTTTAGCTCATTTTCTCACACGCACTACACTTGGCCAGTCTTGCAGGAGGGCCATGGATATCTCGGACACACAATGCAGGATTCTTCAGTTTTCCTTCTTGGCCCTACACATGCTGCATTCAAGTTCCTAGGAGTATAACGATCACTCATCTAAAAGGTTAAGGGTATCTCCTTTCTTCTCCTTTCTCGGGCTGCTGTCTCTCTACATCAGCTCAGCTGCTGGCTTGGAAGAACTGCTCCTTCATGTGCTTTCCCTCGCTCAAAGTGTGCTCTCAGGCACTGCCTTTTATCCGTGTGGGGAAGTTCAATGGAAGTCAGGTGTGTGTTGTCAAAAGTAATTGCCTGACTCTGCCTGACCATGGTAATGGGACAGGTCAAGTACATTGCTCGGGTACTAGTCTGTTTTCTCCCAGAGCGGGCTATCTGTGTAGCAATGTTCGTGTAGGGAAGGGGAGGGGGGAATTAAAGTCCCTGAATCCTACCGAATAGGAGGTGTTGAAGGTTTTAGAGGGAAAGCGATAGAGCGTCTCGCCATCAGGTGTCGCAGTCCCCAAGGACCCCTCAACAGGTGATCTTTCGGCACTGGTCAACCCCCAGGGTCTGGATCCAAAGGCGATGGCGGTGCCCTGGCCACCTGAGAGAGAGAGAGATCCCTGGGGATTAGCGGGTGAGACACCCTCTGGTTTCTCACAATATCCACATTTACTTTGTTTAGTCGCTTTGCACAAAACACACGTTATTGTATTTTACTTTGAATCACAGAGGAGTCGATACATTATTATATTGAAATGTTTTGTATTAAAATTAAAAAATGTAAATGCATCAATCATAGCCATCCCAATTGTGTACAGCCATCACTATCGAACAAACAAAGCACCCATCAATAACATTTTGGACTATTCAAAATCATCCCGGTGATGAGAAACAATGTTAATAAACATTCATTTTCTGTATTATTATTATTTTATTTTAGGATCTTCTTGATTGCCATTTGAGATAATCTCCCAAACCTTCATTTTTTTTGTTGTTGCTCCCAAGCAATGCACAAGGCAAAATAGTTCATTTGAAACCTCAATCTACCATTGACTGACTTCCACATCCATATCGCTCAAACGTTTGCGTTGACTTGGGACTTGATGGACGGTTCTTCGTAAGCATCGTTAGCTGAATGATTCACGGTTAACATCGGATACTAGGCTTGGTAGATGTCTTCTACTTAAGTTCTTTCAGTGGGCGGGCTGGTTCGCATTATTGGTACAGCGAAGGGACAGACGGGTCCAGGAAGGGTGTCCCAGGTTATCGTGACAGTCATTCATTGGGCCGCGGAAGATATTGATATGTTGAGGATGAGTAAAAATATTATTGCTCAGCCATCCTGAGAAAAACATAGGTTTCCTAGCCCCCCACCCCCGATGCCATATTTGCTTATATTTTCTATTGAAGAGCCTCACCCCCCTACCTGCCCCCTCTGGAGTCTCTTCGGGCCAGCCACACAGTTTCAGTACCAGATCGTTGGGCGTGGGTGCCTGTGTGGGTGGGTCGATATGTTTCCTATCTATTTAAAAAGGAATTTTAGCGACGACTCTCAATCGAAACAAACAGTGGTTATACCTTGTATGATATGCTCAGTAATGCCTGGTTCACTTCCTTACCAGGATTTCTCTGATTGCCCCATCTCTTCTTTTTTTGTTATTTCTTTTTGTTAGCTTTTGATCACATAAAACATATTCAAAACATAACACACTGCTAGCAAGATTATCATTTCAAGGCCCTCTAACCCAACTTGACTTCTCCCTAAATGCCTTTTCATCAAAGAGTATCCCTTAACCATGAGAGAGATCTTGCCTACCAAAAGCTCCACTATACCCCCCTACGTCCCCTCATCACATTAAACCAAGCTCTAAACAGTAGGCCTCACCTTTCCCCTGCCCCACACCATCTCTTCTTTATTTTCTCATGCCTACTGTTTTCCGACTCTTTGTCCCTTTCAGTATGGTTTCGGGTTTTAGACCTCTTCTTGTTATCTCGTGGTTTTCTCCTGTAATATCCTGGGGGTCCTACTTCTGTTCGGGTCTCCCCAACCTTTATACACTGTTTCCTTTGGCAGGAGGTATACCCTTTTAACCGCCCTGGCATTCCAAACCCCCTGCATGGGCTCCCAGGTTCTCACGATTCTCAGCAGCAGTTTCAGTTTCCTTTGTGTCCTCCAACCCGGTCTACGGTCTGCTGTCGGGTCTGGCAGATGCGTCACTTGCTTCCCGGTCTCCCCCATGTCTCCGACGTTCTCAGGGAGCTCTCGCGGCTTTCGACATGTCTGTGTCCGACCTCTGTCTCTTGGGCTTCTCGTGATGGCGCCTCCAGCCTCTTCCTGACTCCACAATTCAGACAGCAACTTCTGGCTATCCCGCATCAGGATCAGTGAGTCTCTCGCCATCTTGACACTTCCTGGTTTTAAACACTGTGCCACCTTCTGGTTCCATGCTCCGTAATACTCCCCTGCTCCTCCTCATCTAAGTCTTCTTGTAAGGTGAGTAGGAAAAAGGCTCAGTCATTATAAAGCAGATGGCCTGGCTCTATATTGCAATATGTCGTATGGGTTGATGGAGTCAGAGAGTAAGTATCATGGCCTGAATGAAACGGGGATACCGGGGTTTGGTCAGAGATTCTGCCTCTCCCCCACATGATCCTCCCTCAGGTAGCCACCCCCAGGGTCGGGATACCGTAGCGGCTGCCCTTTCCAGGCTACATGGGAAGAGAATTTTCCCACGGAGGGAGTGGTGACATTGCTGGATTCACCACACACCTCCAGGGAACTTGCTGTTTTTTGAGTGTCCATGTTCTGGAAGTGATAAGCGCAGCACTTGGCATTCTCTATGGCTGGGGGAACGTAATGTTGGTGATGTCACTAATGTGCTGATTTAGCAAAGAACTCGAGTCTCAAAAATATACATCTCGCCATCTTGCTAAATGTTGATCTGCTGAATAAGCGAGCACAGTGACTCATTACATTTCGTGCAGGAACTTTGCTAAGAATGGGTTGAGCGGACCAAGAAAAAACTTGAATGTTCCCCCTGATTTTGGTTCTTGTCGCTTTTCACGTGAAGTTTACCAATTGTTCTCCATAAGTCTTTCGATGTTTAGCAGTGTTGCATTGTATCATTTTTAAATCGTCGAGCAGGCAGCAGTTAAAGGCAATGTATTTGGGTTCCCTCAAAAGTCACTTGTCTTCCAAGGTGGTGGTGATTTCCACCTCACTTCCCGTAGTGCAGTCAGTGTCTTTGTCCTCGTCGCCCATCATTTCCGAGGATGCCTTGGCCGTTTCAAAATTGACTATATCACAAGACTGAGATTCTAAGGACGAAACTGGGAAGAGTATCTGTTTATTGCACCGATCCTTTAGTTGGCGTTGATTGTGTGAGTCGATCTGCTAGGAATGATGACCTCTCTTGTGTGGGGACTGTCAGCTGAGGAGGACATTGTGTGATGCAGCAATGATCCATCATTGCTGTCCATGGCTTGTGGTGAAATTCAGCTGAAATTCATTGCACATGGGCATACTGCATCTGGTCTGAGTCTTCCGATTGTTCTTTTTCCTTGGACTCTATTCAAAAGTAAACAAGAAAGTTTGTGCCAGTTCTCAATTCAGACGTTAAAAACACATGCATTCTGGGGGGCGCTGTTGAGCAGCCGTCAAGATGGCTGCCTAGCTTGTTAGCTCCATGTGTTGCCGCTGCATATCCGACGACATCTGCGGTCTGAACCTTCCCTGCGCCTGGATTCCTGATCCACTGTACCCTCCACAACCAGGGCTACGTGCCACTGCAATCTGGGCTCTGATCGGACCCCTGGAGCCGGAGTTCGGCGTGTGCTACACCATCGGGGCTGCGGTGGCGCGCGGCTGCCCGTCGCAACATTCTCCTTGGCCTGGCTGTCTCGCTGCTGCTGCCCACCCAATCGCCCGCTAGATCCGCCGGCTGGGCCCTCGGGCTCGCGTGCCCGGGCCCTGTGGGGTGTCCGCCTCGCACTGCCCGCGACCCGCACTGAGTGCGCCGTGGGTCGGGCGGCGCTCCCACTGGCCTGGCGCTGCGGCCTGGGTTGGGCCCTTCACTGCTCTGCTCCGACCTGCCTGTGACATACCCGAGACCACCTCGCTGAGCCGCGCACGGACCCTCCGGCGGGTGCCCCCGGTGGGGCCCTCAGCACCATACTTGGACCTGCCTTGCTCGACTGTAAGCCTGCCGGAGAACTGCAGATTCATCCTTTCGCTGACAGGGCTCCAGGTGAGGCGCTGCTCCGCCTGCTGCGCGCAGCATACGACATTAACCCCTTCGCCCAACCGCCATCTGCCCCCCCCGGCTGGAGCCTTTTTTTCCATGCTGTTCACCCTGGGGCCACCCCCGTGGAGCGCCCATACCCGCCACTGCTGCCCTGCACCCTGGCCGGCCTCCGTTTGCACAAGACTACATGTGCCCCTCCTCAAGAGGGCTTTGATCCACGCTCGGACATTGGACATAGAGCCTGCCCTCTCCCTGCGCTACACCGCCTGCCGACCACTCATAACTGTTCTGGTTCGGCCCTAGCTGGGCCCTGCAATTCCACTGAACATTGCCTCTACTTCCCTGCACGTCAGTGCCCACGCAGTCGCTACCTGTCCCTCTTGCTGCGCCTACTCGGATGCTGGCCCAGACACTGGCCTTCCATCAGAGTGTCATTGCGGCTGCTCCGCACCATCCTGAAGCCGCGGACCCTGCCGCCTCCACCCACGTTCCATATGTGCAATTGTGGCCTGGCGCTCTGCCTCACTGAACCGTGCTTCCCCGACTGCTGGGCTTGCGGCGAGCCTCCTTAACACGCTCGCCCTGGTCCCCACTCTGAGCACTCGACGCCCTAAGATCATCTGCTACGATGTCCAACAGATCTAGGAACACCAATAAAGCCGGGGCCATGGACAAATTCGCCAAGCCCACCCCGAGGTCCGACTCGGCCCACACGTCAGACGACCAGGTGTCCGATATGCTCCCTGCTGAGGCACCCACCACAGACCTCACCTCAATCATGGAATCCATGGCTAGAAACTTTGCAGCGTTCCACGAAAAGCTTGATGACATCAATGCCAACGTGGCATCGCTCAGAGCCAAATTGGACCAGCAGGGGTCGAGAATCATGGAGGCTGAGAACAGAATTGGTACCAATGAAGACAACATAGCCACGCTCCAGGGCACCGTGTCTACCCTGGTTGCGGACATGAAGGCGGTCAGGGCCAAGTGTGATGACCTCGAATCTAGGTTGCGCAGAAATAATATACGCATCATTGGTGTCCCGGAGAATGCGCTGAGGGGCAGACTGGAACCGGCAGTCGAAAATCTTTTGAAGGAACTACTGGGCAATCCAGACATGTCACCCTTCTTCACCATTGAAAGGCACACCGGGCGCTCTCGCCACGGCCCAAGCCTGGCAACTTCCCGAGGCCCATCATTGCGAAAAGTTTTGAGCTTCAAGGACCGCGACCTAATTCTCCGCCTCGCTCGGGAAAAGGGCGAGCTACGTATGGACTCGCAAGTGATCAGAATTTTCCCCGACTTTTCAACTGGTGTCCAGCAGCAGCGCCGCCAGTTCCTTGGAGTGAAGAAACTCCTCAGAGAAAGGAACGTTCCCTATGCCATACTTTTCCCGGCACGCTTGAAGTTCACGTTCAACAACAAGTTATATTTCTTCACTGTGCCGTCCGAAGCGGTAAAATTCATTGAGGCACATGTTCCCCTGCAACCTCCTGTCGATGACTCTATGAACAATGACTGAAATCCATGTTGATCTGTGCTATTTCTCCGCTATGACCACATACTGTTTTTTCATACCACTGTTTGCTCGCATCCATGGTCGGTTGCGCTTTGTATCCCCTCCGCTACAACGCCCCTTAATGCATGTTTAATTTTTGCCTTGTTCACACTCCTGCCATGGACCAAATGCTTTTCGCTCTGCTTAATTGATTGCATTCACTCTGGCTGCCTTTTGAACCTTTCTATGGTCACACCTGGTTGCCAGGCTGCTGAATTACTATGTTCCTTCTGTTGACCCCCGTACTTGATTCAGCAAAACAGGGACATTTACAATATGACCGCTAACACTGTTTGCTTTGTAACGGAACCAGCTGGTTCCCAGCGTGCTACTACACGGCAATAGCGCACCCCACTGCGATTGCACTGCTCTTGGTTATGCCCTTGTTGCGGGCCAGCCCCGGTTGGGCTTATTGGCAGACTGGGCCATGTTGGGGTCGGCCCAGCTCTGCATTGTCGAGGGTGGGTTTTGTTTACACTGCTGAGTTTGGGTTGGTGGTGAGGGTGGAGGGTGGGTATGGGACGTTACACAAAAAAGGCAATTGAGGTCCCTCGGCACGCACGAAGGTAAACCACGTGTGCACTCCCGTCTTCGACCTTGGGAACACACACCACTGAGATGTTCACTGACATGTGCACTGTGAGTTTATATATCTGCTATTGAAATGTCCGCCGTCATAATGTCTTGGAACGTCCGCGGATTGAGCAATCACACCAAGGCTCGTAAGATCATGGCCTTTGCAAGCAGGCATGGCTGCAAGGTACTACTCCTACAGGAGACACACTCCAACGCCCATATCCCGGGCACCATGGCCCCGTCATGGGGCCCCGCTAGATTCTTCCTCTTATTCCTCCCAATCCAGGGGTGTCCTCACGATGGTACATAAATCGATCAAATTTATACTACATAAGAGCTACATAGACCCTGAGGGTCGCTACGTCATACTTCACTGCACCCTGGTGAACAAAGAATACTTACTTGTCAATACATATTGCCCCAATGTCGACTCTCCTGAGTTCTTCGATGTGATGACCAATATACTGCTGGGCTATGTAGGTATCCAGACTATATGGGGGGGAGACATGAACCTCATTCTGGACACTGTCCTGGACAGAACTAGCACGCCCCCCCGCGCCCTATCCAGTGCTGCACGTAGGCTTCACGGCCACATGCGGACACTTAACATACGCGATGTTTGGAGGACACTACACCCCCAGGGCCGGGAGTACACTTATTATTCGTCGGTGCACGACAGCTCGTCCAGAATAGACCTGTTCTTCGTGTCCAGTGAAACCATGGGCAGGGTGGAGGGGTCCCAGATCCTCCCCCGTACTCTATCGGACCACGCTCCAGTTATTCTCTCGGTGAAGCTAAGCATGCCCGTCCCAACACTTAGCACCTGGCGATTCAAATCCGAGGCCCTCAGGGACATTGTGTTCAGAGCCGAAATTCTGGCTGACATCGAATCCTTCTTTGAGCGCAACTCTCTTCAGGGCACTTCGGCTGCGATCCGGTGGGATGCCTTTAAGGTATATATTAGGGGAATGTCCATCTCACGGGAGGCTGGGTTACTGAAAACAATTTGCGCGGCCCTCGGCCGCTCCGAAGCCAAATTGAAGCAACTGGAGTAACAATGCTCCACAGGGGCTGACCCCGCCATACTGTCCCAAATCAGCGAGGAATTGCAAGCATTTAACGCACTCGCCACCCGTGAAATCCAGTACTTCAGCCGGCCACTGGCCGCCAGGAAATACGGCGAGGGGGATAGGCCGGGGAAGACACTGGCAGCGTTGGTGAGGGGGGAATTCGGCCGCACTCAGATCACCTCCATCAAGGATCGTTTCGACAATGTACAATGGGCGGATCAACAGATCTTGGAGGTATTCACCGAGTTCTATAGGTCCCTGTACTCCCAACCTGCCGAACACACTGAACAACACATACGAGAGTTGCTTGCCCAGATTCCCACTACTGAAATATCCCCCGCCACCCGCGACCAGTTGAATTCCCCAATCATACTTGACGAGATAGTGACGGCCACCTCAAATCTGCCCAAGGGCAAGGCGCCGTGGCCTGACGGCCTCACTGCCGAGTTCTATCAAGAGCACGTGGCCATACTGGCCCCCAGACTACTCGAGGTCTGGGACGAAGCACTCCGGGTCTCCATCCTTCCTCCTTCCATGCGTGAAGCTGTTATCACGGTCCTGCTCAAGTCTGGCAAACCGGAAGACTAGTGCGGATCCTATCGACCCCTTTCCCTTATGAACCTCGACACCAAAATCTTTGCAAAGATCATAGCGAACCATTTTCTGCCTATCATGCCACACTTAGTCCACGAGGATCAGGCAGGCTTTGTCCCCGGCAGGTCCACCTCCCATAACATCAGGAGACTGTTCAATGTCTTGTCCCGTATAGATCAGGATGCCCAGGCTGTGGCGGTCACCCTGGATGCCCAGAAGGCCTTTGACATGGTCTCGTGGAGCTACATGTGGTTGGTGCTGGAGACAATGGGCGTTGGCCCAAACATGATCGGGTTTATCAAATTGCTATATGCCTCCCCTGTAGCACGTGTAAGGGCCAATTCTCTGACATCTGACCCTTTCACGCTTTTTAGGGGCACCCGACAGGGTTGCCCCTTCTCCCCGATTCTCTTTGCACTCGCAATAGAGCCAATGGCGGACTATATGCGTGCACGCCACGCCCGCAAGGGAATTAGGCTGAAAGATGACCCCGAAATAATTTCCTTATACGTGGATGATGTGCTATTGTACATCAGAGAGCCCACAACCCACATGGATCCCATACTAAGGGATATCACGCGCATCGGCACGTACTCTGGTTTCACGATCAATTATTCAAAGTCTGAGATCTTCCCACTTACCAAATCTACCCACCGACCCACCACTGAGTACCCCCTCCGCTGGTCCCCGAACGGCATCAGATGTCTAGGTGTGCAGATATCCTCAACTAAACCTACCCTACTGACCGACAATTATGGGACCGTAGCACAGTCGGCTGAGGCCAAAATGTTGAGGTGGCGCTCTCTCCCATTGTCCATGGCGGGTCGACTCTCTCTCATCAAAATGATTTTGCTCCCCAAGCTCCTTTACACTTTCGGTAACGTTCCTATATGCCCTGGGAAGGGATACTTCATCAAACTACACACACTATGCGCACAGTTCCTATGGCATTCCGGCGCAGTGTGCAAGAAGTGGACAGACATGGCGCTCCCATATAGGCAGGGGAGTCTCACGGCTCCAGGCCTGGTTCTCTACTGGACTGCGGCCCAGGCCCAACATGCCACCCACCGGTACCCCGGCTCCCCGACATGGCCGCATGTCAAATTGGAGCGACTTGCGGCGGTTACCAGACATTTGCTCGAAATTTTTTTTTCGAACAGACAAATGGTCGAACCAATTTGGTCGAATTTTTATTTTTTTTTATTTTTTTGGGGGGTCCCCCCACAACCCCTTTTTTTCGCTACAAAACCCTTTTTTTTAAAAAACGAAAACCCGAAAAATAAATATATAAATAAAAAAAAAAATTCGACCATTTGGTTTTCGACCAAATTGCGTCGACCAAATGTCATTCGACCAGTTTTCAGTCGACCAAATGACTGGACACCACTTGCGGCTATCGACACCAACATGATGTCCCTTATATTACATCATCGTTGCACACCTGACTCTCCTATTGACCCTGTCGGTACGACCATTAGGGCCTGGAAACGTCTGCTGGATCCAACTTCCGAGTCCTCCCCTTACTACAAATGGCTCCCGGTGTGGGATTTCCCTGGCTTAGAACCCACACGTGACACTACATTAGCCCAACACTGGGGGGCCCTGGGATACCAGGCACTGTCCAACTTTTACCCTGAAGGCAGGTTTATAGACCCCCAAACATGGAAACATGGCCACACCAGATCCGCCTAAGAGACTCTCCAATACTATAGACTACGGGCAGCTTTTCGCACTACATGGCCCTCATTTCCAGATGAGCCCCCAGATAACCCGGCAATTGCTTACATTGCCAACTCTGGCGGCGCCTGCGGCGTCGTCTCCTCACTATACAAGATCCTGCAGGAGAATGCCTCTATCCCAGTTCTCCGAGCGTGTGACGATTGGGCGGGCGAACTGGGTCTAGAGATATCAGATGCTGCCTGTGGTGAAATGTGTCTACACACCAAAACGGTCTCCCTCAACTTTCGCTTCTGCGCCATGCAGTATAAACTCCTCAACAGGCTTTACTACACCCCACATAGGACCACGAGGTTCATCCGCACCGCGGCTGCCTTGTGCCCCCGGTGTGGTGCGGAGGAAGCTGACCATTTGCATATGTTTTGGGCCTGCAGGGAGCTGTTGGGGTTTTGGGATAGCATATTGAAAACGCTTTCCGCAATAAGTGACACCGTGGTTGACCCTGACCCCCTGGCGGTTTTGTTCGGGGCCTGGAAAACCGATGGCTCCAGACGACTGGCCAAATTTCTGAATATAAATTGCATGATCGCCAAAAAGTGTATACTCCAGAGTTGGAAATGCTCTTCTCCCCCGACCTATCGCAAGTGGCTCCGCTTACTCACCTGGGCACGGAATTGTGAGGAAGATTATCTGACTACGTTCCCCGCCCAATCTCGCCCCAAAAATATTTGGGGTGAATTTAACACCTACCTTAACAACCTCAGCGAGGACACCCCCGTGTCCGGTATGTCCCCTGCCCCACCGGGCTCTGACCCCACTGGATGAAGCCCCACTGTTGCTCCTCCTCAGGTATTGCCATGTTGTATATGCTGTGATTGCTGTATTGTAATTGTTGTGCTGCTCTACAATGTAACTGCTGTATACATTTGTTGTCCTTTGTGTGTGCCTTTGTACCTCTGCCGCCAAAAATAAAAACTTAAAAAAAAAATAACACATGCATTCCAAACTGACAATGAATAAAACTTCACAAAAAGACACAAAGGTAGCTTTGGTGTACAATTCTGTATGTCTATTAATAAACTATACATACTTGGAGGTTGGGGGGGGCTCATGTGCTGCAAAGCAGTCACTGCTTCCGTTTGCCCACTTCTGTCCGAATCTACAAGAGTATCATTAAATTAAATGAAAATGAGGTAAACATTAGAAAGTGCAATGCAAAATTCATTCTACAATACTTAGAGATTTGGTAAATGTATTTTGTTAAATGGCAATCGACCATCATATTGAAATCCTGCTTTAAAATGCGGGGGCAGGAATATTGCCGAAGGGACCATCATCAAACGCCATGCATGGCTACGCCAGTCTGGCTTCAAACTTGAAACCCAAGCTACACAACTTAATATGCCGGTGGAACCCAACGCCTTATTCGGGAAAGCTGTAGAAGACGTATTAAAGTCTACCAAGGAGGAATATGATACCCTAGAATCTCTAGGCCAGCTGACCAACAAACCACCAGGTCAGAGAGGCGGAAGCAATTTTCGTCGGTTTCGTGGCCAAAACTCCCAATGAGGCTCAGGATATGGACAAGGTCAACACTCTTCCTGGGGTAACAACCAGGGTCAAGCCTCACAGGGTTTCCAAAGGGGCCATCGTCGATCTCGTGGCTGGGGGAGGTCCTCCTCTTCTAGAGGTGGAGACACATCTCCAAAGCAATGACCACCCGCTTCAGTTGCCCTCCCATGCCTCTCCACTAGGACGGCGTATTTCACACGTCACCCACGGATGGGAGGAGATCCCCTTGGACAAGTGGATGCTATCAACTGTAGCAGGCGGGTATTGCGTGGAGGTTCTTCAGCAACCCCAGAACCATCCCCCGCGTCAAGAACCACTGGAAGGAAGAATAACGCATCCTTCTCTGGGAAATCACAACGCTGCTCCTCAAAGATGGCATAGAAAGCGTCCCGGCGGACCAGGTAAACAAGGGTATTTATTCAACCTACTTCCTTGAGCCAAATAAAATCTAACAATGCGCCCAGTATTAGACCTACGCCCTGCAAACACCACACCTATGTCAAACCACAAGTTCAGCATGACAACGCTATAAGAAGTAATCCCTCTGCTGAAGCGGGGGGACTACATGACAACATTGGATATGAAAGATGCTTATTTTCATATTTCAATGTTCCCAGCGCACAGAAAATTCTTGTGCTTCAAGATAGCAAACCAGCACTACCAATTCAAGGTGCTGCCCTTCAGAATAGCATCTGCTCCAAGGGTATTCACAAAGGTACTGGCGGTGGTGGCAGCGCACCTGCTCAGGAAGGCAATCCCAGTGTACCCTTACCAGGACGACTGGCTGTTTACAGGGGAGACTCCCCAAATTTGAAGGCAAAACACTCAAAGAACCATCAACCTTCTCTTCCAATTGGGCTTATCAACAAACGAGAAAAAATCAAGGCTTGTGGCAAGCACAACAAAACAGTTACTAGGAGCTGTGATAGACACAGAAGAAGGGTTAGTCTTTCCCTCAAAGGAAAGAGTCCAAACCATGTTAATGCAAATACCTCATTATCAAGCTGGTTACCAGATAAGTGTGTGCAAAGCTATATGCTTGCTAGGCATGATGGCATCTTGCATTTCCTAGTCCCACACGCACGTCTGCGCATGCGACCCATGCAGGAGTGGTTGGTGAAACAGTGGTCTCAGGCAAGCGGTCAGTGGGACGATCTAGTGGTCGTTTCGCCAACACTAGTACAAAACCTTTGCTTTTGGACAAAGGAGAATCTGTTGAAGGGGAAACCCTTTCACAATCCGGTGGTGCAAGCGATAGTTATGACAGACGCGTCACTCTCCGGGTGGGAGGGGCTCATCACCGTCATCATACAGCACAAGGTCTGCGGATTCACGCCGCGGCGCAGAACCACATCAATCTGCTGGAACTTCTGGCAGTATTCAAAGCTCTTCAGGCAATCGAAGAACAGCTAACAAATCATTTGATAATATCCTCACCAACAGCACTACGGCAATGTTTTACATCAACAAACGGGGGACACATATTCTCCAAATCCATCCAAGCTAGCACAAAAAATTTGGAATTGGGCACTCAGACAACAGATGTTCCTATCCTCACAGCACGTTCCAGAGGAACTGAACGTTCTAGGCGACTCGCTGAGCAGAGATCACCTACCAGAGGAACACTAGTGGCAACTAGACGCAGGCGTCGTAGACCACATCTTCTCACAGTGGGGTTACCCCACGCTAGACTTGTTCGCTACAAGAGAAAACAAGCAATGCCCAGACTTCACGTCCAGGTTCCCACAACCAGATTCCAAGGGGAACGCCCTATGGATGAACTGGTCAGGGAAATTTGCTTACACTCCCCCCTCCCCCCAACACCTTTTATGAACAAGGTGGTGAACAAGATTCACAAGGAACAGATGACGGTCATCCTAGTGGCTCCTATGTGGGTGAGACAATCATGGTACCCACAGCTTCACACACTGGCGATGTGCAATCCCATCAAACTCCCGTGCCAAACCAACTTACTGACACAACACGGGGGAATAACAGTGCACCCTCAACCTCGCTCAATGAACTTGGCAGCGTGGCTCCTGAAGTCCTAGAGTTTGGACATCTAAACCTGCCACAAAGGTGTATGAATATCCTCAAGGAGGCTCGCAAGCCAAACACCAGACACTGTTACTTTGACAACTGGAGGAGATTTGTAATTTGGTGCCAGTCCAAACAGATGTACTCCATCCCACATTCTCCATTATATCCTCCACTTGTTAGACTCGGGATTAGTATTCAACTCTATAAAGGTTCACCTGGCAGCTTTATCAGCCTACACCACCTCTCAAAGTAAAGTATCATGATGGAAAGTCCCCGTCATCAAAGCATTCATGCAGGGAGTAAAGAGACTCTGGGTAAGTCTCTTGTAACTGGGACCCCCCTTGTTTTTGCATATTTTAAGTAGCTTTGGTTGTCACCCTAGGTTAGTTGGGGAATCCAGATGTGGACCCCTTGCTCACTATTCTTAGAGAGGCACAGCTCCACCCTACTGATGAGGTCCAACCAGACTGAAACACGTGTCTGGGGATGCTGTTGGTACTCTTGTTCAGAGGAGAATTGCCTAGCATTTCAGTGCTGGACTGCCCCAGGGCAGGACAAAGACTGATATGTTTTGTATATTTCTCCTCTGTGAAAGATAGTGAGCTAAAGACTCTGGATAAGTCTCTCGTAACCAGGACTAATGTCCAGCAGAGGGACTCCCAGGAACCCCCCACTGTTTTTTGGGAGTAAAGAGACTTCACCCTCCGATTTCTAACCCACTGCCAGGCTGGGATCTCAATGTAGTTCTTTCAAAGGTCATGGGACCCCCATTCGAGCCTATGCATAAGTCAAGTCCTGAACACCTTGCATATAAAACTGCCTTATTAGTGGCTATTATTTCCATAAGAAGAGTTAGTGAACTTCAAGCATTGTCAGTGCAGGGCCCTTTCTTTGTCATCCACAAGGACAAATTGGTTTTACCCGCACACTCTAGGTTCTCGCCTAAGTTCATTTCCAAATTCCATGTGAACCAATCTATTGAGCTGACGGCCTTCTTTCAGAACCCAACTAGCACAGCTGAGAAAAAACTCCATACACTAGATGTAAGGTGGGCGATCCTTTACTATGTAAACAAGACCAGACCGCTTAGGAAAACATACCAACTGTTTGTCTCCGTAGCACCAGGCAGAGAAGGAGACTGCATTTCCAAAAATGCCATCTCCAGATGGATAGTCAGATGCATACAGCTCTATTACTCATTATCAAGCAAAACACTGCCTTTCACACCAGGAGCTCACTCTACAAGGGGTACAGGAGCTACTTTGCCCTTTAGCGCAAATGTCCCGCTAGACACCATTTGCAAAGCAGCTACATGGAGCTCAGTACACACTTTCACCCAGCACTACTGCATTGCCACCCATTCCCAGCCAGATACACAGGTGGGACAATCGGTTCTAAAACATCTGTTTGCCGCTGGATCTTCTCACAACCCACCACCTTCTCCTAATACTGTTCGCTAATCTATGCATGTGATCTAAGCAGATTCCACAAGCCTCCGAAGGGATACATTAATCACTGTAATAGTATTTTTGATGCTTGTGTTTGCTTAGATTCACATGCGCCCACCGTTCGTCCCCTGAAAGAAGATGCATGGATGTTATATGAGCTTCTCTGATACATATCTGCTTGGATAAACATGTACTCACGCTACCTCATGTCAGAAACAAAACCATCTGAAGGACCTTGACGCGTGAAGGACCATGGATACAGTGGACGTCACACTAAAGATAGTATTACTGGCACGCCCTGTCGACGTCCCTTTTCGAGTTTTGAAAACAACTGTAATCCTCTGCAGCTTCCACTAGATGTCGGCCTATGCACAGCATGTGAATCTAAGCAGATACAAGCATCAGAAATACGATTATTGAACAAACAAACAATAAAACCAAACAAACAGTGCATGTTCAACAGTTTCATTACACTTTTTAAATTCCCTAACCACTACTCCCACTACCCCACCCCCCTTGCGAGTCTATCACCTTGAGTCATCAGATTCCACACCCTGTGGTTCGGTCTCCTCCTGAACAGGTTCAGTCGGGTCCTCTAATGACCCAAACAGTCCGGCTATCAGTGATTTCCAGGCCATCAGGGACTCATTCTCCTCCTCCCCCCCCCATTGCTGCACGCCTCTTGCCATGCTATGGTTTCGGCTTCTTCCCATTTTTGCAAGTCTTTCCACCACACCTCTATCCTCGGCACATGGCATGACTTCCATCCCATGGCAATGCTTCTCTTTGCAAGCACATAAGCCCGGTCCCTTAGTTTGCTTACATGCCTGAGTTTCCGTGGTCTGGGGAACCCCCCCCAGCAGGCAGGCCCATACCGTGTCCACTAATATCTTGACCCATCTTCCTTCTAGTTTCTCTTTTACACCCCTCCAGAACCTCTCTATGATCGGGCAAGACCAAAACATATGCACCATGCCTGCGTTCTCTTCGTCGCACTTGGGGCATGCTTGCCGACCTGCATTCTCGAACCTCGATATCCTGCAAGGCGTCATACAAGCCCTGTGTGTTATGTAAAGCTGTATCTGTTTCAGTCTCGCGTTTATAGACACCTTCGTATGATACCTTTGCACCCGTTCCCACATCCCATCTCCCATTTGGACCCCAACTTCCGTTTCCCAGTCCAATCTCAGCTGTGTGACCTCCTTCCCCAGTTTAGACATCAACATCTCGTACAGTCTGGAGACCTCATGGCCCTTCTCAGCTATATCATATATAACGTCTATGGTGGCGTCCAGTTCTTCCTCCAACACAGTTTTGGGCCACATTCTCTTAATCCTCTGTACTATTCTGTGGTACGTGATGTACTGGCCTTCGTGCAACCCAGCCTCCTCCCGCAGCCCCTCAAAGGTAACACAAGAGCCCCCCTGCCAAATATCCCCCATCGTTGCCACCCCAGCCGGCTCCCAGTGGGTCCGGAGTATCAGTCGCAGCTGAACGTCTGCCCCTGTCAATACCACCAATGGCATCTGCGGCGAGCATGGGGACGGGTTCCCCATCAATTGGCATGCCCTGCACCACACCTTCCACCCCAGCAGCATCATTTTAGGGCACCCCACCATCTCCGACCTGGGTGCCCACATAATTTCTTTCAAATAAAAGGGTCCACAATCCCGCCCAAACAGCCTAAGTTCAGAGGTCTCTTCATCAGATAGCCATTTGGCAACATATTGCAACTGGCTCGCCACATAGTACGCCTTGTAATTGGGCAGCTTTATACCCCCTTTGTCATGGAAGTTCTGGAGCTTCCATAACGCCACTCTGTTTCGCGTGCCGTGCCACAGAAAGTCCCTACACATGCTATTCAGTTTGGCAAAAAACCCTTTAGGAATCAGATACGGAATATTCCCGAAGTAATGTAGGAGCCTCGGCAGGACCACCATCTTTAGCATCGCTCCCTGCCCCATCATCGCTAGAGGCAGCTTTGCCCAAAACCGCATGCATTTCTCAATTTTTTGGAATGCCACCTCTGTATTACACCTATGCTCCTCCCCCACGGTGTGATATATATCCCAGGTACCGAAAAGTACTAACCGCCCACGGTACCTGTAAAACCGGTAACCTCTCCGCTGGAACCCCTGTATACCCCCCCAACGGGAAAGACTAGACTTCTGGGAGTTCACCGCTATGCCTGATAGCACTGCGTATCTCCCAAGCACTTCCAAAATGTACTGGAGGTTCTCCTCCGGATACCGCACATACAGCAACATGTCGTCCGCATATAGGGAGACCAAGTGCCGCTCCTCATTCACCTCGATGCCTATGGTGTCATATTGCTGCCTCAAATAGATCGCGAGAGGCTCCAGGGCCAAAATGTAGAGCATAGGGGACCACGGGCATCCTTGTCTAGTACCCCTACTAAGCTGCCACCTCTCTGATATCACATATCCCGTCTTTACTCTGGCCAGCAGTTCACTATACAAAATCTCCGCCCATCTTACACAGCCAGGCCCTAACTCATAGTGTTTCAGGGCCGCCAACAGCCACGGCCACTTGACGGAGTCGAAGGCCTTGATCGCATCCAGGGACACGATTGCCATTTCCTCCTCACTTCCGCTGCCAAACTCAATGATCCTCTGAAGTCGCCTATGATTGTTGGTGATGTTTCTATGGGGGACATAGCCCGTTTGATCCGGATGTATTAACTTACCAATGACCTTTTTTAGTCTATTCGCCAAGACTGCAGTTAATATCTTGCCGTCTTGGTTCAACATTGACACAGGTCTGAAGGAACCACAGCTGCGCCCTGGTTTATTTGGTTTAGGGAGAGGTACTATAACAGCCTCTCTCAGTGACTCTGGCAGGCGGCCGTCTCAAACGCCTCATTTATCATCTCTAGCAGCGGGGGGAGGACCTCTTCTATATATACCTTGTAAAATTCACTTGGGAACCCGTCTGTCCCCGGGGTCTTACTAGTAGGTAACTGCCTCACCACCTCCCCCAGTTCTTCCAAGGTAATCGGGGAGTCCAATTCCTCTCTTTCCTCCTCACTTATCTTGGGCAGCCCCATATCCTCAAGCGTTTCTTCTATCATTGCCCGGCTACTTTCCCCGTCTTCCCCATATAGCACTTTATAATAATCCACAAACGCTTGATTAACCCCCTCCTGGGTGTCCTCTACGCTACCATCTTCCCTCTCTATAGTTCTGATTGTGACTCTGGGGGTCTCGCTCTTATATAACCACGCCAAAAGTCTCCCCGGTTTGTCACCTCCCGCATGCTATCTCTCTATGTACCTTTCATAGTTAAGGTTACACAACCTCTCCCAGTGATCCGCACATTTTTGCTGCAGCGTAAGTATCAAATCTAGTTTCTCCGCTGTATCGTCGCCGGCTTTTAAGGCCTCTTCCAATTTTGCTTCCGTCTCCCTCAGTTCTGTTGAAACCCCACCCTGTTGGCCCTTGGATTTCGCCATGGCTGCCCCCCTCATAACCACTTTAAAGGCCTCCCATAGTGTCCCCGCCGAGTTCACACTCCCAGTATTGGTTTCAAAATAATTTTCTATCTCCTCCCGTAAATCTTCTCTAAAGAAGGGGTCTATCAACGCCTCCGCTCGGAGGCGCCACGTCGGGATCCTCGCCCTTCGGGGGCAATATTGCCACTCAAGAATCAGGGGCAATCGCTGAAACGGGACATGTGGCGTCACCCATATAAGTACTCCTCTTGTGTAGGCCGAGTACGAAGAGCCCACCAACACCCCCTTCCACTTCCCCGCAATCGTGTCCATCTTCTCACGTGTAAGGTGGGTTTCCTGTAGCAATGCAATATCTATTTTCTGCCTGCGCAGATACAGCATCACCTTGTTCCTTTTTTAATAGCTATTAAGCCCCCGCACATTTCATGTGAGTATTTTAAGGTCCCCCATGGCCCGGTATGATCCCATTCCCGCCCCCCCAGGTGCAGTGTAACCTTGAGTTCCATTCCAATCTATATAGGCTTGCATCCCCTTCTAAAACCCTGTTAACCAAAAACACACCAAACTTCCCACTCCCTCTCCTCCCAACCTCCCAACCCTTCCCCAACACTCCCCCCCCCCCCAACTGTTACCCAGTTCCATCCCTGGATCTAAGGCTCCCCCGCATCTAGCTCTTTCCGGCTTTCGCCTGTACTCGAAGCTCCGCAGGGTGAGGCCGTCCTAGTGGCCAACCTACTATAACTACAACTACAATTCGGGGGGTAGGGTGCTACCGCCCTGCCGCTCCAATAGCACATCAAAGAACTACACATTGCTATACAGTTTAAATATATGTAACCGCCACTATATTCAAGTCCATCAAGTCTCTCACAATCCGCAATATGTTATTGGATATCAGCCTCCTACAGCCAGGCCCATCGTTCTCAGCCTTCGCCTAGGATGTTCACTCGCCGCCATAGCAAAATGCATACCGTGTCTGAGTCACTTTTCACGTCCATTTTGTGTCTCCTCCGTGTCTTGATCCGGGCAGCCCTGCAAATCCAACCACGTTGTCGCTTCTTCCGGAGTGTCAAAAAAGTGCATTTTGCCCTTATACACGACCTTCAATTTCGCAGGGTACAGCAGCATATATTTTATCCCAGCCGCCCGCAGCCTCCTTTTGATGGTTACATAGCTGTACCGCTGCCTCTGGATCAGCATAGTGTAATCCGGGTATGCCGTGATAGTGCTTGAGGCCCTCTCGATTGTTCCGCCTTTCTGAAAATACTCCAATATTTTTTCCCGGTCTTCATAGTTCAGTATCTTGGCAATTATCGCTCGTGGAGGGGCCCCCGGTCTCGGCTTCCGCATGAGGGCTCTATGTGCACGCTCGACCACAAATCCTGGCGAGAGTGTACCGGCCCCAATTCCTGGTAGGAGTAAGTTCTCGATATAATCAGTCGGATCCTGGCCCTCCTCGCCTTCCGGCAGACCCACCACACAAAGGTTGTTTCTCCTCGCTCTCCCTTCTGCTTCTTCTGCTCGAGACTCCAAGTTGTTGGCCACCTGTTGCTTGAGGACATGGATCTCTTTTGTATTGTTCGCACCAGTGTCCGTATTAGATTTCACCGCGCCCTCCAGGCTGCTTGTGCGTTCCGCCAGTTCCCTGACATCCTGTCTCAGCAGGGAGACTTTGATGGCCACTGCTTCAATTTTAGCCTCTAGGGAAGTGCGTAGGTCCATCATCGCAACCCCCCAAGATTCCTTCAGCTCCGTAATGGCTTCCAAGATCTGACGATTATCAGCCGCTGTCGCGTCCTCAGCCTGTGCCATCGGGCCTTTGGTTGAGGTGGCCGCACGAGACAGTTGTGCTTTTGCAAAAATGTCCATCATGGGTTGTTTGGTCTTGTTCTTGCCCACGGCCCCTCGCGCTGCCATTTTCTGGTTACCGTTGGGTCTCCCTATCACAATTCAGCGACCAAGTGTCTCCCCAGCCGCAATTTCCGCTCTTTACCGACTGTCGCGGTGGTCTCCAGGCAGTCGCAACCTCCCCCTCCTCTCGCCGCTGCTAGTTCAATGCCGAGTGAGCGCTTCTCGTGCTGGTCGTGGTGCGGCCTGCATTTTCACACCTCTGCTGCCCTCGGGCCCCTGCCGTCCGGGCCAGCGCCCAAGCTTTCACGACTCAAGACCCACGGCCCCCGGGGGTTTTTGTATTCCGCCTTCACCTCGCCATTGTCGTTCTTTCCCCGTGGCCGCCGCCTCTATTCGACCTCTTCGGGTACCCTGGTTTCGTTTATTTTGTTGTCGGCCATCTTGTGTGACAATGGACCGAGCCGCCGCCGTCGTTCGTCGAGCAATTCCTCCAGACTCCCGCTTACGATTTTTCTCGATCTTTATACGATGAGCGAATCATCCATTCCCATGCGTGTGTGTGATCGATTCTGGAACCAGTGGCACACTTTTAAAGGTAGTTTGTACGGATCATCTGTCTGATCCTCCGGAGCTCCACGGGAAGCATGTCCTACTCCATGGCTGCTCAATCCACGCCCATATATCTATATATATATATATATATATATATATATATATATAACTGCCGAGCCAGAACAAAAGGAGAAGAGATGGCAGGCACTTGGATATAATAAGGGAAAAAAATCTCAGACTGTTGAATTGTGCACTTTGCACTTTAAGAACAACCAATGCACCTTAGCACAATTTCCCTGCACTATGCACTTTATTGTGACTTTTGCACTTTAGATAGATCGTTGCACTTTATCGTGTTTTTGCATCATGCACTTTAAGGGCTGATTCAGCACTTATGCCATTATATCTGGAACTGGGAAAAGCATATAAACTGATTGCAATTTTATGATTTACAAATGATCCTAATGTCCAATTTTTCCTAATGGGTCTGTTATTCGAGCTTAACTAGATGCCCAAAAGCATGCAAAGTGCTGAAAAAGATGTGGTCAGCTACGAGGGGCTTCATTGACACGCCACTTACCTGTGGTAGTCCATGGCGGGCAGATAGGGTAATTAATACACATAGTAAGTCTGCATCAGATCCCTATTAAGGATAACCCATAGGGACCTAATAGATACATTAGGTGGTAGCGTCATGCATTAGCATCCATGTTACAATTGCGGTTTGTAACAGTCAAAGATGTCCGCCATGGGTCTGCGTTGAGGAGGTTGTGGTTTCCAATGGAGTCCCTCTTTTATTTCGGCTAAAATAGTGGCCGGTTGCTCTATACCATGGTGTTTAAAACTCTGTGGTTTGATGGGGACGCATTGTTGTGATCAAGCGGCGAGGCAAGCCGCGAAATGCGTTAACGTTCCCAACGCGCACGGACACTTTGGGAGAGCCACATTTTGATGGCTTTTTAATTTTTGTGCCACTTTGTAAGGCATTAATAAAGATTACTATTATTCTTGAACGGTGGGGTCCGGACTCCGCACATTTTGTGATGTGAAGAGTGCCACTCACCCTGCCTGATGTCATCAGTGCTTTGAAGATATAGATATATATATATAATATATATATTTTGAATAATGTACTATATTCTTCAACAGCGGCACCCGGGTGACATTTTGATCATTTTCAGTTTAACTTTTGTAGCCGTCCCCCTTCAGTTTCTGTGTGCGCCCCGGCATCAGTAGTAGACTCCTTGCACATAACAAAGCACAGGAAAGGAATTGGCTGTGCTTTGAATGGTGCCCCTTTCATCTGCCTTTCATTGCATTGCTAGGAACCTTTTATGGCATAAGTTGGCCAGGAGGCCTACTAACATGTTTAATTGTATTCACAGTGCAGGTGTGGAGGAACATATCTGGTTGCATTGCTAAAGGAATATGCACCTCAAAAGGTCCTCCACGTATTGCCACCCTTTCTCTTTATTCTATACTGAGCTGACCTATTTACCCCCACGCCCTCTTAGTGTTGTTCACCTCTCATTAGAATCTCTGGCCTTCGCTGGCGATATTATGGTCTTTGACCAGATCCCAATTGAGCTGCAACGCTCGTTAAATAGTTCGGAAGCCTACACACATGAAACCGATCTATTGATGGTAATCAATTGTCTGTGATCAGTAAGAGAAGTAAGACCTCAGCTGGTACCTATAGAAAAAGCAATTGATAGTAACGGAGCATATTGTTTTTCTGGGTTTCCTGCTGTACCCTAAAACATGGCAATGAGTATTATGACGAGTCGCCCCCCTTAATGCAGAGATGCAGAAAGTGTACCTAAAATACTGCACGTTTCCTATCCAACCTTGGATCACGTTTTATACGGGCAAGATTCTCCCAATGTTGTTATGAGCTGGAAGACCTTTTCCCTAGATACATTAGAGGGGCTTTTTTGGGAAGGGACTTGACATCTTCCCCTTTGTCTCCCAGTGTCATTCATTTGCATAGAACTGAGCACAGCATCTCTTGAGTCGCCCGTCGCGAGCAAAAACGAATGTTTAGTAAGATTTTGAATCCGGCCAAAAAATCCCTTTTTGAAGATCTGCGAAAAGCTAGCTTGGCGGTGCAACTTCGGTGCTCCCCATTTGCATTTGCATTTATTGCATTTATTACTCGCCCAAACCCTTGGGTACCACGGCGATGTTACAGACAGCTTGGTTAAAACATTTCTTGGACTTTGCCAATCGGGCGCAGTGCATGTGAATACAAAAATAATCATACACGAAGACATTAAATGCAGGGTTTCAGTACACTGATATTTCCTGAAGCATGGAGGGGGATTTTTTAGTCTTGGTTAAATAGCCACGTTTTCAGGGATTTCTTGAAGCCTGAGAACGTTTGCTCATTTTTGATGGGGAGGGGAAGAGTGTTCCAATATGTGGTTGCGAGGTATTGGAAACTACTGCCTCCTGCCTTGGTTGTCTTGTAGCGGGGGATAGCTAGGAGTAGTTGACTGTTAGATCTGAGGGGTCTCTTTGATACTTTTTTGGTGATGGCGTGGTTGAGGTAGATGGGGACACATGAGTGGAGGCATTTGTATGTGACGCACAGGGCTTTGAATGTGACCCTGGCTTTGATGGGGAGCCAGTGATGGTTTCTTCTAATATTTGAGATATGATCTGACTTCCTTATTCCAAGGGCCGCCCGAAGGGCTTTATTTTGGATGAGCTGTAGTTTGTTTAGATTGGCTTTTGAGGTACCCAGGTAGAGTACGTTGCAGTAGTCGAGCCTGGATAAGATTAAAGCTCTTGCCAGCGTGATACAATTGGTTGGTGTCAAGAATTGGCGACTGAGAGCAATAAGTTTTGCGGTGTAGGATGTAGAGGAAGAGAGGGCGTTGATGTGCTTGGTCATGGTGAGGTTGGCATCAAGGTAGACACCTAGTGTTTTCACTTGTTTGAGTACTGATATGTTTGTGCCATCAATGTTGATGGATGAGTAATCAGGATGTAATGCTTCTATTTTGGATTGGGAGCCCACAATGAGAATCTCAGTCTTCTCATCGTTGAGACAGAGGCTATTTAGTGCCATCCAATTTTGGATTAAGGCATATATTTTGTTGATAGTGTCGGTGTCTTGAGTGTAGTCTCCCCATAAAGGGATGAGGATCTGGGTGTCATCTGCAAAGTTGGTGTAGATGACACCCATGTCGTCTAGCGCTGAGAAGAGGAGTTTGGTGTATGCATTGTATAATGTTGGTGAAAGACCGGAACCTTGGGGGACACCAATGGGTACTATGATGGGGTTGGCGGCTTGTTTACCTATGGCGACCCTGGAGGTGCGGTCAGCAAGAAAGGATTTGATCCAGGTAGTAGCTTCGGTGGAGAAGTTGAAGTCTTTCGCTAGTGTGGCGCATAGTTTATTATGGTCTACTAAATCAAACGCTGTGGAGAGATCGAGTAGGAGGAGGATGCAGAGTTTCCCTGAGTCTCTGATGGTATCCATCTGGATTTTTAAGTCAAGGAGAGCCCCACAATGCACACCGAATGTTTGACCGGTTTGGTGCCCACCACAATGCACACCGAATGTTTGACCGGTTCGGTGCCCACCACAATGCACACAGAATGTTTGACCGGTTCGGTGCTCCCCACAATGCACACCGAATGTTTGACCGGTTCGGTGCCCACCACAATGCACACAGAATATTTGACCGGTTCGGTGCTCCCCACAATGCACACAGAATGTTTGACCGGTTCGGTGCTCCCCACAATGCACACAGAATGTTTGACCGGTTCGGTGCTCCCCACAATGCACACTGAATATTTGACCGGTTCGGTGCCCACCACAATGCACACCAACTGTTTGACCGGTTTGGAGAAGGTCAATTCCAGGGTCTGAAAGCGAGAGGTCTGGGAGCCATTTCGCTCCTGCTTCTAGCCTAGAAGAGCCAGGTTAGCTTGACAGCAACAGCCGCCAGGTGCTACTTCTGGCTCCCCAGGCCAACTCACCTATGTGAATATAAGTGCATGCATCTGGGACAATCTAAAAATAAGCATTAGGACACCTGTATACACAATTTACAGCATGTGGGTTCATAAAGAATGGACGAATAGATATGTTTGCAACTTATGCAGAAGTTAACATTTGTGGAACGCCATGTACTAGCTCCTCGTTCCCCTGTAGTAGCTGCTTTTAGCTCCTCGTTCCCCCAGTGTAGCTCCTGGTGAAGCTCCTTGTGAATGCTGGAGCCCCAGGAGCTGCTTTTAGCTCCTCGTTCCCCCGGTGTAGCGCCTGGTTAATGCTGGAGCACCAGGAGCTGCTTTTAGCTCCTTGTTCCCCCGGTGTAGCGCCTGGTTAATGCTGGCACCCCTGGAGCTGCTTTTAGCTCCTCGTTCCCCGGTGTAGCTCCTAGTTAATGCTGGAGCCCCTGGAGCTGCTTTTAGCTCCTCGTTCCCCCGGTGTAGCGCCTGGTTAATGCTCGTTCCCCCAGTGTAGTGCCTGGTTAATGCTCGTTACCCCGGTGTAGCGCCTGGTTAATGCTGGAGCCCCTGGAGCTGCTTTTAGCTCCTCGTTCCCCCGGTGTAGCGCCTGGTTAATGCTCGTTCCCCCGGTGTAGCACCTGGTTAATGCTGGAGCCCCTGGAGCTGCTTTTAGCTCCTCGTTCCCCCAGTGTAGCGCCTGGTTAATGCTCGTTCCCCCGGTGTAGCGCCTGGTTAATGCTCGTTCCCCCGGTGTAGCGCCTGGTTAATGCTGGAGCCCCTGGAGCTGCTTTTAGCTCCTGCTTATGCAGTCCCAATTTCGAGCCGTGCAATTCTAATGTCGGTGAGCTACTCTCCAACCCCAATAAGACAACATCCCAAACAGGTCTATGGGATGGACTGAGCAGCGGAAATGCAAGGTTTCTGAACATTATACATATATGATCCCGTACCACGTTTGTGAATCATTTTTCCTGACGGAAAGGTCCACATGAGAGTTTGCGCATTTTATGAACATTCGATGCCTTGAGACCCTGTAGGGTTTATATGCATTTCATGTGTTATTCATGACATGGCAGATTCTACTACTTGACATAAAGTGCCTTTCATAGTCGGGTGCATACCCTGGGCATGAGCAGCATAAAGAATGAAGGGTGGTCGAAGCGCCCCCCTCGTATGCACTGGAACTAAACGTAAAGACGGCGGGGAAAAGGCTTAACCTTGTACACTGCAGTCGAAGTACGGCTTAAGGAAAGACGTTTAACACAAACAATGTTACAATCCCATCTGTACATTTTAAAACTGTCGCACAAGTGTCACTGGAACAGCAGTCGGAGTGAGCACAAGTCTCCTCCTGAACATCAAAGGTTGAAACTTGGAAGTGCACAAGTGGGAGGATCCGATTACTCGTGAGTATAGCGGCGCTTGCACAGGGACCCCTCTCAGCATGGGGTGGGACTGGGAGGCTAACCGTCCTGCCCCAGAGGCGGGGTGTGAGAGTTGGGAGTGCCCCAGTCCCTGTCCTTCTCACATGTACCTGCATGTCTGATGGGAGTGCCACCTCTCTCTCACCTGGGGAAAGGAAGTTTCCAGAACACCTGCTGAGGGATAGCGGCTGAGCAACTCTGCTGCATGAGAGAGCGATGGCGCTGTAGAGCGTCCACTATCCCATGGCTGGAGGGAGTGCGAGGAGTGGAGAGAGGAGAGTAAAACTGGAGGGTGATGGTAGATCAAGGAGAACATCAGAGGGATAGAAGAGAAAGTGTGAGGGCGAGTGGGCAGACGGTGGCTGGAATAGTAGGGAAGAGAGTAGGCTGTGGAAAGGACAAGCGACAGAGACACGGAGAGAGGACGGAGAGGACCAAGTGACCCTGGGTGTCTGGAGGATCAAGCGACAGAGAGACACGGAGAGAGGACGGAGAGGACCAAGTGAGCCCTGGGTGTCTGGACAAGCGACAGAGAGACACGGAGAGAGGACGGAGAAGACCAAGTGCACCCTGGGTGTCTGGAGGATCAAGTGACAGAGAGACACGGAGAGAGGACCAAGTGAGCCCTGGGTGTCTGGACAAGTGACAGAGAGACACGGAGAGAGGAAGGAGAGGACCAAGTGAGCCCTGGGTGTCTGGACAAGTGACAGAGAGACACGGAGAGAGGACGGAGAGGACCAAGTGAGCCCTGGGTGTCTGGACAAGCGACAGAGAGACACAGAGAGAGGACGGAGAGGACCAAGTGCACCCTGGGTGTCTGGACAAGCGACAGAGAGACACGGAGAGAGGACGGAGAGGACCAAGTGAGCCCTGGGTGTCTGGAGGATCAAGCGACAGAGAGACACGGAGAGAGGACGGAGAGGACCAAGTGAGCCCTGGGTGTCTGGACAAGCGACAGAGAGACACAGAGAGAGGACGGAGAGGACCAAGTGCACCCTGGGTGTCTGGACAAGCGACAGAGAGACACGGAGAGAGGACGGAGAGGACCAAGTGCACCCTGGGTGTCTGGAGGATGAAGTGACAGAGAGACACGGAGAGAGGAAGGAGAGGAACAAGTGAGCCCTGGGTGTCTGGACAAGTGACAGAGAGAGAGGAAGGAGAGGACCAAGTGAGCCTTGGGTGTCTGGACAAGCGACAGAGAGACACGGAGAGAGGAAGGAGAGGAACAAGTGAGCCCTCGGTGTCTGGACAAGCGACAGAGAGACACAGAGAGAGGAAGGAGAGGACCAAGTGAGCCCTGGGTGTCTGGACAAGCGACAGAGACACAGAGAGAGGACCAAGTGAGCCCTGGGTGTCTGGACAAGTGACAGAGAGACACGGAGAGAGGAAGGAGAGGACCAGGTGAGCCCTGGGTGTCTGGACAAGTAACAGAGAGACACCGAGAGAGAACGGAGAGGACCAAGTGAGCCCTGGGTGTCTGGACAAGTGACAGTGAGACACGGAGAGAGGAAGGAGAGGACCAGGTGAGCCCTGGGTGTCTGGACAAGTAACAGAGAGACACCGAGAGAGAACGGAGAGGACCAAGTGAGCCCTGGGTGTCTGGACAAGTGACAGAGAGACACGGAGAGAGGAAGGAGAGGACCAAGTGAGCCCTGGGTGTCTGGACAAGCGACAGAGACACGGAGAGAGGAAGGAGAGGAGCAAGTGAGCCCTGGGTGTCTGGAGGATCAAGTGACGGAGAGACACAGAGAGAGGAAGGAGAGGACCAAGTGAGCCCTGGGTGTCTGGACAAGCGACAGAGACACAGAGAGAGGGCGGAGAGGACCAAGTGAGCCCTGGGTGTCTGAACAAGCGACAGAGAGACGGGGAGAGAGGAAGGAGAGGACTGGGTGTCTGGAGGATCAAGCGACAGAGAGACAGGGAGAGAGGAAGGAGAGGACCAAGTGAGCCCTGGGTGTCTGGACAAGCGACAGAGGGACATGGAGAGTGGAAGGAGAGGACCAAGTGAGCCCTGGGTGTCTGGAGGATCAAGCGACAGAGACACAGAGAGAGGACGGAGAGGACCAAGTGAGCCCTGGCTGCATGGAGGATGAAGTGACGGAGAGACAGGGAGAGAGGAAGGAGAGGACCAAGTGAGCCCTGGGTGTCTGGACAAGCGACAGAGGGACATGGAGAGTGGAAGGAGAGGACCAAGTGAGCCCTGGGTGTCTGGAGGATCAAGCGACAGAGACACAGAGAGAGGACGGAGAGGACCAAGTGAGCCCTGGCTGCATGGAGGATGAAGTGACAGAGAGACATGGAGAGAGGAAGGAGAGGACCAACTGAGCCCTGGGTGTCTGGAGGATCAAGTGACAGAGAGACACGGAGAGTGGAAGGAGAGGACCAAGTGAGTCCTGGGTGTCTGGAGGATCAAGCGACAGAGAGACACAGAGAGAGGAAGGAGAGGAGCAAGTGAGCCCTGGATGTCTGGAGGATCAAGTGACAGAGAGACACGGAGAGAGTAAGGAGAGGACCAAGTGAGCCCTGGGTGTCTGGACAAGTGACGGAGACACGGAGAGAGGACGGAGAGGACCAAGTGAGCCCTGGGTGTCTGGAGGATCAAGCGACAGAGAGACACGGAGAGAGGAAGGAGAGGACCAAGTGAGCCCTGGGTGTCTGGACAAGCGACAGAGAGACACAGAGAGAGGAAGGAGAGGAGCAAGTGAGCCCTGGGTGTCTGGAGGATCAAGTGACAGAGAGACATGGAGAGGAAGGAGAGGACCAAGTGAGCCCTGGGTGTCTGGACAAGCGACAGAGAGACACGGAGCGTGGAAGGAGAGGACCAAGTGAGCCCTGGGTGTCTGGAGGATCAAGCGACAGAGAGACATGAAGAGAGGAAGGAGAGGACCAAGTGAGCCCTCGGTGTCTGGACAAACAGAGAAACACAGAGAGAGGACGGAGAGGACCAAGTGAGCCCTGGGTGTCTGGAGGATCAAGTGACAGAGAGACATGAAGAGAGGAAGGAGAGGACCAAGTGAGCCCTGGGTGTCTGGACAAACAGAGAAACACAGAGAGAGGACGGAGAGGACCAAGTGAGCCCTGGGTGTCTGGAGGATCAAGTGACAGAGAGACCCGGAGAGAGGACGTAGAGGACCAAGTGAGCCCTGGGTGTCTGGAGGATCAAGCGACAGAGAGACATAGAGAGAGGAAGGAGAGGACCAAGTGAGCCCTGGGTGTCTGGACAAACAGAGAAACACAGAGAGAGGACGGAGAGGACCAAGTGAGCCCTGGGTGTCTGGGAGGCACCAACCCTTACAGTATATTGCATTGGGGAGCTTAGGTATAGGAGCACCTAGATTGTTCCCAGAGGGCGTAAGAGAGAGGAGTTTGCCTTGAGGCCATTGTTTGTTTTGTTTGTTTTTTGTTTTATTCATTTATAATGCGCACCAGACCTGAGGGTATAAGGGCGTAGCAGTATTGAATATGCGAAACTTGGGTTACATGGTTACAGAAAATAATATACAGGCGGTAATACAGATAATAATACAAATAATATACAGATAAGATATATATGCAGTGGCAGTGTACAGGTAACAATATACAGGCAATAGCAGTAATAAAGATAATAAAGTACAGATAGTAATATACAGGCAGTGGGGATAACACAGATAAACAGGGATGGAGATCTCCAGATAAGGGAGGAGTATATACAGGCGGTGTGAAGAGCTGGGAAGAACTGTCTAGTTGTTAGAGGACTTCAGCTGGTTGCTATAGCTGGCTCTAGATTTCTGGTAGGATTGCTTGATGCGTAGAGGATGGGGCAAAGAGTTCCATACTTGAGCTGCCCGGACGGGGAAGCTGGCACCCCCGGCAGTAGTCAATTGGAATCTTGGAATGATGAAGGTATTTATATTAGAGATTCTTGAGGGTCTAGAAGAGCTTTTTACTACAAATCTATCCGTGAGGTAGCGAGGTGCCGCATTATTCAGAGCTTTATGGGTGAGGGATGCAGCTTTTAAGAGTATTTTGTCTTGGGTCGACAACCAGTTGTTATTACGTCTTATCTTTGATATATGTGATCTTTTAGATATACCAAAGCTGCTCGCAAGGCTTTATTTTGTAAAATGTGGATTCTATGTGCGATAGATTTATTAGCACCAATATATTAAGCATTGCAGTAATGAAGCCTAGATAAAATAAGGGCTCTAGCTAAGATAATGCAATTGTCGTCTGAGATAAAATGTTTACCTGCTCTGATGAGCTTACATGTGTAAGCTGTAGCTGATGCTAATGAGTTCACCTGTTTGTTGAAGGAGAGGGTGGCATCTAAGTAGACGTCAAGTGTCTTCACCTCCTTGGCTACCTTGATAATGTGCCCATCAATCTCGAAAGAAGAGTATTTTGTATTTGTATTTGTTTATTTATAACGTGCAATGCATCAGGCCTGGGGGCATCAGGGCGCAATTTGTACAAGGTTGCAAGAAAAAATACAGACCGAGAAATTACATTACAAAAATGTACAGTAACAGCATATTAACAGTCTTACTAATGACATATATTACATAGGTTACAGTGCAACTAGGATTGACAGAGGATGCATCTTAGGGTGAGCTGAGATAGTAACAGAGGTAGCGGGCCCGAGTATGTAGGACAGAGATGTCGAGCATGTCTTATTGCTGGTCAAAGAGCCAAGATTTGGTTTTGGTCTTAAAGGTGTTGAAAGCGTCTTCGGCTCTGATGGGAGCAGGGAGTGTGTTCCATAGTTTAGAGGCTAGGACAGGGAAGCTGGTGCCTCCCGCTTTTTGAAGTTTAAACTTGGGGATCATTAGACAGTGGGTCTGAGCCTCGTTTTCTGAGGTTGGAGTGTGTGCCCAGAATGATTAATTCAGTTTTGTCATCATTCAGGCATAGACCATGAGTTGCCATCCATGCCTGGATGATGAGGTACACCCTATTTGCCAAGGCCATGCATCAGACTGCTTCTTGGACAGTAGGGGTTACTAGTCTCTAGACTCAAGCCCAAGGTTGAGGTTCGCCTTGGAAAGGGTGGAAACCCCTTGGATTGTCTTGGAGAGTTGGTGTGTTCTTGGGGCCATCAGTCACAAATTTCATTAAGTCAGCTCTGCACAGCAGCCTCAAAGGCAGTCATAGGAGCACTTCCTGAATTGGTGTCAAACGACTGCCGGATTGGTGCATTCATTTCCTCAGGCAAAAAGAATGTTAATATAAACTTATGGTGAATTGTTCCATCGTTCCAATGTGTTCTAGATCTGCCCCTGGGTTGGGCACAGGTGTCTGGTGTGTCCATGGGAAGGTTGCATTAGCGAGGGGTATGTTAGGTGGGTTAGATCTGGTGCAGATAAGTTGGGACAGGACCTAGGTGCGCATGGGGTGGGTGTAGTAATGACGTGTGCAAGGTATGAGTCCATTACTGCGGTGGTCCTCTGGTGGGTGCATTGGTGTGGTGCACATGAAATTGGTGCATTATTGAGGTGTGCATGTGATGGGTGCATTAGTGTGCTTTACATGAGGTGAGTGCATTGGTGAAATATTAATTGGCAGACTTGATAGGGCGGGAGCAGAGGGGAAGTGTGCCTGCGGTGGGTGTAGAAATTAGGTGATGTTTCTAGGGATGGTTGCAGTTGTTAGACATATATATTGGGTAGATTCACATAAGCAGGGAGCAGTAGTGAGGTGTGGGATTGGTGCATTAATGTGGTGCATTACTGAGGTATGCGGTTTGCGCTTTCGTGTGGTGCACCTGGGATGAGTGCATTAGTGTGGTAAGCCTGGAATGGGTGCAGTAGTGAGATGCGCATGGAATGGTATATTAATGTGTTGCACATGGGATGGGTGCAGAAATTAAGTATACATTGGTGGCTGCCTTTAGGCGTACTTAATAGGCCAGGAGCATACGTTGGGTATACCTGGGATGGGTGCAGCTGTGGGGCATATGTTGTGTACGTTCCTATAGGCTGGGAGCAGAAGAGAGGTGTGCATGTGACAGGTATATTAGTGAGGAGTGCCTGAGATGGGTGCAAATTGAATGGGTGCATTAGTGAAGTGCGCATGGGATGAGTGCATTATTGAGGTGCACATTGGATGGGTGCACTAGTGAAGTGTGCGTGACATGGGTGCACATGGGATGAGTGTATTAATGAGGTGCGCATGGGATCAGTGCACTAGTGAAGTACACATGGTTAAAGGTGCACTAGTGTGGTGCGCATGGGATGAGTGGATTAGTGTAGTGTGCATGTGATGGGTGCATGAGTGAGGTGTGCATGAGATGGGTGCATTAGTGAGGTGCACATAGGAGGAGTGCATTAGTGAGGTGCGCATAGGATAGGTGCATTATATGGTTGCATTAGTAAAATGTGCATGAGATGGGTGCGCATGAGATGAGTGCACTGGTGAGGTGCGCGTGGGAAAGGCATACTAGTGAGGTGTGAATGGGAAAGGCGCACTAGTGTGGTGCGCATGGGATGAGTGCATTAGTGTAGTGTGCATGTGATGGGTGCATTAGTGAGGTGTGCATGGGATGGGTGAATTAGTGAGGTGCGCATAGGATGGGTGCATTTGTGAGGTGCGCATGGGATGGGTGCATTAGTGTGGTGCACATGGGATGAGTGCACTGGTGTGCATTAGATGGGTGAATTAGTGAGGTGCGCATGGGATGGGTGCATTAGTGAGGCGCGCATGAGATGGGTGCATTAGTGAGATGTGCCTTAGATGGGTGCATTAGTGAGGTGCGCATGAGATGGGAGAATTAGTGAGGTGCGCATGAGATGGGTGCATTAGTGAGGTGCACATGAGATGGGTGCATTAATGAAGTGTGCATGAGATGGGTGCATTCATGAGGTGTGCCTTAGATGGGTGCATCAGTGAGGTGTGCATGGGATGGGTGCATTAGTGAGGTGCGCATGGGATGGGTGCATTAGTGAGGTGTGCATTAGATGGGTGAATTAGTGAGGTGCGCATGGGATGGGTGAATTAGTGAGGTGTGCATTAGATGGGTGCACTAGTGTGGGGTACATGGGATGGGTGCATTAGTGAGGTGTGCCTTAGATGGGTGACTTAGTGAGGTGCGCATGGGATGGGTGCATTAGTCAGGGGCGCATGGGATGGGTGCATTAGTGAGGCGTGCATGAGATGGGTGCATCAGTGAGGTGCGCATGAGATGGGTGAATTAGTGAGGTGTGCATGAGATGGGTGCATTAGTGAGGTGCGCATGAGATGGGTGCATTAATGAAGTGTTCATTAGATGGGTGCATTAGTGAGATGTGCATGAGATGGGTGACTTAGTGAGGTGTGCATGGGATGCGTGCATTAGTGAGGTGTGCATGGGATGCGTGCATTAGTGAGGTGTGCATGGGATGCGTGCATTAGTGAGGTGTGCATGAGATGGGTGCACTAGTGTGGGGTACATGGGACGGGTGCATTAGTGAGGTGTGCCTTAGATGGGTGAATTGGTGAGGTGCGCATGGGATGTTTGCATTAGTCAGGGGCGCATGGGATAGGTGCATTAGTGAGGCGTGCATGAGATGGGTGCATTAGTGAGGTGTGCATTAGATGGGTGAATTAGTGAGGTGCGCATGGGATGGGTGCATTAGTGAGGTGTGCATGGGATGGGTGCATTAGTGAGGTGTGCATGAGATGGGTGCACTAGTGTGGGGTACATGGGATGGGTGCATTAGTGAGGTGTGCCTTGGATGGGTGAATTGGTTAGGTGCACATGGGATGGGTGCATTAATGAGGGGCCCATGGGATGGGTGCATTAGTGAGGTGTGCATGAAATGGGTGCATTAGTGAGGTGTGCATGAGATGGGTGCATTAGTGAGGCGTGCATGCGATGGGTGCATTAGTGAAGTGTGCATGAGGCGTGCATGAGATGGGTGCATTAGTGAAGTGTGCATGAGATCGGTGCATTAGTGAGGTGTGCATGAGATGAGTGCACTAGTGCGGGGTACATGGGATGGGTGCATTAGTGAGGTGTGCCTTAGATGGGTGAATTGGTGAGGTGCGCATGGGATGGGTGCATTAATGAGGGGCCCATGGGATGGGTGCATTAGTAAGGCGTGCATGAGATGGGTGCATTAGTGAAGTGTGCATGAGATCGGTGCATTAGTGAGGTGTGCATGAGATGGGTGCACTAGTGCGGGGTACATGGGATGGGGCAGTAATCGGGTATGCATGGGTGGGCGCACACACGCAAGCGGATATGACAGGCTGGGACCAGTCGGCCTTGGGGGCCATGCCCCGGGGACGCCCCCTGGTGCCCTCGGATCCCTGCCCACCGCTCAGTGCAGGGCGAGGACCACCGGCCCTCGGGTAATCTAATTATCTATTATGTAATTAGGCTCTGCGAGATTGAATCAGGCGCGCGCTGAGTGGGCTCCTAGGTGCATTTTTGGGAGATTACGTTTCTTGGCGGAATTTTGGATGCTCCAGTGAATGTACATGTTGGACGTGGTGCCCCCGCTCTCGTGTTTCACTAATGCAGAGCGAGCTCCCGGCACACCCGGGCAGTAATGGGCGGCCCCGGCCCCCGCAGCTGCTTCCAGTTATAGGAGATCCGTCTGATTTACTCTTCCGTCGGCTTCCATTACCAGGGCAAGACAAAAGCTACGGGGGGCGAGGGGGGCTTTAACCCTGCGCTGCCCAGCGACGGTGCCTCCTGCAGAGCGTTTGCAGGCGACCCCTGGGGCTTCCAACTCTGCACTGGCATCTAATGGGGCCATTACAGATGCCCTCCGGGGCTTCTTGCCCAGCACTGGCATCTAATGGGGCCATTACAGATGCCCTCTGGGGCTTCTAACCCTGCACTGGCATCTAATGGGGCAATTACAGATGGTCTCTGGGGCTTCTAACCCTGCACTGGCATCTATTGGGGCAATTACAGATGGTCTCTGGGGCTTCTAACCCTGCACTGGCATCTAATGGGGCCATTACAGATGCCCTCCGGGGCTTCTAACCCTGCACTGGCATCTAATGGGGCAATTACAGGAGGTCCCCGGGGCTTCTAACCCTGCACTGGCATCTAATGGGGCAATTACAGGAGATCTCCGGGGCTTCTAACCCTGCACTGGCATCTAATGGGGCAATTACAGATGGTCTCTGGGGCTTCTAACCCTGCACTGGCATCTAATGGGGCAATTACATGAGGTGTCTGGGGCTTCTAACCCTGCGCTGGCATTAAATGGGGCAATTAAAGGAGGTCTCTGGGGCTTCTAACCCTGCACTGGCATCTAATGGGGCAAGTACAGGAGGTCTCTGGGGCTTCCAACCCTGCACTGGCATTAAATGGGGCAACTACAGATGGTCTACGGGGCTTCTAACCCTGCACTGGCATCTAATGGGGCAATTACAGATGGTCTCTGGGGCTCCTAACCCTGCACTGGCATCTAATGGGGCAATTACAGGAGGTCTCTGGGGCTTCTAACCCTGCACTGGCATTAAATGGGACAATTGGAGGAGGTCTCTGGGGCTTCTAACCCTGCACTGACATCTAATGGGGCAAGTACAGGAGGTCTCTGGGGCTTCTAACCCTGCACTGGCATTAAATGGGGCAACTACAGATGGTCTCTGGGGCTTCTAACCTTGCACTGGCATCTAATGGGGCAAGTACAGGAGGTCTCTGGGGCTTCTAATCCTGCACTGGCATTAAATGGGGCAATTACAGGAGGTCTTTGGGGCGTGTAACCCTGCACTGGCATCTAATGAGGCAATTACAGATGGTCTCCGGGGCTTCTAACCCTGCACTGGCATCTAATGGGGCAATTACAGATGGTCTCTGGGGCTTCTAACCCTGCACTGGCATCGAATGGGGCAATTACAGATGGTCTCTGGGGCTTCTAACCCTACACTGGCATCGAATGGGGCAATTACAGATATCTGGGGCTTCTAACCCTGCACTGGCATCTAATGGGGCAATTACAGATGGTCTCTGGGCCTTCTAACCCTGCACTGGCATCGAATGGGGCAATTACAGATGGTATCTGGGGCTTCTAACCCTGCACTGGTATCTAATGGGGCAGTTACAGATTGTCTCCAGGGCTTCTAACCCTGCTCTGGCATCTAATGGGGCAATTACAGGAGGTCTTTGAGGTGTGTAACCCTGCACTGGCATCTAATGGGGCAATTACAGATGGTCTCTGGGGCTTCTAACCCTGCACTGGCATCTAATGGGGCAATTACAGGTGGTTTCTTCGGCGTCTAACCCTGCACTGGCATTAAATGGAGCAATTACAGGAGGTCTTTGAGGCGTGTAACCCTGCACTGGCATCTAATGGGGCAATTACAGATGGTCTCTGGGGCTTCTAACCCTGCACTGGCATCTAATGGGGCAATTACAGATGGTCTCCGGGGCTTCTAACCCTGCACTGGCATCTAATGGGGCCATTACAGGAGGTCTCCGGGGCTTCTAACCCTGCACTGGCATCTAATGGGGCCATTACAGGAGGTCTCCGGGGCTTCTAACCCTGCACTGGCATCTAATGGGGCAATTACAGATGGTCTCTGGGGCTTCTAACCCTGCACTGGCATCTAATGGGGCAATTACAGATGGTCTCTGGGGCTTCAAGCCCTGCTCGGGCCTGAACTCTAAAGGTACTGTTGTGAACCAGAAAGAGTGGGACTCAAGGATGACATTTCAAGGGTGTTTATTAAACTGAAAGAAAATGCCCAACCCCCACTGCTAACAGGGATTTCCCCTACCTACAGAACTAAGCGAAGGTGCTAGTCTGTCGTCAAAATCAAAAGTGGTCCTCAGTACAAGCCTAATCGCTATCTGGCCCTACCCCTGTGGAAAATACCATACACATATAAGCCAAAGCAATCGCCTCTCGGCTCAGGCTATGTCCGGCCAATGGTCTTTTGGATCTTTCTCTAGAGATGGTTTTCAGTTCATACAAAAATAGTTCAGAAAGGAAGTGCTCTCAGCTCTGCTGTTAGCCTCTTCAGAGAGACTTGCAAGTCTCTGTATACATCAAATGTCTCAAGTTCGTTACGTGGAGGAATGTTTCCCTTATTCCTCTTCCACCACCTTGACCGCTTTCTCTCTATTGGTTCTAGATGTGTCACAGGTTGATTGAACCTTCCAGGTTCCCTTCTTATGATTGTACCAATGTCACTTATTTCTCAGGGACTCTCCAGGCCACTCTGGCTTTTCAAGTTTCCTTAACCTCTCTGGTTGTATATGTGCTTCTTTCCAAGATTCAATATTCTGATTTGCAGGGCTCCCGTAACCCTCCTTGTCCGTCTCCTCCTCCTCTGTTGGTTTCCACTCACCTTCCTGCACCCGGGGCAACCCTGGTAACTTCTATGCCTTTGGGTGTGCTCCAGCGGAATGGCGTACTAGTGGGGATTGCGTTCACCTTTCTCAATGGCTTTACCGGCATGTAATCATCAGCTTCTCTTCTGTCCAACTGGGCAGTCTCTGTAGTCCTCATGCTCCAAATGGAGGTTTCGTCCTTCCGGTCTGTCCTGGCATCTGCCTACTTTCCTTGGTCACTGACCCACCACAGCTGCTGTGTGGTCACACCACAAGACAAGACAGTCCTTCTGTTCCCGTCTCTTGCTTGGCTGTATTGCCTTTCTAAACACCGGCATTCCGGCAGCTCTTCCTTCTGTCCTCGTCTCTCCATGCTACCGCTGGTTCCACGGTCTAGCACGGCACCACCACTCCAGGAGTCTGCGAATCAGAGGCTTGCCTCTGCGTAGGACTCTTCCTCCTCCATTCAAGGTTCCTCGTCTCTTAATTCTTGCTGCTGCACTTAAAATGGGCTGTGAGGAATCAGACATGAAAGACGGACACAAAGTTGCAATGTTTCTGGTTAAAAACCTTTATTTAAAAGAGAAGAGGCTGAGAAAAGGCCTCTCTGACCATGCTCTAAGAGGAATTTCCCTACCTACACAAAAAGTAAGGATCTGCCTGTGTCACAATGTCGAAAACAAAACTGTCCTGTGTCCAAAGTTCTGTTCACAATCTCAAACTATAAACTAAACTCAAGGGTGAAAAGGGAAGTGTCTTTAACCTTAGAAGGTTTAGAAAAGTGTTCGTAAAGGAAGAATAAATGGTTCAAACACAAGTTTTTCAATCAAGATGGTCTCTGGAGGGTAGTTCCCTTCTCCTGGATGGAATCCTTTACTCCTTGAGAGTTTTATAAACAGCAGTTCTTTGGGCCTCTTTTGGGCAATTACCAGACTTGCACACAAAAACTGACTGGCTTTACAATTTTGTTTTCTTTCAGGACACCTGGTACAGGGATCCAATTACAATTGTATAAGCAGGAGCTAAACCTAGCTCCTGGGTATCCAGCATTTGGGTCTTACCAGGAGATACCACTGGGGAACAAGAAGCTGGTGCATAGCGCTCTGCAAATCTAACTTCGACATAATACACAAACATTTCATTTTGGCCATTATACTTTAAATGTTGCATAGATGTGTCCTTATGTTTGTTTATAGATTGTCCCTAATGCACAGAGTTAAATTTGCATAGGTGCGTTTGTTAAACATCAGTTGGCCTGAGGAGCCAAAAGTAACTCCTGGTAGATGTTATTAAGCTAACGAAGCTCCTCTAGGCAACAAGCAGGAGCTAAATAGCTCTCAACTCCCCTCAATTTCGAACCCTGCTGGTATTTCTCTCAGGTGGTGTGGTTTCTTCTTTCTTGTTTAATACAATCCTTTTCTATTGTCTGGTATACTCTCCTGCCAGGACGTCTGATTCACACACTTGAAATTGCTTGGTATACTCTCATGCCAGGACTTCTGATCGTTCAGGGGTTTCGCCTGCTCCCAAAGTTGCTTTATATATAATGTTGGATAATGTATCCTTCTGACATGTTATCCTCTCATTGTTTTCTAAGTATTTGCACTGTGTACATTCACACATTAGAAAAGGGATTGTTTGTGATCTAGGCTCTCCCCTTTCAACACGACCATTCTTCATCTCTTTTCTATTAAGTGGTTCCCAAATGTTTGCACTCTGCATTCTCGCCAATATACCCCAGTGTCCCTGCTGCTTCTTGGTGGACTCACTTGGTTTGGGCTGCTTAAATTTTCCAGGCAAAGGTGTGTGCCAAGAAATACTAGAGTGCTCTCTGAGATTGCAGTCTCTTTTGCTCCAGATTTCTCGATCTCTCTTCTTCATACCAGTGTTTCGAGGATTCTGGGAACCGAAGTCTATTATTGACAATTGGCTTATAGAATTTGAGTACACATTTTTAAAAGGCCATATATGCAGACAGAGTATTCTTCATAGGGTGCTTCTTGTAGAAATGGGAGTCCTTGTCCCCAAGTGGGGAGTCTCTCCCAGTGAAGTCCTGCTTTCCCTGATGCCTAGGTAGGGTCTTGCTTAGCGTGCGCCCCTCTTGAGCCTCAAGGGGTGTCCCCCCCTTGGGAAGAAGGGTCGAATTGTCCAGATTCATCACATTACATTTATAGGAGGTTTGTGGGACTTCTAACCCCCCTCTGGCATTGACTTAGGCAATTGCAGGTGTCCCTGTGGAGTGGAGTCCTGCACTGGCATCTGAAGTGGGACTGATAGTAAAACCCTGGCGTTTCTATCCCTTCATTTCCCTGTGATGGGACATCTGAAGAGGCAATTACTTGAGATCTCTGGGGCTTGCAGTTCTGCCTGCCCTGTGATATGGTACCTGTTAAGATGGATTTCTGAACTCTGACCTGGTGGGCAGAGGTTCAGAAGGCCAGCCTTGTTTCTTGGAATAGGGTATCCTTCTGGACAAGCCAGGCCAATCAAGATAGCATTGGCGGCGGTCAAGACTAGGCCTCAGGTGGGATGAGGGTGGCTGAAAGACCTCAATGAGCACCCAAAGCAAAGGACACTTACAAATCACTCCCAGTCAATTTCTATCTATATCTATATATATATTAAAAATATAGTCAATTTCTATCTATATCTATATATGTACTTATATTAAAAATGCAAATAAATGTATTTCAAGGCCTTTGAGTTTCAACACACAAATCAAATCACAGTAACACTATGAAGCCAACACAATCTTATCAATATACATATATACTAGACCAATGGGGTCTAAAGGGTTAATGCACGAAATTGAGTCCATAACCTAAAAGGGGAAGGAAACAGGCAGTGCAAATAGTCTTTAGCCCCTTCTGCATCCAACACACTCCTAACTAAGAGGCAGTCCAATCCCTAAGAAGAGGGGAGCCTAATGCTCAAATGTACATGCAATGCTGGCGCACACGGTAATGCAGATGGGCAAAACGGGGTCTCTTAACGGGTCTCTAGCAACTCAGGAAGGTGGATGAGGCGATGAGGAATAGGTTCCCACTATTCGTGGAGGGCCTCCACTTGAGGGAAGAGTCGATACCAACAGCTGGGAATATTTATTTTATTTATGTATTTTACATTTGTATAGCGCACAAACAGCGCTTGGGCATCGAGGTGCTGTTACTTGTAGGGTACTTAGTTACAGGGTACGTACAGCTGGGAAATGCATTTCCATGTTGTACATTGATACATTAGGATACATTGTCAATTTATAAATACATTTTTAGGTTTGTCCAGCGATGCAGGTGGAATAGTTTGCTAGTTCGCACTAGCAGTGGAAAGGAGAGGGGCCCTCAGGGGCCATTCGTGTATAAAAATGGCTGGAGGCACTAGGGTCCACCGGTTAGGGTTGTGATTACTCACCGACCCCCGGCGCACTCCGGACCAAACTCTGGCAGTTGAGTCCACTTTGGTTGCAGGTTCAAGTGTGGCAATTTGGCGGCTCTGCAGCTTTCGGTGGCGAAGATAGAGCGATGATTCCCAAACGGGAAAGTGGTGATTTCTCCGCTCCTGGTGGATGGATCAGGCCAGTTTCACTGCAGCAGGCTTCAGGGTTAGGATGGGCACAAATGCAGCACACCTGCAAAGTTCGTCAGCACGGCTGGGTGACACAGTAACCGCGTATACTCTGGTTCGGACGCACTCACTTTACTCCAAACCTGCGAACAGCAAATGTACGAAATTCAGTGTGAGAGTGCCGTGAACACAGAGATTGCGACGTACCAAGTTTTGAGGACCTCCTCGAAACAGTGGCAGTATCAGGGCAAAGAGTCTGCATAAGCTGGTCAGCCCACTGGTTGGCCCAGGGACACTTCCGAGAGAGCTTACTTGTAGGGTTTGATGAAGGTGCCGAGAATAGTTGGTCCCACTATTCCAATGTGTCCAAGCATCTTCGCAGACCTTCTAGGACGACCATATGCAGAGGGGTCCCACGGGATGACAGCGGGCTCAGGGTGCCAAACTTTCTAGCGGATCACCAGCGGTTCCTCGACTCAGCTTCTTAGTTTCAGGATACTTGGATCCTATCCTTCGTTCATTGAGAACTCCAGAGATCGACATGGTATGGGTGTTTGGGGGCTTCTCTTATCCAGAATCTCCTTTGCGCCAAAACGAAGAGGACCCAATGGGAGATCTGCTCACATACAGGCACACCATACGTGGATCAATAACGGACCACAGTGGTCCCAGGCATTCACAGCACTCCAGACTCTCTGGCACCCAGGATGTGTATTGGGGACAGACACCCCAGCCCACATCCTGGAGGCACACACACAAGGCATCCAGAAGCCTGTGAAAGCTTGGCGTTTGGTGGTAGAATGCCTGCCCAAATAAGGACTGACCCAGGTCGGCTCGACCTGGGGAAGGTGAAGGTGCAAGATGGCCAAAGGACTGGACAAAGAACCTCGTGGCATGGTCATTTTGGAGCCAGGCCACCTGTTTGTGGCAAATGCAGTAATCGTGGTTTACCTGGCAGGAAAGGGTTAAAAATATACGAAATGATAAGCTGCCACCAGCCCTGTCCAAGGCACATCTGCACTTCTACTAAAAAATCCTCCAAGAGTATCTAGGGCCTTTGGAAATGACTATTAGACCCAGGTGCACTGTACTGGAAGGTACACTGGGCACTTGTTACATGTTGCAGAAAAGTTACAACATTGGAAAGGACTAAGGGAAACAAAGTCTCCCAGTACTGATTGTTTTAAGGGCATGTCAGTTTCCCCATAAAAAGTGAGCAAAAGCCCAGAGGAGTGTAGGGTGTTTAAACAAAGCAAACTGTTGGGAGGTACACAACTGGAGGGGAAATTACTCATAAATGGAAATCTTTCCTAACAGTACCCAACAAGGTAATCTTGAGTTGTTCTCAAGTTGCCTGTCTTCCCCAGTTGTTAGCTCCAGCTGTCTTGAATCCATGCTTCCCTCACCATGTCCTTTCCCCTTTGACTTGTAAAGTGCGCCATTGCTTCCCAAAGCCAGGTCTTCGCTCAGTAAATACCCTGATAATAATAATGCTTCTAAACCTGCCCTGCAATGGGGAGTCTGAATGGGAAGGGCAATTATGCAAGTCCTCTGGGGCTTCTAACCCTGCCCTGCATCGATGTCATGCATAGGGCAATTATGCATGTCCTCAGGGGCTGTTAACTCTGCCCTGCATCCAGGTAATGCACAGGGTAATTATGCAAGTTCTCAGGGGCTTCTAACCCTGCCCTCAGTGGCTTCTAACCCTGCCCTGCATCGAGGCCAAGCACAGGTCAATTATGCAAGTCCTCAGGGGCTTTAAACCCTGCGCTGCATCGAGGCCATGCATAGGGCAATTATGCAAGTCCTCAGGGGCTTCTAACCTTGCCCTGCATTGAGGCCATGCACAGGGCAATTATGCAAGTCCTCAGGGGCTTCTGACCCTCTCCTGCATCGAGGCAATGCACAGGGCAATTATGCAAGTCCTCGGGGGCTTTGAACCCTGCCCTGCATCAATGCCATGCATAGGGCAATTATGTAAGTCCTCAGGAGATTCTAACACTGCCCTGCATCCAGGTAATGCACAGGGCAATTATGCAAGTCATCAGGGTCTTTGAAGCCTGTCCTGCATCGAGGCCAAGCACAGGGCAATTATGCAAGTCCATAGGGCTTCTAAACCTGCCCTGCATCGAGGCCATGCACAGGGCAATTATGCAAGTCCTCAGGGGCTTTGAACCCTGCCCTGCACCCAGGCCATGCACAGGGCAATTATTCAAGTCCTCGGGGTCTTCTAACCCTGTCCTGCATTGGGGCCATGCATAGGGCAATTATGCAAGTCTGCAGGGGCTTCGAAACCTGCCCTGAGGCCATGCGCAAGGCAATTATGCAAGTCCTCGTGGTCTGCTAACCCTGCCCTGCATCGAGGTCATGCACAGGGCAATTATGCAAGTCCACAGGGTCTGCTAACCCTGCCCTGCATCAAGGCCATGCACAGGGCAATTATGCAAGTCTGCAGGGTCTGCTAACCCTGCCCTGCATCAAGGCCATGCACAGGGCAATTATGCAAGTCCGCAGGGGCTTCGAACCCTGCCCTCTGTGAAGGCCATGCACAGGGCAATTATGCAAGGGGCTTCGATCCCTGCCCTGCAGCGATGCCAAGCACAGGGCACTTATGCAAGTTCTCAGGGCTTTGAACCCTGCCAGAAGACTGTGATGGGCTATCTAAAGAGCTTACCATTGGCCGAGGAGCGAGCATTTGAAGCACCACTCCTTGGAGTATGCTGGACCTTTAGCCCTGCAGTGCTGATCCCAGGAGCACACAGGCTTCTGGGCCTGCCTTGCCTGTGAGGGGCAGCTACAGGAGCCCTCTAGACCTCTGAACCATGCAGCCTCCCGTGAGGGTAATTACTGCTCAGCATTTGGGCTTTGCACTCCTGATACTGCCGCCTGCACGCTGTCTAATGCTTTAGTGGGGGAATGGGGGGAGGGGCGAGGTTAAGGGCTGTGTAACCTGCCCTGAGCAATCTCGGTGTGAGGGAGGTAAGGGGGGGGGGAGCAGGGCAGAGTGATAACCGTGCCTTTGGTTATGATGGACTGCTCGTTTCTCAGTAGAACGTTCTAGAGTTTTGGGGGAATGCTAAGCCTGCCTGGAGAACCCATCTCTTCTGGGCTTTGGAAAGCGCCATGACTGGGCGTGACCCTCCCGGCTGCAGGGAGTGTGTGCAGGGTGAGTACATGCTTGTTGGGCATTGTCCAAAAAGGGTCCTTTGTGTGGCTGAGGGGGCCTTTTGACCATCAGCCTTGTTCAAGCACCCTCTTTTAAACCGTAATTGGGGAGGATGTATCACGGAAGAACTCCAGCCGTTTCTGGACCCTAGGACTCAGAATTTGATGGCACAATCATTCGAAACCAGGCTAACAAAGGCCGCCATCATTGATTTTTGCTTCCAAAATGTAGATCAGCAAGACTCGTTTGTGCATTACTGAGTGCGCTGGGAACAAGAACAAACATTGTCAAAAGACATCCCCAAAACCTGGAACGGTTTCACCCAGCATCATAAAGTGTTAGTGTAGGGCCTTCTCTGCCCATAGAATCCAGCGAGGCAGCCGAGAAGAGCAACCACAGGAGGAGGCTACTATCCATTGGCCAGCACGTGTCACGGCAAAGTATCTCAAAACTTCTGCAAACTTCAACTCATAATGAAAAATAGGGAGGGACTTTACAGAAAGCCCAAGACAATGTGGATCATGGACTTAGAAAATATGTCAAGCTGTTTTCAATTCATTTAAAACAATCCTGCATATTAATCCAAGCTATATCAGAGCAAAGTGAGTCGGTTGTGCTTACTCCTTTCTAAAAGATTACATTTCTAAGTTTATTGGTAATAGATTGTGCCCGCAGCTCACATGCTTTTAATCCTACACTCTCTGCCAGAGCTTAAGCTCCGCCCACAGGCAATCTGAACAATGCCTTGGTGCTGTGGCGGGTTTCACGGCAGAGAATAGTGCTGTACCCAATGCAAGCCTCTGTAGACCGACCACTGCATCATATGACAAGGGAGCCCTTGACTCCAGACCATTAGTCAGAAAAATCACTGTGAGCTATGTTAGGAGTCAGTAATGCAAGGTGGACAGCTGCTTATAGTTTTCTCAGTATGTGGCATTTTATTTTAATGGGGAAAAAGAAAGGCTTTCTTTCTACGTGAGCACGTTAACTTGTGCAGAAATAAGCACATGATATAATTCCCTTTGTTATAATGACCTACCAGGACTACGAACAACTTTACTCGCTTCTACTTGCACGCGAGCATCAATTCAGCCGGCTACAGTTACTGGCAATGACTTACTCGCTTCTACTTGCACGTGAGCATCAATTTAGCCGGCTACAGTTACTGGCAATGACTTACTCGCTTCTACTTGCACGCGAGCATCAATTCAGCCGGCTACAGTTACTGGCAATGACTTACTCGCTTCTACTTGCACGTGAGCATCAATTCAGCCGGCTACAGTTACTGGCAATGACTTACTCGCTTCTACTTGCACGTGAGCATCAATTCAGCCGGCTACAGTTACTGGCAATGACTTTCTGGTAGTTTGGAGTACAGAGCTTCATTCACCAGCTCCAAAGTCACAACTGTTGCGGTCTGCTTCCATTGCCGACTTACTTTCTTCTACTGCTACATGCACTCTTGGGACCCGCACACCTCTGCAGTAGGGGTGTCTCACACCCGGCCTCCACAATGGAGAGTCTTCATTTCTCCAGCTTCCCTCCGATTGCTCCTGCACAGGGGTGCAGGTGGATGCACGACTTCAGCTCTGCATTCACAGCAATTGGGCGCATCCGGAAAGACTGTTAGTTCTCCAAGTCCATCCCAATGCTGCCACAGCCAAACAGATTTTGTGAGCACAGGACCATCTCTGAACCTGCAGGTGGAATCCGCTCTTCTCTTGTGCCGGCGTCCCTTCTCTGGTTACATTTCCTAGTGAACTGCCAGCCTCGTGCTCTGCTTCTTCTTCTGCTACTGCTGCTGCTGACCTTCCAGCTCCTGCTCCAGCTTCTTTCTACTGCTCTTTCCTGCTGCAGCCTTTTATGCCACTGAGGTGGGTTTATTGGCTTCAGGTGCAGGCCCTTAGAGTTAATTGCCTGACCTTGCCAAAGGTTGTTAGGCCTTCCTGCCAGTCCTTTACCCCTGCATGCCTTTTCAGCCCTCGTATGTGTCACAATCCCAGAGAGATTCTGAGAGATGTAGTCCATCGTAGGGAAATTCGGTTTTCCTACTTCTTTACTATTTCTAGCAATGTTTTTACTTCCCCTGATGTTGTTGGAAGAGGAATTGTAGGGTTTAACATTTTTAGAGACTGGACAGGAAAGGCCACATTTCCTTCATTCTTTCTGGTATACTTTTGGCATTGGGGAGAATGTGATTTTTTTTAGGGGTACTAAAGACCTGTTCTTGGAATACAACCCTTGGATTCCACCTTTGGAGTTTACCCACCCATCATTAGTTGGAGGTCGAGATATAGCAAAATGACAACAAGCCAATTCCTCCTTTAACCCAGTTGCAATATTATCCCTCTCCAAGGAGAAATACAGTGTCTCACCCTGCAAAGTCTCCCCACAGCCCTGGGCCTTTTCTTTACCCAGGTGATCCTCCCGCAGTACTCCATCCCCAGTATGGGGATCAGGAAACAACTGCCCTCTCCTGGCCACCTGCAGTACTCCACCCCCAGGATGGGGGTCAGGAAGCGACTGCCCTCTCCTGGCCACCTGCAGTACTCCATCCCCAGGATGGGGATCAGGAAGCGTCTGCCCTCTCCTGGCCACCTGCAGTACTCCACCCCCAGGATTGGGATCACGAAGAGTCTGCCCTCTCCTGGCCCCCTGCAGTACTCCACCCCCAGGATTGGTATCAGGAAGAGTCTGTCCTCTCCTGGCCCCCTGCAGTACTCCGCCCCCAGGATGGGGATCAGGAAGAGTGTGCCCTCTCCTGGCCACCTGCAGTACTCCACCCCCAGGATGGGGATCAGGAAGCGACTGCCCTCTCCTGGCCACCTGCAGTACTCCACCCCCAGGATGGGGATCAGGAAGCGACTGCCCTCTCCTGGCCACCTGCAGTACTCCACCCCAAGGATGGGGATCAGGAAGCGTCTGCCCTCTCCTGGCCACCTGTAGTACTCCACTCCCAGGGCTGGGATCAGGAAGCGTCTGCCCTCACCTGGCCCCCTGCAGTACTCCAGCCCCAGGATTGGGATCAGGAAGAGTGTGCCCTCTCCTGGCCCCCTGCAGTACTCCACCCCCAGGATGGGGATCAGGAAGCGTGTGCCCTCTCCTGGTCCCCTGCAGTACTCCGCCCCCAGGATGGGGATCAGGCACTGTGTGCCCTCTCCTGGCCCCTGCAGTACACCTCCCCCCGGGACTGGGATCAGGAAGCGTCTGCCATCTCCTGGCCACCTGCAGTACTCCGCCCCCAGGATGGGGATCAGGAAGCGTCTGCCCTCTCCTGGCCACCTGCAGTACTCCGCCCCCAGGATGGGGATCGGGAAGCGTCTGCCGTCTCCTGGCCACCTGCAGTACTCCACCCCCAGGGTTGGGATCAGGAAGCATCTGCCCTCTCCTGGCCACCTGCAGTACTCCACCCCCAGGATTGGGATCAGGAAGTGTCTGCCCTCTCCTGGCCCCCTGCAGCACTCCACCCCCAGGGTTGGGATCAGGAAGAGTCTGCCCTCTCCTGGCCACCTGCAGTACTCCGCCCCCAGGATGGGGATCAGGAAGCGTCTGCCCTCTCCTGGCCACCTGCAGTACACCACCCCCAGCATTGGGATCAGGAAGTGTCTGCACTCTCCTGGCCACCTGCAGGACACCGCCTCCAGCATTGGGATCAGGCACCGTCTGCCCTCTCCTGGCCACCTGCAGTACTCTGCCCCCAGGATGGGGATCAGGAAGAGTGTGCCCTCTCCTGGCCCCCTGCAGTACTCCGCCCCCAGGATGGGGATCAGGAAGCGTCTGCCCTCTCCTGGCCACCTGCAGGACACCACCTCCAGCATTGGGATCAGGCACCGTCTGCCCTCTCCTGGCCACCTGCAGTACTCCGCGCCCAGGATGGGGATCAGGAAGAGTGTGCCCTCTCCTGGCCCCCTGCAGTACTCCGCCCCCAGGATGGGGATCAGGAAGCGTCTGCCCTCTCCTGGCCACCTGCGGTACTCCACTCCCAGGGCTGGGATCAGGAAGCGTCTGCCCTCTCCTGGCCACCTGCAGTACTCCGCCCCCAGGATTGGGATCAGGAAGAGTCTGCCCTCTCCTGGCCACCTGCAGTACATGTCAGAATCGGACACTACCACCCCCGATGACTCCTCACCTGACTCCTTAGAGGAATCCTCCTGGATAGAAGTCTTAGGTCTTCTTCTCCCCTCCTTCTTGATCTCCTCCAGATCTTCGTCCGTCTTGAAACTCTTCCTTCCCTTCTTATCCTTCTTACGCTCGTAGAGATAGGGACGGGCTCCGCTTGAGGCCACCCTGACAGTGGTGAGAACAGGCTGTCAGGTGGACCCAAGGGAGCCTGTCCCTTGACGCCAGGGAAAAAGCCAGTGACGGCAGAAAAAACCCTGTTAGATGGCGAGTCCTTGCTGGCAGGGAGAGTGTCGGAAGTGGAGGAGGCCGATGAATAGTAATTCAGCAAACAGTACTGAAGTCCAAGTATAACAGGACGAGGTATGCTGATGTCGGAAAGGATTGGAAGAGTGTCCACTGCGTTCAAGGAAAGCTGAAGCGGAGGCTGCACACGAGCAGTCAGGAGGGAAGGTATCAGCCATTACGCAGGTAAGAGAGAGAGAGAGTGAGAGCTGGTACAGGTGAGCGAGAGAGTGGAAAATGAGAGAACGAACAGAAGCGAAAGTGAGCAAGAAAGGGAGAGAGAGTGAAAGAGTGAGAGAGAGCGAGTGGGAGCGAAAGCGGGTGAACGAGAGTAAGGAATCGAGCGAAAGAGAGAGAGAGAGCAAGCGGGAGAGAAATAGCGAAGGGACGCGGAGGATAGTAACAGTACGGAACCCAGCACAAAAGGGAAGAGGGAGCAGATACGAGGGAGCGGACAGAAGGCCGCGAGACGGAATGAACCGAGACACAGGGAAAGCAGAAGCGGGCAAAGTACTAAGGAGTAAAGAATCAAAGGACCAAGCTCGATGAGCGGCACTGCAGGCGAAGTTAGCGAAAGGCTGACAATGCGAGTTGCAACGCACAGCGTTGTGGGCGTGGCTACCTTTTAAAGGGAAAAGACCAGAAAAGACTAGAACGGTAAAAGGACCGCAAGGTGCCTAAGTAAGCCTCCATCTTTCCCACAGTGTCCAGGGTCGCGTTGTGACAGTATGCCCCCTTCTCATCTGGGATCCCCCGGGTTTACCCGGATGAAGGCGGTGAAAAAGACATAGCAAGCGAGGGGCATGGATATGGCTTCTAGGTTCCCAGGTACGCTCTGCAGCGGAGTACCCCTTCCAATGTACCAGGTACTGAACAGTACCATGTCTGTAGCGAGAATCCACCAGCCTCTCCACCTCGTATTCCTCCGGTTCTGGATTATCGGGAAATGATGAGCGTGGCATTGTCCGACCATGCGGATCTGATAGGTAGGCCTTGAGAAGGGACGTGTGGAACACAGGATGGATGCGCTTCATACTGTGAGGAAGTTTCAAGCGAAAGGCCACCGGATTTATTTGAGCGGAAATGGGGAAAGGCCCAATGAATCTGGCAGAAAACTTTCCTGGGTGTAACCAGCGTGGCAAGAATTTAGTGGACAACCAAACCTTAGTGCCAACAGTCCATTTGGGGTTTTGAGATCTCTTCCTGTCAGCATACCTCTTTTGGAGCTCCCTGCTAGTCTCCAAATTCTTCTTAGCCTCCCCTTGTATACGTTTTAGCTCACAAAGTCTTTGGTCAACAGCAGGAACAGCAGTCGAGGGTATACCGACCAAGGGGATATGCATGGGATGAAAGCCATAGGAAAAAAAGAATGGACTGGTTCCTAGGGAAGAGTGCACTGTATTATTGTAGGCGAATTCCGCTGTGGAGAGAAAGGTCTTCCACTTCTCCTGTTCTTGACCACAGAAACAACGAAGGTATTGTTCTAAGGTGGAGTTTAGACGCTCAGTTTGTCCGTTGCTTTGGGGGTGATAACCAGAAGAGAGAGCTCTACTGATTCCCAGAGTCTTGCACAGTGTAGACCAGAATTGAGAAGTGAATTGAGATCCTCTGTCGGAAACAATAGTTTGGGGTAGACCGTGAAGCCTAACCACATCTTTCAGAAAAACCTCTGCGAATTTCCAGAGCCGATGGTAGGCCAGGTAGAGGAGAAAAGTGTGCCATCTTACTCAAGGAATCTACGGTAACCATGATGGCGGTAGAACCCATAGAGAGAGGAAGGTCCACGATAAAATCAGTAGAAATGTGTTCCCAAGGACGTGCTGGCAAAGGTCCTTGTTGAAGGAGACCCAGGGGGCGATGAGTAGAGGATTTACTGGAGGTGCAAATAGGACATGCGGCTACATAAGCCTTTACATCCTTGGCTAAAGTGGGCCACCAGAAATACCTTGATACCAAATTGGCTGTGGCTCCTTGCCCCTTGTGGCCAGCAGAAGGTAGATCGTGACACCAAGACATGGCTTGAATTTGAAGCTCTTTAGACAGAAGGAACAGCGTGTCTTTGTAGAAATACACTGTCCCTCTTTTCTCCAATGAAGACAGATAGTCGTTGGGTATCTGGGTCAAACTAGTTGTTCGTTCAACCTCTTGTAGAAATGAATTGACCGCCCCTAATATTCTTTTCCCCGAAAGAATCTCTTCGGGTTTGTGTCCATCTTCTGGGCATTCTTCTCCTAGGCTCCTGGATAAGGCATCAGCCAACACGTTCTCCTTCCCTGGTAGATACGTGATGTCAAAGTCAAATTGGGAGAAAAAATAGGCCCACCGGGCATGTCTGGAATTGTGACACTCCATTTGTTGGAGTATCTTAAGGTTCCTATGATCAGTTCTCACCAAAAAGGGATGAGCAGCCCCCTGTAACAGATGTCTCCACTCGACACAAGCCTGGCGGATGGCCAACAATTCCCGTTCCAATACCGAGTAGTTTCTTTCACTCGGGGTAAGTGTCCGGGAGTAGTACGCCACCGGGTGTTCGATACCATCCTTACCAGATTGTAGTAAGGCTGCTCCTATGGCACCTCCAGAGGCGTCCGTTTCAACCACAAAAGGAAGGGACTGATTCGGTTGAATGAGGATGGGCGCAGTAGTGAAGGCCTTTTTGAGTACCTGGAAAGCTTGTTCTGCCTTTGAGTCCCATACAAATTCTTGACCCTTCTTTAGTAGATTGGTAATGGGTAGCACAATCTCCGAAAAATTTGGGATAAAGCGTCTGTAAAAATTTGAGAGACCCAAGAACCTCTGTATATCCTTAGGGCTGCTGGGAGTGGGCCATAGAAGTACCGCCTTCACCTTCTCGGGATCCATCTGAACTCCTTCTTTGGAGAGAATAAAGCCTAGGTAGGGAACTGACGAGGACTCGAAGATGCACTTTTCTGGCTTTAACAATAGGTGGTTCTCTTGTAGTCTTCTTAACACCTGCTCAACGTGTCTGTGGTGTTCGGCCGGAGAAGAAGAGAAGATAAGAATGTCGTCAAGATAGACTACCACAAAAGAGTATAGCAGGTCAGAGAATATCTTGTCCACAAACCGTTGGAACACCGCCGGGGCGTTTACCAGTCCGAAGGGCATCACTAGATATTCAAAGTTTCTCAGAGGAGTTCTGAAGGCGGTTTTCGACTCATCCCCTTCCTTGATTCTCAACAAATGATGAGCACCTCGAAGGTCGAGTTTGGTAAAAATGTTAGCCCCTTCAACTGCTTCCAGTACTTCCTTTATAAGAGGCATGGGATATCTGTCTCTTATAGTCATACAGTTCAAACCTCGATAATCAATACACGGTCCCAATTCGGAGGTTCCTTTTTTGGGTACAAAGAACATTGATGCTCCGGCAGAGGAGCGTGACTCTCTGATGAGACCGTTCTGAAGGTTTGCGTCCAGATATTCCTTAAGGGCCCTTCTTTCTGGGAGAGACATGGGGTACATTCGGCTGAAAGGAACGGAAGCACCTGGCTTTAACTCAATGGAGCAGTCTTCAGGCCGATGAGGAGGTAAGGAGCGTGGTAATTCGTCTTCAAAAAGTTCGGCGTATTGTTGGTAGCAGAGTGGCACCATCTGCACCACTGAGGCGGACTTAGGAGTAGGGATTCCCTTACCAGGGACCGGATTGGTCTGAAGAAGGCAGGAAGAAGTACAGAAAGAAGAAAAACATATATTGTTGGCTGACCAGTCTATAGTAGGATTATGCTTATGTAGCCATGGTATACCCAGTATTATTGGGAAGTGTGCGGCTCTTATCACATCGAAAACGATCTGTTCTTGGTGTTGAAAAAGAAGCATAGTAGCGGGTATGGTTTCTTGTACAATGGGCCAGGAGGAGAGTGGAGTTCCATCCACTCCTTCTACGGGTAAGGAACAGCTCTTTTGTAGAAAAGGCACCCCCTGATCTTGAGCCCACTGGACATCGATGAAATTACCCGCCGCACCACAGTCCAACATAGCCAAGACCTCAACGGTGGGATTGGGCTCGAAAGTGAGAAGAATGGTGAACACCAACAGTCTGTTATCATCTTCTGTAGCTTTCTGACAAGTAAGGTTGCAGGGATTGATCGTCTCTGCCCGGTTCTTATCCCTGCTTAAGACCGAGGAGAAGCGTTTCCCAAACGTCTTGGAGGTACTTCTGGGCAGTTCCGGAGCAAATGCTTAGAAGATCCACAGTACATGCAGAGACCCAGATCTCTACATCTCTTTCTCTCCTCTGGAATCAGGGGGCCTCTAGTAGTTCCGATCTGCATCGGTTCTTCAGTCTGGCTCCGAGTAGGAAGAGGAACTGGAGTCGTACTGGCAGAAGGAAGGTTTCGGAACCTCCTCCTTTCTTGTCTACGCTCTAGAAGTCGGTATTCCAGCTGAAGAGTCAGGGTCACTAGTTCTTGGAAGGAGGCCGGACGGGCCACTCTGGCTAGCTCGTCTTTGAGATCGTCATGGAGCCCCCGGCGAAAGAGGGTTTGTTGAGCAGAGTCGGGCCATCCTGCATCCTTTGCCAGTCTTATGAAAGCAGAAGCATAAGTTTGAACATCTTGATTCCCTTGACGAATGTCCAAGAGGGCTTCGTAAGAGGAAAACTGAACCTCAGGTCTGTCGAATCTGGCTCTCATCTGCTGGGTAAACAGGGAATAATCGTTGACTGCTGGGTCGGATTGGGATATCAACGGGGTGGCCCAAGCCAAGGCGTTTCCAACGAGATTAGAAACAAGGAAACCAACCTTGGACCTGTCTAGTTCGTAAGCCTTCGGTCTAAAAGTGAAATAGACCATGCAAGCATCCAAGAATTCCTTCAAATGCTTGGATTGCCATCATATTTTCCAAAAGAGAACGACTGTGGAGGCAAGTCGCCCCGAGTATCATCTCGTACTGCTATCTGTTGTCGTAGACTGACATTTGCGGTTCGGAGGTTCTGTACTTCAGTCTGAAGGCCTTGGATAGCAGCTACCATCTCCTGGATCTGTTCCAATGAGGCCATGTTGACTTGTTGGCGTTGCAAACTGTCAGAATCGGAAACTACCACCCCCGATGACTCCTCACCTGACTCCTTAGAGGAATCCTCCTGGATAGAAGTCTTAGGTCTTCTTCTCCCCTCCTTCTTGATCTCCTCCAGATCTTCGTCCGTCTTGAAAGTCTTCCTTCCCTTCTTATCCTTCTTACGCTCGCAGAAATAGGGACGGGCTCCGCTTGAGGCCCCCCTGACAGTGGTGAGAACAAGCTGTCAGGTGGACCCAGGGGAGCCAGTCCCTTGACGCCAGGGAAAAAGCCAGTGACGGCAGAAAAAACCCTGTTAGATGGCGATTCCTTGCTGGCAGGGAGAGTGTCGGAAGTGGAGGAGGCCGATGAATAGTAATTCAGCAAACAGTACTGAAGTTCAAATTTTAACAGGACAAGGTATGCATATGTCGGAAAGGATTGGAAGAGTGTCCACTGCGTTCAAGGAAAGCTGAAGCAGAGGCTGCACACGAGCAGTCAGGAGGGAAGGTATCAGCTATTACGCAGGTAAGAGAGAGAGAGAGTGAGAGCTGGTACAGGTGAGCGAGAGAGAGTGGAAAATGAGAGAACAAACAAACGAAAGTGAGCAAGAAAGGGAGAGAGAGTGAAAGAGTGAGAGAGAGCGAGTGGGAGCGAAAGCGGGAGAACGAGAGTAAGGAATCGAGCGAAAGAGAGAGAGAGAGCAAGCGGGAGAGAAATAGCGAAGGGACGCGGAGGATAGTAACAGTACGGAACCCAGCACAAAAGGGAAGAAGGAGCAGATACGAGGGAGCAGACAGAAGGCCACGAGACGGAATGAACCGAGACACAGGGAAAGCAGAAGCGGGCAAAGTACTAAGGAGTAAAGAATCAAGGACCAAGCTCGAGGAGCGGCACTGCAGGCGAAGTTAGCGAAAGGCTGACAATGCGAGTTGCAACGCACAGCATTGTGGGCGTGGCTACCTTTTAAAGGGAAAAGACCAGAAAAGACTAGAACGGTAAAAGGACCGCAAGGTGCCTAAGTAAGCCTCCATCTTTCCCACAGTGTCCAGGGTCGTGTTGTGACAGTACACCACCCCCAGCATTGGGATCAGGAAGCGTCTGCCCTCTCCTGGCCACCTGCAGTACACCACCCCCAGCATTGGGATCAGGCACCGTCTGTCCTCTCCTGGCCCCCTGCAGTACACCACCCCCAGGATGGGGATCAGGAAGAGTCTGCCCTCTCCTGGCCACCTGCAGTACTCCACCCCCAGGATGGGGATCAGGAGGCATCTGCCTTCCCCTGGCCACCTGCAGTACACCACCCCCAGGGTTAGGATCAAAAAGCATCTGCCCTCTCCTGGCCCCCTGCAGTACTCCACCCCCAGGATGGGGATCAGGAGGCATCTGCCTTCCCCTGGCCACCTGCAGTACACCACCCCCAGGGTTAGGATCAAAAAGCATCTGCCCTCTCCTGGCCCCCTGCAGTACTCCACCCCCAGGGTTAGGATCATGAAGCGTCTGCCCTCTCCTGCCCCCTGCAGTACTCCACCCCCAGGATTGGGATCAGGAAGAGTCTGCCCTCTCCTGGCCCCCTGCAGTACTCCACCCACAGGGTCGGGATCAGGAAGCGTCTGCCCTCTCCTGGCCCCCTGCAGTACACTACCCCCAGGGTCGGGATCAGGAAGCATCTGCCCTCTCCTGGCCACCTGCAGTACACCACCCCAGGGTTAGGATCAAAAAGCGTCTGCCCTCTCCTGGCCCCCTGCAGTACTCCAACCCCAGGGTTAGGATCAGGAAGCGTCTGCCCTCTCCTGCTCCCTGCAGTACTCCACCCCCAGGATTGGGATCAGGAAGAGTCTGCCCTCTCCTGGCCCCCTGCAGTACTCCACCCCCAGGGTCGGGATCAGGAAGCGTCTGCCCTCTCCTGGCCCCCTGCAGTACACCACCCCCAGGGTCGGGATCAGGAAGCATCTGCCCTCTCCTGGCCACCTGCAGTACACCACCCCCAGGGTCGGGATCAGGAAGCGTCTGCCCTCTCCTGGCCCTCTGCAGTACTCCACCCCCAGGGTTAGGATCAGGAAGCGTCTACCCTCTCCTGGCCACCTGCAGTACTCCACCCCCAGGGTCGGGATCAGGAAGAGTGTGCCCTCTCCTGGCCTCCTGGGGGGAGACATTAGGCAGGGTTTAGTGGGGGATCCATAGGATTCTCCATGGCTACCTGCAGAAAATGAGGAGTAAACTAGTATTACCCCTGCGTAAATGATCAACATTAGATGCCATCAATAAGATCATTACAGTTTTATCAGTAAAACAACACACATTTACACTTGCAATATAGTGCCTCCTAAAATCCCCGAAAATATAATTGCAAAAAGAATGTACTCACTTTTTATGAACATATGTGTATATTCTTGCAGAGATAATATGACCAGTAAAAATAGTTTAGTCAAACAATAATCGCTCATAATGTTAGCAATAGTGTGTTTGAATAAAATGCTCTTGTCTTACACTTTTCCTATTCGCTTCTAGCTGCACCCAATCAACAGTGCCCATAACCTTCTACAATATGACACAGTGAAGCGTAAGGACAAACCTGCATAAGTGCTGGCAAAATGGGCAAGCAAGCAAGTAGCTATGCAATGTTCTTTCAGCAGCTGTGAACCCATACATGGAAGGTCCGAATGCTATGGAAGGTTTACTGCTACTAATGGCAATATCTAAAATCAAACTAAAGCCATGAAGATAAATCAAGATAAAACGGTAGCAATCCATCCGGTGGGTTCCTGCATCTACCAATGCATGTGTGGGTTCATTTATCATGGCGAGAAGTCGTGTGAAGAGCATTACATGTTTTGAAATGTGTTATGCAGAAACTAGGACCACAAATTAGCTCAGTGCTTTCCCAAACATCAATAAAACAAAATGTCAAAAAGCTTGCTTCACAAAAATTAGAATGGCCATCCTACTATTCAGTTCAAATCCATGTAAAATGCAAAAAGTTGGAAAAAGTGGTATTGGAAGTCTAAATTAAGGAACACAAAATATAGGAGCAGTAATTAAATTAGAATTGGCACACATTGGAAAAAAATTGAATAATTTAGGTTTGAGGTGGAAATGTACTTTACCCTAGAAAATATATCTGCAAATATCTTCCTATACCCCACCCTCATGTCCCCTTCCCTGTCCAGTGCATTCAATGCTGCCGTCTGTGGAAGTAGGTCTTGCTTCATCAAGTCAAAACTATCTATGGACTCGCCCCACCCTACCCATCTGCTCATCTCACTCCCTACTCTCCTCCTCTCTCATTAAGATAAACCTCAGTTTACCTCCTTGCCACCACTCAAGCCCCCTGTGCTCCCTCTCATTTCCGCTCTCTCCCTCCCCTCCCCTCCCCTCCCCTGGAATGCTCTTCCTCCCCATACTACACCAAACTATACTGCTTTTCAAATCCAACCTCAAAGCTCTCCTTTCTGGAGAGCCTGTTTCCTAGCACTCAACGCTACTGCATCAGCCTCTCCCTACTATTCATGGGCAACACTACAGCACTTTTCCGTCACCCTGCCATCCTTAATTCAGTACTTTCTCAACCATCCTGTTCCTATGTCATTCTGTCCTGTCCTCATCCCTGGTGTGTTTCCCCCTCCCCTGCAACATCTGGCCTTCAAGCCACATTCTCTCACTGCATTGTAAAGGACCCACGATCTCCGCTAAAATCTGTAAGCGTGTTTTGTACCAAAAATGCATTGCTTTTCCTGTGGTTTTTATTAATGAATAAAAATACGATATGATAAGTAATTTATAACACGCCTGTACACAACTGTTTGTAGGTACGAAGACAAAATGTAAATGTCCCCAGGCAAATCTGCCCTGCTTGGAGTGCTTTCTATTGTAATTGTTATGGGTTATTTATAACGCGCTTAATACACAAGGGTTTCTAAGCATGGACCTGGGGATTGAACCTGTGTTGCGCTGCGCCGTCTTGCTTCCAAGACAAGTGCGTTGCCTCTGAGCTATCCTCCCGAGACGTTTTTCTATAGGATTTAATCTGGGCTTCTGCTAATCACATTATAGCATCCAAAACATACTCCCCTTTACTGACATTTAGTGCATAGTGCGTCATTCTCCTTCTTCATATGTACCTGTGTAACTACAAACAGTATATCACGTAGTGGGTCATGCTGTCGCAGGTGGCTTAGAAATCACAACCAGTTGCAGAGGTGGTTCAAGTCTTTTACTAAAAGGTGTGTGGAGCCTATGTGCGTCAAAACCTCCACCCTAAAGGATGTGTTCCTGCCCCAGGCTAGTAAGTACAGAGGATTGACCCCTATTCTGTCTTCCATCTTTGAGGACCTAAAGGCCGAACCCCTTATCCCACTAGACTCCCTCAGGCACTTCCTAACTCTCCCTACATCAATTGGCTGGTGGTTAATGGGATGGTGCCTTGCAACTACTGTGCTAGATTCAAGCCTTTGCCTTAGTGTTCGACCCTCCACCTCACCTCCCTCCAGTCTGCTGCCCATCCGATGTGTCACGCCTCTTATGTTTCGCCTCCACACTTTGATGTTATTTCTCCCTCTACAAGTACTACTTCCACCCCCACACTGCGATGCCCCCTCCACACTATGACACCCTCCTCCACACTACGCTACTTGGTCACCCTCCTTCACCCAATATTTATTTGCTTCTCAATCACACCTTACAGTACTCTCTCTCTAAACACCTGCCACCCAAACACGCACACTCACCCTGCTGTGACACTTCATTCTCTAACAAGTTGCTCGCCTGCTTCACAATCCACCTCAACAGCGTCTGCTGCTCCTTCCTCCCTCCTGCTGGTCTCTTGGTCATCCTCCACCTTTGACCTCACCCAGATCACCCACACTTCCTGCTTCCTGTTATGGGTTTGTATATCCTCCCTGTGTCCAGGATGGAGTTCCTTTCCCTAACCAATCTAACCTTGCCTTCTCTGTGGTGTGTGTAAAGTGCAGAGTCTTAAATAGGGGGCTAAGCCTCGCCCACTTTCTCGGCACGGGCTTGCCACGTAACTGGGATGGCAACCCGGGAAGGCAAGAGTTCCTGTTCATGTTCCAGGCTTTGCTTTTGCCCAGTCTCCAAGGAAGTTCTTTATATTTATAAAGTAAATGATACCTCTACGTAGTATCTTTATAGCACGTTATTCAGCGTGTGTGTCCTAGTTAGTAGAGCTACATGATGCATTAGGAGACTAAGACGGGCCTTCTCTTCAGACGTTCGTGTTTTTGGGATCTGTTGGCAAGCACCAACGTTGCGGGCAGGTTTTGCCTGTGATCCCTTTGTTTTCATTCTATGATATGATAGTTTATTTATATAGCGCCTATACACAGTGTGTTTCAAAGCGCTTCAAGGCAAGCGAGGGAACAAGGGAAAATACAACAACATTCTTACAGGCCATGAACAGTAAGGTTGTGAAATTAACTATCATACTCGGCCTGGTGACATTTCAGATAGTGCAAGAGCTAAGATATAGAAAAGGAAGGGAGGGGGAGAGTGGGAAGGAAATGGAAACAGACAGGCGACTACCGTACTACGCCTGATGACATTTCTGGTAGAGCCGGAGAAAAACAAAAGGTGAGGGAGAGGGGGTGCAGAAAGGGAGGGGAGGAACCAAACAAGTGACTATCATACTAGGCCTGACGACATTTCAGATAGTGCTGGAGGGGTGGTGGGGAGGAAAAAAAACGTAATGGGAGGGTGGAGGAAACAGACGAGGTTGCTATCATATTGGGCCCAGGGACAATTCTGATAGAGTAAGTGCATAGAAGAAAGTAAGGGCAGGAGATGGGGAAAAGGGAGGAGGGAAAGGAGGAGAGAAAAGAGAGTAAGCAGTCAAAAAGAATGGAGAAGCAAGAATGGAGAGTGAATACAATTGCAGAAGTCAGTAGTAACACATAATGTTGCAAGCCAGGATACAAGATGAAGATGTGAACAGCATGATTCAGGGCCACCGTGAGTACAAGATGCAAAGGAAGTCCAGCATGAGAGTTGCGAAAGCGTGACGCACCGTGAATGAATGAAGTCCATAAAAGTAAAATCCAGCATTGGCCACAAGACTGTGATGGTGAAGGAAGGCACCAGGTGGGCGGGGGTTGCTAAGTGGTGAAAAAGAGCAGCAGGCAGGAAGGTACCAGGTGGGCGGGGCTTAGGCCCGGTGACCTAGATCCACTTGCACCTGCTCCCCATCTGCAAAGGAAAAGAAGCTGGAGAGCTCCTTAAGTAGGGAAAAGAGAGGCAAGCAGGAAGGCACCAGGTGGGCGGGGCTTGCTATGGGATGCAGAGGCTGATTTAGCACTCGGATGACAAAGGGCGAGTGAGCCCTGCCATGTCCTGGTGCGCCACCTTTGCAATCACCTCACATCAGGAACAACACACATGCTCATCTCTGCTTGATGGTAGTCGGGCACGTTGGAATACCAAAGCGCGTCTTAGCACTCGCTCACAAGGCCCAGCTGGGGGCCGATTTCAATTTGATTGGGTTATCCCATTGCCCACAGTTAGGCAGGGTGGACACAGTCTGCAGCACCCTTGGGTTGCTTGAATAAGAATTGATTCAAAGGACTGCTCTTCAGGGGCAGGCAGCCAGAGGGGAGCTGGAAACACTGAAAAGTTAGTAATTGCTCTGTGAGTAAGGTACTAACGCAGATGAGACCAGAGTAGAAGGCAAAGAGGTGATAACACTGCTGAATGCTATCAAAGGAGTCTGTAACTTGCTGCAAAGCACACCTTTAAAGTCTTCAGTTAGGGTGACAGCAGCCAGCAAAGCGCAGCCTGTTACATGCACACAAGGCAAAGTGCACACCATGATAGAGGGAAATCTATTGTTGTGTAGTAAGGCTGCCAAAACAGGGCAGCTGCTTTGCCTCTCCCCCACCCCTTCAACGCCCAAGGATCTTGAGCACATACACAGAACAACAGAATCACAACACTCTGGAACTGTTACGCACACAAGGCACTGATCTGTTCTTATTTGTCTTCTGGACATGTCCAGCAAAGGAGATGCAGAACCCTCATTTGCCAGATGTGGATTGGCATGATCAGAAGCGTCATCATAGAAAATAACATTACAAGCAGTGACATCAGTCTTCAGTACTCTAGTAGACCATTGATAAAGAAATGAAATGACGTTTTCACGCGCATGCCAACAGAATAATGTGTTGTGCAATATATAAATATTGCCTATTATTAATATGCAACAACTCAATAGTTTAGTAAACCATGAGGTTTTTTCTTTATAGCAAAAATTGCAAACTAAATCACTTCTTGCACCACCCAGATTCAGCAGATCAGGCACAGTGAGATTAAATGATTTTCCCAGGACCACACATTTAGCTAAAGTGGTGAAATCAGTATTTGAACCCAGGCTGTGATTTAAGCATTTGACTACATATATTCACAGTGATGGGTCACACATATTTTTTCATGTTTGGTTTCCAAAAACGAAATAATTCGTTTTTCTATCAATGCCTTGAAAAGTACATAAATCACATAAGAAACCGACCTGACATTAAATAGGTCAAGCAAAAAGACATGTATAGCTTTATTTCTGCCACTCTGAATGCACAATTGCAGTAGCAGTCTGTAAAGGAATGTGGACCTAAAAACAATATCATTTGGTTGTAAACAAGGTATTCACAGTGAAAGAGAATTCAGTATAAGGTCACCTGCTTCAGCCATTATTTTACAGCACATGCAGCATTGTACTGCATGCCCATTTATTATGATCCACCAATCGCTCCTTTTAAGGAACAACAGTCCTTACCCAGGCGCCCCTGTATCTGGGGCATCAACCTCTTATCGGTTTATTGAAATGAGGTTGACACAAAGCTGAACCTCAGGGTGCTGGGGGATGTGAGAAACCAGAGAGTGTCTCACCCGCTAGTCTCTCTCGGGTGGCCAGGGCACAGCCATCGCCTTTGGATCCAGACCCTGGGGGGTGGACCAGTGCAGGAGGATCACCTGGGTGAGGGGTCTTTGGGGAGGGGGAGTGGGACACTGGATGGCGAGACCCAGTATCCCTCACCCGGTAACCCCTTTACCCCATCCTGCCAGGTAGGATATGTGGGAAATGTACCCCCCCTTCCCTTCACAAACATTTCCACACAGACTGCCCACTCTTCGAGAAAACAGACTCGCACCTGAGCAGTGTACCCGACATGTCCCGCAACTATGGTCAGGCGAAGTCAGGCAATTACTGACAATCAGTCACACCTGACTTCCATTAAACTTCCCCACACGGATAAAAGGCGGCGCATGAGAGCACACTCGGAGCGAGGCAAAGCACATGAAGGAACAGCAGTTTTGAGTCTGCAGCTGAACGAGGGGAGAAAGACAGCAAACCAAGAAGGGTTTGTAAGGAGGGAAATATGATTGGCCTTTTCGTCAAGAAACCGGTACTTTCAAGAATGCTTTGAGTCAGAAAGGGTAAGGCCAGGAAGCCAGACTGAAGAATCCCGCATCGTGTGTCAGAGATACCGGATGCCCTCTTTCTTCTCCACTCTCCTGCTCCTTCTCTACTTTTCTCCCTCACTCTCCTGCCCTTATTCCCTCTCCATTTCCATTCGCTGCCATGCAGCAGGGCCCTGTGGAGCCGAACGAGATATGGAGGTGGTGGGTTCGAGTTGAGGGGTCTTTCAAGGGCCACAAGCAGCACCCACTCCTTTAACTCTGTAATGTTGAATAACATTTCAAGTGTGTGGGGTAAGAATACCGGAGACATGCGCAAAATGATTCTGCATGTGGTAGGAATTATGATTCCATGTGATAATTTCACCGCAAAAATGTTTTTTGCAGAGACATTATTACATTGAACATGTGGGGGAACCCCCGCAACCCCTGTGTTTGTTTTTTTAAAAAAAAATTTAAATGGGAGCAGGGGACATCCCTGGAACCCGTCCCCATACATAATGTCACCATATATAAAGTCGCCAATGGCGTTTCCGAGCGACATTATGTATGGGGACATTATTACCTGGTACCGGAATTATCCCGTGATATCACCTCCTGCAATGCCCCTTCCCATTGCCCATCACCTTGAACACTATCATAGGTTGTATTGGGGTCTCTAGAGGTCTACCACATGGAGTTGTGGGGTGTGCACAGATTCTGCTCCATGGCTTGCAGTTGTGTTGGCATCGCTGGTCACTTTTCTCCATATAGTAGGCTTATGCTGGGGGCGCTCTGTCCTGTCCAAGAAGAGAGCCCACATCAAAGCCCGCGTCTCTGTGACCTCTGACAGCACGGCCAAACTCTTTAAAATCTGCAAGGAGCTGGCCAATCCTTCTGCAGTCGCCACCTCTCCTGTTCCCTCCCAGGCCCTCTGTACAGCTCTGGCTTCTCACTTCAGCACTAAAACTCAGGACATCCTGTCCCCTCTCTCTCTTCTTCCTCTCTCGGTCCCCCTCTGGCCGCCTCTTCCTCATCTCCTCCCCTTTCTCTCCAACTAGACCTGACAAGGTTTCTAGATAAGTCTGATCTATGAAAGTGTCATCAAAATAGGTGCTCTCCTGCTCCTCCAGAACTTTCAAGGACAATATTGACACCCTCGCTCCAGCCACTGGAAGGTCTCCCCTCTCCTCAAGCACTCCCTTGTACACCCCCTCCTTAAAAGCCTTCTGCCGATCCTACTTGTTTGGCAAACTGTTGCCCAATCTCTATCACTCATTCCCTGGGAAAACTCCTGGAAAAGCTGGCCATCTCCCAGCTTACTCTCCACACTGAATCAGTTGGTTGTCGGTTGTCTCCATGACCATCGGTCTGGCTTCAGAGCAGCCAGAGGCACGGAAACTGCTCTCCTGAACACCTGTGAAGATCTTCTCACTAATCGATTCAAGCCTTCCTTCTGTCCTCATCCTCCTTGACCTTTCCTCTGCTTTTGACACAGTCAATCATGTCATCGTAATCAATCGACTCCTTGAGAATCTTGCATCACGGATCAGGCCTTGGAGTGGCTGTCCTCCTTCCTCCTGGACCGACCCTCCCAGGTCCAACTTGGGTCCTTTCTCTCCACTAGCTCTCTCTCTCCACATGTGGTGTTCTCATACCCTGCCTCTTCAATGTCTACTAGGCCCTTTTGGCCCACCTTATCTTACCTTCTCCTCTAACTTTCAGTGTTAAACGGATGAGACTGCTCTCTTTCAGCCTCCTCTCCTCTCTCGCTCATTCCCGACTGTCCATGATTCAGGATTGGTGCGCCTCAAACAATCTCTGCCTCAATGCCAGTAAGACTGAAATCCTTCTCATTGGGACCCCAGCTCCCACTTTCCCTCTCTCACTCTGGCTTCCCTCCTTGTGGCGTCTTCCTTTGCCTTCCTGTGAGGCAATAAAACTTGGTGTCATCTTCAACTCCACTCTCTCCTTCTCTCCTAACATCACGGACCTTGCCAAGAAGGCCAACTACCAGCTGCACCTCCTCAAAGGGACTCTTCCCTTTCTCACTTTCCCCCAGAAGCTCACTGTCTCCAGAGCTCTGGTTCTCTCTAGGCTGGACTATTGCAACAGCCTCTTTCTAAATCTGCCTGCCTCTACGATCTGCCCTCTGCAACTCATCCAGAACAGGACTGCGAGACTTGTCCTTGGCCTCAAGCCCAGGGACTGTATCTCTCCAGCCCTGAAATCTCTCAAATGGCTCCTGGTGGCTGGAAGGATCAAGTTCAAGACCCTCTTCATCGTCCACAAAGCTTTCTGGTGCTGGGGACCTCACTACATCCAACTATCTCTTCAAAAATACCTTTCTTCTCGAGCCCTTCGCTCAGCCGCCTCTAACTCTCTGAGGGTCAGGCGCTTCTCCAGGCAGAGAGTGGGGGGTAGATCACTCTCCTCTGGCGGTGGCTCCCTCTGGAATGGCCTCCCTGCCCCTCTCATACTTGATCCGGACTACCTGAAGTTCTGCAGGCAGCTCAAGACCTTCCTTTTTGCCTCTGTTTTCTCTCTCTCTCTCTCTGTCTGTCTGTCTGTCTGTCTGTCTGTCTCTCTCTCTCTCTCTCTCTCCCCCCTGCAGACCCATCTGCCTGCTCTGCTGACTGGTAGCCTGGCCACCCTCAGAGTCTCACTGGGTACCAGGCTCCTCCACAACCAGTCGGGCCTACCGCGCACTTGGGGGCTGTAACTGTAACCTCTACAGTCCCCTGCCTCCTTTCACTTACCAAGAGCCACGCTGCTCTGGCTGCACTTACTCAGAGCAATGCTGCCCTGATTTCACTTCCCCCTTCTCCCTCCCCCCTGCACTTTGCGTTATCGCACTTGTGCGATCTGAATGACACACGGCTTAGTAAGATCCTTTGTCTTGTCCTCCCTCTATCTTCCCTCCCTGGTCTTGTCGCGCCTAGAAACACTTGTGTACAGGCGCGTTATACATGACTTGCATCATTTAAAGACTGTGGCACATGTGTTTGGGAAGCATCACAGTCTCAGTTTTGATTTAATTTTTGATAAATGTGTACCTTGCAACCAAGCAGGAGAACCTGCATCTATGCTCCGCCAATAAAATATCCGCCAGTTAATAATTCAGCAAAACCAATAGGTCTTCAAGGCTGGCAGAAATCAAGCACATTATGGAGGCTCCAGAGACCTGATGGTGGGCTTCAGATGCAAGGGCCAGCAGGCGCGAACCTGCAGGCCCATCTTGCTTTCCGCATATAGATCTGTAGACCGCTCCTAAGCAGTCCTTTTGGGAACCTGCAGGCCCATCTTGCTTTCCGCATATAGATCTGTAGACCGCTCCTAAGCAGTCCTTTTGGGAACCTGCAGGCCCATCTTGCTTTCCGCATATAGATCTGTAGACCGCTCCTAAGCAGTCCTTTTGGGAACCTGCAGGCCCATCTTGCTTTCCGCATATAGATCTGTAGACCGCTCCTAAGCAGTCCTTTTGGGAACCTGCAGGCCCATCTTGCTTTCCGCATATAGATCTGTAGACCGCTCCTAAGCAGTCCTTTTGGGAAGCAGCAGGCCCATCTTGCTTTCCGCATATAGATCTGTAGACCGCTCCTAAGCAGTCCTTTTGGGAACCTGCAGGCCCATCTTGCTTTCCGCATATAGATCTGTAGACCGCTCCTAAGCAGTCCTTTTGGGAACCTGCAGGCCCATCTTGCTTTCCGCATATAGATCTGTAGACCGCTCCTAAGCAGTCCTTTTGGGAACCTGCAGGCCCATCTTGCTTTCCGCATATAGATCTGTAGACCGCTCCTAAGCAGTCCTTTTGGGAAGCAGCAGGCCCATCTTGCTTTCCGCATATAGATCTGTAGACCGCTCCTAAGCAGTCCTTTTGGGAACCTGCAGGCCCATCTTGCTTTCCGCATATAGATCTGTAGACCGCTCCTAAGCAGTCCTTTTGGGAACCTGCAGGCCCATCTTGCTTTCCGCATATAGATCTGTAGACCGCTCCTAAGCAGTCCTTTTGGGAACCTGCAGGCCCATCTTGCTTTCCGCATATAGATCTGTAGACCGCTCCTAAGCAGTCCTTTTGGGAACCTGCAGGCCCATCTTGCTTTCCGCATATAGATCTGTAGACCGCTCCTAAGCAGTCCTTTTGGGAACCTGCAGGCCCATCTTGCTTTCCGCATATAGATCTGTAGACCGCTCCTAAGCAGTCCTCTTGGGAAGCTGCAGGCCCATCTTGCTTTCCGCATATAGATCTGTAGACCGCTCCTAAGCAGTCCTTTTGGGAACCTGCAGGCCCATCTTGCTTTCCGCATATAGATCTGTAGACCGCTCCTAAGCAGTCCTTTTGGGAAGCTGCAGCAGGCCCATCTTGCTTTCCGCATATAGATCTGTAGACCGCTCCTAAGCAGTCCTTTTGGGAAGCTGCAGCAGGCCCATCTTGCTTTCCGCATATAGATCTGTAGACCGCTCCTAAGCAGTCCTTTTGGGAACCTGCAGGCCCATCTTGCTTTCCGCATATAGATCTGTAGACCGCTCCTAAGCAGTCCTTTTGGGAACCTGCAGGCCCATCTTGCTTTCCGCATATAGATCTGTAGACCGCTCCTAAGCAGTCCTTTTGGGAACCTGCAGGCCCATCTTGCTTTCCGCATATAGATCTGTAGACCGCTCCTAAGCAGTCCTTTTGGGAACCTGCAGGCCCATCTTGCTTTCCGCATATAGATCTGTAGACCGCTCCTAAGTAGTCCTTTTGGGAACCTGCAGGCCCATCTTGCTTTCCGCATATAGATCTGTAGACCGCTCCTAAGCAGTCCTTTTGGGAAGCTGCAGGCCCATCTTGCTTTCCGCATATAGATCTGTAGACCGCTCCTAAGCAGTCCTCTTGGGAAGCTGCAGGCCCATCTTGCTTTCCGCATATAGATCTGTAGACCGCTCCTAAGCAGTCCTTTTGGGAACCTGCAGGCCCATCTTGCTTTCCGCATATAGATCTGTAGACTGCTCCTAAGCAGTCCTTTTGGGAAGCTGCAGGCCCATCTTGCTTTCCGCATATAGATCTGTAGACCGCTCCTAAGCAGTCCTTTTGGGAAGCTGCAGGCCCATCTTGCTTTCCGCATATAGATCTGTAGACCGCTCCTAAGCAGTCCTTTTGGGAACCTGCAGGCCCATCTTGCTTTCCGCATATAGATCTGTAGACCGCTCCTAAGCAGTCCTTTTGGGAACCTGCAGGCCCATCTTGCTTTCCGCATATAGATCTGTAGACCGCTCCTAAGCAGTCCTTTTGGGAACCTGCAGGCCCATCTTGCTTTCCGCATATAGATCTGTAGACCGCTCCTAAGCAGTCCTCTTGGGAAGCTGCAGGCCCATCTTGCTTTCCGCATATAGATCTGTAGACCGCTCCTAAGCAGTCCTTTTGGGAAGCAGCAGGCCCATCTTGCTTTCCGCATATAGATCTGTAGACCGCTCCTAAGCAGTCCTTTTGGGAACCTGCAGCAGGCCCATCTTGCTTTCCGCATATAGATCTGTAGACCGCTCCTAAGCAGTCCTTTTGGGAACCTGCAGCAGGCCCATCTTGCTTTCCGCATATAGATCTGTAGACCGCTCCTAAGCAGTCCTTTTGGGAAGCAGCAGGCCCATCTTGCTTTCCGCATATAGATCTGTAGACCGCTCCTAAGCAGTCCTCTTGGGAAGCTGAGCAGCTGGGTTTGGTCTATAGAGCTCCGCTGTATTTGCTAGCTAGCATGGAGCTTGTACATTGGGAGGTGGGGCAGAATGTGTCGCGTGGCAATCCACAGTGGACTGGCAACCAATCAAGAGCGTCCAAAGGCTGAAATAGAATTTGTTTTGCTCCACCCAAAAGTGAGACGAAACGCAGCATTCTGGACCCATTGCAGTCGATGGACGCGGCAGACCCGAATCACGACTCGAAAAGCCTTTCTTTCCTTGGAAGAAAAGGACCGACTCTGCAAATATGCTGCGGTCTAAGGCGTTCACACCACTTCTCCAACCAGACAATTTACCTTCACCATCATGTGATCCGGTGTTGTGGGCCAGACAGAGTTTAATGACCCCCAAAGGCTGAGGTCCATAACCTGTCGGTTAGTAGAAGTCTCTTGAGAGACGGGGTCCATACCCTGGGGGTGTTTTGATCGCTGAAGGTTTTGCTTTATACCTTGTATAATGATGGTGTCTCTGATTGGTGTAGGCCAGGTCTGTGAGGTGTGCTGCCGTCACTGAAGATTGTGGCCATTTCCAAGGGGTTTTGCTGGGGATGCTTACGATTATGGTTCCTGGTTCATATCTTGGGATTGAGTTCTCAAAAGGTTGAGATCCAGATAGATCTGTGGGTTGTGTTTCGGTCTTCGAAGGTTGCGATTCGGAGTGGCTGTGTTGTCGTCTCTGCAGGTTGAGATCCATATCGAAGGGGGTGGGTTGGGGTTCCGAGAAGGCTGCGGTCCATATCCGGGGTGATAGTGTTTAGTTCATATACACAGTGTGTGTTTGGGGTCGTTGATTGCTAGAATCTGTATCTGTGGGGTTGTGTTGGTGATTTTGAAGACTGGGGTCCATATCCAGGGGCTGTGTTCAGGTCTCCGAAGAAGGGTAGTGTTGGGGTCTCCAGTGGTTCTGGTCTATATCGGGTGGGGGGGGCTGCTGGTGTCTCTCCTGGCCTCTGTATATTTTATGGTCTGTGTTGGGCTCTTCGAGAGCTGGGGTCCATCTCCGGGGATGGCATTGGTGTTGAAGGTTAGGGCCTGTATCTGCAGGCTGTTGGTGCTTTTGAAGGTTCGATCCGTGTCCGGGGCAGCGAGGGCCCGGGGGGTTGTATTGGGGTCTTCCAGAAGGACCAGTGTTGTGGTCTCCGTATCTCGTTGGTCACATGAAGGTTTGTGTTGCATTCCCCGGGGATGCCCCTGCCCCCACGTCGGTTGTGTTGGTTTTCCCCTTCGTTGGTTGCTCTCGGCTGAAATGCTGGAGTCTAAATGGAAAGTGGTGGGAGCGAGTCGCTCTCCCTGCCTCCCTGGCGTGGAACATAAGGGACCACACGCACAGGCACGCACAGGCACGTATGGGCACAGGCCCCCACTCACACAGGCTGCTTTCTGGCAGCCCGCCAGTGTGGAGAAGCGACCTTTGACCCCAGTCCTTCAGACTGGCGGACGGTTCCATGGAAGTAAGATGTGGAGTGGAGCCGTGGGCGAGGAGTCTCCAGTGGGCCCCGAGGTCATGAGAGCCAAGCCCTGGCTCCAGACTCGAGCCCAGCTGGCCAAAGAGTGGGGCGACCCTCCCGACGGCCCGCTTTCACTGGGACTGTCCTGGAATCGGGGGGCCCACAGCTGCACGTGTCCCTTCCTGCTGGCTGGCATGAAGCTCGGGCTGGGCACAGGCCCTTAGGCCCGGGCCGGGTAGTGCACCTGGGCGGATCCTGGGGAAGGAGGGAGGCAGGCATCAGTAAGGCGCCCCCATGCCCTCAGAGTGGGGCTGGCGCATTTCACACCAAGCTGGGGAGGTAACAAAAGGCTGCTAATACGTGGCTCGGGCCGCGAAACACAAGCGCCCCCCCCCCCCCGCCCCTCCAAAGGGGGCAAGAGACCACAGGGTGTAGCATGCCACTTATGGGCAAAGTGCCAGTCGATTGCAGAAACCAACAGACAAATGCATGGCCCCGGGCCATAATATGACAATAAATACAGGGCTCCCAGGACCTCCCTGCAGAAGCAAACAGTCCGAACAGAGCGCAACACGTCTCCAGTCCATCTGCCCATATCCCACCCGCCCTCGGAGAAGGTACATTTTGGGCAAGCACAAGACAACGGACGCTGTCACAAGTCGTGGGACAAAGATGGCAGCATGGGCCAGGAAGGAAACTGTCAACGGGCACATGAGGGAAGTACCAGCCAATTTACAGGTCCCATTGACATGGACCGGGGAGATCTCGCTGGTGGCACCCTGTGGGCAAGGAAGGGTGACTTCTGTATCCTTGCCCAAGTGCCCAGAAGTACAGAACAAATTACATTGCACACTGTGTGTTTGGGAATGTTCATAATACTCCGTTATGTTTATTCTGGTACCTTGTGTTAAGGCTCTGCAGATCCCACAGCACAAGACCCACATGCAGTGACATGCCTCTGTGCCCCCACAACACAAACCCCAACGCCGCCATTCCTCTCTCTTGCATTCGCCCTACATAGCATACACACCTGCCATCCGACTTTTGGTAGAATAGCAAAGTAGAGTACAAGTATTTGCCCAGGATCACACACTGATGTGAAGTGGAGATTCCATCCCAATCTGCAATGTAGACACTTGACCACATATCTTCCTTTTTTTATAGTGCATTTTGGTTAAAAAAAACCTTAACGCAGAGTTAATAAATAAATGACACATACGTTTCAAATACGCTATTGCTTAAAAAGCATTCAACATAAAATCACAAATAGCGATTACAATGTTCCACATTTCATCCAGTGGAAAGGTTTTAAGAATAAAGTATCACAAAACGAACACAAATACAACCTAGGACCATTACACGATTCCACGTTTAATCAAATAGGAAGTATTAAAAAGTAAAATCACAAGATAAACACAACACAAGTACAACCTGGAGCAACCGGGCGTTAATTGGTTACCGGTCGCCCCGGGGAAATGCTCATCACACCACACCGGCCAAACATTTTACGGTATCCTTCCATACACAGTACCCAGCCCCTGTAACAAGAGAATTGGCCCCATGTAGCAAGGACCAGAATTGATCACCCTGGATACTTTCAAGATTCATTACCGAGTTTGAGTATGCCCTACTGTACCGCATTGGGTCAGAACGTGCCGGCTGGATTCGATGTAGCTAGAACACAGTCAGCAACGGCGCACTTCCCGGCGACTCCAAACCAACTCCCAATGTATTCATATGTTGGTAGGATACTCGGACGTAAGTATACCACACATTCTCTCATTTTTGAGAGCAGGATCTAGTTAGGTAAGAGCACGGACTGTCTATTTTAAAGGCCTGCTGGGTGAATTCTAAATGGCGCCTTTTCTGGGCTAGTTTATTGAGTGAGGTGCTTCTTTTCAGATTTGACTAATGTGTGGTGGAGGAGAGTAGCAGACCACTGCCCAGGGACGCAGACATGACACACAGGGCCCAATAGGAGCCAGGACTTCCGTAAGGACAGTCCCAAATTGAACAGAACCCCACTGAGGGCATTCAGCAAATTGACTTGCCTTGAGAAAGACCCTACGGGTCGAAACGCGTGTCGGCTGACCAAACTTGCACTCCAAGTTTCTAACAGTGTTTCTCAAAACACAAAAAATTCTAAATAGCGCCTTTTCTGGGCTAGTTTGAGGGAGGTGCTTCTTTTCAGATTTGGCGAATGTGTTGATGGATAACTTTAAAAAGCTAAAATAATACTCTTATTTATATAGATGATGTGAATAGTAAACGCAACCGACCAAGATAGCCACCTTCATTTTATAGAGTATAATTGTAGCTTTGTTTTTCCATCCTGAGTGGAAGATTACAAATGTGAGAATTAAACTAATATTGACCTACAAAAGTCTCCTCCGGGTTCTGTAAACTGAGTGTTTAGTGAAGGCAGGCAAAAGTAGAAAGGCACCATTTTAAACTTCCGAATTCTGAATACTGGGGTTATAAATAAATGCACAGTTGCAGAAGGAGTCATGTACTCGCTCTCACGGAGTATTCCACCCTCACCAAAAAATATCAGTTTCCAGCCTGTATTCGCTACTGATCTTCGAGATGCACCCAAACCCAGCATCAATGCTTGTGCAGGATGAGTGGGAGAACCTGTGTTACGGACACGCAGTGGCACACACAATGCCAACCTAAGAGACTCAAATAACACCCTTTAAAATACTACATGATTGGTAGTGGACCCCTCTTAAACTTCATAAAGCCAAACCAATAGATGATGCAAGATCTTGGCGATGTGTTCAATACGATAGAGATCTAACACATGGTTAGGAAACGGGCCAGCGTCCTGTGCCCTCGAAGCCCCCAAACCTTCACTCACCTTGAGGCCATTCCTCACGGCCTACTGAAGTCCTTGGAGGCTCGACTCTCCTTGCTCCCACACCATGATCCCTGGAGCAGCGCGCGGCCGGCGGGGATGTACCAAAGCATAGGTCTGTTCCTCAGGCAACACACAGAACGCTGTGCGTGCCCACGATTAGAGGTTCTTTCCTCTATGCAACACACAGGTAGCGCTCCGTGAACTTGCAGCCGGCAACCCACAATATAAAAGGGCGGGCACATACGGTTCTTGCAACAGTGATATGTCATGTTAGGACCCCTGTCTTGCCTCTATTCAAATCAGCTAATGAGTTAGATCTTTAGTGTTTATTTTGTCCTTGTGCCTTGTCTCCCTGTCCTTAGATATCTTCTCATCCAGATTTCCCGCATTATGTGGGTATTGTAAGGTGAGCCCCATTACCCCCTTGTTATTTCAAGATTTGTTCTCTATTTCCTGCCCATCCCTAATCTTTACATCTTTGTGTCACCCCTCACAGCTACTTTACTTATCTCCAGCGTGAAAGGGGATGTGTTCAGTAGCACTCCTGCCCTGGGGGATCAGCTACCCTGCGTACTTCCTATTGCCCGTGGGGGCTTATCGTTTAAGGTAGGACTTCTGAGACTTCTGCATCTAGTCACTGTGAGGAGTCAGGAATGAAACTCGGACACAAGTGCGCCAGGATTTTGGTTAAAACCTTTATTGGAAATAAAAGGGTTGGGAAAATGCCTCTCTGTCCCTGCTCTAAGAGGAATTTCCCTACTTAAATGAAAAACTAAGGATCTGCCTGCGTCAGAGTGTCCAAAACAAAACTGTCCTGTGTCCACAGTTCGGTTCTGATCCTCGCACTATAAACTCATTTCTAAGGTTAACATGGTAATGTCTTTAGCCTTGGGTGGTTTAGAAAAGTGTTAAAAAAGGAATAATAAATAGCTTCAACACAAATGTTCTTCAAGGGTAAACATCCTTGCACCAAAGGGTGGCCTCCACCCCCTGGATTCCTCTTTACTTTCTGATATGTTCACTAGTAACAGTTTCTTGTGTCTTTCTTGACCAGTAACAACACTGACACACAAAATGGTCTGGTTCTGTACTTTTGTCTCTTTCAGGATACATGGTATACTCTACTGCCAGAGTTTTACTCCATGCCTCCTGGTTAACACAGTCATTTTCCTAGTCCCAATATTTATTTTCTCAGGACCTTTTTAACTTTTGTATATTTCTTATACCTGCCTGGTATACTTCCGTGCCAGGGCTTCTTGTATTCACACACTTATAATTGCCTGGTATACTCTCCTGCCACACAGGCTCTCTGCCCTCTCCCTGACTTCCACATTTACTTTGTTTGATAATGTATTTTCTTCATATATTATCTTGTCCAGATTACCCATAAACTTGCACTGAATACATTCACATACTTGTAAGGTTTTCACTCGCTGTTAATTTCCCCTTTTAACAAGAGCTCTCGCTCTTTCGGTCTTGGTTTCTTTTTTACAATTTCTTGTATTTGGTGTGGCCGCTGATATGCCCGGTTTCCCTGCTGTCTCTGGGTGGACTCGCCAGTTCCTGGTGTCTCCTGTGGTCAGCCGGTGATGCTCTTTCGGTTGGTTCCTTCTCGCAACAGTTTCCTCTTGGATTTCCCCTCTCTTGCAGCCTCTGTTGGGCTTGTCTGCTTCGTTCCTCGCTCCAGTGAGTTAGGCACTGTTTTCTGGCATCTGCGCACACCCAGGAGTCCATAGTCGGCTCCTGGTGTTCCCGCAGCGTGTCGTCTTTGCGTGGCAGCTTCTTTGTTCTTGGCTCTGGAGCTGCCTGGCTCCTCCACGCCGGTCTGAGCCTTTCAGTCTCTCAATCTGCACGGAGAGGCACAGCTCCCTCCTGCCAGAGGCAGACTTTGACTCTCTGCTTCTGCTCTTTAAATTTCCTGGTCACAGGGGGGCAGGGCGGGGGGGCTTGGGTGTGTGGGGGGGGGGGGTGTGTGTGTGCGTGTGCGTGTGCGTGTGCCTGTGCCTGTGCCTGTGCCTGTCTGTGTGTCTGTGTGTCTGTCTTCCTTGTCCCAGTAGTTTGGTAATTATGGGAAGGGAAGTCCATTCTTGACAATTTGCACAATAAACTTGGATAAACATTCTTAATGGTTTTAAAGGGCTAGTCAGCCCTGGTTGACTGGTAGGTGGGACTGGAGAAGGTAAGTTGTACGGTTGGTCTGTGCCATTCATAGGAGGGTGGGGAGACCTATGACAATGGCCATGCGGGTATTGGGGGTGGCAATGGTAGAGTTATCCTCACGGGAAAACAGGAGATACCATGCCTCATCCGATGACGCCATGACATCTCCCCGAAGGATGTCGCCCCTCATGTGGTCCTGCCTCATATAGCCGCCCCCAGGGTCAGGACCAGTAGCGGCTGCTGTCCCCTGGTCACATGGAGGAGGTCACCGCCGGGAAAACGGGGATGACTCCATTGGATTCATCACATCAGGCTCCGACTTGACGGACCTGACACACGTCTTGTGGGCTTTTCCTTTATTAAATGAACTTTGGGATAAGTCATAGAGCTTAAGATATGAATGCACGGAACAAAGATTTACCAAGAAACTAGAAGCAATACTTCCAGATGACTTTTCATCCAAGCATATGCTCCTGGAATGGTTGCTGCAATAATGACAATCAAAATATGTATGGAAAAGGAAAGCTGCACCCAAATATGAACCACAGATTGGATCTGCAGACACTGGAACATTACAAAAGCCTGTTCTATAGGGTGCATGACCCAGAACGAACAGAAAGAGTTGTGGTCGCCATTCCTTCTCAGTCTTGAAAATTCATGTCGTCTATGGAATGTTGATAATTAGAATGGATCGATGTTTTGGAATCTAAACACCTTAAAACCTCAATTTAGAGTTTAGATGAGTTTCCTCCTGAGAAATGAATCGAATTCTGTTTATGCTGTTTTGTGTTTCGCATACAAATAGGGCAGGCCTGTGCTACGCTACCGCATTGATTGAGGAACTTTTATTTAGCTGTTCTTTACCATTGTGTATTTCTTTCCTCATTTTATCTTTTTCTGGTTACATGGCTAACGTTTTATTTGATTGTCCAGTTCGACTTAGTTGTCATGCTATAAATAGGACAAGCTATAGATGTTTGCTTCATGGAAAGTATTATAATAGTGAAGTATTAGAATAATACTCAATACTCTTCATTATCTAGAGTGTATTTTTGGTAGACGTAATTAACAGTCAAACATACCAGATACAATGCTAGTATTAAATGATAGTAACAGACTGAGGGTATGTCTAGTGTCGTAGAAGAAGAACCACAGACTCTTCCAGAGTATTGCAGAGCGACCTTTAATGGCAATCAGCAAAGCCATCAAACACAGCGCAAATCAACACCCCAACGGCAAACGGGATTCAAGGTGAGGGAACAGGGTCTCGGGATGCAAGTCTTGGGCAGAGGCTGAGTTCTCACGCTCAGGACAGCAGAATCAGGATGGAGGGCCCACAGTGATACATTTCGGGTTGTGCTGTGCAAACTGCTTCTTCAATTCACACCCGCTTCTGGGCATGCACGCCCGCTTACTATATGATCACCTCCGTCTCCTAAAGCCGCCTTTCCTAGAAAAGCAGCACTCTAAAACACGCTTCTCTGCGCCAGAAGGAAAGCACGTCGAGGCGAGACTGGGGGAGGGAGCACCTCTAGGTATGAGGAATACAGCATTCCGAGTTAGGACATGCGCATTAGAGCTTAGCGCCCACACAACAATGGCAATAAGGCACTGGGTGGGCATTATTACAAGGCAGCAAAGCAATTAAGGAGGTCATTAAAATGTTCAGGACCCAGTTTCCCCCACACTAGTTCTTGTATATACTTCTGTCGATATTTTAATATTTAATAAAAACAACAACAAAACTGTGACAGTTTCACCTTCCTGTAGTCCTTGTTTGGCGCCCACGCACACACGCGCCCACGCACACACACACACACTTTTGATCGTTGGCATGAAATCATCAGACATGATGGAAAAGAAATGAGACTCTTTAAAAGAGTGTGAGGGGGTGCTTTCTGACTCACTTTCGATCCCTTGAAAAGGGAACAGTCTAGCTGTACCTGGCTGGCTTTCAGCTACAAACATGCCCACCTAGTGCTCATCTATCAGCCTGTCCCCTGGCACGCACATAACCCGCTTCCCACATTGCAGTGCCATCTACTTGGGCTGCCCATCCTACTTGCGCAAGTGTATACAGATGCCCCAAAAGGCAAAGGCTCTGCTTTTATCAAACTCGCACACATTTTAACATTTTACCCATGTGCTGTGCCGGCTGCCTGCGAATTACCATATTCATTTAAATGTGCTATTTTTGGGACATCCAGCTCACTATTTGTTTGTAAAACAGAAAGGTTATGGCTGGAAGATTTTGAATTAATCTAAACCCTTGGCATTGCTCTTGGAAACCCTCCAGACCACTGCCTGCCACACTATTACTGCAGGGGAAAGATCATGTGGAAAGCAAGCTTGGTCCCAGCCTGGGTAGAGCAGCCCGGACTGCTCAGTCACATCCCATGAGCCCACAATCAACCCAAGACGCAAGGACCTCATTGAACCTCATCGGCCAGGTGCAGCTTGGGTCTCTACGCAAGCAGGCTCGGGACCCACGCCTGCGCAAATCTGCCCCACTCTGGGTGATATTTGTAAAACAGAAAGGTGATGGCATCTGGGTTTGCCAAAATGCAACCCCATCACCCACCCCCTTCCTCCAATCCACCTCAACTCTCCCAATTTAGTAGGGAGAGAATGGTGTGAGGAACCTGTAGGTGTCCTCACATTTTCTCCCTCTGGGTCTTTTGCTCAGTTGGCCAGGTAGGGACCATAGTGCTTGGATCCCGACCCTGGTGTCGGAGAAGCAAGGGAGGATCACCTGAGTAGGGGGTCTTTGGCGAGTGGGAGGAGGATTCCTGAAGATAAGACACAGTACCCCCCCCTTCCCAGTTATCCATCACCCTACTCTCCCTCAACCTTCATAGGTGAAACTGGAGATCCCAAAGGGACGATAGGCGACGAGGAAGAAGTCCCTAAAGCCTTCATGGGATATGCAGCCTCTACTGTCCCTGGTCCAAGAGGGAGGTGGGAGTATTGCACCCGAGCAGGAGCCGGCAGTGAGAAGGGTGAGATGAGACTATGGTCTGGCTTTGACGTCAACGCCGGTTTAATTTCCCGTACTTTAAATCCTGGGGGGTGCTATCAAGACCCATATCTTCATAACAGAGTACCAAGGGTAAGGAATAACTTGCAAAAAGGGGAATCTTCCCCGTTGTATAAAACCAAGACCAGGGGATTCCTTTCCATCACCCTCAGATCTGCCCCCCTCTCCCAATTGTACACCAACCCATTCGCCCTCAGCCTTTATGGGGTATTTCCCGTCTCGTCCCATCTCCCCGTCCCAAGTTCCAATAAGTACTGGGACGAAGAAGAGGCAAGCAAGAGTAGTAAGGATTATCCATAGGATTAACACCCGGAGGCAGCAAGAGGCCTACTACATTTCACCACTAGGCTGTCCCACTAATAGTCAGGCAAGGTCAGGCATTTCAGCTCAACCATGCACACCTGACTCCACTTCACTCTCAGTGAGGGTATAAAAGGTGTGGTTCTGCCAAACAGGACGAGTGAGCTGGGGTTGCTGGTTGGAATGTGGAAGAGAAGCCTGGAAGATCCGGAGGAGAGCAGGACGCCAAGAGGCTGACCCAGTGTGTCAAAAGGGATGCAGCATGGCGAGGGAGCCGTGTCTCCAGGGAGCCGAAGTGAGGCATGTTGCGGCCTGTGCCCAGGCCAGTGCTTGTTCTCCTGGGACGTGTGCCGGTCCCAGGAGTATCTGAGAGGCAGGTGGTAAGACCCTGACCTCAACCTTCAGATCCCGAGGACCTGATCACCAGCGCTGTGCTACCGGGTGAGTTTCACACTGAAAGAGAGAGAGAAACTCAGTAGCATGCGGGTGGCTGGAGCGGGAGCAAATGAAAGATGCAAGTGGCGCATTCATCGGAAAGCAGAAAGAAAGTGGGGAAAACCGGAGAAACAGTGCGCTGGTGGCACGAAGACTGAGAAAGACAGAGAGTGAATTTAAAGGGAGCGGAAAGCAAAGAGACGGGGTATGAGCGACCCGAAAATAGAATAAAGAGATTGGAAAGCAAAGAGAAAGCCACGAGAGGGTGCAAGCGACCCGAAAGCGGGAAAGCGGGTGCGAGCTGCCCAAAAACAGGAAAGACGAATGACTCGAAAGTAGAAAAGAAAGGTGCCCGGTCAAGTCAGAAGAGTGTGCCTTGGGCACAGCAAAGCAAGAGGACTGTGCAAGAGGCACAATAAAGAGAAAATGAGGTGCAAGTGTGCACAGAAAAGTGCAAAGAGAAACACGAGCAGAGTGCAAAAGGCACCAGAGCAAAAAGGTGCCAGAAGAAAGATACAAGGTGTAAAGAGAGGGGTCAGAAGTCAGCAAGGTCGCACAGGGGAGGAGCAAAAGCCTGGCGTTTTCAAAAGTCTGTGACACTGCCCCATGAAAGGGCTATGTGTTGAATATGTTCTGACAAGGTGAACTTTTGTTTGAAACCAGAGGGGTCTAAACCTCAGGAAGGGAACCCTGAGAGACCCACAGAGATATTTTGAACTTTGCAAGAGAGGCCTAGACTTGAGGAAGGGAACCCCAAGAGGCCTTAACAGAACAGAAACAGTGTCTTTTTGTTTGTTTGTTTGGAACTGGAAGGATCCAAGCTCGATGAAGGGAACCCCAAGAGACCCAGAGACATTGGGAACTTTGACTACTGCAGGAGCCCTGAGTGGAAGGTAGTGGCCATGGAGCCCGGCAGATGTGCTGTATTAGTGGCACCAATTTCCCATGTAGTGGCCATGTAGCCTGGCATATGTGCGGTATTACTGGCACCGATTTCCCTTGTAGTGGCCATGTAGCCCGGCAGATGTGCTGTATTAGTGGCACCGATTTCCCATGTAGTGGCCATGTAGCCCGACAGATGTGCTGTATTAGTGGCACCGATTTCCCATGTAGTGGCCATGTAGCCCGGCAGATGTGCTGTATTAGTGGCACCGATTTACCATGTAGTGGCCATGTAGCCCGACAGATGTGCTGTATTAGTGGCACCGATGTCCCATGTAGTGGCCATGTAGCCCGGCAGATGTGCTTTATTAGTGGCAGCGATGTCCTATATAGTGGCCATGTAGCCCGGCAGATGTGCTATATTAGTGGCAATGATTGCCCATGTAGTGGCCATGTAGCCCAGCAGAAGTGCTGTATTAGTGGCACCGATTTCCCATGTAGTGGCCATGTAGCCCGGCAGATGTGCTGTATTAGTGGCACCGATTTCCCATGTAGTGGCCATGTAGCCCGGCAGATGTGCTGTACTAGTGGCACCGATTTCCCATGTAGTGGCCATGTAGCCCGGCAGATGTGCTGTACTAGTGGCACCGATTTCCCATGTAGTGGCCATGTAGCCCGGCAGATGTGCTGTACTAGTGGCACCGATTTCCCATGTAGTGGCCATGTAGCCCGGCAGATGTGCTGTACTAGTGGCACCGATTTCCCATGTAGTGGCCATGTAGCCCGGCAGATGTGCTGTACTAGTGGCACCGATTTCCCATGTAGTGGCCATGGAGCCCGGCAGATGTGCTGTACTAGTGGCACCGATTTCCCATGTAGTGGCCATGGAGCCCGGCAGACGTGCTGTATTAGGAGCACCGATTTCCCATGTAGTGGCCATGTAGCCCGGCAGACGTGCTGTACTAGTGGCACCGATTTCCCATGTAGTGGCCATGTAGCCCGGCAGACGTGCTGTACTAGTGGCACCGATTTCCCATGTAGTGGCCATGTAGACCGGCAGACGTGCTGTATTAGGGGCACCGATTTCCCATGCAGTGGCCATGTAGCCCGGCAGACGTGCTGTATTAGGGGCACCGATTTCCCATGCAGTGGCCATGTAGCCCGGCAGACGTGCTGTACTAGTGGCACAGATTTCCCATGTAGTGGCCATGTAGCCCGGCAGATGTGCTGTACTAGTGGCACCGATTTCCCATGTAGTGGCCATGGAGCCCGGCAGACGTGCTGTATTAGGGGCACCGTGGCCATGTAGCCCGGCAGACGTGCTGTACTAGTGGCACCGATTTCCCATGTAGTGGCCATGTAGCCCGGCAGATGTGCTGTACTAGTGGCGTGGCCTTCTCAATGGTTGCACCAATGACATGGGTCACATTGCTCCTCATGGATTGCGTATGTTGTTCAGCTGCAGATGTGTCGGTAGCGTGTCGTCATTGTTCGCACATGTTTCTTAGTGCTGCTTGGTTCTCCGCTGCACCTCTGAGCGGCTCCCACAGAGATTGCACATGCAGCTTGGCACAGCATGCTGGCCTTGTGTTTACCCTGGCACAGGGAGGGGATGTTTTCTGTTGGACACTGAAATATCTGGGTCATTTTATCCATTTCCAAGAAATTGAGACTAATTACGTTAATTTGCGTAGAATTGGGGTAATGATGTGCACATTGTGGAGATTGGGGGAGCTCTTCCTTTCTTCTCTGTGAGATTTTGTGATCACTCTGTGTTGATGCAGTTGAGACATTCTTTGATGTTTTACACTCTTCATGGGTTTGACTCGTTGGCGTTTGTCTGCTATCGATTGTTTTAATGTATTTTTTTTTTAAAGGCCTATTTTAACTGTTTGTGGTGTATGCTGTTTGAAGAGTAGTAATTAGCACCCAGTAGGTATCACACTTCCCAGCCAATCAGGGCTTTCCGAGCCTCCCGAGAAGCTGGAGGCTGCCTTCTTGCCTCACAGAAAAGAAGCATTTGCCCTCCCGCGTCCTCTTCATCCCCACACCACTTACCCTTGCACCACCTTGTCCCACCCCTCTTGCCTGCAGCCACCTCGCCCATTCTTTGTTCTCTGCCATTCTACTGTTATCCTTTCTCTTTCCCTGCATGGCAGTGGCCATCATGGAAAGAGAGAAGGGACTATATGTAGTTCCCATATGTCTGCATCCATGGTGGCCATTTTGTTTTGTAGGATTGATTTTTATATTGAGAAACGGCAAATCTGCTATTTCTTTGGAAATCATGCTGGGGTGCTAAAACTTATAAACCCCCTGATTGGGGGGAGAGCGGCTTCATTACCCGTCAGGTAATGGTATAGAAGCCCACCCTAAGAAACTCGGGTCCTTGTCCATTACATGACTGGTAATACCCCGCACCTCAGGGCTTATTGCTTAGTTATCGTGGCAGTTAAGTGTTCAAGGCATCACATGTTCCTTCAAGGTGCCAGAGTTCACCCAGAGGAGGAGAGCTCCCTCTAGGCTCTGTGTCTTGCCAACTCTTGCCCTTTCTTACCGCAGAGATAGAGGCTGGACCAGGTATAAGTGAGGTTGGAGTGCAGGCGCCATGCCCATTCATTTTAAGGCCTTTGTCTCTGGAAGAGGAAAGGCGGAGCCAGGGAGGAAAGGCATGGTTACCTCAAGACATTGAATTATAGGCTTGTCATGAGAAGAATTGAATACATTGAACACATCGGAAATGTGGATTTCCTCTTAACAAATGGAGGGACTGGAACCCAAATTAATCTATCTTCACTTCCTTCCTATCTACTACTGGAGGTGTGGCTTGGAACCTGCTCTACCTGCAAGGAACTTCAAAATTCCAGTCAACGTGCAACGCGGAGCGGGACAAGTGGCGTAATGTGGTTTGTGTGGTATGCTGGTCTTTCTTTCCTATCTACTACTGGAGGTGTGGCTTGGAACCTGCTCTACCTGCAAGGAGCTTAAAAACTCCAGTGAATTCAGAGCGCGGAGCGGGACAAGTGGCGGAAATTGGTCAGCGTGGTACGCGGAGCGGGACGGCACTTCCCCCTGTTGTAAAGAAGATCAAGAAACAGCGTAAGCACTGACGGGTGAGGACACACACACGTAGTCAGTGCAAAGGAAGGTGGGCCTGTACTACCCTGTAGGCAATGGACTGTAATTTGGGTGCCTTAGCCTTATTGTTAAAACGGTGCCGAGTTACACCAAGCGCTTGACTCTGTGTAAGATAACAGAGATTGCAGGGACAATCCCTTTAATCTGCGGCAGAGCACAACTTCAATATGCGAGGAAAAAGTAAGATACCCCCTGAGGAGTGCGGGTTTGCATGTGCCGTCGTTGGGTGCAGAAATACCAACACCACAAGGGCTTGTTACAGTTGATGCAGATTTTAGGAAAATCGCTGCCTTTTTCCCCGCAAAACAGCAGCAACATATGTAGAGGCCATTCAGAAAGGGGGTGGGCCAGCTGACAATGTCAGCAGCAGAAATGAACAAGGATGCTATGGACTGCGATGTTTCAGGTCAATTTCTATCACAAGTGGAACAGGAGTCAAACCTATCCATATTCAAAGCATGTGTGAGCCTGGAACAGGGAATACAGTCAATTGAAGGTCTGAGGGAATGTCCGAGTGCCACTATCTGCCTCTTTCTGTCACGATCCCTCATCATGTGGTCCCCAAGGCACTCCCCCATCCCCCGTCTCGCCCTTCCCTCTCTTCCCCCCCTTCCCCCCCTTCCCCGGGACTCACGTGGACTCTCGCACGTCTTGCGAGCGCACCCGCGCCTGGTCCGTAACAGGACGGCTGTCAAGTTACGGCCGTTCCTACATTGGCAATTGCCTTGGCGCCTAGGATCGCGAAGGGCTAGCCCTGAGCTTCCGCATCGCGGGACTGTAAGGTCACGTGATGCTCTTGCCCGATCACGTGACCCAGCCGCGCATCACGTGACCAGAAGCGCGAGTACTTAAACTCGGAAACCCGGGTACTCGTTGCTTCACAGCTGTGCTCTGCATTCTGTCTGGCGTTACGAACCTTGAATCACCTTTGGATCACTCACGGAATCGACCTGGCTTGCTTTACTGGACTCTTCTTGGATTTGCCCCTTTGGATTCGTTTGCACAGTGATACACGGCTCTCGACCACGGACTGTTATTGGACTGCCTCCTGGATCACCCTCTTGTACCTTGTACCTTGGCTCTTTGGACTTCTTGCCTCACAGATCCACAGCTCCTACTAACAGGTGAACTACTGAGAATTACTCCTCTTGGGGTACCTCCGTCCACGTGGGTCCCGGACCTCTCCACTAGGTTCACTACCTCTTCCTTGACCCTGATTGGTAAGACCTTTCCGTTTTTCTTAAACACTGTGGTTACTGTTTCTTGCTTGGTACTTAATCCGCATTTTCTTGCAGCAGTGTGGGGTCCCAGAGGTTCGCGGTCCCGGACTTGAACATCTTCGCCTGTGGCCTCAACGGCTGCACAGAGAGTGGCTTTAAGTTCTCTCTGTGCGGCATTTGGGGACGGAGGCCTCTTCTGCCTACACGACACTCAAGTCACAACAGACTGTGAAGCCTATTGTCGTGTAGGCAATGGAGGGGAACGCTGAAGACCCCATGACTGCTATAGTCCAAGCCATTACAGTGCTACGAGTCGATATGGCAGCAGCCAACACGGCTATTCATCAACGTCTCGACAACATACAAAGTGTCAGACACCCTTTACCCCCAGATGCAGAATTCGGAGACACACCCTCTGTTTCCCAACCCGTTCCACCTCCGATTCTCCCACCTCAGAACCCCGTTCCCGTGGTACTACCTACTCCTTTCCCATTGGCGGCCCCTGAGAGATACCATGGGGATCCCAAGAAATTCAGGACCTTCCTAAACCAATGCAAGTTGCATTTCCTGTGCCGACCTCAGGCTTTCCCAGATTCCACCACGAAAGCAGCATTCACCCTTTCTCATTTGGCTGGGATAGCCGCTGCATGGGCCAACCCCTTGTTGGAGAACGACAACCCGGCCTTATATGACTTCGATCTCCTCGTCACCGAGATGTCCAGGGTTTTTGATACTAGACACAAGGTCCAGTCTCGAGATCTGGAACTTCTGGATTTATGCCAGGGTAGGGGTTCCCTCATTGAATACATAACCCGTTTTAACCAGCTCTCCGCTGAAACTTCTTGGCCCGAGGTCAAGAAGGCAGTAGTCTTCTATAGGGGTCTCAGTAATCCCATGAAGGACACCTTATCAGTAGTACCCTCATTACCCACTGCATTCCAGGATCTGGTTGACTTGTCACTCCAGGTGGACGCACGTAGGTCCGAAAGAAGAGCGGAAGTAGGTTTCGCTCAGTCCTCCACCTCTCACACGGCAGTTCCTTCCTCTGACCCCTCCCAAGAACCCATGCAGATCGGGGGCATCAGGAGCCCGATATCTCCTCTAGAAAGGGAACGTAGGAGGGTAGATAACGCTTGCTACTACTGTGGCACCTTAGGTCACTTTGTTAAGGAATGCCCATGCCATCCCAAACACAAGCCACAGGGTTTTCAGATAGCTCGATCATAGTACCGGGGACGGGATCGAGCTATACCACGTACACCCCGAATCCAACACCCTCTTTCGGACGTATCCCGCCCATTCATGTACAAGCCCCTCTACAGCCCACAGCATCCATTTCGCATCCTGTTACTCTGATAATCGACTCAGGGGCAACGGGTAACTTTATCGACATTTCCTTGGCCCATTTGTTAAACTTGCCCCTCTTGACCAAGACCAGGCCTGAACCGGTACAGGCTGTAGATGGCTCTTCTTTGATTTCGGGCCCAGTAAAACAACAAACAGCCCCTTTGCTATTGACCATACAATCCAGACACAGAGAGACCATAAGTTTTGATTTTATCACCATGCCACAGTTTGGGCTCATTCTGGGAATCCCTTGGCTTCAGGAACATAACCCCCTCATTGATTGGAAATCGGGTTTGGTTCACTTTGAGTCGGACGTCTGCCAACATTTCTGTCTTCCCACAGACGCACCCAGCGACAATCCTGCCCAGGCTATGGCTCGTCTTACAGTGCAGGACCCGCAAGAAATGCCATCAGAACACGTAGTTGGGTTAGTGGTGCAAGACGTTCCCCAGGTATACCAAGATTTTGCAACTGTGTTTGATCGTGGTTCCTCTGAAACACTGCCTCCACATCGTCCGTACGATTGCCCCATCGATCTACTCCCTGACACAGTGATTCCCACAGGGCGGATCTATTCCCTCTCACCATCCGAGGAAACAACTCTCAAGGAGTACATTAGGAAGGCCTTGAGCCTAGGGCACATACGACCATCCACCTCGCCTGCAGCAAGCCCTATCTTTTTTGTGCCGAAAAAGGAAGGCGATCTACGCCCATGTGTTGATTATAGACGCCTGAATGCCATCACGAGGAAGGATCGGTACCCTATTCCCCTCATCACGCCCTTGCTGGACCGACTCTCACACCCTACCATTTTCACCAAACTGGACCTCCGCAGAGCCTACAACCTGGTCCGCGTCCGTTCCGGGGACGAATGGAAAACCGCTTTCTGTACCCGGTACGGCTTATATGAATATACTGTCATGCCTTTTGGGTTGTGTAATGCCCCGGCGACCTTCCAGAGGTTTATGAACGACATCCTGAGTGATATCTTAGATGTCTACGTCGTGGTTTACCTCAACGACATCTTAATCTTTTCTCAGTCTCTGGAAGAGCATGTGCGACACGTTCGTGAGGTATTATCACGCTTACACAAACACTCGCTATATGCCAAACCGGAAAAGTTCTTGTTTCATGTTGATAACGTTGATTTCCTCGAGTTCTGTATCACTCCCGGGGGGTTGTCCATGAACCACTCCAAAGTTAAAGCGGTTTTGGATTGGCCTATTCCTACGAACCTGAGAGCCCTTCAGTCCTTTTTGGGTTTTGCGAATTTCTAGAGGAGATTCATCTCTGGTTTCTCTTCTATCGTGTCTCCCCTCACCGCATTAACCAGTCCTAAAGTTCCCTTTCTTTGGTCTGATACACAACAGAAGGCCTTTGATTCGCTGAAGACTGCTTTCACCACAGCCCCTGTCCTTCAGCATCCCGACTCAGAACTCCCTTTTATCGTGGAAGCTGACGCCTCCTCCTTCGCTCTTGGTGCCGTCTTGTCCCAAGCTTGTCAGGCCACGGGTCGTCTGCACCCGGTTGCATTTCATTCCCGCAAATTTACCACCCCCGAGTCACACTACACCGTGACCAAGAAGGAGTTATTAGCGGTTATGGACGCGTTCCGCGTGTGGCGACACCACCTCTTGGGCGCCAAGCATCGAGTCACGGTGTTCACTGATCACCAAAATCTGCAGGATTTGGCGTCCCTGAAATGTCTTAACAGCCGACAGGTGAGGTGGCACCTTTTCTTTGCAGCATTCGACTTCCAAATCCGACATCGGGCTGGTTCTGCACACGGTAAAGCCGATGCGTTGTCCCGCTCTCCCGGGGGGGGTTCTCTGCCGGTATTCCCTGACACAATGCTAGACGACACTAAGGTTATTTGTCTATGTACCCCTTCAGTGCCCTTAGTGGACGCGGTACGCAAGTGTGTGTCCTTGCATCCCGACCAGCTATCAGAGTGGGATCCGGTATTCCAGGATGGTCTCCCGTTTGTGCTGAATCGCCTATTCTTGCCCACTGCCGATACACGCAATATGGCCATGGAATGGTCGCACGATGCCCCTGTGAATGGTCATCCTGGCCAACGCCGTACGTTATCCCTCCTGAAGCGCTGGTGTTGGTGGCCAGGCATGAAGAGGGATGTGGATTGCTACGTCAATACATGCACCATATGTACACAATGCAAAACCCGTAAGGGACGCCCATTAGGCCTGCTTCTCCCTTTACCAGTACCCCTGAAACCATGGCATACAGTAACCATGGACTTTGTTACAGAACTTCCTCGGGTACAGGGTTACGACACTATTTGGGTGGTGGTAAATTCCTTCTCAAAAATGGCACGCTTCATCCCCTGTAAGAGTATCCCCTCTGCTTCCGTCCTGGCCACCCTGTTCTTTGATACTGTCTTTTGTTTCTTTGGGTTGCCCTCTGTTCTTATCTCAGATCAGGGTTCTCAATTCACTTCGCGCTTCTGGCGCACTCTGACCAGATTGATGGGTATTGATGTCCGGTTCTCTTCAGCCTACCACCCGGAGACGGATGGTCAGACCGAAAGGACGAATCAGACGATGGAGCAATATCTCCGCTGTTTGATCCTGCAACAGCAGTGTTCTTGGTTGCGTGCTCTCCGACACACTGAATTCGCTTACAACAATGCGGTTCATGCATCCACTGGGTTCTCCCCCTTCTATGTACTCTATGGCCAACATCCCCGCACGCTACCGGTCCCTGACCTTGCGGCCTCCACTAATCCGGCCGCTAGTGCCTGTCTTAGGGATCTGTCCTCTATCCACGCCCAGACAGCATTACATCTCCGTGAGGCCCAGTCATCCATGAAGGTCCAGGCTGATAAGAAGCGGCTGTTGGCTCCGACCTTCTCGGTGGGTTCCCGGGTGTGGCTTTCTACCCGTCACTTGAGGTTAGTGGGTTGCAGGAAGCTGTTGCCCCGTTTTGTGGGTCCCTATGTGGTCTCCCGGGTTATCAACCCTGTCACGTACCGCCTGGTTCTCCCTGGTTCTTGGAGGGTTCACCCTGTGTTTCATGTCTCCCTTCTCAAGCCGTGTCCGGCCCCTTCTCGCTTGCGCGCCTCTGCTGCCCCGGTGTCCTTGGCATCCCCAGACGAGTATGAGGTGTCCTCCATCCTGGGCTCCCGGGTCTGCAGGGGGCGCTTGCAATACCTGGTTGATTGGGTCGGTTATGGCCCGGAGGAGCGCTCTTGGGTTCCTGCTATTGATGTCCACGCTCCCCGGTTGGTGGCTCGCTTCCACCGGGATCACCCTTCCTGCCCACGGGGACGTGGGCCCTTGGGGGTGGTTCTGTCACGATCCCTCATCATGTGGTCCCCAAGGCACTCCCCCATCCCCCGTCTCGCCCTTCCCTCTCTTCCCCCCTTCCCCGGGACTCACGTGGACTCTCGCACGTCTTGCGAGCGCACCCGCGCCTGGTCCGTAACAGGACGGCTGTCAAGTTACGGCCGTTCCTACATTGGCAATTGCCTTGGCGCCTAGGATCGCGAAGGGCTAGCCCTGAGCTTCCGCATCGCGGGACTGTAAGGTCACGTGATGCTCTTGCCCGATCACGTGACCAGAAGCGAGAGTACTTAAACTCGGAAACCCGGGTACTCGTTGCTTCACAGCTGTGCTCTGCATTCTGTCTGGCGTTACGAACCTTGAATCACCTTTGGATCACTCACGGAATCGACCTGGCTTGCTTTACTGGACTCTTCTTGGATTTGCCCCTTTGGATTCGTTTGCACAGTGATACACGGCTCTCAACCATGGACTGTTATTGGACTGCCTCCTGGATCACCCTCTTGTACCTTGTACCTTGGCTCTTTGGACTTCTTGCCTCACAGATCCACAGCTCCTACTAACAGGTGAACTACTGAGAATTACTCCTCTTGGGGTACCTCCGTCCACGTGGGTCCCGGACCTCTCCACTAGGTTCACTACCTCTTCCTTGACCCTGATTGGTAAGACCTTTCCGTTTTTTCTTAAACACTGTGGTTACTGTTTCTTGCTTGGTACTTAATCTGCATTTTCTTGCAGCAGTGTGGGATCCCAGAGGTTCGCGGTCCCGGACTTGAACATCTTCGCCTGTGGCCTCAACGGCTGCACAGAGAGTGGCTTTAAGTTCTCTCTGTGCGGCATTTGGGGACGGAGGCCTCGTCTGCCTACACGACACTCAAGTCACAACACTTTCGGACCCTAACAAACCAGGTGGAAAGGATTCCTAATATCTTTGTATCAGATATGTGTAAATCTACTGAATTACCTGCAACATTGGAATCTATGCCGCATCTTTCAATGACCCTTTAGAAATGGGCGAGAGCTCACTTGCAGCACTTAATATAGTTCTGCAATCCTTCATACGCCTCCATGATACGGTGACGTATGATGTAAGAATGAACTCGGGGCTTCTGACAGAAATTAGGTAATTGGTTCAGAGCGGAGCTAAGCAGCGAGAATGCACCACTAAGACCTCGCCGGTGGCCTTAGCCTATGGGGCACCTAATAGAATCAATGATGGAATGCCAGTTCTCCAGCATGGGGTCTGGCATGGATTCACATGCTCATGAATATTCCACGTCGTCAGGCCGGGAATCCTCGGTAAAGAGAAAATCAGTTTCAGTTTTGTTTCTGAACTGTCTTTCTCCTAATAACCAATCACTGGTCTCTGGGTCATACTGCCCCCAGCCAATGACTGCCCTCTACCTAAGCCCCTCCTCTGGCAGCCATCTTCAGATTTTTACTGCACGTTCAAGTGTTGGGAGTCCTCGTGCTATAGCTCTCGAGCTTTTACTGCGTTTTGCGATTTTTCAAAGAGTTTAATCTAATTTTTTCGGTCAATCGAGCCTCAAGCTCCACCGTTTCTATTTCTGATCAACAGGGACCGTTTCGGAATTTTCTACACCCCTCCAGGGCAAAGTTTTCGTTTAGTTCTGCTTCTTGGAGGATTCCAGAAGATCTTTGAGACCTACCCCGCGTGGACATTGCCCAGGATAAAGGGAGCATGACGCCCGGATCCAAGCTGTTCAGGAGCTGCCCTGGATGTGGATTGCAGAATGTCTTCAAGGAGGGCGAATATTCTAGATGCCTCTACTGCCTTCACAAAGACAAAACGCACGTGGAGAAGGACTGTGCGTTTTGCAAGAACTTGTCGGAGCGGACCATGAAGGATCGGCGTATCCGCCTCACCAACTGGCTGGAGGGGAAGAGCCCAGCAGCAGGTGAGAAGAAGAGGTCCGAGCGGTCTTCTAAGACCTTTGAGGGCGCCCCGGCGACGGGGCCCAACAAAAGGCAAAGCACCGCGAGTCCATGGGCACCGGTAGCGCCAAACGGTCTAGCTCCTCGGCTGCCAGGCAGGGCGCACTTTCATCGACGCCATCAACCACGAGCCAACACTCTAGCTCGGGTAAAAGAAAGTCGGAGAACCCGGGTAAGCTTCGGGAGAAGTCCCGGTTGATCCCGACAGAGACAGCCGAGGGGGAGCGAGGCGGCGACCCTCCCCCCAGGTGAAGGCCTCAAGCGCGTCCAAAGTCGTGAAGGCCTTAATTCACCCGGCTAAGTCCTCTATCGAGGGAGTCATGGCGGCCCTGGCGAAGCCTGTGGAGGCTACCCCAGTGGATCCGACCTCGGGGCCCAGAGTTTCCCTGCCACCGCAGAGGGAATCCTCTTTTCAACCCATCAATAAGACCCCTGTGAGAACCCCGGTGGAAAAAGAGGGGGGGGCAGTGGCCATCACGGACACGGATACAGCCTCTGAAGAGGAGCTGGCTGAAGTCGTGAAGATCCTGGACAAGAGGTTCGAGGAAGTCCGGTCCCGCGGGAGGTTTTCCGATGAGGCGGACGAAGAAAGCGAGGGTGGTGCCAACGAGGTTCCCGTGGAGGTGGAGGATTCCACTCCCCAACCATTGCAGCCGGTACCTGGGCCACAGGACAACTCGGGAGCAATCCTGATTGCGATCCAGGCCTTGTGTACAGAGATAAGGACAAGGTTGCCCTTACCCCCAACTGACGACTCAGCGGAGCCTGGACCGTCAGGAAGCCCTCCGAGCAAGCGGAGGAGAACTGATCCCCCACCGCCCTTCCAGCCTGCTCGGCCCTCACAGCCTTCATCCCCTTCCCCGGATCCAAGGGATGAGACGGGTACAGAGACGGCCACGGAGGGGACGGAAGACGATGGTGGTGACGACGGGATGGGCCTTCCATCACCGCCTCCCTGCCCGACGAAGTTGGCTCCTTCCATGCCATGATTACCAGGGCATCCGAGCTCTTCCAGCTCTGCCCCGAAGAACAGAAGAAGGAAGGTTTCCTCCATCAACGGCGCGAGGTCAAGAGGAAGACGGTCCTCTCGGTCCTGTTACTCGATGACATCTGGGACGAGGGTCTGGCGCTCCTGAAGAACCCGTCCACGACCCCTGCCAATAGAGACCGATACGAGAAGAAGTACCGGGTCCCGGATTCCGCCCCCATGTGCCTTAGGGCGCAGCCGACCCCGGATTCGGTCGTCTCAGCGGCGGCCAAGAAGAAAGCGACAGGGGCGACTGCTTCAACTTCCACCTCCCCGCCAGACAGTGAAGGGAAGAAATTGGACACCATGGGACGACGGGTCATCTTGTCAGCGGCGACGACGATTAAAGTGGCCAACGCCCTCGCGATTGTGGCCCACGACGACAGGGAACTGTGGTTTAAGATCGCTCCTCTGCTGGACTTCCTCCAGGACGACAAGAGGGCTGAGGCCCTGGAGAATCCTGCAGGAAGGCGAGGTGGTGTCGGACCACGCCATAACGGTGGCCACGGACATTGCTGACACCGGCTTCCGCCAGATGGGCAGCAGTGTTTGCCTTCGCCTGGGCGTGGTTGGCTCAAGGCAACCGATTTCTGCCAGGACGTGCAAACCAGAGTTTTGGACATGCCTTTTGACGGGAACAACCTGTTTGGCAAGACAGTGGACGAGTCACTACAGGCCATCAAGGCCGACACAGAGACGGCGCGGGCCTTAGGAGTTTTGCAGCAATGACGGCCGCCCTTTTGGAACTCTGGAGGCAAGCAAGGCGGCCCTCTCCTCATCGCAGGAGGCCTACAGAGGATGCTGCAAGTCAGGAGGATCTCGTCGTCGTCAAGGAGGCCAAGGCGGCAAGGCCGCTACCAAGCAGGACTGAACCGGCCATAGCGTCGGGCCCCCACTTGAGCACCCCAGTGGGAGGCCGGCTGGCGAAGTTCGTCAGCGTGTGGGAGTCCATCTACACTGACCAATGGCTGCTGGATGCCCTGACCCGCGAGCACACTCTCGAGTTTCTAAAGAAGTGCCCCCGCATTCCACCCATGGCCAGGAAGGAAAACCACGTCCCTCAACTGCTGCTGGAAGTAAGGGCGATGCTGAAGAAAGGAGCCATCGAGCTCGTCCCAAAGAGGCTCCGGGGGTCCGGAGTGTACTCACGATACTTCCTCGTAAGAAAGAAGACCGACGGCTGGCGACCCATCCTGGACCTTCGTCGTTTAAACAAGTACATCAAGTTCCAGATGGTCACTCTCCAGCACGTTCTGGGGCAGCTGGAGGAGGGCGACTTCCTATCGTTGCTGGACTTGGAGGATGCCTACTTCTACATCCCCATTCTAAAAGGACACTGAAAGTTTCTCAGATTCGTAGTCCAAGGATGGCACTACCAGTTCAAGGCCCTTCCCTTCGGATTGAAGTCGGCGCCCAGGGTATTCAACAAGTGCCTAGCACCAGTGGCGGCGCGGCTGCGCCTGCAGGGGATCCACATCTACCCCTACCTGGACGATTGGCTCCTCCGAGCAAGGACAAGACAACTCACCGTCGAGCACACAGCGAAGACCGTCCAGCTGCTCACGGATCTGGGATTTTCCATCAACTTCGCGAAATCCCACTTAGTTCCGTCGCAAGTCGCACTGTTCCCGGAGCCAGGCTCGTCACAGTGGCGCGATTGGCCTCTCCGTCGGAGGAAAGGACGAAGGCCATCATGGGCAAGGTGCTATGGTTGTCGACCATGGACGTGGCCAGGGTAAGGTCCATCAAGTCCCTTCTCTGCATGATGTCCTTGTGCATCTACCTCGTGCGCCTTTGCAGGCTGCGGATGCGTCCACTGCAAGAGTTCCTCGACGCCCGTTTGATGCAAGCGGCGGGCAGCTTCGAAGACAGGATCTCGCTCAACGAGACCTTCCGCCAAGCGATCTGGTGGTGGGAAACTTGCACGCATCTCGCAGCGCGCATGGACTTCCAGACCCCGGCACATCAGGAGACGGTGACGACGGATGCCTCCCTGGGGGGATGCGGAGCGCACACCGGAGATCTCCACGCAAGAGGCCTTTGGCTCCCGGAGGAGAGGTCACTACACATCAACGTCCTCGAGCTCCGAGCTGTGTTCTGGGCTGCCAGGTCATTCCTTCCGGCCCTCAAGGTCAAGGTGGTGAGGATTTTCACCGACAACACCACCACGATGTTCTACATCCGGAAGCAGGGAGGCACCAGATACCAAGCCCTATCCAAGGAGGCCCAGGATCTGTGGCACTGGGCCGTTGCCCAAGGGATGTTTCTGGTGCCCTTCCACCTGGCAGGAATAAAGAACACCATAGCCGACTCACTCAGCAGGGAGCTACGCTCGTGCCACGAGTGGGAACTGCGACAGGATCAAGTGGATCTGCTATTCCAACGATGGGGCAATCCCCAGATCGACTCATTCGCGACAGCGACAAACACCAAGTGCCGGAGGTTCACCAGCAGGTTTCCCCAGCCGGGGAGCATGGGCGATGCCTTCTCATTCCCCTGGGACGGCCTGTTCCTCTGTGTTCCCGCCGTTGCTGCTGCGACTCATCAACCAACTCAGACGGTCCCGGTGCAGGATGATCCTCATCGCACCGGTGCGGCCGAGACAGATCTGGTTCCCGGACCTTCTGAACATGTCGACATTCCCCCAGTCAAACTGCCGACGGATGCGGATCTCCTCTCCAGAGAAGGAGGTGCCATCCTCCACCACGACCGGGGGTGGCTGAACTTGCAGGCCTGGCTCCTGCTGCACTAGAGTTTGGAGGGCACGTTATCCCGGCAGACTGCAAGGAGGTGCTTGCAAAGGCCAGGGCGTCCTCAACTCTCATGTGCTATGGACACAAATGGAAGAGATTTTCTGTCTGGTGCTGGGCACAGATGATTAACCCTCTGCGGATTACGGCCCCTCAGGTGCTGCCGTACTTGCTATCGCTGGCCAAGGCAGGGCTGGCCCATGCCTCCATCAAGATCCATCTGGCGGCTATCTCCCGCTACACCAGAACTCTGGGGTGCTCATCCCTGTGGTCCCATCGTCTGGTAAGGGAGTTCATGAAGGGGCTGTTCCGATCGTCCCCATTGGTGAAGGCTCCATTCGAGCCTCTGCATTCGGCACCATTGAAGTTCCTGTCGTGGAAAACAGCGTTTCTTGTGGCTATCACCTCCGCACGACGAGTGGGAGAGATCCAGGCCCGCTCCTGCAAGCCCCCATACCTAACTTTATACGAGAAGAGGGTGGTGCTGAGGACGCACCCCTCCTTCATGCCCAAGGTGCCGTCGGACTTCCATCTCAATGAGCCCTTGGTGTTACCTGTTTTCTTCCCGTCGCCTTCGTTGCCGGCCGAGAGGACTTTGCACTCGCTAGATGTAGCTAGAGCGATGAAGTTCTAAGTGGACCGCACAAAGACTTTTCGGAAGACATCACAGATGTTTGTGAACTTTGGACCTGTGAACCAAGGGAAGGCCCTCTCGAAGGCTTCCATTTCCAGATGGCTCTCCGGCTGCATCATGCACTGTCACCGGTTGGCAAACCGACCAGTGCCGGGCCGTCCGAGAGCCCATTCGACCAGAGCGATCGCTGCTACCACGGTGATCCTATCTGGTGTGCCCCTGCTGGGCAACCTGTTCGCTTGAAGGTGGGCCTGGCGAGGAGGTAAGAGATGCTTAATGTTGAGTTTATGTAATGCTTAATGTTGAGCCTTGCCACCTCCCGTGGTTGTGCATGTGTATACTGCTATGTATTCTTGTATTCATGAGCATGTGAATCCATGCCAGACCCCATGCTGGAGAAGGAACAAGTTACTTACCTGTAACTGTTGTTCTCCAGCATGGGTCTGGCATGGATTCACATGCGAACCCTCCCGCCTACCCCTCTGCGGCTCTTCACTTGGTCATACTGCCACTTTACGTGCTACCAAATCTGAGGATGGCTGCCAGAGGCGGGGTTTAGGGAGAGGGCAGTCATTGGATGGGGGCAGTATGACCCAGAGACCAGTTATTGGTTATTAGGAGAAAGACAGTTCAGAAACGAAACCGAAACCGATTTTTTCTTTACCGAGGATTTCCAGCCTGACGAAGGGGAACATTCATGAGCATGTGAATCCATGCTAGACCCATGCTGGAGAACAACAGTTACAGGTAAGTAACTTGTTCCTAATGTAAATTCAAGGGTCTAAGATGGAGGCACAGCAGAATGAGGTAATCATGGTTGATAACTCTATTAGCAAAGACTCAAGTCTGAATCCACAAAGGAAGGTCCAACCTGAAGACATGAGACCAGAAATGAAAGGGTCCAGGAAATTCTTGCGGAAAATCATTGCTGCTGCAAGAAAAGCGGCGCAATCCAAGACTGACTCTCTGCAGCGGGGTGAGAATTTGCCAGTGAAAAGAGATGAACAATCAATGAAGGTGACGCTAAATACTGCTGGAAATAATACACCAGGCTGCCAAGATCTCTCCAGCATATCCTCCCCTAAGCCGCGCACCTCTGTTATACACCAGGCTGCCAGGATCTCTCCAGCATATCCTCCCCTAAGCCGCGCACCTCTGTTATACACCAGGCTGCCAAGATCTCTCCAGCATATCCTCCCCTAAGCCACGCACCTCTGTTATACACCAGAGTGCCAAGATCTCTCCAGCATATGCTCCCCTAAACCGCGCACCTCTGTTATACACCAGAGTGCCAAGATCTCTCCAGCATATCCTCCCCTAAGCCGCGCACCTCTGTTATACACCAGAGTGCCAAGATCTCGCCAGCATATCCTCCCCTAAGCCGCGCACCTCTGTTATACACCAGAGTGCCAAGATCTCTCCAGCATATGCTCCCCTAAACCGTGCACCTCTGTTATACACCAGAGTGCCAAGATCTCGCCAGCATATCCTCCACTAAGCCGCGCACCTCTGTTGATGTCCCAAAACCAATTAGAAGAAAAAAATATTTGAAGGTGGTAGCGGAAGGGGCACCAGATTTATAGTCAAATGATGAAGTGGTCGGATTGCATAGGGTTCATATGGGTAACCGTATGACTGGAGTCAACCAATGGGGTAATTCCAACTGAAGGGTGGATTCGGCCCGCCAAAAGGGACATCGAGTACACAAGAGGGATGAGCGAGGAACACCCAGGCAGCAAGGTGGGTTGTCACCAAGCTGCTCTAAAGGGGCAGGGGCTTCAAATAAATAATTGCCAATGTTTCACATTGATGTAACCAAGAAAAAAAAAAACTTGATTTCGATCTTTGAAGAAGACTGGAACATATCCCTGAACCGAAGAAGACTGTTGGCCCTGATGTCAACCATCCAGGAGCTTAAGGCCATCACCTCAGCAGACTTCACGTTTGTCCATATATTTGATAGGGAATGTGCAGCTCATTTTTACTCTAAAATGATAGAGCATTTAGTGCTTGGATAACAGGTGGAATTCCTACTGAAAGGTTTTGAGGGCTATCAGGTGTTCCAAGAAGAATGTGCAGCTAAAAATCAATGGAGGCGCAATCTCACAGTGAGATGTCACTTCGACCAAGACCAGAGGAAGTGTGTGACATTTGAATCAGGAAATCCAAATTAGGGCTGGCTTGCTACTGCGCTCCCAGCTTCAGCAGGAAGGAGACCTGCCTTCTAAGGATTGATCCAACTCCTAAGCTGGAATTCACAGGGCCACAACTCGTTTATGAGCAAGATAAGAGAGGGACCTGGGACACTTATGATTTCATACTCCTCCAAGAGACAGGTTTAAGGTCAACCCCTATATGGATGGGTATTCAATCCACTCCACACTGGCAAAGAAGGGTATAAGAGGGAGGCCAATGGGCGGTCTTCTCACAGCAGTAAAAATTAATAAATTACGTTACACCAAGAAATTACCAACAGGTTCTGAAGCTGTCTTGTCAGTAATGATCTGCAACACTAGTATCAATGCTAAACTATCAGCTAATCTGATGATTCATATTTACTTCAACCCTCTGGAAGTGGATGATGTTATATATCACATTGACAGGGTGTTAACACTCTGGCTTGTAGACTATCCTGAGGGAGCTGTGGTCTGGCGGGGGACTTTAATTGTAAGTGTGTGATAACAGAGGGTGGGTGGGACGATTTATACAAGATTTCTGGTATCACTCAATCCACACACGTGCTGGCGAAGGAGAACTGCAGTCGGATCTGGCCGAAATTTCTATCAAGATGGACCTTTGTGTCGACCAGTGAGCTATTGGGAGGACTTCTATCGGTGTTCCCTACATGGGCAAATGCCTTTGCATCCTCTACAATTTACTGTTTTCGTTAAAAGCTTCAGGGTGGAAGAGGTGGGTAAATTTGACATAACTCAAACGAGTCTGAGCGATGACTCGATGGTACAGCTGTGTTTGAGCTCTTTAGTCACTAAGATCACTGAAGAGCCCATGGAAAGGCGCTTGGTTGTGATGTCGAGTCAAGGCAATACGCTGGCCCGTTTCCACTCCATTCTTGAGCAAGCCAATGTTGACTTAGATGAGTGGTGGTCTAATTTAACTTAAGTAAACAGAAACGTATCCTCACTTCCTGAGGTATTTCCAGAACTATTATCAAAACTAAGAAAACGTAAGAATGTCAAAGCCCTGGCCCGATCAAGGGTGACCCTCTCAGGGAAACATCCAAAGTTTGATAAAAAAAAATATACAAGTTAGGAAATGTCAAAGGAGGAAGGAAGTTAGAAATCTAGTCAAGTTTGGTTCTAAAAGTTGGGTGGAGAAAGAAAGAGAGAAAGGGCTGTTAATATAGAGTAATATAGAGAGACCACCAGGGGGCGTGAACCAAAATGACTGTGTAGAGGCAGAGCTCTGCCACACACCGTCGGTGTAGAGATTGTCGTCTTTCCCCCAGCAGCCAGAGAGACATCTCACAGCGTTATTGGGTCGGCAGAAACCCCAGGCACGCACCCGGAACAGTACCGCAGTTGACTGCGGGCTCCTAGACGACAGTGGAGGCAGCGGACCAGGCCACGTAGCAGTGAGGCAGGAACCCCCGGGCTGGAGTACCCCTGGGGAAGCAGTGGCGGCACCTGAGCCGCTCCAGTGAAAATGGCAGAGTGACAGCTAGGCTCCGGGGCAGCGGAGCGAAATTGACGATTGGCAAGAAGACAGACCCCAGGAGCAGACTGGACTGCGGAGGCGGCTGGTACCCCAAGACGTGAGAAGCATTGAAGGTGAGGAGCAATGCATCCCCCAAGAGGTGAAATCCGACCCTATCCAGGCCTCAGCCACAGGCACAGAATTGCAGGGACAAGGCCCTCCATGAAGCGACTCACAGGGCAAGCAAACCAGAGGAGAGCGAGATGCAGGGAGCCATCTGGGTTGGTGGAGGCCCGAGAGACACCACAGGCCCAGCTGGGCTCTGAGGCAGCGGAGCGAAAAGGACAATTAGCAAGAAGACAGCCCCCAGAGTAGCCTGGACTGCAGAGGCGGCGGGTGCCCGTGACGTGAGGAGCATTGAAGGTGAGGCGCAGCCCCAGGCCCCAAGAGGTAAAATCCTACCCTAGCCAGGTCCCAGCCACAGGCATGGCCGTGCGGGGCAAGGCCCTCCATGCAGCTACACACAGGGCAAGCAAATCAGAGGAGAGCAAGATGCAGGGAGCTATCTGGGTTGGTGGGGCCCAGGAGACACCACAGGTTCACCAGGCACTTGGGACTGGTTTCCACGCACCTCCCCCACCCACAGAGCTGTGGGTGCAGCAACACGGAAAACTGGTGGGACATTGAGGGCCCGCCTAGAGAAGCAGGGACATGGATTGCTGGAATGAGGGCCTGAATCCCAGAGCAAGAGGGAACAGTGATCCGCTTATGCCCACAATTGTGTTGTTAAGCCTGCACAACGTGTGCATTCGAATCCTGAGAGCATAGGCCGAAGGAGACATGAAGTTCCACCCCTAACCGCACAGGAATACAATAGGAGCCACAGGAGCAGCCATTATTAGTCAGAACCAAGCCCCAGGCACCGGGATATACCGTACGCCAGGGGGAGACTACACAGGGCCCAAGTCAGCAGAGGAGAGCTTGGCCAGGCACCGGCCCGACCCGATACGGCCCTGATACACCCGGCCACACCAGAGAGACCCCAGGGCCTGTTCCACAGCAGAGGAGTCCTGGGTTGGGGATAAAATCCATACAGAGCTTCAGGAGTGACAGAGGGAGGGACCCAGGGGACGCCTTGAGCACGAAGGACACCATGACTGAGAGGGAGCGCCTCGGCCCTTACCAGGGATGACCTAAAAGACATCTTCCAAGAAATTAAGGCTATTTGGACAGACATCCAAGCATCGATATGCGACCTCAAGGTAAGGGTGGATAAGCTTGAGGAAAAATGGAAGGAATGGAAAACAACCCTGCAGGTCGATCTTCTGGACGTGAAATATAAGACGCGGTTAATAGACCTCGAGTCTATGGAAGAAGATACACTGTTGAAACTGGACGATATCAAACCGAGAATGTCGTAATAATCTACGCATTCTTGGGATTACTGAACAGAGGGGAGAGACGGCTGCATATGTGGGGAGAAAGATCCAAGGCTTGATTAACTCCATCTTTGCGGCGGACGGAGGGAACGATGTCCAGCTGGAGAGAGCCCATAGAGGTAGCGGTGGAGGAGGTAGGGTCCCGAGGTAGATAGTGGTCCACTTCCTGAGGTACAGGGAGAAGATGGGAGTGCTCGAGAAAGCCAAGCGTCTGGGCAGCATCCAAGTCGAGGGTGATACAGTCAAAGTATTCCAGGACTTATTAGATTTCACCCTGTCCCGACACAGAGATTGATGCACTCTGACCAAATGGCTCACGGAGAAGGGCATTAGATATCGCTGGTCCTTTGCTTTTTTCGCTAATCTTCAAAAGAGGGGAGGTGGACGATCGAATTACAAGTGGCCAGGAGGCGCAACAGGTGCTACATGTTCTAAAGGAGGAGACCTTGAATGAATGCCCCGGGGGAGACGTTGGTGGGGCAGCATGGAATTGGGCCAGGAGGGCGTCTGCAGTGCGAAGAGAAGAATGCAGAAAATGCAAGAAGCTCAATACTCCCCTGACGGCAAAATAGGTCTGAGATACCAGCGAAGAACTATGGACGGCTGTACATACAGGCAAGAAGTGGCCTGCAAGGTTTGGGAGCAGACGGGGAAAGGGAGATCATATGAGAGATGGTGGGCGAAGCATTGGTCACCCTTGATGGCCCATCACAAGGTGGGCATCTCACAAGGAAGGAGGGTGTCCCGGGGTGAGAGGGATCGGTGGGGTTGTGGAGCAAGAAAGGGAGGGACTACGAAAGGAGGGAAGGAACAGGGAGGTATGGGCTGCATTCAGCAGAGTACAATATCCGTGCCTGTATGCGGAACCGCACAGCCCAGAGAGAGTCCCAGGGGTACAGAATGGGGGGAGGGTGGTACGGGATCAGGGGGCGGGGGGGTGGTCCGGAAGAAGTTAATTCACAGGGTATCTCTAGGATTACAGTGGTCAAAAGATTCGATTAATGGTTAGAATAACGCCCATTGACGCGGGTGTCCAGGCCGGTGCACTTAAGATGGGGACCTTAAATGTTAAGCGCCTGAACTCGCCCACTAAGCGATCGGTGTTGGGAAGGGAATTCCGCAACAGGGGCCTGGACATACTGATGGTACAGGAAACAAGCTTGACTCGAGGAGAGGAAAGGTGCATCCCCAGGTCTCAAGTTGTGCAGGTATTCTGGGCATCGGGCCCAAAAAGAAAGGAGTAGGCATTCTCATGAATCAGAGAATCCGCATAGGGGATCCACGGACCTAGAGGAGGACCGATAGGAGGGCTGTCGTGGTCTCGGGGACCATTGCCACAATATATTATCCAAACACGGGACAGTTCAAATTTCTATCTGGGGTTATGGGAGAGATACTTATCCCAAATGGTGTGACTCCTCTTACTAGGGGAGGACGCTTCCCTTCTCCTGGCCTCTTCTTCACAACACCAGGGAGGATGCTTCCCTTCTCCTGGCCTCTCCTTCACAACACCGGGGAGGATGCTTCCCTTCTCCTGGCCTCTTCTTCACAACACCGGGGAAGATGCTTCCCTTCTCCTGGCCTCTTCTTCACAACACCGGGGAAGATGCATCCCTTCTCCTGGCCTCTTCTTCACCGAGGAGGATGCGTCCCTTCTCCTGGCCTCTTCTTCACAACACCGGGGAAGATGCATCCCTTCTCCTGGCCTCTTCTTCACCGGGGAGGATGCGTCCCTTCTCCTGGCCTCTTCTTCACAACACCAGAGAGGAAGCCTCCCTTCTGCTGGCCTCTTCTTCACCGGGGAGGATGCTTCCCTTCTCCTGGCCTCTTCTTCACAACACCAGGGAGGATGCTTCCCTTCTCCTGGCCTCTTCTTCACAACACCAGGGAGGATGCGTCCCTTCTCCTGGCCTCTTCTTCACAACACCGGGGAGGATGCTTCCCTTCTCCTGGCCTCTTCTTCACAACACCGGGGAAGATGCATCCCTTCTCCTGGCCTCTTCTTCACCGGGGAGGATGCGTCCCTTCTCCTGGCCTCTTCTTCACAACACCAGAGAGGAAGCCTCCCTTCTGCTGGCCTCTTCTTCACCGGGGAGGATGCTTCCCTTCTCCTGGCCTCTTCTTCACAACACCAGGGAGGATGCTTCCCTTCTCCTGGCCTCTTCTTCACAACACCAGGGAGGATGCGTCCCTTCTCCTGGCCTCTTCCTCACAACCCCGGGGAGAATGCTTCCCTTCTCCTGGCCTCTTGTTCACAACACTTGGGGGATGCTTCCCTTCTCCTGGCCTCTTCTTCTCTTACCTTCTTTCATCTTGCTTTCAGGTGTCTGGGGTATGGGTCCTAAACCTGTAAGGTTCTCTTGTGCAAGTGTGACAGACCTGGTTCACTATCCTGCCACGTACTGTGACTATGATGATGACTGCCGATGATAGTCTTCATTCGGGGCAGGTCTCAGACCCGTCTTACTTGGTTTCTTTCTGGGGGGCTCGAGATGGTAACTTTGCTTTCCTAAGTTTCCCTTCTTTCCCTGTTTGGCTGGGTCAAGTTATCCTGCTGCTCCCATCTGCCACGTCCAACCGTCCCGGTCACCCATGATCCTCTAGGGTCTCTCCCAGTAGTCTTTGGTTGGTCTTGGGGTCTTCTTGCTTCAGTTTTGGGCTTCTGCAGTCTTCCCCCACTTCTCCGGTATGCTACGGTAATTCTGCAGCATGTGGTTCCCTTGGTTCCCCCAGGTAGTGTTAGGCTTTCTGTTAGGTCCTTTGCAAAGGGGTTGTCCTAGACTCCCCCAGGCTTCAGCATGTTGCCTGCGTGCACATTTTTCCCATCCTTCTGACAGAGTCCCTGGTCCACAACTACTTCTGCTTCGGCACAGAGTTTCTGCTTCTTGCTCTTTCATGGAGGGTGTCTTGCAAACTTCCTGCGTTTGTCTTCCCTTTTATGCTGGCTCTGGCCAATGGGATTTGGGAAGACACTAGACCGCTCATCATGGTTCCAATAGGTAATCCTCATGCCTCCACACTCCTCCCTCATCACAGTACTGATCTTAAGACTCTGTTGTGAGTTATTGGTGTTCCTCCTCGTCACAGTACTGGCAAAGGGATCTTCACATAGGTAACTCCTCTTCTTCCTCGTCCCAGTACTTCCTAGGGGAATGGGTGGTTGACTAAGAAGTTAGGAACTTATGAACTTATTAGGGAAGTAGTTGTTCTTAGGGTTGTAAGAAGAGGCTGAGTTCTCATTTAAAGGGGCTCCCCTAGTGAAAAGGGGTCGACACCCATGGATTTGTCGCAATGGCCTAAGCCCAACCCCTGAGGAATCTCTCAATTTGTTTTGTGACATATTTTGGTTGACTTATTACTTATTGAACATTTACGTAGTTCAGGCCCTGAAGGAGTGTTGGGCAGAATCCTGTGCAGTGACCTTAGGGACCACTACACACAATTAAGACCACAGGTGGCAATACAAGTTTTACCTTTGGTACAAGCCTGTACTACTATGTTAAAGTGGTCGCAGTAGCGGAGCAGCCAGGCTTATCTCAAGAGTATATGAGCAGTAGCAGAGAGTACACAAACGACCACAAATACTGTGATGCAAGCAAACACTGACTCAAGGATTCAGGTAAAAAAAATATAAGTACATTTATTTTTAAACCATTTGTTATAAACACAACACTTCTATTAAAGGCAAAACCACACGTAAAATATACTACGACTAACCAATTCACTTTGTACGGTATGACTCGAGGTAAGTACCCTGTGTTTGAATGGACCGGTGTTATGAAACGAGACACGTTACCCTGAATACGATAGCGATCACTTTTTGACAGTTCGGTCTACTAAATAAACGCGTATCCGTGACAGGAAATGCTACCGGGGCAAAAACACACTTAGCACCTGAGATACCCAGAGGGAGTTGGAGACAAAAATCATAGGCAATATTACAGTTAGGCAGGCAGAATCAAGAAACACTCAGAGACAGGAGTTCAAAAGTCAAAGGGCCGGAGCCAGGGTCAAGTGGCACCGGGTACCTGTTGTCGAGGATCACAACGTCAGACAGTTCACGATTCAACATAGCCAAGAGTACTTTGATATTGTCAATGTTCGGAAGCAAAAGTTATAAGAAGGAGGGAAGACAAGGGCAAGCCTTGGAAATGAAGAAAAGGGTTCACCCAGTTTCCTCGAGTAGAGCACAGTACCTTATTCCAATGGTGCAGCTGGTGCCCTGGCAGTTGTTCCTGTTGGTTTCCCGCAGACCCACGGTTCCTGGTGCTTCGATGTGAAGGACGACGTCTGAAGGGGGTGTGCACCACACGGGGATGAAGCCGGCAGCAGCGACAACGAATAAAAGGTGCGCTCCTTAAAAACAGGAGAGGCTCTTCAGGTGGCTATCTGGACCACTACAGCTGTGTGCAGCGATTTCGACCAAGAAGAGGATCCTCTGGCTGAAGAAGATGAGCTGGTTATCCACACCAGGCTCAAGGGAAGAAGACTCCGGACTGGATCTTCTCTGGTCGTCGAAGGGTAGATAGCTCAGGACTGCAGAAGGGCTTCACCGGGACGGAGTAGTTGTAGCAGCTGACTTCTTCTCCACTTCTCTTCAGTTCCTTGTAGTTCCAGTGGCGACTCTGACTTCTAACCCAAGAGACCTGCCTTTTCTGCGAAAAACCCCCATTCTCACAGTCTGGCTGTCAATCACGCAGCAGGGGGGTTGTCCAGCCCGGACAACCACCTCCACCAATCATGGCAAAGTGCGGCTTGGGTTTCCTAGGATATCCTGTACATGGGGTGACTACACCCCTCCCTCACATTCAGCCCACCTAGACACCCAGGCACCTTGAGGAGGGCTTCTGGGCAGAAGCCTGCCAAAAGACGGTGAACAAAGAAGGCAACCCTTGTTTGCCGCGCAAAGTAAAACACAAGAAGGACTTTAACAAAAAGAAATGGTGAATAAACCCGACCGGAGCCAAAAGAAAAAGTATTTGGTCAAGCGGGTTTAAGTTTGAGGCTAATATAATAGCCTTTACCCTTTTCTGGGGGACTGTAGTCAGCGCCAGAAATGGAGTCGGTGGAAGTCTAAAAGACAACCCTGTGTCACTGCACTGAAGGTGCTGTGTGACACACAAAAGAAGGGGGCTACTGAAGTAGTGTACTCCAGAGTCCACAATCACAAAAAAACAGAGAAATATACTTGTCAAAACACAGGTAAGAGTGGGGGGAAAGCTCACACTCTTACCAGGTGGAAAAAATAAACCCCAGAAGTCCAGCAAAGCTGCTGAGGGACTCACTAGGTGAGGGAAATTAGCCATAAATGAGAATTCTCCCTAACAAGAAGTTTACCTCCTAAAAGCTTGGGCGCAAGATGATGGCTACGCTCAGTTTTAGGAAGCGCTTCCTGATATGATACAATTTCTTCTCTTTCGTAAATAATGTGCGAATTATTACCACATTATAAGCTTATTAAAAAATATCTTTTTGCTTTAAGCAACCAATAGAATGGTGTCTTAAATTACAAATCTCACTCTGAGCAGCAGTGGGATGAACCGGACTTAGCTGGATAGTGTTATCCAGCTAAGTTTTGAAGGTTTGCAGTTTGTTTTGGGTCCAGGTGTCAGAGGACCAACACACAGCCTGGTTTCTCCACCAAAGAAATAACTAATGTTGCGCAAAAAACTTTGCGTCAGAAATGGTGGTAGTGCCCACCTCTTCCCACCTGTTCGACGCCCATGGATTTGTCACATTGGCCTAAACCCAACCCCCGAGGATTCTCACCAATGGCCTGAGGGCAGTCCTGAGCATGCGCTAGTTGTAGGCATAAAAAAAACTAAAAGGACAACAGAGTCATGCACATAACCAAGGGTGTAACCTTAGGCTAGGATATGTCATTTATCACACACACACACACGCACGCACGCACGCACACACACACACACACACACACACTTTTCTAGGCGCGACACAGCACTGCACAGCACTCCACAATGCCATTATGTTCTGATTTCATGTAGGTTCCCTTAACTTTACTTGTGCGCATTTTGAGCCTTCCTGGACAGTCCACCTTGGCACGCCCCGTGCTTTCTGTCCAGCCCCTCTGGGCGAGTGCAGCTACCATGGGTGAGCCAAAGAGGCCTTCCTGGGGCCTCTCTGACTTGCTTTTTATTAGGGCGCTGTGGGAGCGCGGGTAGGTCACCCAGGGGCCAAGCTTCGCCCTTCGCTGGTTGGCCTCTTTGAGGGAAGTGTTCGGCCACCGTGTGCATTCCTTGGCCTCTTTATGTGGGGGGATAAGTTAGGGGGTGTCGGTGGGTGATGCTTGGTTACAGGGGCTTGACCAGGTGCTACGAGCAGTGCAGTCTGTGCCACTCCAGTGACTGGTCTTTCTTCTGTGGGTCTAGCCTGTCTGCTCGGCCTCTGGGGCCTCTCACCCATTCGCTGCTCGGCCTCTCTGCTGTGATACGTTGCCTGATTTGTAATGTGTGCCCGGGCCCTGGGTTGGAAGTAGCGGCGGCTGCTCGTTTGATGGCGAGGGGGCGGGGGCGGCCCCCAGAGCCTCCCCTGTGCTGCGCGGCCAGGCTTTGGCTGGAGAAGCCGAGAGTGGTCTTAACGGTAATTGCGGCCCTGATTGTCTTCAATAGGAAACATTTCAATTAGGCTGGGAGGGAGGGGAAGTGGGATCCACGCGAGAGGGAAACCGAGCCGGCCCGGCTGTGCGCGCCCACCCCGAGTGCGGATTAAGGGAGCAGTCCTGTGATGGGCTGCCCCCCACCCTGCCATCCAGAAGTGGGGGAGGGGGGCTTCAGGGATCAGCGTGGTGGCGGCGGGCCGGGAGCTGGTGGAAGAGATGATGGCAGGTTGGGGGCTGTGGGGTGAGGCAGCGTAGCAGCATGATGGGGGCGAGGGCAGCGGTGGCTGCTGAGAGAAGGGGGCACATGTTTTCCTCTGATTGGCCGCAGTGCCGTGGGCGAGAGTGCACCGTTTAGAGGGGTTGTAGACGTTCTAACATGGTTTTAAGAATCCTTTGTCAGGGCACACATTTTAAAAAAAGGTACCAGATCCATGGAAGTTTCAGGCCGCTGTGCAGTGGGCGGCATGAAAACAGCAAAGAGATGCCAGTGTACCAAGGGCGCACAGCATGAACGTGTGTTTGTGGCAAAATGCTCTTGACCTGGCTCAACGAAATATGCCGGCATTGCCCTGTGAATTATATGTTCATACTGCTTGTTCATGATATGTGCCAACAAACCACTCTAAAAACTGTTTTTATGCTGCCAGGATTCCCATCATAAACCATGCGCATGCTAGCAATGTCCATAATGATGTTAATGGTAATGCCATTTGTACCACGCACCATCACCAACAGAGTTGGTCCCGGGTGCTCTATGTGATGCATTGCAAAACCACATGCTCATGCTGGCTGTGGGCAATGTATGCCAGTATTGCCACTATACAAACATGTCCATGCTGCTTGTGCCCAGTATTTCCTATTCTCCAGCATGGGTCTGGCATGGATTCACGTGCTCATGAATATTCCCCGTGGTCAGGCCGCAAATCCTCGGTAAAAGGAAAAAAACGGTTTCACTTTCACTTACAAACTGTATTTCTCCTCTGACCCAATCACTGTACTCTGGGTCATGCTGCCCCCAGCCAATGACAGCCCTCTCCCTGAGCCCCTCCTCTGGCAGCCATCTTCAGCTTTTTACTGCACGTTCAAGTTTTGGGAGTCCTTGTGTTTTTCTCATGAGCTATTCTACGTTTTTGCGCTTTTTCGATAAAATAAGTCCAATTTTTGTCAAACTGAGCTGTGTGCTCTTTCTCTCATCGGCTGAGAAGCGGGGATCCGTTTGTCAGTGAATTTCAGCGCCCCTCAAGTGCAAGAATCGTTGAAGTTTCATCGAAGATTCCAGAAGGCCATCGAGCCTACTCTGCACTACAGACCATGTTGGAAGAGAAGGAGGAAAGCTCCCTTTTCAAGCTCTGCTCCAACTGCTGACTGTGGAACGTGTTTGTAGAGGACAAACACCTTCAGTGCCTCTACTGTCTCCATTCAGACCACAGAGAAGTGGATTGTGATAATCTGCATGAGGTTCTCCAAGCAAACCATGAGGGATCGTCACCGTAGACTGGCGGCGAGGCTCAGCGCCAAGGCCTCTACCCCGTGCGGCAAGCAGGGGCATCCCGCACCCAAGACCGGCCGGTCCGAGGAGCGGGCTTCTATCTCCTTTGAGGGTGCTACTTCCATGAGTGCCCAAGACGAGGCCTAGCACTGCAAGTCCGTTTCTGTTAGGGTCGCTGCACAAGCAGGTCCCGCGATGGACAAGGCGCATTCATCTTCACCGTCTGCCTCCATCTCCAGCCATCGTTCAAGCTACTTCTCGAAAAGGAAATCGACTAACCCGGCAAAGCTGCAGGAAAAGCCTGAGAAGACAGCGCAAGAAAAGGCGTCCCCAGCTCCAGTGGCCCCGGATCAACCTCCGGCTAGTAGCACCCTACACCGCCGCATCAACTGCCACACACGCGCCGCGTGCACCCTCCCAAGGGTCCTGGACACAGGGATGGACACAGCCATGGCGACTATGTACAACGACATAACCACAGCGTGAGGTTCGCCGCAGCCAATGGCTTCCCCCCCGATGAGGTGGGGTCGTTCCATGCCATAGTCGCCAGAGCGTCTAAACTCTTCCAACTGATGCCAGAAGAGACCAAGAAGGAACGTTTCCTCTACCAACAGTGCGAGGCCAAGAGGAAGACCATCATAGCTGTGCCTCTCCTAGACAACGTTTAGGAGGATGGCCTAGCTTTGATGAAGAATCTGGCTACGGCCCCAGCCAAGAGGTATAGCTGGAGAAAAAGTATCGGGTGCTAGAGTCCACACCCAGCTGCCAACGATCGCAGCCTTCACCGTACTCGGTGGTGTTGGCTGCAGCATGGAAGAAATCGTTTAACCCTTTGTATGCATCCTCCGTCCCTCTGGATAGCGAGGGGAAGAAGTTAGATTGCATGGGAAGAAAGTTCATCTACTCTGCAGCATCAACAGTCAAGGCGGCCAATGCACTTGCAATCCTGCCCAGATACGACAGGGAAGTGTGGTTTATGATGGGCCAGATTATGAAGTTCAATTCCGGCAACAAGCAGGTCGAGGCGATCTCCATCCTCCGGGAGGGGGAGGTGGCATCAAACTATGCCATCACGGTGGCCCTGGCCACAGGATTCTGACAGATGGGCAATGGTGTCTGCCTACGGTGTCGTGGCTGGCTTAAAGCCACCAACTTCCTCCAGGAGGTCCAAACGAGTGTTTTGGACATGCCCTTCGATGGGGATAGCCTCTTTGGGAATGCCGTCGACAATTTGTTGCATGCCTTTTAGACTGACACCGAGACGGCCCTTGCCCTGGCCACTCTTCAGCAACACTGCTCTTCCTTTCGCACCTCCATCAGGAAGTCTTGGAAGATCGTCGAATGGTTTCAGTGGAGGGTCATCTTCGTACCGTCAACCCTCCCGGTCCATGGCCCAGGGGCCTACAGAGGCTGTTCCAAAGCTTTCGGTGGAGGTGGCCAACATAGTCATCCTCAAGGCAGCACCCAGGCCCTGAAGCAAGACTGAACCAGCCAAGATGTGGGACCCCCACCCATGCTCCCCAGTGGGAGGGCAGCTGGCGGGCTTCGTCGGCGAGTGTAAGAAGATATCCACCGACCGATGGGTGCTGGATGCTCTCGTCCACGGACACACTCGAGAGTTCCAGCAAAAGTGTCTGCGGATGCCTCCGGTAGCCCACCAGGGGCAGCACATCCCTACGCCCATGCAAGAAGTACGCCATGGTAAGAAAGGGGTGATAGAGCTAGTTCCAAAGCGACTATGGGGCTCCAGATACTTCTTGGTAAGGAAGAAGACCAGGGGCTGAAGGCCCATCCTAGACCTGCAGCGACCCAACAAATACCTCAAGTCCCAAAAATTCAGGATGGTCACGTTGCAGTACGTGCTCGGCCAACTGGAGGAAGGAGACTTCTTAATGTTGCCAGATCTGGAGGATGCATACTTCCACATCCCCATTCACGAGAAGCATCGGAACTTCCTGTGCTTCGTGGTACAGGGAAGACACTACCAATTCCAGGCCCTCTCCTTCATACTGAAGTCAGTACCCAGGTGTTTACGAAGTGCCTGGTACCAGTGGTGGCCCATCTACGCCTCCAAGGAATAGACGTGTACCCATACCTCGATGACTGGGTCATCCGGGCAGAGTCAAGAGAGATGGGCGTAGATCACATGGAGGTGACTGTCCGGCTGCTGACCGATCTGGGGTTCTCTGTCAACTATCTAAAGTCCTGCTAGATACCATCGTAGAATGCGCTGTTCCTGGGGGCCAGGCTCCACACGGTCTCCTGCCTGGCGGCTCCCTCAGAAGAGAGGGTAGCGGCCCTACTGGGCAAGGTGCAAAGGCTGTTGACACTGAAGACCGCCACAGTGCGGACCATCAAGTCGCTGCTCAGCATGATGTCGTGCATCTACCTGATCCGGCTCTGCAGGTTGCAGATGCGACCCCTGCATGAGTTCCTGGATGCTCGCTGGATCCAAGTGTCCGGAAGCTTTGCAGACCAGATTGCTCCCAATGAGGAGGTCCGTCAATCGATAAGGTGGTGGGACGTACCGTCCAACATCACCAAAGTCACATGATTTCAGAGCCTCCATACCAGGAGACGGTCACCACGGATGCTTCCCTGGAGGGCTGCCGGAAGAGAGGGATCTCCACATCAATATCCTGGAGCTGCGGCCAGTGTTCTGGTCCCTCAAGTTGTTCCTGCCGTCCCTCAAGGGCAAAGTGGTGAGGATCTTCACGGACAACACCACCATAATGTTCTATATCAGGAAGCAGGAGGCCACCCGATCGCCAGCGCTCTCCAGAGAGGAGCAGGACTTGTGGCCCTGGGCTGTCGCCCAAGAGATGTTTCTCATCTGATGGGAGTCAAGAACACCATTGCCGACTTCGTAAGCAGGGAGCTGCGCTCTTGCCATGAATGCGAACTTCGACAGGATCAGGTGGACCGTATCTTCCTCAAGTGGGGCAGACCCCAGATCGATCTGTTTGCGACAGCGACAAACTCCAAATGCCAGAAATTCACCAGCAGGTTCCACCAGCTGAGGAGCATGGGGGACGCGTTCTCCTTCCTGTGGGAAGGCCTGTTACTATACGGGTTCCCTCCATTGCCTCCCTTTCTGCAAGTCATCAATCAACTCAAACGTTGCTGATGCAGGATGATCCTCGTCGCCCCCTCATGGGCGAGGCAGATTTGGTACCTGGATCTTCTCAGCCTGTCAACGTCACCTCCAGTCAAGCTGCCAGTGGTCGCGGATCTGCTCACCAGAGATGGAGGTGCAATCCTGCATCACGAACCAGGACCGCTGAACCTGAGGGCTTGTCTCCTGCAGCCCTAAAGTTTGGAGGGTACGAGTTGCCGGCGGACTGCAGGGAGGTCCTTTCTAGGGCCAGAGCATCATCGACTCTTAACTGCTCTTAAGTACTATGGGCACAAGTGGAAGCATTTCACTAGGTGGTACCGGGCGCAGAAGATCAACTCTCTGAGAGGGTCACGGCCCCGCAGATTCTTCCATACTTGTCCTTGGTCAAGGCAGAGCCGGTGCTCGCCTCTATCAAGATGCATCTGGCAGCTATCCCTCGCTACACCAGGTCTCCAGGACGATCTTCTCTTTGGTCCCACTGTCACACCAAGGAATTCTCAAGGGACTGTTTCAATCGTTCCTGCCGGTGAAGGTGCCTGCCCCGGCGTGGGAACTCAAAGTGGTGGTGATGAAGTTATGCATCAGGCCCCTCCCAAGTTCCTTTCATGGAAAACGCCTTTCCTCGTGCCCATCACCTCTGCCAGGATTTAGGTGAGATCCAGACCCTTTCAGGCAAACATCCATATCTGACTTTTCACGAGTCGAGGGGGGGTGCTGCGGATGCACCCCTCCTTTATGCCAAAGGTTCCATCGGAATTCCACCTCAACAAGCCTTTGGTGTTGCCTGTGTTCTTTCCAAAATCTTCGTCGCCGGCTGAAAGGACGTTGCTTGTGCTCTGAAGTTCTTCCATGAACCGTGGGACGGCCTTGTCCAAGGCTTCCATCTGAAGGTGGCTCCCTGGTTGCATCACGCACTGTTATTGGTTGCCAAACCGACCGCTGCCCGGCCGTCCGAGAGCCCATTCCACCACAGAGATCGCTATGACGACAGCGTTCCTGTCTGGTGTCTCCCTTCTGGACATCTGCAGGGTGGCTACGTGGAGGTCTACGCACACCATCATGAGATTCTACTGCGTCGATAGGGATTCCAGGGAGGAGTCTAGAGTCGGCCAAGCAGTGCTGCGCAACCTGTTCACTTGAAGGTGAGCCTGTTCCGGAGGAAAGGGTAATTGCTTCTGTTGAGCCTTGCCACCTCCCGTGGTTGTGTAATGTTGTACTGCTATGTATTCTTTATTCATGAGCATGTGAATCCATGCCAGACCCCATGCTGGAGAAGGAACAAGTTAACTATTGTTCTCCAGCATGGGTCTGGCATGGATTCACATGCGAACCCTCCCGCCTACCCCTCTGCGTCTTCTTGGTCATACTGCCACTTTACATGCTACCAAATCAGAAGATGGCTGCCAGAGCAGGGGCTTAGGGAGAGGACTGTCATTGGCTGTTGGCAGTATGCCCCAGAGTACAATGACTGGCTTAGAGGATTCCCGGCCTGACCACTGGGAATATTCATGAGCATGTGATTCCATGCCAGACCCCATGCTGGGGAACAATAGTTACAGGTCAGTAACTTGTTCCGCACTACCACTGTAAAACGAATTTCATGCAGCCAGTGTCCAATATGAGCCAATATGCTCCTGTTAATAAAGCCTGACAGCCACTTCTTACTAGGTCAGTACTGCTGTAAGCCAGGATTTCCTTTCTAAATGCACATGTTCGTGTTGCCTGACACTACCCCCACACTTGCACGGCAACATATACACTCACATATGGGCCTCACAAAAAGGGACACACATTCCCACAGCACATGCTTGAACGCAAGCATTGTTGGTTTGTATACTTCGTATTTCTGCATATGGTCCTTTGGCTCCAGATCTTTGTCCTACACGAAGGAGGCAGGTTGGGAAGTTGTCACCCAGCCCACAGAATGTGTCTTAATGTGATTCCCTCACAGTTTCCTAACTGCCATTCCTCCACAGAGCCACCTAGTGTGCATGCCGTCCTGTGAGACAGAGACTGCCCCGCATGAGTGCTCCTGTCCCTGCAGGCGCTGGGTGAATTGAATTCTCTGTCACCAGAGAGCATCTGATGTGGAGCGCGGTGCATAATGAAGGGGACTACACCCCATTGCCCATTATGTACTGCCTGCCCCAGGGCAAGGGTGAGCTAATGGGCACAGGGATGGTTTGCTCTATCCCATGAAGAGAAGGTGCTGAGAATCAGCTAGGGGTGTTCTGGATGCTGCATGAGGGGGTGCCATGGAGTTGGCTGAGGAGTCTCTGTAGTGGGGAGAGGGTTTGGGGAGTAGGAGTTCTGAGGTGCTGGGTTGCAAAATAAGGTGCTGCTGCGTACTATTATGTGGAGATTCTGGGTGGGCGTCGGGCGATGTATGGTGGGCACAGGGTGCAGGCCAACAAAGTGGCATGGTATCAGGTAGTGTGGTGAATGGTTGTTGCTCAGAAGGTGCTGTATTACAGTTGTTCAATCGTTACTGGGAGCATAGTTTGTTGCACAGAGAAAAAAAGTTAAGTGGTCCCTGATGGGATTCATCCCTCACATGATGTACCCCAGATGTGCCACATCATTATCTTCTGGGCAGCCATAAGATCCCCCCTAACGGGGCTTGACTTTCTTCAGATACTTGCAGAACTCTGTAGTGGCAAACAAAACTCACTGCCGATTGTGGGTAATGTTTCTAGACAGCCAGAACTCATTACTAAATAATTCACCAGCTCTGGAACCTTTTGTGAACCCTTAATACAGATGTTTCATAGATAGGGTGTTAGGGAGAATACTCTGTTTAGGCTGAATTTCCTATCCTAGTGAGTCCCCCAGCAGCTTTGCTGGATTTCGGGAGTTTTTTTTTTCCATCCTGCCAAGAGTGAGACTCTTTTTTCCCCACTCTTGGACATGTATGTGTGTAATTCCTTCAAATGTCAATGTGTTCTATGGGCTATGGGGTCTTTTACTCCATAGGGTCTCATATGTTTTTCTATGTGTGTTACACCGCACCCTACGTGCCGTAACACGAGGGCCTCCTAGCGGATCCCCCACCATAGACTCCATACCCGGGGACTGACTACCGTCTCCCTGGGCATGTAAAGTCACCATTGGCTTTACTAGACCTAAATTTACTAACAGAACTAGTACAAACCATCTTATTGTGGACGTACTAGTAGGAGTAATTCGATTACTCCTGGATCTGTTACTCGAGGGGGCACTGTCCCGTCCCCCCTCGTCGAGTTTTGGCTGGTGGCAGTGGAAACTACTTGTTATGTTCGACCCCGGACATAACCCTATGGGATTCGTCCCATTGTTGGAGATTGATACTTTTCCTCGTTAATCTCTAACGTACCACGGGTCTACTTATCTTAAATAGGTTTATCGGGTGGTATTTTCTGCCAGAACTCGGTTTTTAAAATGGCGTCTGTGTTCGTCTCTGTGACTCCTAAACCAAAGGTCGAGCCCTTTGTTCCACTTTTGGCGGGCTCTGTACAGGGACCCTCCAAAGTGGTGCCATTCTGTCTGGGTTACCACAGGGGTGTGGGAGGGGGTTTAGGCACCCTGGACCGAGTTGCCTTGCCAACTCCGGTCGCACTCTGGAGTGATTGGCCCAAGTGGTGAGCCTCCCCGCTCACCACTTTGCATGTGTTGATTGACAGCTAGGCTGAATGAATGGGGGTTTTCTCCATAAAAGCAGGGCTTTTGGGACTGGATCTTCAGAAGTCACCACAGGACCTAAGAATCCGACGAGGGTAACGCTGAGCCGACCTGCATGACGACACCTCCGGTGGAGCCCTGCGGATCCGACTCACCACTTCCCGACGACAGAGGAGAGCTCCCTGCCGGAGAGTCTCTTCCCCTGACTGATGGGAACAACCAGTCCCCTTTGCTTTTTATTCGCCTCAGGACGCAGTGGTCGAATTGCCCGTGCAGAGCACCTCGGCAGTCGGATAGCCACTACCCCTGTACCGCGACCAAAAGGTGGTGCCTTGTGACGGAGCACTCCGCGGCTGGTCTCTTCCCTGGTGGTGCACCGGACTTCACTTTCTTCGACGACAAGAACCTCTCTACTCTTGGCAAAGACCCGACGTGCATCCACCACCAGGAACAACTGCCCCCGCCGGAGCTGCCCTCCACAACAAGGTACCGTGTCCGCCTGGCTTCCCTTTCGATCGGTTCGAGTGAGGTGTCTTAATCCTCTCCGTTCCGTTGGGTCGCCTCCAAGCTTTTCTCATTTGTCGTTCTGAACTGGTTCAATCTGCCGATAATAATTTGCTACAGAGACTTGAATGCATCTCCACTAGAGACTTTTTGGGACATCGCGCCTTGCCTCTCTCCGAGTGGGCCTGGCCTCTGAACTTTACAATCTATTGTGATTCTTGCCTTCCCGCCTTGCATTTTATCCGCTAGGATTGAACTGTGTTGATTTCATAACCTGCCTATCTTTTTCTCTCCCGTCCTAACAAATATTAGAGTTTCATCTAGGTTGAGGTATACACCTCTGTCTGAAAATAAGTGGTACCGGTAGAACCTAGACTTGTCAAAATATTGCTAGGGGGATTGATCGTTTCTTCTTCGTAGAGTAATTGTGTTTGATTTGTTTGCCGTGACTTGCCATAGTGTTTTTCATAGATGTTTCGTTATAAATAAATACCTTAATATCTTTACACTAAGCCTCATTGCGTGTTTGCTTGTCTTACTGTGAAGAATTGCCCTATCTTGTATAGTCCACATACTGCTCAACTCTTCTTGAGGGAATTCTGACTGCTCAGCCACAGCTACCAAGTGAATCTGTGTGGTACAGACTGCTACCAAGTGGGTTCACCGCCCAACACCTGTAGTCCTAAATCTTTTTCAGTGGTCCCAGAGGGAGCTGCACAGGTTTCCGCCTAACATAGGGTTCGCAATCAAGAGATCTCTGAATGAATGTGATGTAATACACAAGTCATGGCACAGCTGCAACTTTAATCCTGAGCCCAGGAAAAGATACCATCCTGTGGCAAATGGTCTCTCTGAATGCTTCAACGGAACTTTGAAGAGCATGCCAAGGTGTTTGCCTGGAAGCATGGATCAATGCGGGAGAAGGGCTGGCTCCAATTTTGGCTTACTGTGAAGCCTCTAATACAACAACTGCATTGCACCTGTTTGGGCCGCTCTCTGCGTGGCGAGTGAGGTCCTCCCTCCCCCCCCCCCCATTGCAGATCATCCGATATGTCTGGAAGAAGGAAAGAAACACAAGGAATGTGCTACCTGTTCCCTATGTTCTGTATCTGAGAGCAAAGCTGGAGCACGTTTTTTGATTTTGGGCTTAAACAAAGCAAAAAAAGTGGTCGGACTGAAATGCCTGCATCACTCCCTGGAAGGGAAGAAGAGGTGTGATACTGACGGTCCAAACACCACAGGATGAAATGCAACCCTCCTGAACCAGCCCGAACAAGCCTGTGAAGAAATCACACAAACTATGCGGTGAATCACACTGTATTTAATGTGTTATTCATAGTGCTTTGGTGCACTCTCAGGGCGCGGTTATGAAGCAGAGGAAGATGTTCTGGCCATGGCAAAGAATTACACCAAGACCAGACCGCAAGCATGGTGGAAGTTGGATTTGAGATTGCCGCAGAAATTGCCAAGGTCAGATTCCAATTTATGAATAAGGGGAATGAATTCTATTGGGATGAGCGACGCCTTGTAAATGGGAATGTCTTCCCCCTCATCCCCAAAGCCATGTTTCCCACCAGTGGGAGAGGCAGACAGATTGGAGGATGATCTCTGGTCTCTGCTTCGTTGCTTGGGAAGCAGTAGGTTTTGGAAGTAGGCTGGTGCTTGCTTGTGTATGAAGCAGTATTTTTGATTGTGAGCCCATGCAGTGCCGTTAATATTGGTGTCCTGTGTTTAGTCCGCTTTAGACCTGGAACTGCACTATTCTGCAGTCTTTCCAAAGCAACTATGTAGAGATACAGCTGTGGGGTGGCAGCGGTCAGGTGGTGGGTGATGCTCTGTGCACTGAAGCTGCTTCCTTCTGGGTATTCCAGATTAACCGGTGCCTGGGCCTCCACTCCCAGGTGGGGATCAGCATTAGGGCCCTTCATTGGTGGTACTCCTTCGTAGTTGGAATTTCCGATTTACGAAAACCGAAGAGACCCCACTCATTTTCTCTAGCATGGACTATCCCAGGGTCCTACCTCATGTGGTGAGTTGCAGAAACTCTCCATCCTTTCTAACGGTGGGGGGAAAAGGGGTTGCTTGGGAATGTATTGACCCGGCTGCTACCCCATCTGCCTCCCGAAGGGTGGAAGAAGTGGGGTTCCCTGGGGCGGCCCTCCCCTAAGAGACACAGCATTTGCTCATTTCGAAAAGGTGCACCTTTACTTGATAAGATGATCTGGATACTGGTCCGAGCAGGCCCCAGAGGAGTGGGTCTTTAACCTCGTAACACACAGCACTTGGAAATGCTTCTTAAATCATAATAACAGAGGAATTGTATACCTCCATAAGGGAAGTAACGGTTTCTGTGAAATTAAACTTCCCCATTTTACTGCGCCGGGCTTGCCCAACAAAGGAGAGGTGGAACTCAGATGTGCTTTCATCTGATTCCTGTATATACAATGAGGCCAGTACCCGAGAAGAGGCAGTGCAGGTGCTCTGCCCAGGGTGTGACCGAGGTCCAACCAGAAGAGCTGGATGGAAGAAAGGACCTTGGGAGATGCCTCACTCACAAACCTTAATACCAGAGGAAAGTCCTGAAGTCGATACACTTCCTGGAACAAGGTGGAGAATAAGAACCTCTGGCCGGAGTGTTGACAATGTGGTCTGTCTGAAAATAACCCTGAATGGGAGGTTGCTGCTGTTAAGGTGGGGAACCTGTTACTGTCAATAGTGTTGCGCTGAAAAATCGAAGGTCAAGGAGAAACCTGATAGAAGCCTGAGAGAATCCAAGGTCATGGAGAGACCTGACAGTAGCCTGAGAGAATCCAAGGTCATGGAGAGACCTGAGAGAAGCATGGGACAATCCAAGGGAGAATCCAGGGTCCTGGAGAAACCTGATGGAATCCTCAGAGAATCCAGGGTCCTGGAGAGATCTGGAAGAAACCAAGATCCTGGAGAGAATTGGGAAAATCCAAGACCATGGAGAAACCTGCCTGAAGCCCGAGCGAATCCAAGGTCATGGAGAAACCTCAAAGATTCCAAAGGGAATACTAGGTACTGGAGAAACCCGTCTGAAGCCTGAGAGCATCCAAGGTCATGGAGAGACCAGAGAGAAGCCTGTGACAATCCAAGGGAGAATCCAGGGTCCTGGAGAGACCTGAGAAAATCCAAGGTCATGGAGAAACCTGTCTGAAGCCTGAGAAAATCCAAGGTCATGGAGAAACTCCACAGAAGCCTGAGAGAATTAAAGGCCACAGAGAGACCTGACAGAAGCCTCAGAAAACACAAGAGAGAAGCCAAGGTCACGGAGAGATCTTTCAAAAGCCTCGGAGAATCCATTGTTGTAGATAGATCTAGAAGAGGTCTAACAGAATTGGAGATCATGGAGAGACTTAAAGGAGTTGTGTTGCCCAGAGATTGTGCAGAAAGCGTAATACTGAGCAAACACATGCAGTGCCCAAGAAAGCATTTCATATAGGTTTGCTTTACAAAATAGTGATGCTCTTGGGAAGACCTTTTGTTGAACAAGCTTGGAGAACCCTTTTGGTACAGTTTGGGGTTCGCTTGAGGCTAAAGGATACCTTAAGGTCAGGTTTGGCCTTTCTGTTGGCCATCGGTTTGGACTTGTTATTAATAGGGTGTCCCTGGAGATACGGAGACTATAAGAATAGGTTCAAGACTTTCATGTTAAATCATTGGTTCACCCACAGGTGCACGGAGTACCTGGAAAACCTCCCTTAAGTTGTCTGATGCTTTTTGCTAGTTTGTTAAGGATTCCCCTATTGGTTGTAGAACCACCCCTTTAGGCCTATAGGCATTCATTTATCCTAAGTCCGTATCTTGTTAATTATAATAAAATACTTCTAAACAAACCTAATGTTGTACATTTTCATTGCTTGAAAATCTCTGCCCTCGTAATCTGCCCCATGTACTTTCTGCCTGGAACCTGTTAGATGGAAGTGCCCCCGGCCCATCCTCCAAGCTGCAGGTAGAGGTTGCATCTGGAGGTCGCAGCCCCAGAAGACCGCTTCACTTTAAAGACTACACCAGAGGCCATGGTAAAATGGGTTTCTTCCTTTGCCTTCAAAGTCCTGCCACAAGGCATAAATTTGCTCCTCTGCAGCACCGTTCCCAGACTCCATAACCAATCCTAGATGAAGGACCTGGCCTCAGTTATCATGCACGCTAAACCTCTCATCCCTCTTTCACACTTACATTCATGCGAGCCGTCTCTTATCATTCGCATCTGGTCAAGATCTTCAAGGCCTCCCACCACCCAGCAAGACCCTCGAAGCGTAGTACGGACTTCACTCCTGTTGCACATTCACAGCAGTAAAGATCTCCGGGAAGGAGCTTTGGAAGGCCACCCCAGCGCTTTCCAAGGCTGCCCTATATTCTGCAGCTGAAGATCCAAAGCATCCGGCCACGTAACACCACCACCACCATCTGAGCCACTCTGGCCGCTCCTGGTGGCTTCGTTAGACTGAGTCTGCCGCATGGCCTTTAAAGACCCCAACTTAGGCCTCCTCGCCTACCTCTGAACAGCAAACCACTGTGGGGGGATCAGAACTGAGTAGAAGTGTACCTCACCCCCCCCCTCTGAATATTCTGAAAGGTGAGTGGGATCTAAGCTCTGAAGCCAGCCTTCCCCGCCTTGGTGCTTAGAATCTGGAACACATTTAACCAACACATCTGTGTCATCCGTCAACTACTCCCCTTCCACAAAGTCCTTCAGAGCCATCTTGTTGCTACATAAGTGGCTGAACTACACGTTTCCCACCTGTTTGTGTCTTTATTCCTTTTGAGTAATTCCCGCTCACGACATTTGCAGCGTATGTTCCTTCTGACATAGTGTGTTGGTTCTGTTGCTGACCTACCCCCCACACCCCCCGCCCTATGGGGGAGCCTGTGCTGTGCCAGTTTGAGGCTGGCGGTAGAGCTTTGCATTCTATGGAGCTTGCACAGGGTCTTGGCTGGTGGTCCTCTTTAGATACCATTGCATTACTCCACACTAGCGAGCACGGAAGGGGTCAAGAGCTGGTACCCTTAAATATGTGGGAAGCGAGAAAAGCGCTGCCTTCAATATCATCCCCTGGCTTGGGGAAAACAGATGCGTTTTGTTTTTGTATTGTATTTATTCATAAATCGCTTACGCCTGTGCACTGAACAGAAGGAACATGGCTCCAGTAATAGCTGCAAATGCAGATCAAGAAAACAAACGTATGGAATTGTGAAGAAGACAAGAGAACAGATATCATCAAAAGCGACAGACAGGTAAAGTAGAAGACAAACGAATTGGAAGAGGAAGGGAGTTCCAATATTTTGGGGCAAGAAGAACAAAGGATCGAAACCGGGAAGAAGCCCAAGGAGACTTGGGCACAGCAAGAAGAATTAAAGACTGAGAATGGGGAGGTGAATGGAAGAGACTAAGAGAAGACAGATAAGGGGGAGCAGGACCATAGAGAGATTTAAATACAATGAATAATAAATGAAAACGGAGACGTGATTCCAAACACAACCAAGACAGTGGGAGACGAGCAGAGGAATTGAAGAACGTGGGGCAGGAGAAAGCAAGTCAGAATTCAGAGATGGGAGGCAGAAAGAATGCGCAGCACCTGTGCCCTTTCTGGGTACAGTACCCGAGGGATGTATTGACTCCGGGGTTAACCTTGAGTCCAGCAAAGGATCTCTCCTAAGCTGGTGTTTAGAGTAATTGGGAAAAGTTTTGCTTGCCGGTATTACAGGAAGGGCTTGGTGCTGACGTTTACAGGTTCTTGTAAAATGCTACTCATTGGAAACATCTGGCTGGCTGTACTTCCCTTCATTGCAGATGTTTTCACCTTCGCCTGAAGCTTCAGCTACTTCAAAGACTGACATTTTGACAAACCATTTGGCTCCCATTGTTTGTGGATTGTGTATACACCCGTTGAGAGGCAGAGGTGGGGGATCCTTGGCAGGTGTTGGTTTATTCCCTCCTTCCTGCGGGGGACACACCATGAGCTCTGAAGACATCTCACTGTTTGTGTACGTGGCCGGAATTGAGGGGAAGGTGGAATGAGGGCACTTCCTGGTCTCTGGCAGAGTGGTTGTTTTTTGCTTTAGGCTAGAAGCCCTGGATCTGCGCTTGGACGTCACACTCCTCCGCACACTTCTATAATGTTTCATCAAGCACAGTCACCACCCACCACCTTTTCTTTGACTCCTGTTGGTTGTACGAGTATTTTTAGTATTTTAATGAGTCCACACCCTCCCACCGGCTGCCACCCTATGCACCCCATTAATGTACACAAACATATATTTATGTATATATGTATATTGGTCGGACGAGCAACAAGAGTCGATCCAAAGGTGGTAAAGGGAGCCGCGGATCGCTGTCGCATGGTGCCCTCGCAGGGATCAGCAAGTAGGCGTCTTAGTCTTGAATCTTCCAAGGTGCTAAAATGCTGTTAAGAATAGGGATAGGTCCAGAATGAGATTTCACTAACCCTGTGCACCCCAAAACTAAAGGACATGCAGATATTGTTGCAGGTATCATACTGTATACGTCAGCCTACTTGTGCATATCATGTCCCCGTTGGCCGATCAGTCCATGTTACCTGCCGAGATGTGATGTTCCTTTCATTAAAAATGAATTTGTGTTAATGTTTAGCTGTCCACGTCTTTGTGGGGTTTAACTTACTTTAATTATTCCATTTCTAATTTCCATCAACCTTTCCTTTTTTAACGGGTGTGAGTATCCAACTTGTTCTGTCCTGAACAGGACTGTTCCTTGTGGCAGTATTGGAAGGATATCCATAGCGATGGCCAATTTCCTGCTTCAGTGAGTGGCCGCCAGGGATTGCAAATGCACATTGATCCAAGATAATGAGTTATAACACCCTTGCCCTCCTGCATTCCTATTTCACATGATGGCATTGTTCTTACCTTAATAAGAAGCCGCAATCGTTTACCTACAAAGCGGCCTGTATCCGCTATGCAGTCACTCAACGGAACATGTTAGAATGCCAAGACACACATCATCTCACTGAGTAATGTTGCAGTAGTGTAACTCCACCGTAGATACGTAGTCTGGTGCCCCAGTTCTCTTCTCACGTCTCACAATATAGATTTGTGCAAAGTCTTCATAATTTGGGATTCCTATGCTGTTATTTCATGTGTAAGGAACAGCCACGGGCCGGCTTTCCCACTTGAATGACCCCTCCCTTGTATCTCTTCCTGTTCTGGAAGTAATCTGATGTACTATTACATCCCAGATACATTTTCCCTTCTTGGAATCCTGAGAAACATATATTCAGATGGGAGCCATTTCTTCAATGCGCGTCAATCTTCTACAATCTTCTATTCATATCAGATTAAAGTCTGCCTCATTAGCATGTTTCTCTTACAAAACTTGGTATCCAAATATAAGTGTCCACTGTTATGAGGAGCAACTCATCCTAAATTGACACTTAAAACCAAAACTCATCCCAAATGTAAAGAGATGCATTTGGTTGATTGTCCTGATTGGGACCATGTTTTCCTGACCCCTCGTTGCCGCATATTCCGCTCCTCCTCCATATTCCGCTCCTCCTCCATATTCCGCTCCTCCTCCATATTCCGCTCCTCCTCCTCCATATTCCGCTCCTCCTCCTCCATATTCCGCTCCTCATCCATATTCCGCTCCTCCTCCATATTCCGCTCCTCCTCCATATTCCGCTCCTCCTCCATATTCTGCTCCTCCTCCATATTCCGCTCCTCCTCCATATTCCGCTCCTTCTCCATATTCCGCTCCTCCTCCATGTCGTTGGATTCTTTCCATCCCAAAGTATCTCGAATCTTCGATATTGTCGCTTCCATGCGCATCAGTCCAGTGCTGGGCGAATGGGTAATTTACACCCTGGTGTTTAATGGCCCTCAAATGCTCACATGCTCATATATTCTGACGTGTTTTATTTCAGCTTTTGATTTATTCGTATTAGTGCATACATTACATAGTTACTTTTATTGCTAACGTGCTCATTTTGTTATTTAAATTGTCTGTGTATTCATGTGTGTTATTGCGTGAATAGGGGCACACATGCAGAAAAGATAAAAACCAACCCCATTGATGTAACCTTAGCCAGCGTGTTAGTGTTAGTGTTTCTAGGAGACGATGTCGGTGCTTTTCTGAAACGTATATGGGAATGTTTGCACAAGTACTCACTAATATCGTCATCTGTGTGTCACAAAGACCATATTTTTGTTGACATGTTATGCGAGGTGTGACTTTGTGAAGCTTATTGTTACTGAATTCATCCTTAGTAGCTATGTCTTGGGTAATTAGTAAGGATTCACTTGTACGTCTGTCCACATTGGAGATGCCGTTGAGTGCAGTCCTCTTATAGCCTCTGGCCTCCATTGCATTGCTTTCACTTCATGTTGAATATCGTCTTGTCGTTTTGTCCTCATGAATTCACCCAGCGGATACTGGAATTATGCTTTTACGAGGGCAACTACTATCTCGAAGTGCAGAAATCGCCTCCGCTATTTTGTTTTGCAATGGGTGCGGGTCTCCTTTGTCTCATTCTGGTTAAACATGGTACAGGCTAAGAATGTGTTATTAGTCCTAAGATAGTTAAGAGTATGTTTAACTACAAAAGTGTTGTTCAGATTGGCATGCTATGTGTTGAGGCTACCTTGTGTACCTGCACTAGAGTACACCATCAGTGTAACAGGCCCGTTTTGGTTTGGATCCCCTGTTAACTTTGTATGAAGTGAACATGTCTGATGAAATTGTCCCATAAACAGATTGGCTAGTGATACAGCAAATTGTACTCCCATAATGATGTCGCTTACTTGTGTGTTAAATTCTCTATTGAAAGGAAATGCATTGTTATTCATCACGAAATCCAATGTATCGTAATTTAGTTTGTATTGTGAATCTAAGGAAAACAATTACTCTTAATAAAAATACTCCCATCCCTTTCTTAGCTAAAGAATGCTCAACAGTTGGACATAAAGAGGTCACATTCAAAGTAAGCAACTGTCCGAGGTAATTCCTTCAGAGGGGCAGCCAATATTACATCTTCGATGGAAGAGGCAAAGGTGGTGCTTTTTCCTAAACCAAGCAAGGCTAAGACTCGGTGTGGGCCATACAGATCCCTATCCCTTATCAATATAGACGCCACGCTTTATACTAAAATATTAGCAACAGGACTGGGTAGACTGGTACCGAAATGGGTTAATCCGGTTCAATCAGGGTTTGTTATGGGTAAACAAACATTTGACAACACAAGATGGGTGACCCATCTGATTGGGAAAATAAACAAAAGCCAGGTTATCAGCAGGGGTAATAGCGTTAAACGCCGAGAAAGCTTTAAACAGAGTCGAGTGGTCTTTTTTAATCATCATAATGGAGGCTATGGGATTTGGTCCCAGATTTTTGCCCATGGTTAGGGCAAACTATCAATCCCCAATCTTACGACTGGCTATCAATGGAGATCTATTGGGGTAAGTAGGGGGACCAAACAGGGGTGCCTGTTGTCTCTGGTATTATACGCGCTCCATCTCGAGCCACTGTTGTCCATAATTAGGGAGAAGGAGAAAATGAAGGGTATTCAATTCGGGGGAGAAAAGCACAAAGTGATTGCCTTTGCGACGATTTATTACTGACAGTGACTGATGTAACAACTTCCTTACAGGCCCTAGTAACAGAATTTGGTACAATTTGGGTAGGTGGCGGGCCTGAACATAAACATACAAAAATCAATGATGATGAGATTTCAAGAAGGGAAAGTATCCGGAATAGGTGACGACGGTGAGAACCAATTTGCATTGACAGAACAGGGCATAAGATACCTGGGCCTACAGATAATTGATTCCCTGGATCCGATGTATCGAGCATATTATCACCCTCTTTTGGAGTCACTTAAACAGTGGCTCAAGATACACACATTTCATACCATAACGAGGAAGGGAAGAGTAAATGTAATTAAAATGATGGTACTCCCAAAAGTACTATACTACTCCCAGGCGCTACCAATAAAGATCCCCCAGAAATGTTTCAAGGCACTTAATAAGATTACGAGGAATTATATCTGGAAAGGCAATAAATCTAGGGTTTCATGGAAGACATTAACGACATCAGTACTTAAAGCAGGACTGGGAGCGTTAGATTTTAAAATATATTATCAAGCGCCCAGCTGAGAATTATCAGGGAACGGTTGAAAGGGGACATAGAGAAAATGTGGGTGTGGATGGACAGAGTGGTGGTGGGAAGGCCCCTTCAGGAAGTCCTTTGGTGTCAAAAACAAGATTGTGCCACTAATATGTCTAATAGTAAAATGACAGCGCTGATGGTACAGGTGTGGGATGCTGTGATTGCTGTCAGGCATCACTACGTTTCCCTCTCCCTTTACACCTCTTTATCGCAATCCCCAGTTTACCCGGGACTAGAACATGATGCGTTCAAGACATGGGGGGAAGCTGGATGTTTAAAGACGGGTTATGTGGTGGAGGGTCAAGAGAGACCTAAACAGGCATTCTCCTTGAACGAAAAAGAAAGATTGAGGTATGCTCAGCTCCGTTATTGGCTAATGGGAATTAAACGCTTTATAATAAGGGATCTTGGCCCTTTTGAGATATATATCACCAAAATCCCGGGGACAGACATGTGGTCGGTGCACTGTATAAGAACATTGACGAGCATCAAGGTCAAGTGAAATGGGGCTATATGAAGCGATGGGAGAAAGATATAGGCACTGCCATTACCCAGAGTCAATGGTTGGCCGTTTGGAAGGGAATCCTGAAATGTATGCGGGCACTTCAGATACGGGAAATGTGGGTCAAGGTAATGGTGCAATGGCATCTCACTCCTGAGAAAGTATATAAGTTATACACAAATGCTTCAGGGGAATGTTGGCGGGGGGGATGTAAAGAAGTAGGAACGTGGAGGCATATATGGTGTGAGTGTCCCAAAGGGAAGGTTTACTGGGGAAGTGTTAACAAGGGAAATGCCTAGAGACACGGGCGAGGCAATGATGGGTTTGGGGGACATAATGGAGGTTCTCAGTGTAAAGAGTCAAAGGAAAGCTTATATGATTGTAAGTGTAGCCGCCGTGTCACCCATTGCACAACAATGGAAACAACCCATGGCCCCAACAGTACAGGAGTAGTTAATGAAAATGGGGCATTGTATCTCTCACGAATGGGTCACATGTGGTGCAAGGGGAACAAAAGAAGTTTAAGAAAGATTGGGAGTTGGTGTTGGACTTCCTGCATAAAGATTTTAGAGAGAATTGGTGACCGCAAAGAATACAGGTTTTGGATTTATTTTGCTGACTGAACAAGCGGAATGGAATTCAAAAGATTGATACTTTTAATAGTGGCAGCTCTTCACGGGTGGGGGATGGAAGGGTAAGGGGAGTTGGGGGTTGGGGGGGTTGTATGTTATAAGATTGAAAGCGCTAATAAAAATACAATTTAAAAGAAAAGAGCAGCATAAGGTGCAGGAAAACATACAGCACGTTCCCACCTGTGCAAAATAGTTTTTTTTTCTATGGGCAGGTGGAAGGAAGTATTTCTCTTTAAAAGCTCCAGCTGCAGGGCAGGGGAAAGGGTGTTCTCCCTCACAAGCGCTGCTAAAGGAAGTGGGGTGCAATGAGTCCGGTCTTTCCCTATGGGAATTCAGTAGGGGATCTCTCTGAATGGGCTGGTGGATTCCCAGAGTACATCTCGCTCTGAATCTCTCGTAAACATTTTGGAATAACTCTGGGTTTTGGAGCTCTACCCATGATGCATCCTGGGAGGTGATGTCCTGTATATCCTGTTACCGTGGGTCCTGGTAGTTCCTTGCCAGTTGCTCTGTCAGATGGTTTGGGAATAGTTCAGGGCTGGTCCATTTAGAGGGACTCTCTGGTAAGGGTGATCCCTATGGAAGCGAGCCACCAACCGAGGAGCGTCAAGATCCAAAGCGGAAACCCAAGAACGCTCCTCCGGTCCATAACCCTTCCAATCCACTAAATACTGGAGCCTACCCCTAAACCAGCGGGAACCCAAAATGGCTGACACTTCAAAAACATCAGGGGAGGCCAGGGACACCAGAGCTACAGGGGCCCGGAGGCGAACGAATCAGGACAAGGCTTGAGGAGGGAGACAAGAAAAACAGGATGGATACGCCAAGAACTCGGGAGAACCAGACGAAAAGCCACCGGATTCACAACCTGAGATATCACATATGGGCCAACGAACTGAGGCAGAAGTTTCCGGCAACCCACCAGGCGAAGGTGACGTGAAGATAACCAGACCCTAGAACCCACCACCAGGGGAGGAGCAGCCAGGCGCTTGCCATCAACATAAGCCTTCATAGAAGCCTTTGCTTCAGTAAGATGGACCACAGTACTAGCATGAACAGCAGACAGATCCCTAAGACAAGCCGTGGCCGCAGGATTCAAAGAGACAGAAGCATCAGGACAGGCAAGACCTTGGGGTGTTGCCCATAGAGGGCTTAGAAAGGAGAAAAACCTGTAGCAGAATGAGCCGCGTTATTGTATGCGTACTCAGCAAGCCGTAAGGCGCTCAACCAGGAGGCCTGTTGCTGCAATATAAGACACCGAAGATACTGCTCCATAGGTTGATTCGTTCTTTCGGTCTGCCCATCAGTCTCAGGATGATAGGCCGAAGAATACCTGGTATCGATGCCAAGTAATTTAGTCAATGATCTCCAAAAACGAGAGGTGAATTGCGAGCCTCGATCGGATACAATAACCGAAGGGAGTCCAAATAACACGAACACATGTTCAAAAAACAAGTCTGCCAAGACTGGGGCCGAAGGAATACCCTTACAAGGAACAAAACGAGCCATTTTTGTGAACGTGTCCACCACCACCCAAATGGTGTCAAAACCTCGTATCTTGGGGAGATCGGTTATGAAATCCATTGTCAGTGTATGCCAAGGTCTTGGAGGTACCGGAATCGGAAGCAGCAGCCCAACTGGTCGACCTCTTCGATGTTTAACCTGAGCACAAACAGCGCATGAATTGACATAGCATTCCACATCGCGCTTCATAGAGGGCCACCAACACCAGTGCTTTAGGAGATCCAAAGTGCGCTCTTGACCGGGATGGGCATTAAAGGGAGCATCATGAGACCACTCAAGGGCCAAGCTACGAGTGTCAGGCGTGGGAAGAAACAGACGTTCATGCACGAAAGGCAAACCATCAGAATAAACGGGGTCCCAATCCTGCAGTTGGTCGGAATGATTGTTCGTCCAAGCTCGTACAGAATCTAACAATGACAAAGAGGGAGTGCAGTGACAAATCACATGACTCTTTCCAAGAACCGTATCAGGGAAGGTTGGCAATTCGACCCACCCGGAGAACGTGACAAAGCATCCGCTTTTCCATGTGAGTTTCCAGGACGATGCATAATGTGGAAATCAAAAGCGGAAAAGAAAAGATGCCACCGGACCTGTCTGCTATTGATGCACTTTAAGGAAGCCAGATCCTGTAGATTTCGATGATCTGAGTATACAGTGATTGGGTGCTTAGCCCCCGGAAGATGATGGCGCCAGACACGAAAGGCGTCCATGACAGCCAGGAGTTCCTTCTCCGTTACAGTATAATGGGTCTCAGTATTGGAAAACTTACGGGAGTGGTATGCCACCGGGTGCAACTTGCCTGTTGTAGGACATGTCTGAGACAATACCGCACCAAGAGCAAAAGAAGAGGCATCTGCCTCAACTATGAATGGAAGATTAGGATTAGGGTGCTGGAGCACCGGTGTGGTAGTGAAAGCGGTTTTCAAAGCCTCAAAAGATTCTTGATGTTCCTTCTGTCATCGATGGGGTACCTGAGGGCTAGTCAAGGCCGTGAGTGGGGCTACATTTGTGGAAAAGGAGGAAATAAAGTGTCTATAAAAGTTGGCGAAGCCCAAAAAGGCCTGCAAGGACTTGAGTGTTTGAGGAACTGGCCAATCTAGGACTGCTTTAACCTTGGATTTGTTCATGGATAAAGCCCCAGAGGTAATGTGGAAGCCCAGAAACTCAACAGACGTTTTATGGAATTGACATTTCTCGGGTTTGGCAAATAGGGAATGTTCCCTCAGACGGGACAATACTTCCCGGACATGCTTTACATGGTCATCAAGATTCCGTGAAAAGATCAAGATGTCATCCAAATAAACAACCATGTATACGTCCAGAATGTCCCTGAATATGTCATTCATAAAACACTGGAATGTTGCCGGGGCGTTGCATAGACCGAAGGGCATGACTAGATATTCATACAAGCCGTAACGGGTGCAAAAGGCAGTTTTCCACTCATCGCCTTCGCAAACGCGCACTAGGTTGTATGCGCCGCGAAGATCCAGCTTGGTGAAAACAGAAGCATGGGATAAGTGGTCCAGAAGAGGTGTGATTAATGGAATTGGATATCTATATTTTTTTGTGATAGCGTTAAGATGCCGATAATCTACACAAGGACGTAAGTCCCCCTCTTTCTTAGGTACAAAAAATATGGGACTTGCAGCTGGTGAAGTAGAGGGGCGGATATGTCCAAGTCGTAGGGCGTTCTGTACATACTGTTTCAATGCTTGTTCTTCCGAGGGAGACAAAGAATAAATCCTGCCGGAAGGAATGGTGGAATTAAGGATTAATTCAATCGGGCAGTCATATGGTCTGTGTGGGGGAAGTACCTCGGAAGAACCGCGATCAAAAACTGATTCGAAAGCTTTATATTCAGATGGAATCCCTGACACCACCCCCCCAACGGTGTGGGAATTCACAACCTCTGATCCATCATCATTCAGCGTGAGTTGAGCAAGAGCTCCCAATGCCCGAGAAGGAGTATCTGTTGCTTGATGGGTTGGGAGACAATAGTTCTGACAAATCTCAGACTCGAAAAGCGCCGTGCCTGATTGCCAATTAATCAGAGGATTGTGTTCACGTAACCATGGTATTCCTAATATGATACCGAATTGAGGTGTGGTGATCAAGTCAAAACTTAACATCTCTGTGTGAATGTCTTGTATGGTCAGTAATAGAGGTGCAGTTTGGTGTCTAACGGGACCAGAGACTAGTGCAGTTCCATCTACAGCCTGAACAGGTTCAGGTCGGGTTTTTACCACTAAAGGTAGATTGAGGGAATGGGCTAACGCAATGTCTATGTAGTTCCCAGTGGCACCTGAGTCAATTATGATTGTGACTGCATGGGAAATACCCGTAGAGGGACAAAGAGTGGCCTGTACAAAGATGGGCTGGACACGAGCAAAGGCAAGAGGGGTACCCGGAGATGAAGACTGAACACTCGACCTGGTCTCCGGATCTAAGGTCGAGCCGTCCGAAAAACCTGACTCTTCTTGGGACGTCGAGGACATTCCTTCACATAATGTCCCGTGGTGCCACAATAAAAGCATGCATTATCCACCCTTCTACGTTCTCTCTCAGATGTTGCGATAGGGCTACGTAAACCTCCTACTTGCATAGGTTCTTCAGTACTGGAAGCAGGGGTACTGACAACTGTAGGGTGGGAAGAAACCCCCAACTCAGCTCTGCGCTCTGATCACCGTGCGTCCACCTGCAGGGCAAGATCCACTAGTTCCTGATGCTGAGTGGGCATGGAAGGAATTACTGCTAAGGCATCTTTCATTGCGTTATTCAACCCCCTATAGAATATGACCACCCGCTTGCTTTCTGGCCATGATGTCTCGGCGACCAATTGGTTGAACCGGGTGATGTAATCTATCAAAGTGCCTCTACCCTGGGTTAGTTCTAACAACTCCAAATCCCTAGACTGTGCCTTGTGTCTGGTATCAAAGACTCGAGACATCTCTAGAACTAACAAATCAAAATCATAAAGAACCGGGCTATTGTTCTCCAATAAAGGGTTAGCCCAAGCGGCAGCTGTCCTGGCCAGATGGGAAAGGGCAAAAGCGGCTTTGGCGGTGGTATTAGGAAATGCCGAGGGTCTGCACAAGAAATGTAACTTGCACTGATTGATGAAAGTCTTGAACTTCTTGGGATCACCTTGATAGCGTTCAGGAGCAGCCAAAGGGGAAGGGGTTGGGAGGACCACCGGAGCTGGATTTGGGGTACTTGCCAATGGAGGCGGTGTGGTTGAAGTGCTAGCATCCCCGAATTCAGGGTCTGCAGGGAGAGAATGCTGAACACTCTGTATGGAATCTAACCTTTGGTGAATCACTGTATTAGCAGCGGCCATATCTGCCCTTAATACTGTAATCGCCTGAACTAAAGCAGCTATGGGTTCTTCCGTGGACCCCTGCATTGTCTAACACGACTATACGGCTTCTCAGTCTGTTCTGACTTGAGTCTCGTGTAGACCGTTGAATCCTCCGTCCTCAAGTGACGCACAGGGGAACTAAAAGAAACCCGCTGTGCGACCTTTGGGGCCACAGGTGGGAGATGTTACTTCCTGGATCCACGGAACCTCTGGAACACCAAGGCTGCTGTCAAAAAGAACAAGGTTAAGTACAAGGCAATTACAGTATATAATCACGATAACCAAAGAATCTGAATAGCCTTATCTATCCAGTGTTTGGAAAACCCAGGAAACCTAGGAGGGAGGTTCGAGACTCAGATGAGACGGTCCCTATAACATGAGGACCGCAGACAAGTGTGGATGCAGGATGAACCACCTGTAAGACTGAAGGCGTGACTTGAATCCCAAAAAGGAAATGACGTAGAAGTTCAACAAGGTACCAAGGATGATCCGAAGGCAAGTCAGGTTCGTGTCCGAAATCCAGCAACAGGTAAACAGTTCCAAGCAAAGGTACAAAAGGGGTAATCCGAAGGAGTCCACGAGAGAGTTCCAAGATCAAGGTAAACTAGAAAAGCAAACCAAAACGTAACGCCAAACAGGGTCTGAAGACAGCTGAGAAGCAATGAGTGTTCCGTGTCTCAAGCCTTATATACTGTGCGTTTCGGGGTCATGTGACGTCCACCAATGTCACGTGAGGAACGCCACTCTGGATCACGTGATCGGCGTGGAGATGTAACGCCGCCCCTTCTGCTGTATGTTCTCCATGGCAACTGCCAGTGCAGGAAGGATTGCAATCGAGCCCGTACACCATACCTGGTACGGAGCTTTCGGTCCTTTGGGTAAACCGAATCACATGAGCCTCGAACCCTGAAAGGAGGTGTTGGTGGAATGTGAGCAGTATTCTGGTGTGCAGTGGGTCGGTGTGCAGAGGATCGCCTAACAGAAGGTTTCCGTGCAGTAATCGAAGGGTGCATAGGGTACACCAGTGGATTTCTGCTTGCCGTCGCCGTTGATGTTCTATTCTGGCCTGAATGAAGATCCTATAATAACGGACGTGGTTCTGGTTCTAACTCTTCCTCCACGGACATTGACATATTGATGTTACTCGTATCTCTCATGGGTACATTTCATCTCCCACCTGTGGTGCTTGAATGCTTTATTGGGAAAATATTCATTTTATTTTATTTTTCAAGACTAATGTAGGTCTCCTCAATGTTGGTCCTGTGAATGTGCTGATCATCTACTTAAGCGTGTGTTCACATGATGTGAGCTCTCCGGAACTCACTTTGGTTGTCGTTTCCCGCTCCGCTATATTTCTCTTGCTGCCTGATCTGTGGTTCGCCCGTAACCCTGTGCTCTTTTTCTTGCTTTCTTCTGCCCTTCTACTGCTGCATCCTCCAAGTCTGAACTTTTTGTTCTCGTATCTGTAAAATGGTTTCCTGAAATGTTAATCTCTTGGCACTAATATGTGTTCTATTTCCCTTTCAATATCACCTGATTTAACATTTAAAAGAAAAGCGCCTTTTCCATAGAAGCACTTTGAAGATGTGTTATTTCAATGTCTTGATTGCCAGGTACACTCTCTCTACCTTAGGAGATATCATTCTGTGTTTTGTTATCATATTGGGGTTCAAATGTAAAGACCCTCTCTTCTCTATAAACATTCATGCTGCTAAGAACCCCATAGCTCAGGCGTGGAATCTGTGCCGCGTGATAGAACGTAACCCCATTCCTGACCCGTCCAGAAGCTGGAAGGGACCCTGCTCAGCTCAGAAGTGTACCCATTGGCTGCTGTCACATGGCTGAGGGAAACCCACAGCTATTGACAGAGTAAACTTATAGGGTTTCAATAAACACGCGTAAAGCATGAGACTATTGCATGAAAATGTCTTCAGGATGGCCGTACCATAAAGATCCTTGGGATTCGTTGTCCCTGAACTGGGGTTGACAAACCATAGACAGCAAAGAAATAGCAATCAGAAAGTTCCAGACACGATGGGCTCCTGTTTGAGTCGCTCTAGCATTCCATCGTAATCCCTTCTTCTGGGGACCACAAGGCCCCTCTGCCTCTATTGGCATGTAGGGGTACCGCCTTTGGTCAAGTGTCCCAAAATGTCCTCCGGGATTTGGTGCCCTGCTCAGAAATCTGCACTGTGGCGGGTGACGAGGAGGACGCCGACACTTTGCAGACATGATTCACGAGTGTTGGTAAAATAAAGGACAGATGCTATCTTTCTCTGTGGGTGATCCCTGCCTATATTTCCAACTAAGCTGCTCGACTGTCAGTCGTGAATGTCCAAAGAAATAGTCCACTGCCCCAAAACGACCATAATCTGACCCCACCGCTACGAAAACAAACCTATTTGGCGAATGACTCCCTTCTCCTTTTCGGTACACTAGCAGCAGTCTATGAGCTTATTTATTTGTTGAAATATTCCGAGCATCTCTTGTGATTTCTTTCACCGGTCTTTGTACCTCTTCACCTTGGGATCCCCCGTTGGGGTTCTTTTGCAAGCCATGAGCAACTGGTTGTTATTTCCAACATATCCTGGGAAGATACTGTTCAGATAGTCTTTCCTTCGGGGCAGCCCTACAGATAAGGGGTGCATCAGACACTTTTACTCCCTCAAAATAGGCAAATACTCCCAACAAATAATAGGAAAATGACACATAGAACCTTGCACCCCTGCTTTCTCCCACGAAGCCCCATGGATATGGTTGGACTAGTAGAACCACAGGAAGAAACTACTTTTATTACTGCCTGACTGGAAAAAGTAAACCTGTTTATTTTTATGTGCATGAATAACCAGGCGCAAAGGAATAATTATTAAAAAAGTACATTTTTACTCGCTTATAAAATACTCCCATTGGGAGCTGGATTTACATGTTCACTCTCTAAAAGATCATTGTACTCCCAACTTTAAAACAAAGGGAATAAAATACTTCCACTTCCAAATCTTATCTGGAGCACTGCTTCCCGGTAGTCATATCTTGACTTACTTTGCTCCCCTTGATTCTTTTTTTCCATTGTCCAATTCCAGTGAAGTCTGGTTCATAATATTCAGCTTTTTTGAGATTCTCTTCCTCTTGTGCAAACTATCTAAGGACTCTCCCCTTCTCCCAGGAGATTATGGGCCTCATTACGAGTCCGGCGTTAACCGAGGCGGTAAAACCGCCTGGTTAACGCCGGACTCGTATTACCGTTCCGCCTCCGTGATTCCCGGAATTACCGGGGCATCACAACCCCCGTTTACCGGGAATCACGGAGGCGGAATGGTGTAAATCCCCATTCCCATTGAGTCCTATGGGACTCAATGGGAATCGGGATCATGGAAACACCGGCAGCATCTTGTAATGCTGCCGGTGTTTCCTCGTCCGCCTGCAGGCGGGCGGTGTTAAACCCGCCAGGTCAGACCTGGCGGGAACATCACCTCCCGCCTGCAGGGGTCGGGATCAGGCGGTCCGGAAACAACGGTGGCGGCGGGTTTACCGCCACCGTTATTTCCGGACCGCCACGGTCGTAATGAGGCCCTATGTCTTTTTGTATTCTCTTAATGTTATTTCTTTTCCTTGTATCCCAATCATTTAAGTTCCTCTTCTTCGATGATATATTTGTCTCGTGCCTTCTACTGAGACTAGTTGTTAGCACCATAAGAGATTCCTGTTTGGCCTCTTGTGATCCCCATTCTCCCTGGTACCTTCTATAATGAGCAGGGAACATCCTCGGGAACCTTATTCTTCCGTGACCTTCTCTCGGGTTTCGGATCGTGGCAGTCTTACCTTCATCAGCGTATTTCTCCTTCTTCTCTTTACGGTGTCCAGGGCTGAACACCCTGCAGTTGTCTTTGCACAATGGTATCAGTGATCGTTCTTGGACCAACGGTCCACTATAGGTTTTCTATGGTCTTGCCATCACCTTTGTTGGAGCTCCTGCCCCGTTGGTCTCTCAGGCTGGGATTGTGCCGTGACTCTGGCGTCCCAGCTTTTGCATCTTCCGCCTCCACCAGGTATTACGCGGCGCAGGGTCCTCTAGCATGCGTATGCTTTCTTCCCTCCCTCTCTCTGTCCAGAGTACGTTCTTTAACATACTCATATCGGTGAATGGACTGTTCTGAGTTAAAGGGACATGTTCCTTTTCTATAAGATACTGGCAACTCTGAGGAGGTTCTTACTCCCAGTCTTGAATTTGAGAAACTAAGGATATTGGAGAGGCTGCCATGTAGGCCATAGTGTGTACGGCTCTAGGGAGTTCCTTGCGGCAACAGGAGTGCTTGTCCTCTAAGCGGGAGTCTCTCCCGGTGAGGTCCCACTTGCCTTGATCCCTAGAGAAGGTTTTTGTGGAGCAGGCTCACCTGCCGAGCCTCGCAAGGGGGCTCCCCCTTGGGGAGAAGGGCACACATTCCCTTGATTCGTCACAGCGCCCAGAGATGTAGTGCCCTGCTCACTAGTCCATACTTGGGGATGTAGTGCCCTGCTCACTAGTCCATACTTGGGGATGTAGTTCCCTGCTCACTAGTCCATACTCAGGGATGTAGTGCCCTGCTCACTAGTCCATACTCGGGGATGTAGTGCCCTGCTCACTAGTTCATACTCGGGGATGTAGTGCCCTGCTCAGTAGTCCATACTCAGGGATGTAGTGCCCTGCTCACTAGTCCATACTCGGGGATGTAGCGCCCTGCTCACCAGTCCATTCCTGGGGATGTAGCGCCCTGCTCACTAGTCCATACTTGGGGATGTAGTGCCCTGCTCACTAGTCCATACTTGGGAATGTAGTGCCCTGCTCACTAGTCCATACTCGGGGATGTAGTGCCCTGCTCACTAGTCCATACTTGGGGATGTAGTGCCCTGCTCACTCGCTAGTCCATACTTGGGGATGTAGTGCCCTGCTCGCTAGTCCATACTTGTGGATGTAGTGCCCTGCTCACTAGTCCATATTTGGAGATGTAGTGCCCTGCTCACTAGTCCATACTCGGGGATGTAGTGCCCTGCTCACTAGTCCATACTTGGGGATGTAGTGCCCTGCTCACTAGTCCATACTCGGGGATGTAGTGCCCTGCTCACTAGTCCATACTCGGGGATGTAGTGCCCTACTCACTAGTCCATACTCGGGGATGTAGTGCCCTGCTCACTAGTCCATACTCGTAGATGTAGTGCCCTGCTCAGTAGTCCATACTTGGGGATGTAGTGCCCTGCTCACTATTCCATACTCGGGGATATAGTACCCTGCTCACGCATGGCCTGGGCACACAGGGCTGTCGTCCTTTCACCAGAGCCCACCCCTCTTCTGGAGGAAACTATGTGAAAATACTGACTCCTTTACTGCGAATCCCACAAGTCCTGACTTTCTTTCCTCCATTCCTTGCACTTCTTTGGACAAATTAATGGGTGGAAGACCCCCCACAGCCTCCCTCACATCCCCCATTCCCAATTAATACCCCTTCCCCACTGACCATATATATTTGTTTGAAAAAGTGCATAAATTCGACCAGAAACCCCTCCATTGTCGCGTTCGCAGTAAAGGGGATTCAACATTTTCATCCCATCCCTTCTGGAGTCCTAGGAGTTCACGTCTTCCTCACAGGAGCATGCCACTCTTCTTGGGTTCAGGGGGCTTGTCTCCCCCTCTTCTGGGCTTTGGGGGGCTCTTCTCTCCAGGACTGAAATCGCAACACTGGCTCCCAGTGGCTGCGAGGATTAAGTTCAAAACCCTCTGCATTGTCCACAAGGCCTTCTGGGGCCTTGGGCCAAAATACCTTCAACTCTCTCTTCCAAAGTATCTTCCTTCTCGAGCTCATCCGCCTCCAACTCCCTCAGGGTCAGCTGCTTCTCCAAGCAACGAGTTGGGGGTAGATCTCTCTCCGCAGCAGGGGCCTCCCTCTGGAACAGCCTTCCTGCCTCCGTGAAACTTGAGGAGAACCATCTCTGGTTCCGGAAGCACCTCAAAACCTTCCTCTTTGCCTCTGCTTTCTCTCCCCCTCTCCCCTGCTAAAATTACTGAAACTGTACTGATCAGCAACTGGGACACCCACCGAACTCGGTCCTTGGCCCAGCCACTCACCCCTACACTGCCTTCCTGGCAACCCCTGCACTGTGGGACTGTCTCTGTATCCCTACAGCCCCCCTTCCAAGCACTTGTCTGCACTTACCTTGCACTTGCCACCAGCTGGCCCTTATTATTTATTTTTTGCTATTCTACTAACCATATACTGCACTTCCCCTCTCCCTTTCCCTCTTGCACTTTTTCCCCTCCCCTCTACCCTTGCACTTGCGCGATCTGAATGACACCTGGCCTAGTAGGATCGTTGTCTGTCTTCCCTCTGTTGCCCCTCCCTGCCTCGTCGCGCCTTGAAACACTTGTGTATAGGTGCGTTATAAATGCCATATCATATCATATCTCTCTCACTCACTGGCGCACACTCCTTTCCTGAGTTTCAGGGAACCCCTCTCCCACTTGCTGGAGCACAACCCTCTTCCAGGCTCAAGGGGCTCCCCTGCTCTGGTGCTCTCTAGCTTCCTCAGTGAAACATCTCCTCGGCTTCCAGCCCAAAAAGACACTCTGGTGTATCTCTGTTTCAAAGCCCTAAACGTTGTTCCATTGGCGGAGGCAAGTTTTTTGGATTGACTGGATCATTTCCTTCCCATTCCAAGCCAGTGGAAGGAAGTCCTCGAGGCGTTCCGCCATCTTGGATTGCTTTCAGGTGGCTTCCAAGTGCTGGAGCAGGTGTTTGTGGGCTGCTCTGTGGGCTGCTCTGCTGCTTCATTGAGGCTTCCTTGTCTCCTGGGTGTCACCCTGCCCAGAGATATTTTTGTGGTTTTATGGTGTTAAAAGGGCCAACACAATGGGAGGCAAACCACTAGTAGGTTCCCAGCGGTGCAAAAATCGTTTTTCCTTTATGGCGGAAGTATTTCTCACTTTTTATGCTGCAGCTGCAGGGGAGGGAGAAAACCATTCTCCTTTACATACGCTGCTGCTACGCAAGTTGGCATAGGTTAGGTTGTTCCCTTTGAGGATCTGCACCTGTTGACTAAGGGATACACCTGGATGTGCTAGTGTTTACCCATAGTGTATTTTTACCAGAATCCCTGAAAGACACCCGGGAATACACTGCAGATTGTGGATCTCTAAACCTGATGTAGGAGTAGTTGGAGATCAAATACTCAACATTTTTATTATTTGTTTTAATAGCGCCGTACCGGAGTTGGATTCAGGATTTGAACCTCTGTTGCTCTGCGTGGTCTTGCTTCCAAGACCAGCGTGTTGCCCCTGTGCTATCCTCCGCTCATACATCAATCATGCCACAGCCTACATTATTATTGTGCCGCCGTGTGGATATGGTGGCATTGGTGGCCCGCGCGCGGCCTCTGCAATAATGATATTGAAGCAGACTAGTCAGCAGAGCAGACGGATCAAGTCCAGTCATCAGCCGCCATTTCAAGTTTCTTGGCTATGCACTAGTCTTGCCGCTTGGTGATGGACAGTGTTATGAATGCCAGCCCGGATTAATGTCTGAGTGTTTATCAACTTTAAAGCATTATACGTTGTCAACCCATGTGTGCCCTTCCCCATCCATCCCACTACTAGCCTGTGCCAGCAGTTGCTGCAGCACCAAAAACGTGACATGGAGCAGCAGCAGTGTGATGGGCTGGTGGTGGGCCGATCTAGGTAGGTCTAGCACTGAACTGGCGCGGGCCGCGTGCCTGCACTGTTGGGCGGGGCCGCGCCCGGCATTAATGGGCAATATTTTTTGGGCACTGGCACTTATTTTTTTACAAATTAAGCACTGGGTAGAACCCCAGACTACTACTAAGCAGCAGTGACCCCAATCATAAAGGTGAAACAGGCGCAGGCTGAGAGGTACACCTCCTTCATCTCTTGTGGTAATATGAACCGAAGCAGGCTATAATCTCAGGAGGGCGAGAGCTAGCACAGAAGCAGTCCAAACAACAATAGTACTGTAGTACCAATATGAAAGAATGTCCAACTAAAGTTCTTCCAAAATAGGAGATTTTAAATGGACTAAAAAATACACACAAATAATGAATCCTAATAACCCAGTCCTGTAAGAGAGCACACAGAATATGCAGACTTTATAATAAAAGTGGGCGCTGTGGGTCTGAGGACAGAGGTGCGCGGCCAATATTTTCTGCAGCAAGGTTAAGTTCGATAAAGGTCTTTAAAATGTAACGGGTGTGTTTTTAAAATGTCACAAGGGCCCATTTGCAAGGCCTGCGGGACAGATCCTCTTTGAATACCTTTTGAGCTTGTTCTTGGGTCTGGTGAGGAAGGATACCTCAGGGGCAACGCGTTTGTCATAAAAGCAAGACAACGCAGCGCGCCACAGGTTCGAATCATGATCCGGGCTTAGAAACCAATCTCTGGTGTTAAGCGTGTTATAAATGAATAATTATAACCGCATCAAGACAGACTCCTAGGAGCTTTATAATGAGTTGAGTTGGCATCCAGACATTTGGAATTGGTTGTTCCCAATGTATTGCATGCATTGAGCCCGTCAGTGTGGCTCGAGTGAGTGCAGTGAGTGCAGTGACTGTGATCAGGCCAAATTAGTTGGAAGAGCAGGTAAGTTATGGTAGAGTCAGTATCCTGAATCAGTCGAGTGAAATCGAAGTAGTCCAACGACGTTACGCAGGTCTTTAGTGGTGATTGGCTCAAATGACTGAAGCACAGGCAGCGATGGTCAAATTGGTGACTTGATGTCTCACAATCAGATCGAAAAAAGCAGTGAGTGTTAAGGAAACCTGTGGGTGCTTGGTGTGGCTTGAAAAGTGTCTTGTAGTGGTGGAGCTGCCCTGGAAACTGATTGAAGCAGACAAACAGTGGCCAGAGCTGGTTCCAGACTTCTGGTTGCCGGTGGACACTTTCTAGAACATTCAGAGGCATGGTGAATCCTTGTCCTGCACTTCCAAAGCAGGAAGGTTTCCAGAGACTACTTGCGGGGGCTGCCACATGCGGTGGGTAGTGGCCATGGGCAGCAGTGGTCTCTGCTTGGGTCTTGTTAAGCAAGCAGGAATTTGAGATCCAATAAACTCAAACTACTAGAGGTTCCCACCCCCAATCTTGTTTTCGTCAACAAATGTGCATGTTAGGTAGCACCCATAAAATGGAAGGCCCTGACCTTGGACCTCAGAAGTGTCGAGTCCATCGGCATCTTTAATAAAAAACTCAAAATGCACTAATTTGGTTAGGAAGCTTCTTATCCTTGGTTGATAGTTTCTTGGCTTGGTTGTCTGCCATTCCCATCTGTGTTTAGGACTCTGCCCTTGGCGCCCGTATGCCTCTGGGACACTTGGTAGCGCTGGAAACAAATTAAAGGCAAGTAAAAGCAATTTACCCCAAATGGTCCTAAGAGATGGGTGAGAGAAGGGTCTTAACCACTTTTATTTAATGTTTGTATTCTCCTCTGTGGAAGATGACTTTGGGGCAGACTGTAACCCTGTAAGGAAGGCATGGCATCAACGTAAGACAGACACAAGGGATCACAGTTCAAGGATGTTTATTAAACTGTAAAATGGGTGAGCTAAATGCTTAATCTAAACCTAAATTTAAGATGGGAGCAAGCTACGACCATCAAATAATAATAATACAGTGGAGTCTAGTCAAATAAAAAGGGCCTATACTAAAAAACCTATTGCCAAACCTTACTGCTACGCTACAAAAGAGTGGGGGATAATGTTCTTAATAAAGAAAGAAGTGTTCACAAAATGTAAGTCAGGATGTTATGGCCGGGGTCTCCGTTCCCCACGTTTTAGCATGGGAAAATGTGGGACTCTCGAGCACAGCACGCTCCTGGTCTTCTCTGGCATAAGCTTACAGTTCCTTTTCTCAGTATTGGGGCCATCTGTACCCAAGTCTCTTCTCACACAAAGTCTCTTGCTTCAGATGGCCTGATACACCAAAACAACAAAATAAAAGTTCCTTCTGTTAACCTTTAAGTCAGCTGATTACCCTTCACTCTTGGATCCCCCTTGGATCCCCTTAGCCGGGCTCCGATCTTTCTCTGTCGTCAGCCTCCCTCAGTCGGGTTCAGACCAACCAGAGCACTTGCCAATTTAAACAGAGACTTTCCGAAGGGCGATCTTGTCTCGTCTCGCTGGGTCACACTGTTAGCCTAAGGCAAGCATGGCCTTCACACCATCACAGTTTGCACGCCGTTCCCCTCAGCCGGCGGCAAACACCCGTTTTACAATATCAACACCTCTGTATGGACTTTTGATTGTAAAAGGGATGTGGCTTGACCCTTGTATGACCACCTTAACACCTTGTACCAGCCTTCCCTATGGCCTCTTGGTACTTGTAGTTTCTTATAATGTTCAACACAGTCTTTGTTCAGTAGAGGGGTACCAGGCAGAGACCTTCGACTGAGCGACCACATGGCGCCGGACCACTCTTATCTCTGGTGCCAAGTTTGTTCACAAAAGACCTCTTGCCTATTTATCTTCTTTACGTTTCCACTGCAACCTTGAGCCTAACACAGTCCGGTCGACTATCATGTTCTTCCGACTCACCAGCTGTGCGGAACTCGTTGATGGTTCCTTTTCTGCAGGAGTCCAGGACGGTACCATCATGGCAACCACGTCTCCCCGCCCTGGCTATCAGGGTGGGAGTGTGCCATGTACAGCTGACATCAGTCACACCATGGGCCACCTGTGATTCCCGATCTTATGTTTCTTTCATCGGAGGCTTTGCAGGTCTGGGTTTAAAAGGGCAAAGGCAACTCCCTCCTTAACATCCTCTCCGGTCTAACTACCTTTCTCATCCGTTTGAACTGCCGTCCTGGAGTGGCTGCTTCCTCAGGTGTTCAGCCTTGCTCGGAGTGTGCTCTTGTGCTCTGCCTTTTATCCGTATGGGGAAGGGAAAGGGTAGTCAGGTGTGTGTAGTTGTCTGTAAGTGCCTGACTCTGCCTGACTCTTGTGTTGGGACATGTCAGGTAAACGGCTCAGGTATTAGTCTGTTGTTGTTCACGCTGTGAGAAAGTGTTTGTGTGGGAAAAGGGGTGGGGTAGAGGTTCTAAGTATCCTACTGGGCAGGATGGGGAAAAGGTGTCATAAGGAAGGGGATACCACGTTTCACCTTTCGGTGTCCCACTTCCACTCCCCGAAGACCCCCATCCAGGTGATCCTCCCGCACTGGTACACCCCCAGGAACTGGATCCAATACCGATGGCCGTGTCCTGGCCATCTGGATGACAGATCCCTGGGGACTAGCGGGTGAGACACCTTCAGGTTTCTCACAACCCCAAAATTTTTCCAGGTGAAAGCCCCTCCTTCAGTAGTCCACAGATAAGTCAACTTAGGGGGTGGCTTCACCCTCTAAATATGTGTCATGATAATGTATATTGGTCCTGTTCTAGCCTTCTGTGAAGGGACCAATCGGGGCTGCTGTGAGTCTCATGCCGGGTGATGCCATACCCAGGGTGCCTTGTCTGCAGAAAGTGGTGAGGGAGCCCTGGCAGAATCCAAGATGGTGGGGCCCTTCTGTGGCCTGTTGCTTCTCTCATAGGCTACTCTTAACTCTGCTCTATCTCTTGTCTGCATTACATTTGAGAGTCTCTATTTATTATCACACTGGTGAAAGCTCCCCATTGCCCTGGTAGGGCTCGTCTTTGAAACATTGGTTCTCAGCTTACTTCCTGGGGAGATTTCCTCTCTTCAGAGGTTTACGACAATCCTTCCTAGAAAGATCCAAAGGGGTGGGTTCCAGAACTGGGTCTAAATGGTGGTTTTGGATGAAACGCAACTCCCAGACTCATATACACTTAAGGCTCCGTCAGTGAATGGGTCACTTGCAACCAAACTGAAAGTAATGACACCAGTAGGTTTCTTTTTGTACGTGTTTTTTATTCGTTTCCATTGTTCCCATCCAAAACAGTTAACCATCCAACGTCTAATCTCCACCCCTCCCCTCACTGCCCCCTGCCAGAAGTGAAATCTGTGTCTTCATTGGTTTGAGTTCCGTAGGGTTCACAATATGTCCAAAATTCTGATCTTATGTGGGTACCATTGTGCCATATGGTCCCTTTCTAGATAAGTCATTACTGAGCCCCATTCCAATTGAAATGCATTCTGATCCCCCTGGATCTTCTATGTTACCCATTCCAGTGCTACAAAACACCAGACTTTTTGCAGCCAGTCCTGGATCATGGGTGCCGTCTGCTGTTTCCACCTTTGTGCTATCACCAGCCACGACGCTATCAGCAGGATCATGAATCCTCATTTTTGCATCTTTGTGAGTTTTTTTGATCCCACACATCCAGATCTTATCCCCCAAACTGCTCCACTCCCTGAAACATCACTCGCATTATGACCTTCAGCTAGCCGTTCCCTCATGACCTGCAGCTGTGCCGCCTCATAATATTTATATGTGGGGTAAAGCTGGTCCTCCCCTATCCTTTGGTGCCGTTAAGGTGGACATCGCTATCCTCGGGGATCTTTTTTTCCCGATAGACACCGATATAGCCTTATTGAGGTATCTAAAGAAATTCTTTGGTATTCATATGGGTAGTGCCTGAAAGTAATATAAGTTTTCTTAGTACCACCATCTTTACTGTTGTCATTCTCCCCCACCATGTTATTGTTGGGGGATTCCATTTCATAAGACCGGCTCTAATTTTCCCTAGCAACTGCGTGTAGTTTGCCCCGTACATTTGACCTATCTTTTTGTGTGAGGGTTACGCCTAAGTATGCTATACCCTTTTCAGCAATGTTTAGCTGCATTTTTGCCCCGAGCCTGTCCATTACTTCTGGGTCTACCGATAGGTTCGGTATTTCCGATTTTTGTCTATTTGTTTTTAATCCTGATATCACCCGAAATGTTTCCAGCTCCTTCATTAGCACCGGCAACGAACGTTCCGGGCCTGACAGAGCCACTAACCTATCATCATCAAAGGCTATTGCCTTATGTGCCTCTCCCGCCATTTCTATTCCCGTCAGCCGATATGTCTCCCTAATCTTAATCAATAGGGGTTCCAGGGGGATAGCATATAGCAGCAGGGATAGTGGGCAGCCTTGTTTTGTGCCTCGCCCCAGTGTTACTTTTCCTGAGACTACTCCATTGTGGGCTATGAGAATTGATGGTGAGTTATAGTTATCTTGAACCATTTGAAGGAATCTCGTGCCCACCCCATGTGTCTTAATATGTTGAACAACAGGGACCCTTCGACTCTGTCGAATACTTTTTCTGTGTCCATCGGCACAAATATTGCAGAGTTTTGGTTTATTCCCGTCTTCTCTATTCGGTGGCAAATTCTGTGAATATTGTCAAACATTTGCCTGGATGGTATAAAATCCGACTGGTCCTCCCCTATTAATTTCAGCAGCAGGTGTGTTAACCCATCTGCCAAGATCTTTGTAAATAACTTTGCATCCAAGTTTATTAACACTATTGGATGATATGATCCTGGTACTAGTGTATCCTTGCCCTGCTTATGGAATGCCACCAGTTTAGCTTCATTCATTGATGGCGTGATGGCAGCCTTCATCTTAATTGTGTTAAATAGTTTTGTGAGAGTGGGGGCCAGGATTTCCCTACTTGCCGGGTGTCCATCCGGGACCAGGGCCTTATTTATTGGCCTTATTTACCTCTTCCTCTTTTGTTTCCTCTTCTGGACAATCCCTTTCTTCTTCCAATATCTATGGGAGCGAAAGTTTTGCTAGATACTCTTCTGGTTTCTCTACTGCTGGGTTGTCTGATGTGTATAGCGTCTGGTAGTATTCCCTAAACATTTCCCCCATATCTTCATCATCGTCCTATCTTGCCCTTGGCTGTTTTGAAGTTTTATGATTGTCTGAGTACCCTTTGTTTCCTTTAACTGTCTGCCAGATGCCTATCTGCTTTGCTAGCATTCACATAGTGCCCTTGCTTGAGATACAATAACACCGTCTGTGCCCGCTTTGTTCTGAGTGTCTCTAATTGACCCTGGACATGTCTCAGCGCCCTCCTTAATTTGTTTTGGGTTTTTTGACATTTCCCCCTGTATGTCTCTTAGCTCCCCCTCTAGTGCCCCCCCACTGCCGTCTCTGTTTATCCCTCCCTGCTTTAAACGCTATCAAGTGCCCCCTTGTTACCGCCTTGAATACGTCCCATACGTTTCCTGTGGTGCTTCTACTGTTTCATTACCTCTAAAGTATTGCTCTATCTTCTCTATAATGGATTCAACCTGGACCGGGTTGTGTATGAGATCTGTGGGGAACTTCCATTTTTATATTTCCATGTTTCCATTTTTATATTTCCCACCGAGATGCTCATCTGCAGTGGGGCATGATCTGACAGAGAGATGGGTCCTAGCTCTACGTCTCTTACTTTCCCCAGCAACCCTGTGGGAGTCCAGATGTAATCTATCCGAGACATGGAGGAGTGTACATGGGAATAGTGGGTAAATCCCTGCTCCTGCCTTCTCACTACCCTTCAGACCTTGTGACTGGCAAGTGTAGCCATCTTCCGGCATAGTGCCTTAGATGGGGCCTGCACTCCCTGTACTGTGCTTCCACTCCTACCCTTGCGGGAACCCACGTTAATGTGATATCCCCTTTGGCATCTTCGGTAGGACTCCCCCGGGAACCCATCCTGTCCCGTATTTGGGGCATATACTGTGGCCATTGTGACCGTTTGTCCTCCAATGGCTGCATTCAGAAACAAGTACCTCCCCTCCTTGTCCAACGTGGTGTCCTTCACGTGTGCTCCCAGCCTTTTGTGTATTGCTATCAACACGCCTGCCCTCTTCTTCCCCACGTTTGCCTGATGTATTTGAATAAACCCTGTAATTCTGAGTTTCCATTTGTCTTGTTTATGTATGTGTCTCTTGATTCGTAAGAATATCTATATTTTCCCCTCCCTGCATAATCTTTTCCACTTTTGTTCTCTTAACGGAGGTATTAAGTCCCCTTACATTGTACGTTAGTACCTTAAGGTCCTCCATCTGGATACGAAACTCTCCCTACCCCCCTAACTCTCCATACCTTACCCCATGCGTTTCCACTTCTGGTCCCCTCAATGCCCAACTGTCAACATGAACCTCCAACTCAGAAAACTTGGAAGTCCCCCTCCTACCCCTCCCTTCACCGGAGGAGGGCCCAGGTTCCTATGACCGTTCGGACGATGTGTCTGCCGCGTCTGGCCCTCGAAACATCCCAGAGAAGTCATTGTGGGTATTACTAAACCCCACTAAGGATTTCAATTTGCTCCCCCGCCCATCCCAGTCCCATGGGCCACAAACATATGTTCACGTGTTAAAGTCTTACCCCCCTTCACCGGGCTGTATCATATGTCCTCTTCCCCTCCTGCTCATGTCCACCTTACATCTGTTGGCCTCGATCTTGGCTCCTCTTCTCCTTCACGTCTCGTTTCCACCTTTACCCTTGCTCATCACTATTTTCCAGTCCCACAGTATTCTGCGTCCTCTTTCTCCTCTCTGTTGTTCCTTGCTGCCCTCCTCGTGTTCTCTTTGTAGATTTAGAATCTGTTCTCCTTCTTCACAGGTCATAATCCTATGCTGTCGACCTTCCCATGAAAAGAGTAGGCCAAAGGGGAACGTCCATGTATACCTTATTTGCTTCGTCACAAAGTTGTCACCATTGGGCACATCTGCGTCGTTTTTTGAAGCGTGGATTGTCAAGGTCTTGATATAGCTGCACTTCTTGGCTGTTTATTTGTAGCTGCCCCGCAAACTTTGCTTTCCGCAGTATCTGTTCTTTTTGGCTGTATGATGTTATTGCCACCCATTCGTCCCTTGGGCGTGAGCCCGGTTCTTCTGTTCTCCGCGGGCCCACTCGATGTACTCGGTCCACCTAGACTAGATCTTCCGTGTCAGGTGCTAGAATTTCTGCAAAGATCTGATGGACTGCACCTTCCAGATCCTTGTCCTCCACTGTTTCTGAGAGGTTTTTTATCTGGATGTTCGATCTCTGTGAGTGGTTTTTCAGGTCCTCACACTGGATGTCCAGATTATGTGATACGCACGAGAGGTGCTCCAAGGTTTTGTCGTTCTTTTGCGTGTCCTCCTCCATGTTTTGCACCACCTTTTCCAGTGTGTCTGTTCTTTCTTCCAACTTAACTACATCAATTCTCTGCTCCTGTAGCGATTGCTTCATTTCTCCTTTTGAGTCTCGAATTGTGTTTGGAAGGAGGCCATAAAATAATCCTGGAATTCTTTAACCCAGCTTTGCATGTCTTCTTTACATAGCGTCATTGTTCCTTCTTCTCTGGTCACCTGCGTTCGTGGGCTCTGACTTGTCCCCCCACTTCCATAGTGTGATGCTTTCTCCGAGCTCCACAGCTGTTTAATGCCCGTTGCTTGTCATGCTTGTGGGGTCTGTGGCGTCACCGATGCCGCCTTCCCCCTTGTTTTGGACATATGGATACTGCTGGGGGCCCTTCCAATGTTCCTCTGCAGCGTGTTCTCGTATCTGCTTCTCGGTTTCTCCAACCTGCTCCCTTAAGGGAGGCCTCTCCTCCGTTACTTTGACCCCTTCCTAGTTTCCCCGGGCCTTTTGTTCCATGGCCTTGTCCCCTTTGTTTGGTTCATAATCCCTTTCCTCCAGGCTATGTGGCCTTGTCTTGCCTGTTGTGTTGCCGTGCTATAGGGCGTGGTTCTCATCTGCTCCTGCTTGGCCTCCTGGTCTTGTGATTCCCCCGGGCCCTGTTGTCAGAGTTTCACTCTGGATCCTCCTTCTCTTCTACCATGGCATGCTTGTACCTGGGCTGGGGGGCGAGGGGGGTGTTGCTCCTCCAATGTTTCCCTCGGCCGATTGCCCGTTTGTGCTCTGTCTTTGCCCTCCCCCCCGGGCCCGGTTCATCGTCGTGGGCGCCCTCTTCCCGCTCGTAGGGATTGTCCCTCACCTCACCTCACCCCGGCCCGGGGTTGTCTCCTCTTTCCCTCCGTCGGGGCGCAGCGCTGCGTCTTGGTGCTCGGGTTCCTTTTTGGGCAGGGCTTGTCTGTTACTGCTGTTGAGTGGAGCTGGTTATTACTTTGCCCAATCACGCTCCTCCATCCCGACCCCTCGGTTCAATGTGTTGTTCGTTGCGGAGGGGAATTGCTTAAGTTTTTGCCACATTGCTTATTGCTAGCTGCTGTTGCAGCCCGGTGGGGGGAGAGACGATAACGCACATCCTCCTCCGCCGGCCGCCATCTTGAAATCCCACCGCCAATAGGTTTTGACCAGTATAATTGTAGGTTTGCCAAGGCCACCATGTCAAAAAGATTTAAATTTGTACCATTCTCGGCTGGGGCGGGGAGACACACAATGATAGAATTTAGGATCAGGATTGTGGATACGTGAGGTCCATCGAAGCACAGGGGGCAAAAGCAAGGAATCCTTGCAGGGGGATTTTAAATGGTTTACTAATCCATGGCTTAGATTGCTTTTAGGTTGTTCTGAGTTGCTGCCAATGGAAGTGATGTACTTTTGACAGGGTTTTCAACACTTTCCACCTAATGGGTTATTCAGCTCTTGGTCTGTGTAAAGTCGCATGTGCCTGTGCCCACCAATCGGCAGAGCGCCATGATGGTGGCCATGATTTTAAGTTTGTACTGTGCCACAATTTCTACACATGCATCAATGACGGGTTGTATGTTGATGCAGGGCATTGACTTCACCACTTTATTGCTGATATCTGGAACTGCATATTGTTTGTTTCTACTGTCATTAATGACTGCATTATCTCTAGAAGGGAACAGGTATGCTGCATACATTCTGATCAAAGAGAGGGCACCTAATGTGCTTCTATTTGAGCACAAAAGACGGTATTACTAGTGCCCATTGTGTTTGGTTTAGTGACCTCGCTGTGTATCTCGAGCAGGTCATGTTAATCATTCTAACGAGGGCACTGAGGATTGACTGCAAGGTGCTCTCATTGCTGTCCCCTAGCAAGCCTGCCACACAGACCCGTCTCTCTATAGAGCTTGTTTTGGGGAGGCTTTTTTGTGCCGTGAAATCTGCCTCAGCCGGCCATTTGGACCACCTTTGGGGTGGAGGCTAGGTTCTAGCATGCGGGGTATCATTGGCATAGCTCGGGCCCCCGCAACACTGTGGTGCAGGGGGCCCCAACGCCACATGGCCTTTGGGGGGGAATGGTTTGGTCCTGGGTGTGCGCATGTAAATGTATGGGTGGCTGGGTGCTTGTGTGTATGGTGAATGGTGTGTGAATGTGTGTGTGCTTGTATTTAATGCCTGGATTACCTATTGGTAATCTTCATTACTCCTAGCCTTACTCTTTGTCGTCCCATTACTTGTGTATGAGGGATGTGGAGGTAATGCCTGGCTTAGTTGCCTGTGATCTTCATTACTCCTCATCCCACCCTTCCTCGTCCCATACTTATTTACCCATGAGACAAGGTGCCTCAGATGTAAGTACTGGAACGTGGAGGTAATTTTGGGCAGAGGAGCTAATTTTGGGGGTTGGTGTAGGAGGTGGGAGAGGGCATGTGGAGGGGTGGGGGTTGTGCGCTAAATCGTAATGGTCATCCATGTCCAGGCTAAGCAGGCATGATATGTGTTATTAGTGGCTAGAGAGGCATTTTGGTGCAGCCAATTTAGTCATTCCTTACTGTGGATTGGCTTTTTTTACTGGGCATCTCTGCTAAAGCAGTCCTGCTAAATTTAAGACCTGGCTAGACTGGCATTTGGGTGCTGCCAGTCTAGTCGTTTCTTACTGTGGCATTGTATATTTTTCTGGGTATCTGTGATAAAATAACCATGATAAGTGTTATTGCTTCGACTGGCATTTTGGTGCAACCAGTCTAGGTATGTCTAAGTGTGTCCTGGCATGCTTTCCTGTAATATGTTATTTTGTGTCTAGACTGGTCTACATTGTGCTGCCAGTTTGGACATGTTTTCCTTGTGGCATGGCATGTTTAATAGCAAAGCATTATATTAATCAAAGCATTAATGTTCCTGTGCACTGTTGGTGACTTGCATGTATTGTAATTTTGGATTGTGTTACCCGACAAAACAATTGCAAACGCTCTGGCTTTTTAGACAATTTTGTCTCAGAAAGTGTGCTGCATAATGCATTAAAACACATACTTATATCTTTCTCCTAGTGCAGTGTGCAGCGTGCCCCTGCAACAGCACGTTCCTGCATATTGCACAAGCGTGGCAGTGTAGGCCGACCCAGAGTGTGGCGCAAGCCGTGATTTGATGCCACGCTTAGGGGGAGGCCTCCGCATTGCTTGCAAGGGGGCCCACAGATTCTGTCTTATGCCACTGCAGGGTATGACGAAATTCATGACACTCCATCAACCCCCAGTGGAAACCAGGAAGCACAAAGGAAATGCTACCTGGAGCCATAACATCCAAATATGCATAATGTAACATATCGACACTATTCCCCAGCTTCCCGGTGCTTGGAGGCTAACTTTCAAGCTCAGGCTGTTAATTTCTTTTCATTTTGTATTTTAAGCACAAAGAGGAAAGAGCAGCACAGGCCCTAGCGAACACATCTTTCCAACATCTTCAAACATCTCTTTATCAGCAACACCTTTAAAGTGAGAAGCCTTTAGTGACAGCAATGATGGTTCCATTGGGATCATCTGTGGAATCCTCATAAAAAGAGTGACCTTTGGGTGAATAGAAAGAAAAGGGCTGCATATATCAAGGCTCATACTTAAAGGCTTAAATAATGACTACGAGCAGACCACCTTATCATGCATGCATTTCTTTTCACTGTGTGACTTTAAGTCTTAATTGTACAGTTGTAAAACCCAGAGGAGGTTTGTGACTCGCATTACTTTGGACGCTGGTTCTTGTAGCTGGGGGGAAATGAAGCTGCAATCATACACTTTTGCGCGACACATGTTGCTTTAACAACTTGTATGTTGTCATGTTGACTTGGAAGAGACAAAGCGCAGAAAGGGGGGGCCTCTGTTTTAGGCGTCATTTATTATAGTACATAGTCTAGCAAATAATGTGTGAAGCACAACGTGGTACAAATGATGTGATGTATTTCATAGAATGTGATGTGCAGTGAAAGAGTAACTTGTATTTAAGTGACCCATAAACATTCTTACGTGGGGGGCAAAGCAGGGGATTAATTACTTACAACGGCTGAAGTTATTCTGCCCCCTCACCCCCGCAGGATCAAAAGCATAGTCTGAGGAGAGTTGTTTTGCATCCAACCATCACCCCCCCCACACACCACCCACCCACCCCCCCCTACTCACATTCATACACATAGAGTAGAGATGGGCGAAAAAACAATCACAATTGGTATAAACAACAGAATATCAAAAGGAATTGGTTTAGTAGGCGACTGGATAGATGGACTCCGCTCCTGTTCATCTGGTTTACAATTCCAGCCAGCGCTGTTCATAAGTACATTCTGCGCCATTCCTCTGAAGCACGCAGCTTATGAATGAAGACAAAGCCTGCGCCTTGAAGAAGCTAAAGCGGTGCTCAGGCACTCAAACGCAGCCTTAATCATGTAGTAACAAGACTAGTCGACTGCTGCCGACTCGAGTTTCGGCCATCACAAGGATGGGGCCTACCTGGCTCACAAGTGGCCTTCTTCAGGACACGTGGATGGCTTGGATGTTGGTCTTAAAGATTAACAGGATTGTCTATGGAAATGCTGGTGTCAAGATGGCAAGGCGAGCAAAGCTGTGGCTGTTCAATTGAAGCAGGTGGCACCTCTTCCGTTGCCCTCGCCGGGCCAGCCTGTCCGTGGTGCTCGAGTCATTGCATATTACACGGATTCTATGAAATACGCGCCTCGGTGCAGAGGGAAAGTGTCTTTCTTACTGCAGCGAGTCACCAAAGAAAGGAACATTTGTTTTCCCCAAATGTGTGGTAAACCCCGGGGGTCTTGGTCACATTTCCTGTCGTTTCGCGGTTGTAACGGCTGAAGAGCTTTAAATTGGGAGTAAAATGATCCGGGAAAAAATAATGTTGCAGCAAAAAGAAACGCTAAGTGTAGGAGAGAGTACTTTAGGCAGCGCACGCGCGTGTGTGTACAAAGTGATTTAAAAAAAATAATGTCGCCTTTTCTGTGCCAACAAATAACTTGTAAGTACTTTAAATTCATTGCAGTTAATGAAACATAATGTTACTCCTCTAGTGAATAGCGACACTGTTTCAATGTCGGGCCTGGTGCAGTGCAGCCTTTATGACATAGCGCCGCATTCTAGCGCTTCGTCCTTGGCACTCCATGGTCTTGTGACTGCTCATGTTCTGTGAAGGTGTGCAGATCTGAATACGAGACTCCTCTCCATGGGGGTCTGCTGGGGGTCGACTTATGAGAGGTGCTCGGTTTCCTGTGTGCTGGTGTCCCTTGCACTCTGTGTCTCTTCACTGAAGTCCTGTTAAGACACGCATTGGCAAATCTATCCGTTTTGGTTGTGTGTAAGTATTAGGCATTTGCCAGGCTCTGCTATTAGATGCCCAGGTACTCGTACCATTTAGCACCTCCTACCATCAATAGGTAGCAGTAAATACCACTACAACCGTGCCTGGCACATGTTTTTCCCATGCCTACACAAAGCCCAAACTACTGGCATTGCCAATACTCGTTGTCTAAATAGGGGTTTTAGTCGGTTGCTCCATCTAGAATTGCAGAGTGCGAGTTTGGCAACACTTGGGGATTTGTGAGCATTGCATTAGGCCTTTGACATAATTGTTCACTTTTTTCTACAAGTTAACCTGGAGTCTACAGAAGCACAATTAAATCCATCTCCTAGGGACACCCTGCTCCCATCGCTTCCCATGATGCCCTGCTCCCATCGCTTCCCATGATGCCCTGCTCCCATCTCTTCCCATGATGCCCTGCTCCCATCTCTTCCCATGGTGCTGTGCTCTCATCGCTTCCCATGGTGCTGTGCTCTCTTCTCTTCCCATGATGCCCTGCTGCCATCTCTTCCCATGATGCCCTTCTGCCATCTCTTCCCATGATGCCCTGCTCCCATCGCTTCCCATGGTGCCCTGCTCTCTTCTCTTCCCATGATGCCCTGCTCTCTTCTCTTCCCATGATGCCCTGCTCTCTTCCCATGATGCCCTGCTCTCTTCTCTTCCCATGATGCCCTGCCCTCTTCTCTTCTCATGATGCCCTGCTCTCTTCTCTTCCCATGATGCCCTGCTCCCATCGCTTCCCATGGTGCTGTGTTCCCATCGCTTCCCATGGTGCTGTGCTCTCTGCTCTCATCTCTTCCCATGATGCTGTGCTCTCTTCTCTTCCCATGATGCCCTGCTGCCATCTCTTCCCATGATGCCCTGCTCCCATCTCTTCCCATGGTGCCCTGATCCCATCTCTTCCCATGGTGCCCTGCTCCCATTGCTTCCCATGGTGCCCTGCTCCCATTGCTTCCCATGGTGCCCTGCTGCCATCGCTTCCCATGGTGCCCTGCTGCCATCTCTTCCCATGGTGCCCTGCTCACATCGCTTCCCATGGTGCCCTGCTCCCATCGCTTCCCATGATGCCGTGCTCCCATCGCTTCCCATGGTGCCGTGCTCCCATCGCTTCCCATGGTGCCGTGCTCCCATCGCTTCCCATGGTGCCGTGCTCCCATCGCTTCCCATGGTGCCCTGCTCCCATCGCTTCCCATGGTGCCCTGCTCCCATCGCTTCCCATGATGCCCTGCTCCCACCGCTTCCCATGGTGCCCTGCTCCCACCGCTTCCCATGGTGCCGTGCTCCCATCGCTTCCCATGGTGCCGTGCTCCCATCGCTTCCCATGGTGCCGTGCTCCCATCGCTTCCCATGGTGCCGTGCTCCCATCGCTTCCCATGGTGCCGTGCTCCCATCGCTTCCCATGGTGCCGTGCTCCCACCGCTTCCCATGGTGCCGTGCTCCCATCGCTTCCCATGGTGCTGTGCTCTCTGCTCTCATCTCTTCCCATGATGCTGTGATCTCTACTCTCATCTCTTCCCATGATGTTGTGCTCTCTTCTCGTCCCATGATGCCCTGCTGCCATCTCTTCCCATGATGCCCTGCTCCCATCTCTTCCCATGATGCCCTGCTCCCATCTCTTCCCATGATGCCCTTCTCTCTTCTCTTCCCATGATGCCCTGCTCCCTTCTCTTCCCATGATGCCCTGCTCCCTTCTCTTCCCATGATGCCCTGCTCTCTTCTCTTCCCATGATGCCCTGCTCCCATCTCTTCCCATGATGCCTGCTCCATCTCTTTCCATGATGCCCTGCTCTCATCTCTTCCCATGATGCTGTGATCTCTACTCTCATCTCTTCCCATGATGTTGTGCTCTCTTCTCGTCCCATGATGCCCTGCTGCCATCTCTTCCCATGATGCCCTGCTCCCATCTCTTCCCATGATGCCCTGCTCCCATCTCTTCCCATGATGCCCTTCTCTCTTCTCTTCCCATGATGCCCTGCTCCCTTCTCTTCCCATGATGCCCTGCTCCCTTCTCTTCCCATGATGCCCTGCTCTCTTCTCTTCCCATGATGCCCTGCTCCCATCTCTTCCCATGATGCCTGCTCCATCTCTTTCCATGATGCCCTGCTCTCTTCTCTTCCCATGATGCCCTGCTTCCAGCTCTTCCCATGATGCCCTGCTCGCTTCTCTTCCCATGATGCCCTGCTCGCTTCTCTTCCCATGATGCCCTGCTCGCTTCTCTTCCCATGATGCCCTGCTCTCTTCTCTTCCCATGATGCCCTGCTCCCATCTCTTCCCATGATGCCTGCTCCATCTCTTTCCATGATGCCCTGCTCTCTTCACTTCCCATGATGCCCTGCTTCCAGCTCTTCCCATGATGCCCTGCTCTCTTCTCGTCCCATGATGCCCTGCTCCCTTCTCTTCCCATGATGCCCTGCTCCCATCTCCCATCTCTTCCCATGATGCCCTGCTCCCATCTCTTCCCATGATGCCCTGCTCCCATCTCTTCCCATGATGCCCTTCTCTCTTCTCTTCCCATGATGCCCTGCTCCCTTCTCTTCCCATGATGCCCTGCTCCCTTCTCTTCCCATGATGCCCTGCTCTCTTCTCTTCCCATGATGCCCTGCTCCCATCTCTTCCCATGATGCCTGCTCCATCTCTTTCCATGATGCCCTGCTCTCTTCTCTTCCCATGATGCCCTGCTTCCAGCTCTTCCCATGATGCCCTGCTCGCTTCTCTTCCCATGATGCCCTGCTCGCTTCTCTTCCCATGATGCCCTGCTCGCTTCTCTTCCCATGATGCCCTGCTCTCTTCTCTTCCCATGATGCCCTGCTCCCATCTCTTCCCATGATGCCTGCTCCATCTCTTTCCATGATGCCCTGCTCTCTTCTCTTCCCATGATGCCCTGCTTCCAGCTCTTCCCATGATGCCCTGCTCTCTTCTCGTCCCATGATGCCCTGCTCCCTTCTCTTCCCATGATGCCCTGCTCCCATCTCCCATCTCTTCCCATGATGCCCTGCTCTCTTCTCTTCCCATGATGCCCTGCTTCCAGCTCTTCCCATGATGCCCTGCTCACTTCTCTTCCCATGATGCCCTGCTCGCTTCTCTTCCCATGATGCCCTGCTCGCTTCTCTTCCCATGATGCCCTGCTCTCTTCTTTTCCCATGATGCCCTGCTCCCATCTCTTCCCATGATGCCTGCTCCATCTCTTTCCATGATGCCCTGCTCTCTTCTCGTCCCATGATGCCCTGCTCTCTTCTCGTCCCATGATGCCCCGCTCCCTTCTCTTCCCATGATGCCCTGCTCCCATCTCCCATCTCTTCCCATGATGCCCTGCTCTCTTCTCTTCCCATGATGCCCTGTGTGCGCAGTGTGTTTCTCGTGTTCCTCGGGGAGCGAGGAAGGAGGAGACAGAACAGACTAGTATGCAGGTACTCTGTATTAATTGCTGTAAATCGTAAGGTCCTGGTCTGCACATTACTTCCGTCCGTTGTTCATTTTTGATTAAATAGCGTACCCAGACGGGAGTGTGACAGTTTTAACTGCAACAGCCCTAGAACCCGCTGTAGCCCTTTTTTAAGTAGACCCTGGGAGTGTGAGAGGTGTACTGCCATAGCCCAGGGTCTGTCCTTATCCCCGGTGCGGGTCAGTTTATTGACTTCTGTGGACATCAGTGGAGCCCCAAACCCCCGTCTAAATCCCGCTAATAAAGACACTAAAAATGCCGGGGAAAACAATAAATCAGAATAAAACTGCTATGACACGGGGGAAGAAACCCTATGGCCTACGATCTAACAAAGGGGTGTCCTCCGACTCGGGCAGCAAGACGACCTCGGAATGTGGGGGAACGGAAGAACCCAGAGACAAGCATACGGTCCCTCAAAAGGGCCCATTAGATGCCTATTTCCCAAGCAAACCTGTGGAAGGAGAGGCCCTGACCGGCCTAACCCAGGAAATGCCTCCAAATTAGAGGGAGAAGGTATCTATCTCCCCCTAGACTTGGGCAACGACTCCCTATTACAGTTGTGCTATGCTTTACAAGAACGTGTGGGAATGCAAGAGGGGAAACAAGCTGGAGAAGAGCCCCGGGTGTACCCAACAACTAGTGACAACGTACTAGATACACAGGTGGGGAAAGGAGTTATTGCCCCTACACTGGAGGCAGTGGTGGAAACCCCAATATTAGGGGGAAAGGAACTTCCCAGCCTTGTATCTTTAGCATCCCAAGCAGAGGCTGTCCCTACCACCCCCACGCCTTCCTCTACACCCGCACTAGCTACTAAGGCACCACGCCTATGAGCCAGTCCCAACATGGCGTTTGACTCAGACAATTTGTCATGTGAACCTGTGCAATCAAAATATAGCACACATGAAATCTCACAAATTGGAAACGCCACACTTGACTTTGCCTTTAAAATACTATTCAAACTGTGTGGAACGATGCATGAGGATGTAAAATTACAGGGGAGGGTGATTCTTGCCCTCCATAAACCTCTAAAACCACCAAACAAAATACCCATTATTCCCTGTATCGATTTGAGGGAAATACCAGCAACAGCCATCCCGCAAAATAGTTGGGACAGGTCAAACTTGCCACAGACTGTGGATAAGGAGACTACGACACAGGAGGAGAATGGTACTCCTGGGACAAGTGTGAAGGAACCTGAAATTGGGGGGCACCCATCCAGGAAACCGAGAAGATTGGCAAATAAACGTTTGGAGAAAATCAACAACCCTCCTCCTCGGAATTCCACCCCACGACCCCCTGGAAAAAATATATCCAAGAAACAACGTAAACGGGCAGCACGAAGGAAAAGAAGATCGGCTCAAACAGTGGGCACCCTGACGAGCTGGCTCATAGACGAACAGCCGGCCCAGACAAGCCAGCAATCTGCTGATCAGTCGGTCTCCTGCGCCTTAACTGGCCCCGTCCCACACCACTGTGGCCCTGCGGGACCAGCCTCCGAGCGGTACACCATGGGGGGAGGTGGGACTGTGGTGCCGAGTAAGGTTGACATAAAATAAAAAAAAATTGACCATATCCCCAGTGGAGGATGGTAAATCAGGTACACAATTGAATCGACCCACACTCTTTGCCCTCTTCTCAAAAATACCATCTCTACGAATACTAAATTCCAGTGATGTTGATTTTGTGGAACCCACTCACTGTTTAAAGGTAGCCCTGCCCTGGGGCTGAGTTGGAAGAAGGGGGGAACCCCAACCTTTGATGCCAACATAAGAGACCAGAAACGTATGATGCGCCGAGCCTTAAGAACTATAAGTGCCAAAAACTGCCCAAATAGATGAGGGTTCGTTAAATCATGAGACTGCAGAGATAAAACGAAAATATCGAAGGTGGTTAAGAGGTTATCGCCAAACATTCAAAAGATATAAATGGCAGAAGCACTATGAAGTAGGAATAGTCGCAGAATTTGGCATATACTAGCCCAGGCGGGGGGAGAACAGAAGCTGAGGGTCCTCAACCCTATTTCGGGGGATAAATGGGTAGAATTAATTTCCAATAAATTCTACAAAGAGAATGTGATTACCACTAGTAGCTTGGTGGGTGTAAGGACATGGCCCCTCTCCCTGAGTTATAAGATCATAAAACAAATCATTATGAACCTAAAAACGTCCCACGCCCCTGGCCCAAATGGCTTAGCCAATGCAGAATTGAAAAGAGACCCCCATAACTGGGCACAGCTACTGCTAACTCTTTACTCCAGAATATGTAGAACTTGTCAGATACCGTCCTCCTGGAAGAAATCGGTGCTAATTCCAGTGTACAAACAGGGGAGCAGACAAAAGCAGCTAATTATGGACAACTCTCAATGCGGGATGTAACTAGCAAAATTGTTAACACACTGGTACTCAAAGAAATGGAAAACTGGGTCACGGAAAAGCATATCCTTAACTATGCACAAACGGGCTTTAGGCCAGGGGCAAGTACTACCCGTTATATCAGGGTCCTTGACCAATTAATAAATAACACCACAAGTAGCAAGGAAGCTACAATGTACATCACCTTTGTAGATTTCAGCAGTGCCTTCGACCTGGTGGGCGGGACATCCTGTGGATTAAACTAAAGGCTATGGACTGCCCAAAGTGGATCTTAAACGTACTAGTAGCCTTGCACAGTAACACCTCCACCAGGGTTCGACTTAATGACCACGGCGATGTAACTGACAAAATTTACATCAATATGGGTGTAAAGCAGGGCTGGGTTACCGTGCCCATACTTTACAATTTATATATAGCGGACCTGCTGACCCGCATGCCATTAAAGTCAAACTGCCCTCCAAAGATGGGTAATACGCCTATAACAGGAATGCTTTATGCAGATGACTTGATCCTCTTTGATCGCACGATGTCTGGCATAAAGAACATGTTGAATGAACTATTAGTCTATTCAACACAGCTAGGTCTCGTAATAAATTTGGATAAAACGAAAATAATCACAATTGAACGTAAGGGACCCAGCAGAACTGGGATCGACACCAAAACTGGAAAAATTGCGGTGCTAGAGCAATATCCCTACTTGGGATTGGACTTTAACAGACTATGAAGCCATACATAATAAGACATAAGATACAGAGAGCAAAATTGCTCACCCTCCAGGCCTGTACATTTGCAAAGGGTTCTGCAGGATTTAGCATGGCTGGTATATTGAAATTATACCAGCAGTGCTTTGTACCTGCAATCCTATATGGCCTGGAGGCATTGTCTATGCAAGATCTAGCATGGCTGAATACCCTGGAAGGACATTATTGGCGTATGGTGTTTGGCCTGGGACCCTCTTGTTCGATCCAATATCTAAGCTTGGAATTGGGCCTCATCTCACTGAGAGGGATGGCACTCCGTCTGCGGGGCGCCTTCTATCTGAAATCTCGGACAGAGCCCAGTTGCACACTTTTGAGACTGGCAGGGAAGAACTATGATATAGAAAAACATCCCCGGGGCTGCACTTATAAAGAGCTGAATGAATCACTATTCATGGAGATCGATTGGCCCCATGTAAGACTGATGCATTTGCCTTATATCCACCAAAAAAAAAAAGCTTTTGAGGAAAAACTGAACAAGTGGGACTGGTGTGCGAACTCAGACCACTTGTCCAAGTTGAAGGGATATAAGGCAGTCTCACATGTTATACATAGATAGCTAAAACCGCAGGCCTATTTACTCCTTTGTCCGGCTCCTGAAGTAAGACATTTCCTACTGAGATTGAGAACTTATCAGCTACCAGTACTTACCATCATAGGCCCTCGATTGAAGATCCCACAGGAGGCCAGGCTCTGCCGCATATGCCAGGGGGTAGGAGTGCTTGAAACTACTAGACATGTACTATCACTCTGCCCCAAATTGGGCCCTGCATATATGAATGCATATGAAAAATGGGTCCATAATTATGAGGCAATAAAGGAGGAAGAATTCTGGTATGTTTGCCTGAATACTGACTCCCTTGGCCTTCAGCTAGCGCTATTTAGGGTATGGTCACAAATCATGCCCCTACTCCAGGTATAATATCGATATTGCATCTTCCTCTCCATCCTATCTCCTCCTCCCTGACCTCGCCCCCTCTATCCCTCCCCTATCACCCCACCCCTCCCCCGTTCCTTCCTCCTTTCTTCCCCTGGGTACTTTCCCCCCTGGACCCACTCCCTACCCCTACCAATCTATTTAATTTAATTCTAATTTTGACTCAAAATAAGAAAGTAGATACCATATTAGATGGGACACAGGTATGAACCAGTAGACTAATTCTCTTATTCGAGAGGATTGGGTCCTCTGACGTATTCCATATCTATGACAGTAATTACCACAGCTGTGCTGCTTCGGAAAATCTTTCTGCGCCCTGCGTCGATACGCTGTCCTCGAGGGCCTCCATCGAGCCGACGTCACCGGATGGTATAAGTAGGACGCACGACGCCCGTAGCCTCAGTTCCGTTTTTTCCGCGAACGTGTTCGCTTCAGAGATCTCAGCGCACCTCGATTTTATTGACTCCTGTTCTTTCGGTTCTTTGAACCTGTTTCGTCGTTGCTACTTGTAAGCATGATGTCTTCGGCTTCTTCCACCCTGTGGTCCAGGCTTAAGAAGTGTTGGGTGGGCGGGTCCAAGATGTCGCTAACAGATACGCACGACGTTTGCCTCTGGTGCCTCGGGGAGGACCATGATACGGACGACTGTGTCGACTGCCAATCGCTCACATGGAAGGCCTTGCGGGAGCGTAAGAAGAAGCTGTAGGTCGGTAAGGTGGCCAAGCCCCAGAAGTCACGTTCCACTGGTCTTTCAACGGACGATTCGAGGTGCGACTCTTCGCATCGTCGTCGTGAGTCCGGGGGTTCTCGGTCTGGGAGTCGGTCCCGCCATTCCTCTGCCTCGTCGAAGCACTCCATGAAGCGCCGTCACAGGTCACCTTCCCCATCCTCTTCCGAGGACCCCGCCCGTCGGCGGGTTGCTTGTTCCAACAAGTATTCCACTCCTGAGGAATTGGATTCCTTCCGAAAAGGAGATGTTGGCGATTTTCAATCGCAGGGCTCCGGTCCGTCCGCGCCGTCTGAGGACGCCGGTCGTGGCCATGCTAGAGACATTGCTCGTCCGCCTTCGGGCTCGAGCAGTCGTCCCGACCACCGGGCGCCTTCGAGGTCCCGGTCGGACAAGGATGGTCACTCTAGGCATGCCTGTTCCAGGTCCCGGTCCTCGACGCCCGCGAGACCGCGAGAACCTGTGCAGTCTTCGAGGAAGACTGCGACGCCGAGGTCATCGACGGACTCTCTCGAGGCCCCGCCTCCGAGGAAGTTGTCGATGCCAACGGCACCCAGGCTGTCGAGAGACACGCTCGGGCCTCCACCCTCGAGGCCCGTGTCGACGCCGTCGAAGCTGTCGCGCAGCGCTCGAGATCGACACTGATCCCATCGACGCCCTCAACGCCTTTCGAGGCGGCTTTGTCGGGGATGCCTCGTGGTACGGGAGAACCCCCAGAAAGGCTCTGGCTAAGGCAAAACATGTCTTTGTTCCTTTTTCAGGTCCCTCTTTCCAGCCTCTGGATTATATTTCTGAGGTGGATGAGGGGTCTGAGGAAGGTGTGGTTCCTGCAGGGGTTCCTGATGACATTGTTTCTGGTCATAGTCAACTGGAGGACCTGCGTCAGTTGCTGCACGACGCCAGTCTAGACACCTCTCCAGAGGTGGAGTTTGGTAGGCCGGAGCCTGGCATGCATGCCGAATCCTCATACCGGCGCCTCATGTCGAGGGTCACGGATTGCCCCCCCTGGGGATTTTCAGCAGGATGACCTGACTGATATTCTGGACCAAGGTCCTCCAACTGACCCGGTGCTGCCATTTCATATGGCCTTGCAGAGAAGGGTGGCTGCGGCTTGGACTTCTCCGGAGAGTCTCCCGGCAGTGAGTAAGTCCTTGCCGAAGAAATATCGCCCAGCCAGTGGCGACCCCTGCTACTTGACCACGCACCCTACTCCAGAGAGTTTGGTGATGCAGGCGGCTACGGCCCCAGCAAAGCATGCGTTGTATCCTACTATCCCTCCTGAGGGGGACGACAAACATTTTGACGGCTGGGCGAAGAAGGTATTTTATTCTGGGGGTATGGCGCTTCAGGCGGCCAACTCCGTTTGTGCCTTGTCTCGTTTCACGGACACTCTGTGGAACTGTATTTCCTTAGCGGCTGATCATATTCCCGAAGGGGATGAACAGGAGGGTTTCCTTGCTATTGTGCAGGATGGCAGGGATGCCATTTGTGAATCCGTTCAGTCGGGTCTGGGCATGGTTGATTGCGTCAGCCGGTCTATGGTGGCGAGCACCGTAATACGCAGGTTTGCGTGGTTGCGGAAGTCGGGTTTTGCTCCTGATGTGCAAGCCCGACTCCTCAACATGCCCTTTGATGGTGAACATCTTTTTGGCAGCAAGGCTGACGAGTGTCTTGAGAGGTTGCACACCTCCAAAGCTGCAGCGAAGTCGTTGGGCGCTGCAGTTCGCCAACCTCTGCCTTTTCGTCCTAGGGGACAGCAGTGGAGGGGTGGTTCCTTTTGATATTACTCGTCCTTTAGTAAATCGAGAGGAGCTGCAAGTCAAAGGGGCAACCGTAGGAGTGCCAGAGGTGGAGAACAAGGTACTCGAGGTGCCAAGACCGCTCAGGCAGTTGCCTCTTTGCCCTCAGGCACTGCCGAAGCCGCTTCAGCTCAGTCATGAGGCCCATGCTTCTCTGGTTGGGGGAAGGCTGGCGCAGCATCTTGTAGAATGGCGTGCCATTACTTCAGATGTGTGGGTTCTGGAGATCATTGCCCACGGCTACTGTCTTCCTTTCCGGCAGAGGCCTCACGACAATCCACCAAAGAATCGCTCTTTGTAGGGTCCGTATCCGCTCCTTGCGCAGGAAATTCAATCCCTGCTGGAGAAAGGCGCCATAGAACTGGTGCCTGTAGCGGAGAGGAACAAGGGATGGTATTCCCCTTATTGTTTGATTTCCAAGAAAGACGGGGGATTGAGACCCATCATGGACTTGCGTTGGTTGAACAAGCTCCTCGGGAAGGACAAGTTCAAGATGGTTACTCTTTTTCAAGTCCTCCAGGCCCTTCAACTTCAGGACTGGTTGGTGTCTCTCGACCTCAAGGATGCTTATTTTCATGTGCCGATCCATCCCAAGCACAAGAAGTACCTGAGGTTCGCGGTTGGCGACTCGCACTTTCAGTTTCGGGTCCTGCCGTTCGGATTGACCTCCACCCCGAGGGTTTTCACCAAGCTCATGGTGGTGGTGGCAGCGTATCTCAGGAGAGGGGGGATTCACATCTACCCCTACCTGGACGATTGGTTGATCAGGGGGAGCTCTCCCGAGCAAGTCCTGGATCATCTGCCCGTCACCTACCACTCCCTTCACAAGCTGGGCTTCTCCCTCAACTTAAAGAAGTCCCACTTGACGCCAACACAGCGGCTCCAGTACATCAGAGCAGTGCTCGACACGTCCCTGGGGCAGTGTTTTCCTGCCCAGGTGAGGGCTCATCACATTCAGCAGATGGTGCACAAGTTTCAGCTTGCCCAGAGTCTCCCAGCATTCGATTTCTTGAGGTTGCTCAGCCTCATGGCATCCTGCATTCTTCTGGTGCCAGAGACCAGGTTGCGGATGAGATCTTTGCTATGGGCTCTCAAGCTCCAGTGGTCACGGTCCTCCGGCAGGATGTTGGACCCCGTTCAGGTGCCGACCTCGGTCGCCCAGGACCTTCTGTGGTAGGCTGTCGAAGGCAATTTGATGAGGGGGGCTCTGTTTTGGCTACCCTGGCCGGAGGTGACGATCGCGATGGAAGCGTCACTCATGGGATGGGGATCTCATGTCAACGAGCTGACAGTCAGCGGTCGTTGGTCTCCCTCGGAGTCCAGACTCAAGATCAATCTGTTGGAACTGAGGGCTGTCAGGCTTGCCCTGGAGGCTTTTCTGCCGACTGTGCGAGGAAAGAATGCCCTGATTCTGACGGACTACACAGTGGCCATGCACTACCTCAACAAAAAGGAGGGGGCAGGGTCAGTTCCTCTGTGCAGGGAGGCGATGCAGCTCGGGTTCTGGGCCATCCAGCAGGAAATTTCGATCTCGGCAGTTCATCTGGCCGGAGATGAAAACGAGACGGTGGACGCTCTGAGCAGGCAGAGCATGATCTCTCACGAGATCTTCGCCCTTTGGGGGACCCCTCAAGTGGATCTCTTAGCCTCCAGTGTCAACCGGAAGTGCGAAAGGTTCTGCTTGAGGGAATTTCCTCCAAAAGGAGCCTTAGGAGACTCGTTCGTGGTGGAGTGGTCATTCCCACTGCTGTACGCGTTTCCTCCAGGCCCTGTCATCCCGCAAGTGCTCCGGAGGTTACGGGGGTTCGGTTCCCGGATGATCCTCATTGCTCCGGCGTGGGCCCGGAGGACGTGGTACCCGGGCCTTCTAGACTTGTCCATCTGCCCTCCACGTCGTCTTCCCTACCGAGACGATCTGCTCTCACGGGAGGGGGGGGGTCAGTTTCTCCATCCAGAGGTCGGATCCCTCAACCGTCACGCTTGGCTTCTGAAAGGTTGAGGTATAAGGATTGGGACCTCCCTGAAGACGTGATGGAGGTGTTGCTTTCGGCCCGAAGGCCAGCAACAAAGTCCCTGTACCGTTGGCGTAAGTTCTGCGACTGGTGCAGGGTTAAGAATGTGGAACCTTTTTCATGTGACATTCCTGTGGTTCTGTCTTTTTTGCTTTCTTTGGCCCACAGGGGCTTGCAAGTGGGTACCATTAAGGGTTACCTGGCGGCACTGTCCATATTTAAGTGCTCGTCTGAGGAGTGTTGTTATTTTAAAATCCCTTTAATTTCTCAGTTTCTGAAAGGGCTCACTAATGTGTTCCCTCCGTCACCTTTCCAGGTGCCCGGGTGGGATTTGAACCTTGTTCTCAAGTTTCTAATGGGTGCTCCATTTGAGCCTTTACATTCTTGTCCTTTGAGACTGTCTACCCTGAAAACTGTGTTTTTAGTTGCGGTTACTTCCGCTCGCAGAGTGAGTGAGTTACAGGCACTGTCTGTTAAGCCACCCTTTACTGTGTTTCATAAGGACAGGGTTGTCCTTAGAGTTTGTCCTTCTTTTCTTCCGAAAATTGTGCAGGATTTTCATTTGAGCCAGAAGGTCATTCTTCTGGCATTTTATCCTCCTCCGCATCCTGGTAAGGACGAGGAGAGGCTCCATGGGTTAGATCCTAGGAGAGCTTTAAGTTTCTACATTTCACACATGTCCCGGGTCAGAGTGGACGATCAGCTCTTTATTGGTTACGCTGGAAGGCGTTTGGGACAAGCTGTGACTAAGCAGACTTTGTCTAGATGGATTATCTTGGTAATTTCTGAATGTTACCGCCTGGCGGGTAAGGACACTCCAGTAGGCTTACGGGCCCATTGGACTAGGGGTATGGCTGCCTCTACTGCCCTGCAGAGGGGTGTTCCTAGTCGTAACATCTGTTAAGCAGCCACTTGGGCTTCGGTCCATACTTTTGTACGTCACTACTCCCTAGATTCTATCCATGGGCAGGATCTGGCCTTTGGCAAGGCGGTCCTTTACCCTTCAATTTGATTGGGCATTCTAAATTTGTATATTCTAAATTCTTTTCCCACCTCCTTACGTTGGTACTGCTTTGGTAGTCTGACCTAGATATGGAATACGTCTGAGGACCCAATCCCCTCGAAGAACAAGTTACTCTCTTCTTTTACCTGGTAACGTTCTTTCGATGGGATGGTCCGACGACGTATTCCATATTGCTCTCTCCGTGCCTTCCATCCTACAGAATTTCTAAAGCGATGGCAGCTTATGTTTCCGCAAGGCTTTCTGTGGTCATACTGGCAGAAGATTGGTGCCACACGTTCTGGGAAAAAACTACAACTGAGGCTACGGGCGTCGTGCACCCTACTTATAACATCTGGTGACGTCGGCTTGACGGATGCCCTCGAGGACAGCGCCGAAAGATTTTTCAGAAGCAGCACAGCTGTGGTGATTACTGTCATAGATATGGAATACGTTGTCGGACCATCCCATCGAAAGAACGTTACTGGGTAAGAGTAACTTGTTCTTCTCAATTAATTATTACATCTATGAGAACATGAATTGTGCCACTTAAAAATTGCAATTACCAAGTTTATATATGCCAAGATCATATGGAGTTTTAGAGCTTATATATACTTATGTACTGTATTATTCTGTGCATTTTGTGTGTATCTTATATTTAATATTTCTATATTTGTTCATATATATATATTTATGCGTTGTGTTTGAGAAATGTATGTGTTGTGTAAAATCCTATTTGTGGATTATATCACAATAAAGTATCTATTATTATGATGCCCTGCTCTCATCTCTTCCCATGATGCCCTGCTCCCATCTCATTCCATGATGCCCTGCTCCCATCTCATTCCATGATGCCCTGCTCCCATCTCATTCCATGATGCCCTGCTGCCATCTCTTCCCCTGATGCCCTGCTCTCATCTCTTCCCATGATGCCCTGCTCCCATCTCATTCCATGATGCCCTGCTGCCATCTCTTCCCCTGATGCCCTGCTCTCATCTCTTCCCATGATGCCCTGCTCTCATCTCTTCCCATGATGCCCTGCTCTCTTCTCTTCCCATGATGCCCTGCTCTCATCTCTTCCCATGATGCCCTGCTCTCATCTCTTCCCATGATGCCCTGCTCCCATCTCATTCCATGATGCCCTGCTCCCATCTCATTCCATGATGCCCTGCTCTCTTCTCTTCCCATGATGCCCTGCTCTCATCTCTTCCCATGATGCCCTGCTCTCATCTCTTCCCATGATGCCCTGCTCCCATCTCATTCCATGATGCCCTGCTCCCATCTCATTCCATGATGCCCTGCTCTCTTCTCTTCCCATGATGCCCTGCTCTCATCTCTTCCCATGATGCCCTGCTCTCATCTCTTCCCATGATGCCCTGCTCCCATCTCATTCCATGATGCCCTGCTCCCATCTCATTCCATGATGCCCTGCTCTCTTCTCTTCCCATGATGCCCTGCTCTCTTCTCTTCCCATGATGCCCTGCTCTCATCTCTTCCCATGATGCCCTGCTCCCATCTCATTCCATGATGCCCTGCTCCCATCTCATTCCATGATGCCCTGCTCTCTTCTCTTCCCATGATGCCCTGCTCTCATCTCTTCCCATGATGCCCTGCTCTCATCTCTTCCCATGATGCCCTGCTCCCATCTCATTCCATGATGCCCTGCTCTCATCTCTTCCCATGATGCCCTGCTCCCATCTCATTCCATGATGCCCTGCTCTCTTCTCTTCCCATGATGCCCTGCTCTCATCTCTTCCCATGATGCCCTGCTCTCATCTCATTCCATGATGCCCTGCTCTCATCTCTTCCCATGATGCCCTGCTCCCATCTCATTCCATGATGCCCTGCTCTCATCTCTTCCCATGATGCCCTGCTCCCATCTCATTCCATGATGCCCTGCTCTCATCTCTTCCCATGATGCCCTGCTCCCATCTCATTCCATGATGCCCTGCTCCCATCGCTTCCCATGATGCCCTGCTCTCATCTCTTCCCATGATGCCCTGCTCCCATCTCATTCCATGATGCCCTGCTCCCATCTCATTCCATGATGCCCTGCTCCCATCGCTTCCCATGATGCCCTGCTCTCATCTCTTCCCATGATGCCCTGCTCCCATCTCATTCCATGATGCCCTGCTCCCATCGCTTCCCATGATGCCCTGCTCTCATCTCTTCCCATGATGCCCTGCTCTCATCTCTTCCCATGATGCCCTGCTCTCATCTCATTCCATGATGCCCTGCTCTCATCTCATTCCATGATGCCCTGCTCCCATCGCTTCCCATGATGCCCTGCTCTCATCTCTTCCCCTGATGCCCTGCTCTCATCTCTTCCCCTGATGCCCTGCTCCCATCGCTTCCCATGATGCCCTGCTCTCATCTCTTCCCATGATGCCCTGCTCTCATCTCCCAGCTCTTCCCATGATGCCCTGCTCCCATCTCATTCCATGATGCCCTGCTCCCATCGCTTCCCATGATGCCCTGCTCTCATCTCTTCCCATGATGCCCTGCTCTCATCTCTTCCCATGATGCCCTGCTCTCATCTCATTCCATGATGCCCTGCTCCCATCGCTTCCCATGATGCCCTGCTCTCATCTCTTCCCATGATGCCCTGCTCTCATCTCTTCCCCTGATGCCCTGCTCCCATCGCTTCCCATGATGCCCTGCTCTCATCTCTTCCCATGATGCCCTGCTCTCATCTCTTCCCATGATGCCCTGCTCCCATCTCATTCCATGATGCCCTGCTCCCATCGCTTCCCATGATGCCCTGCTCTCATCTCTTCCCATGATGCCCTGCTCCCATCTCCCAGCTCTTCCCATGATGCCCTGCTCCCAGCTCTTCCCATGATGCCCTGCTCTCATCTCTTCCCATGATGCCCTGCTCTCATCTCATTCCATGATGCCCTGCTCCCATCGCTTCCCATGATGCCCTGCTCTCATCTCTTCCCATGATGCCCTGCTCTCATCTCTTCCCATGATGCCCTGCTCTATCTCATTCCATGATGCCCTGCTCTCATCTCATTCCATGATGCCCTGCTCCCATCGCTTCCCATGATGCCCTGCTCTCATCTCTTCCCATGATGCCCTGCTCCCATCTCCCAGCTCTTCCCATGATGCCCTGCTCCCAGCTCTTCCCATGATGCCCTGCTCCATCTCTTCCCATGATGCCCTGCTCCCAGCTCTTCCCATGATGCCCTGCTCCATCTCTTCCCATGATGCCCTGCTCCCATCGCTTCCCATGATGCCCTGCTCCCATCTCATCCCATGATGCCCTGCTCCCATCTCATCCCATGATGCCCTGCTCCCATCTCATCCCATGATGCCCTGCTCCCATCTCATCCCATGATGCCCTGCTCCCAGCTCTTCCCATGATGCCCTGCTCTCCCTGTTAAAGACCTGATTCCATCGCCTCATGTTCTCCCCAGGGCGGTACAAAAGCATCTTGGCATAACCACTCTTCTGCCACTTCTCCCCCTTCCCCCCTCGCCCCCTCCTCACCCCCACCAGCCCAGGCCAGCTTTTCCTGTGTCACTGAGTTTGTTTAGCCTGGAAATACAAGGGCCGGGGTCAGCCTTTGTTGGCATTTGCCTCGGATCCGCGCGCATAACATTTGTGTTTGTGACTGTTTGACAAATTGACTAATGACTGCCTTGAGGAGGATTGCCAGACCAGACGGCCCTGCTTGGCCTCTCCGGCCCGCCGCTGGATGGGCCGAGTCCTGGGGCTCCGGGGCTCCGGGGCTCCGGGGCTCCTGGGCTCCTGGGCTCCTGGGCTCGGCCTTCCCAGACACGAGCAGAAAAGAAAACCCAAATAAATCAATATGTATACACACACATCCCCTCGGGGCTGTGACTCACACCCACACGCCTCCAGCGAGGAAGGAAGGTGTAGGCCCTCCCTCTCTCCACTGGTCCGGTGAAAACAGAGTTTATTGGGTTTTAATCCATTCAAAGGGACAAATGTGGAGCGAGGAGGGCGAGCAGCACTCATTAAGTTATATTTGGTAATGTTCCCCTAAAAAATGCCCTATATGCGGCGTCGGAGCGTCCACTGAGGCCTGGCACCGCATGGGAGCTAGGGAGCTCGCTCAAGGGGAGCTCTTCCAAGGGAGCTGCGCCCATTCCCAATCATTGTTTTTCGCTTATTCTCTTTTTCATAGAACTGTCTCTGGGCTCAATTTGCAAACGTTTTGGTAAAATAATTTCAGATTTGAATCAGAAAGCAGGGTGCACCTGCTGGTGAATGGCGTGGCGCCATGAGACGTGCATTTCAGAGAATTCCATCATCCGGCCTCTCTGCCGCATTTCTGCTGTTTTTCGGATGACTGCGATCTGAAACTTGATGCCGTTATTGTGGACATATTGGAGCGGTTCTGTACAAATCGCTGACCTGTGTGGATCGTGGTGGGCCTGTCCTCTGTGGCAGCAGGCTGCTCCCAGGGGGCCTGCCCTCTGTGGCAGCAGCCTGCTCCCAGGGGGGCCTGCCCTCTGTGGCAGCAGCCTGCTCCCAGGGGGGCCTGCCCTCTGTGGCAGCAGCCTGCTCCCAGGGGGGCCTGTACTCTGTGGTAGCAGGCTGCTCCCAGGGGGACTGCGCTCTGTGGCAGCAGGCTGCTCCCAGGGGGACTGCGCTCTGTGGCAGTAGGCTGCTCCCAGGGGGCTGCGCTCTGGCAGCAGGCTTCTCCCAGGGGGGCTGCGCTCTGTGGCAGAAGGCTGCTCCCAAGGGAGCCTGCGCTCTGTGGCAGAAGGCTGCTCCCAGGGGGACTGTGCTCTGTGGCAGCAGGCTGCTCCCAGGGGGCCTGCGCTCTGTGGCAGCAGGCTCCTCCCAGGGGGGTCTGTACTCTGTGGTAGCAGGCTGCTCCCAGGGGGACTCTCCCAGGGGGACTGCGCTCTGTGGCAGCAGGCTGCTCCCAGGGGGCCTGCCCTCTGTGGCAGCAGCCTGCTCCCAGGGGGGTCTGACTCTGTGGCAGCAGGCTGCTCCCAGGGGAGCCTGCGCTATGTGGCAGCAGGCTGCTCCCAGGGGAGCCTGCGCTATGTGGCAGCAGGCTGCTCCCAGGGGGACTGCGCTCTGTGGCAGCAGGCTGCTCCCAGGGGGACTGCGCTCTGTGGCAGCAGGCTGCTCCCAGGGGGACTGCGCTCTGTGGCAGCAGGCTGCTCCCAGGGGGACTGCGCTCTGTGGCAGCAGGCTGCTCCCAGGGGAGCCTGTACTCTGTGGTAGCAGGCTGCTCGCAGGGGGACTGCGCTCTGTGGCAGCAGGCTGCTCCCAGGGGGACTGCGCTCTGTGGCAGTAGGCTGCTCCCAGGGGGCTGCGCTCTGGCAGCAGGCTTCTCCCAGGGGGGGGCTGCGCTCTGTGGCAGAAGGCTGCTCCCAAGGGAGCCTGCGCTCTGTGGCAACAGGCTGCTCCCAGGGGGCCTTCCCTCTGTGGCAGCAGCCTGCTCCCAGGGGGCCTTCCCTCTGTGGCAGCAGCCTGCTCCCAGGGGGGTCTGTACTCTGTGGCAGCAGGCTGCTCCCAGGGGAGCCTGCGCTATGTGGCAGCAGGCTGCTTCCAGGGAGCCTGTGCTCTGTGGCAGCAGGCTGCTCCCAGGGGGACTGCGCTCTGTGGCAGCAGGCTGCTCCCAAGGGGGCCTGCCCTCTGTGGCAGCAGCCTGCTCCCAAGGGGGCCTGCCCTCTGTGGCAGCAGCCTGCTCCCAAGGGGGCCTGTCCTCTGTGGCAGCAGCCTGCTCCCAAGGGGGCCTCCCCTCTGTGGCAGCAGCCTGCTCCCAAGGGGGCCTGCCCTCTGTGGCAACAGCCTGCTCCCAAGGGGGCCTGCCCTCTGTGGCAGCAGCCTGCTCCCAAGGGGGCCTGCCCTCTGTGGCAGCAGCCTGCTCCCAAGGGGGCCTGCGCTCTGTGGCAGCAGGCTGCTCCCAGGTGGACTGCGCTCTGTGGCAGCAGGCTGCTCCCAGGGGGTCTGTGCTCTGTGGCAGCAGGCTGCTCCCAGGGGGTCTGTGCTCTGTGGCAGCAGGCTGCTCCCAGGGGGTCTGCGCTCTGTGGCAGCAGGCTGCTCCCAGGGGGTCTGTGCTCTGTGGCAAAAGGCTGCTCCCAGGGGGCTGCGCTCTGTGGCAGCAGGCTGGTCCCTGGGAGCCTGCACTCTGTGGCAGCAGGCTGCTCCCAGGGGGTCTGTGCTCTGTGGCAGAAGGCTGCTCCCAGGGGGCCTGTGCTCTGTGGCAACAGCCTTCTCCCAAGGGGCCTGCGCTCTGTGGCAGCAGCAGGCTGCTCCCAATGGGCCTGCGCTCTGGCACCAAGCTGGGTCTGCTCTCTGTGTCAGCAGGCTTCTCCCAGGGGGGCCTGCGCTCTGTGGCAGCAGGCTGCTTCCAGGGGAGCATGCGCTCTGTGGCAGCAGGCTGCTTCCAGGGGGCCTGCACTATGTGGCAGCAGGCTGCTTCCAGGGGGCCTGCGCTCTGTGGCAGCAGGCTGCTCCCAGGGGGCCTGCGCTCTGTGGCAGCAGGCTGCTCCCATGGGGCCTGCACTCTGTGGCTGTAGGCTTCTCCCTGTGGGCCTGCGCTCTGTGGCAGCAGCAGGCTGCTCCCAAGGGGCCCGCATTCTGTGGTAGCAGCAGGCTGCTCCCAATGGGCCTGCGCTCTGGCAGCAAGCTGGGTCTGGGCTCTGTGGCAGCAGGCTGTTCCCAGGGGGGCCTGCGCTCTGTGGCAGAAGGCTGCTCCCAAGGGATCATGGGCTCTGTGGCAGCAGGTTGCTCTCAAGGGGCCTGTGCTCTGTGGCAGCAGGCCACTCCCAGGGGGTCTACACTCTGTGGCAGCAGACTTCTCCCTGTGGGCCTGCGCTCTGTGGCAGCAATCTTCTCCCAAGGGGCCTGCGCTCTGTGGCAGCAGCAGGCTGCTCCCAATGGACCTGCGCTCTGGCAGCAAGCTGGGTCTGCTCTCTGTGGCAGCAGGCTTCTCCCAGGGGGGCCTGCGCTCTGTGGCAGAAGGCTGCTCCCAAGGGAGCATGCGCTCTGTGGCAGCAGGCTGCTCCCAGGGGAGCATGCGCTCTGTGGCAGCAGGCTGCTCCCAGGAGGCCTGCACTATGTGGCAGCAGGCTGCTCCCAGGGGGCCTGCGCTCTGTGGCAGCAGGCTGCTCCCAGGAGACTTGTGCTATGTGGCAGCAGGCTGCTTCTAGGGGGCCTGCGCTATGTGGCAGCAGGCTGCTTCCAGGGGGCCTGCGCTATGTGGCAGCAGGCTGCTTCCAGGGGGCCTGCGCTATGTGGCAGCAGGCTGCTTTCAGGGGGCCTGCGCTATGTGGCAGCAGGCTGCTTCCAGGGGGCCTGCGCTATGTGGCAGCAGGCTGCTCCCAGGGGGCCTGCGCTCTGTGGCAGCAGGCTGCTCCCATGGGGCCTGCGCTCTGTGGCTGTAGGCTTCTCCCTGTGGGCCTGCGCTCTGTGGCAGCAAGCTTCTCCCAAGGGGCCTGCGCTCTGTGGCAGCATCAGGCTGCTCCCAAGGGGCCCGCACTCTGTGGCAGCAGCAGGCTGCTCCCAATGGGCCTGCGCTCTGGCAGCAAGCTGGGTTTGCGCTCTGTGGCAGCAGGCTTCTCCCAGGGGGGCCTGCGCTCTGTGGCAGAAGGCTGCTCCCAAGGGAGCATGCGCTCTGTGGCAGCAGGCTGCTCCCAGGGGAGGGGGCCTGCGCTCTGTGGCAGTAGGCTGCTCCCAGGGGACCTGCACTCTGTGGCAGTAGGCTGCTCCCATGGGGCCTGCGCTCTGTGGCAGTAGGCTGCTCCCAGGGGGCTGCGCTCTGGCAGCAGGTTGCTCTCAATGGGCCTGTGCTCTGTGGCAGCAGGCCACTCCCAGGGGGTCTACACTCTGTGGCAGCAGGCTGCTCCCAGGGGAGCATGCGCTCTGTTGCAGCAGGCTGCTCCCAGGAGGCCTGCGCTATGTGGCAGCAGGCTGCTTCCAGGGGACCTGCGCTCTGTGGCAGCAGGCTGCTTCCAGGGGGCCTGCGCTCTGTGGCAGCAGGCTGCTTCCAGGGGGCCTGCGCTCTGTGGCAGCAGGCTGCTCCCAGGGGGCCTGCGCTCTGTGGCAGCAGGCTGCTCCCAATGGGCCTGCGCTCTGGCATTCAAGCTGGGTCTGCGCTCTGTGGCAGCAGGCTTCTCCCAGGGGGGCCTGCGCTCTGTGGCAGAAGGCTGCTCCCAATGGAGCATGCGCTCTGTGGCAGCAGGCTGCTCCCAGGGGAGCATGCGCTCTGTGGCAGCAGGCTGCTCCCAGGGGAGCATGCGCTCTGGCAGCAGGCTGCTCCCAGGGGAGCATGCGCTCTGTGGCAGCAGGCTGCTCCCAGGAGGCCTGCGCTATGTGGCAGCAGGCTGCTTCCAGGGGGCCTGCGCTCTGTGGCAGCAGGCTGCTCCCAGGAGGCCTGCGCTATGTGGCAGCAGGCTGCTTCCAGGGGGCCTGCGCTCTGTGGCAGCAGGCTGCTTCCAGGGGGCCTGCGCTCTGTGGCAGCAGGCTGCTTCCAGGGGGCCTGCGCTCTGTGGCAGCAGGCTGCTCCCAGGGGGCCTGCGCTCTGTGGCAGCAAGCTGCTCCCATGGGGCCTGCGCTCTGTGGCAGTAGGCCGCTCCCAGGGGGCTGTGCTCTGTGGCAGCAGGCTGCTCTGTGGCAGCAGGCTGCTCCCAGGGGAGCCTGCGCTCTGTGGCAGTAGGCTGCTCCCAGGGGAGCCTGCGTTCTGTGGCAGCAGGCTGCTCCCAGGGGGCTGCACTCTGCAGCAGCAGGCTGCTCCAAGGGGGTCTGCGCTCAGGCAGCAGGCTGCTCGCAGGGGTTTGCGCTCTGTGGCAGCAGACTGCTCCCAGGGGGCCTGCGCTCTGTGGCAGCAGGCTGCTTCCATGGGGCCTGCGCTCTGTGGCAGTAGGCTGCTCCCAGGGGGACCTGCGCTCTGGCAGCAGGTTGTTCTCAAGGGGCCTGTGCTCTGTGGCAGCAGGCCACTCCCAGAGGGTCTACACTCTGTGGCAGCAGGCTTCTCCCTGTGGGCCTGCGCTCTGTGGCAGCAATCTTCTCCCAAGGGGCCTGCGCTCTGTGGCAGCAGCAGGCTGCTCCCAATGGGCCTGCGCTCTGTGGCAGCAGCAGGCTGCTCCCAATGGGCCTGCGCTCTGGCAGCAAGCTGGGTCTGCTCTCTGTGGCAGCAGGCTTCTCCCAGGGGGGCCTGCGCTCTGTGGCAGAAGGCTGCTCCCAAGGCAGCATGCGCTCTGTGGCAGCAGGCTGCTCCCAGGGGGCCTGCGCTCTGTGGCAGCAGGCTGCTCCCAGGGGGCCTGCGCTCTGTGGCAGCAGGTTGCTCCCAGGAGGCCTGTGCTATGTGGCAGCAGGCTGCTTCCAGGGGGCCTGCGCTCTGTGGCAGCAGGCTGCTTCCAGGGGGCCTGCGCTCTGTGGCAGCAGGCTGCTTGCAGGGGGCCTGCGCTCTGTGGCAGCAGGCTGCTCCCAGGGGGCCTGCGCTCTGTGGCAGCAGGCTGCTCCCATGGGGCCTGCGCTCTGTGGCTGTAGGCTTCTCCCTGTGGGCCTGCGCTCTGTGGCAGCAAGCTTCTCCCAAGGGGCCTGCGCTCTGTGGCAGCAGCAGGCTGCTCCCAAGGGGCCCGCACTCTGTGGCAGCAGCAGGCTGCTCCCAATGGGCCTGCGCTCTGGCAGCAAGCTGGGTCTGCGCTCTGTGGCAGCAGGCTTCTCCCAGGGGGGGCCTGCGCTCTGTGGCAGAAGGCTGCTCCCAAGGGAGCATGTGCTCTGTGGCAGCAGGCTGCTCCCAGGGGGCCTGCGCTCTGTGGCAGCAGGCCGCTCCCAGGGGGCCTGCGCTCTGTGGCAGCAGGCTGTTCCCAGGGGGCTGGCGCTCTGTGGCAGCAGGCTTCTCCCATGGGGCCTGCGCTCTGTGGCAGTAGGCTGCTCCCAGGGGGCTGCGCTCTGGCAGCAGGTTGCTCTCAATGGGCCTGTGCTCTGTGGCAGCAGGCCACTCGCAGGGGGTCTACACTCTGTGGCAGCAGGCTGCTCCCAGGGGAGCATGTGCTCTGTTGCAGCAGGCTGCTCCCAGGAGGCCTGCGCTATGTGGCAGCAGGCTGCTTCCAGGGGGCCTGCGCTCTGTGGCAGCAGGCTGCTCCCAGGGGGCCTGCGCTCTGTGGCAGCAGGCTGCTCCCAATGGGCCTGCGCTCTGGCATTCAAGCTGGGTCTGTGCTCTGTGGCAGCAGGCTTCTCCTAGGGGGGCCTGCGCTCTGTGGCAGAAGGCTGCTCCCAATGGAGCATGCGCTCTGTGGCAGCAGGCTGCTCCCAGGGGAGCATGCGCTCTGTGGCAGCAGGCTGCTCCCAGGGGAGCATGCGCTCTGTGGCAGCAGGCTGATTCCAGGAGGCCTGCGCTATGTGGCAGCAGGCTGCTTCCAGCGGGCCTGCGCTCTGTGGCAGCAGGCTGCTCCCAGGAGGCCTGCGCTCTGTGGCAGCAGGCTGCTCCCAGGAGGCCTGCGCTATGTGGCAGCAGGCTGCTTCCAGGGGGCCTGCGCTCTGTGGCAGCAGGCTGCTCCCAGGGGGCCTGCGCTCTGTGGCAGCAGGCTGCTCCCATGGGGCCTGCGCTCTGTGGCAGTAGGCCGCTCCCAGGGGGCTGTGCTCTGTGGCAGCAGGCCGCTCCCAGGGGAGCCTGCGCTCTGTGGCAGTAGGCTGCTCCCAGGGGAGCCTGCGCTCTGTGGCAGCAGGCTGCTCCCAGGGGGCTGCACTCTGCGGCAGCAGGCTGCTCCAAGGGGGTCTGCGCTCTGTGGCAGCAGGCTGCTCCCAGGGGGCTGCACTCTGCGGCAGCAGGCTGCTCCAAGGGGGTCTGCGCTCTGTGGCAGGCTGCTCGCAGGGGTTTGCGCTCTGTGGCAGGCTGCTCCCACGGGTTTGCGCTCTGTGGCAGGCTGCTCCCACGGGTCTGCACTCTGTGGCAGCAGGCTGCTCCCAGGGAGCTGCGCTCTGTGGGGCAGGCTGCTCCTAGGGGGCTGCGCTCTGTGGGGCAGGCTGCTCCTAGGGGGCTGCGCTCTGTGGGAGCAGGCTGCTCCTAGGTGGCTGCGCTCTGTGGGAGGAGGCTGCTCCTAGGTGGCTGCGCTCTGTGGGAGGAGGCTGCTCCTAGGGGGCTGCGCTCTGTGGCAGCAGGCTGCTCCTAGGGGGCTGCGCTCTGTGGGAGCAGGCTGCTTCTAGGGGGCTCTGTTCTGTGGCAGGCTGCTCCTAGGGGGCTGCGCTCTGTGGCAGCAGGCTGCTCCTAGGGGGCTGCGCTCTGGGCTGAAGGCTGCTCCTAGGGGGCTCTGCCCTGTGGCAGGCTGCTCCTAGGGGGCTGCGCTCTGGGCTGAAGGCTGCTCCTAGGGGGCTCTGCCCTGTGGCAGGCTGCTCCTAGGGGGCTCTGCTCTGTGGGAGCAGGCTGCTCCTAGGGGGCTGCGCTCTGTGGGAGCAGGCTGCTCCTAGGTGGCTGCGCTCTGTGGGAGGAGGCTGCTCCTAGGTGGCTGCGCTCTGTGGGAGGAGGCTGCTCCTAGGGGGCTGCGCTCTGTGGCAGCAGGCTGCTCCTAGGGGGCTGCGCTCTGTGGGAGCAGGCTGCTTCTAGGGGGCTCTGTTCTGTGGCAGGCTGCTCCTAGGGGGCTGCGCTCTGTGGCAGCAGGCTGCTCCTAGGGGGCTGCGCTCTGGGCTGAAGGCTGCTCCTAGGGGGCTCTGCCCTGTGGCAGGCTGCTCCTAGGGGGCTGCGCTCTGGGCTGAAGGCTGCTCCTAGGGGGCTCTGCCCTGTGGCAGGCTGCTCCTAGGGGGCTCTGCTCTGTGGCAGGCTGCTCCGTGAGTCCGGGCACCAGCTCTAAGCTACAAGCAGACTCCCCTCTGCTTTCTCTGGTGTGGTGAATGTCCATTCTGTGCCTCCTCATTTAAGCACTAGGGGGCAGTGCAGCTGTTAAACTGCTTTCGCGGCTGATATTTCATGCTCTGCAGTTGAAAATGACATTCCCTTTTCACTCTGAGTTTTTGGAGTTCTTAGCAGAACCCCGATTCTTAACGTTTACCACAAAGTGTGTATGTTGTGCACTGTGAAAAGTGCTCGTGTGTTCTGGATGTTAGTGCTGCTGTCTAAAGCCTAGCGTGTGAGGCGCACCCCCGAGAACCGCCGATTGGGAGATAAGATAGTGCTGCTGTTAGTCCTCTTCTGAGTGTGTAACATCTGCATAAACACCCTGAGCTATAGTTGTGCTCTAACCTCTGTGTACCCCGGCGGACAGCTCTGCCGGCTGAGGCCCTGGTGTGCGAGATCTTGCAGAACGAGGGATAGCAAGTCCGCCACGCCTGGACGGTGTCACCTGCCTTGGGCTAATTCCAGTCACCCAACAAGCGGAATGCCTTCCATAGACTTCAATTGGATCTCCCGCGCGAATAAAGCCCCCCTTTTCGGTTTCCAGTGGATCACTGTCCACCTCCGTGGAGACTTAGCGGGGTGAAAGGGGTGCACGCCTGAGTAGAGGCTCCGCGTGGGGGAGCTGGACCTTTGGCCTGAGAATAGCTGCTTGGCGGCGTGGGGGAGTAACGCCGACAGCTAAGTTCGCCTCTTGGCGCTACATGAGCGATGTGTGTATAATGATGAAGAGCGTTGAAGACCCACGTGTAGCCGCTTCCATGTGACCCCAATATCCCCTCCCCCCTGTAGAGCACCAGGATTTGATGTTCACCTGTAGACTCCCGGTTTCCCACAGCCATTCACCCCCAGATACTCGGTGTAGACCCAGAACCTTAGCACCTCAGCCCCTCACCATGGACTGTGCCGCCCGCCACGCATTCACTCACAGCTGTGGGCTAGCAGCCCTATGCCCTGGCTTTAAGTGGGCCGGGGCTCCAACAGAGCTTCGAGACTGGGCTCCCAAAAGTCCCCTGCTACCCCAGCTATCGATGCGGCTAGAAGCCAAGGCCTTCTTTGTATAAAGCCTGAAGCTGTTGCTCGCGCACGAGAGCCTCTTTCTAAATGGTGCCACCGACCCTTGCCCCAGCCGCCAGTAAGGGCACTCCCCGCAGAGAGTCCCCCTTCGATTTCGGGTGCCAGTTAAAGCACTGGCTATGCCCCAAATAAGAGACCCTTGTGTATACCTCCATCCAGACATCCCAACTACGGACGGTCCAGTCGCCATGAAGTCATGCACCCCGAGCCAGAGACCCCTGGGCAGGCGTCCAGCTGTGCACCCCTGCAGTGTCACACAAGAGCCCTGGTACACCTGCAGCACACCCCCAAGAAGAGAGCCCCGTGTGGCCCTCCTGCAGCAATCCCCCCTCCCCCAATAAGAGAGCCCTGCGTGGTCCTCCTGCAGCACCCCCCCCCCCCCCCCGCCCCCTCTCCCCCAATAAGAGAGCCCTGCGTGGCCCTCCTGCAGCACCCCCCCCCCAATAAGAGAGCCCTGCGTGGCCCTCCTGCAGCACCCCCCCTCCCCCTCTCCCCCAATAAGAGAGCCCTGCGTGGCCCTTCTGCAGCACCCCCCCCCCAATAAGAGAGCCCTGCGTGGCCCTCCTGCAGCACCCCCCCCCCCAATAAGAGAGCCCTGCGTGGCCCTCCTACAGCACTCCCCCCCCCTCCCCCAATAAGAGAGCCCTGCGTGGCCCTCCTGCAGCACCCCCCCCCCTCTCCCCCAATAAGAGAGCCCTGCGTGGCCCTCCTGCAGCAACCACCCCCCCCCCCATTAAGAGAGCCCCGTGTGGCCCTCCTGCAGCAACCCCCCCTCCCCAAATAAGAGAGCCCTGCGTGGCCCTCCTGCAGCAACCACCCCCCCAATAAGAGAGCCCCGGGTGGCCCTCCTGCAGCACCCCCCCCCCCCGCACCTCAATAAGAGAGCCCCGCGTGGCCCTCCTGCAGCAACCACCCCCCCAATAAGAGAGCCCCGTGTGGCCCTCCTGCAACACCCCCCCCCGTCCCCCAATAAGAGAGCCCCGTGTGGCCCTCCTGCAGCACCCCCCCCGTCCCCCAATAAGAGAGCCCCGTGTGGCCCTCCTGCAGCACCCCCCCCCCGTCCCTCAATAAGAGAGCCTGCGTGGCCCTCCTGCAGCAACCCCCCCCTCCCCAAATAAGAGAGCCCCGCGTGGCCCTCCTGCAGCAACCCCCCCTCCCCAAATAAGAGAGCCCCGCGTGGCCCTCCTGCAGCAACCCCCCCCCCGCCCCTCAATAAGAGAGCCCTGCGTGGCCCTCCTGCAGCAACCCCCCCTCCCCAAATAAGAGAGCCCCGCGTGGCCCTCCTGCAGCAACCCCCCCCCCCCCCCGTCCCTCAATAAGAGAGCCCTGCGTGGCCCTCCTGCAGCACCCCCCCCCCAATAAGAGAGCCCCGTGTGGCCCTCCTGCAGCACCCCCCCCCCCCGTCTCCCAATAAGAGAGCCCCGCGTGACCCTAATGTCCGTGTAAGGGACGCAAACTGGAAAGCGCCGGTCTCGGAAGTTGCTTATTTCGGGGTCAGGTGAGGGGCGAGTCGGGGTTGCGGCAGAAACTGCTTCCCTGTTGAAAACGGGGCCCCCACACCCCCTACTCTTCCCGTTACCCGCCGCAACCGGAATGCGCCATGGTGGGATTAAGGGGGGAAGGTGTGGGGGGGGGGTGTCTGCAAACACACCAACAATTAACCACATGTGCAATATATTTATCTACAAATACACCCCAAAAGCAGCCCCGTGTCACACAGCAGAACAGCCTAGGAATGCAAGTGCAAAACTGTACAACACATACATTGGGATGATTGCACACAAGGCAGGTGCGACTACAATGCATGTATGTATGTATAAGTGCTGGACACTTGGGACGCAGCCAGATTTGGGGTAGGTTCCTAGAACTCGCATGAGAATGTCCACTGCCATATATATATATACCTTCTGACGTCCCCCCTCCTGTGGTGAATCTTGCGATATACGTTTCTAGCGCTTCTTGTTTTCATTGAGCTGCTTTTCCTGATGCATGTTTTTCTGGTATCGGTTGTGACTGTACATTTAATAAAACCTACATGTAAAGGGTCACTGCACCACACGTCGGAATAAAGCAGAACGCGGATGAAATCCCGAGGACAGGCGGTGTCCATTCTCCCGCGCCGCTGGGCTGGGGGCGAGGGGGGGGGGGGTATGGGCTCCTCGGTGACTTGCCCGGGGTACGGGGGGCTGCACAGGGCCACGTTTACACCGTCCGCGAACCCGCCGGACGCACAGTCATCCGCGCGTTTTACCGAAACGACCGGCGCGGCGCCCTCCCAGTCTAGGCGCTTTGTTTTTCAGCGGTGCCCCCTCCCACTCTAGGCGCTTTGTTTTTCAGCGGTGCGCCCTCCCACTCTAGGCGCTTTGTTATTCGGCGGTGCGCCGTATTGTTTTTATCTCGTACTTTTAGGTTTTTTATCTCGTTCTTTTTACTTTTTTCTTTCGTTGGAATAGTCTTCGTTTCCCGTGTTTTTCTCCCGTGTCGCTCTGCTTTCATTCTTTCGTTTTCCAGCACGTGATGTATTTCAGCCTGGGGGGTTTGGGGGGAATGCGTTGTGCTTTTATATTTCGTTTCCCTCCGCCGAGTCTTCTTTCCTGTGTTGGAGTGTATTTCGTATTCCTGAGTTATATCCCTGGAATTTTCTCGCGGGGTTTTCCCCCGTTTTTCGCCCCCGACTCCCTTATTTTTCTGGGTGGGTTTGATTTCTGTTTTCCCGAATCTCCCCCTATGTTCTGCTTTCGTTCCTTTCGCCCTCGCCCTTCTGTGGCGCCGATTACGGGGTGTCTTTCTTGCCCCCCCCCCCCCCCCCCGATTCGCCTCCCCATCCCCCGGTTTCCATCGCTTGATGCGGGTTTTCCTCCCTTTTCGCGGGACTTTGTCCCACACCCGTTTAGGATGTTTGTGCTCCTTTGGTGCATTTTCGGTGAATCGCTGCACGTCTGATACTAGTGAGCGCGCGTCCTCCCCCGGCGATTGCCCCCACCTTGCGCGTGTGATAATAGTGAGCGCGCGTCCTCCCCCGGTGATTGCCCCCACCTTGCGCGTGTGATAATAGTGAGCGCGCGTCCTCCCCCGGTGATTGCCCCCACCTTGCGCGTGTGATAATAGTGAGCGCGCGTCCTCTTTCACGCCCCGGTGATTCATGGAACCGTGTAAATTGTATTTTTACCGCGCAAAGTCATTTTGAACTGAGTGCAAAATCACTTTTTCGCAGTGCAAATTCCCTTTGAACCGGGCTACTATTGCATGATTCGGCCCGTAGTTTCTTTTCCTTTTGACATAAGTGTCTTAGTCCTTGGAGCCGACATTTCTCTTCATGTCTTTAATATTCAGAATTGTTATTCTTCACAAATAACCCCCGGACTGCGCCGGGTCCGCGGACGGGCACGTGCCCCACTTTAAGTACACTCTGGGCCCGATTCATGGAGTACTATGTGCTCTGCACTGCCAGCATGCGCTTTGCACGCACTTTGCACGGTTCCATGCATCAGGGACTGTCGGGGTTTGTGTCGGCAGTGCAAGGTCACTTTCTGCCGGGCGAATATCCCACGAATCGGCCCTGGGTGTGCCCCCACGCAAGGAGCGGGGGGATTCGAGAAGCAGAGCGGACCCTCGCCCGAATCATCGAGGATTCAATCGCGCGCGTAGAATATTCCGGCGGCTTCCGCTGTCGGGGTCCCGGGGATGGCGGCTACATTTTGGGGAGCTTTTTTTGTTTCTTCTTCGAATGTTGACTTCATTTTATATCTTCCATGAAATACTGGACGAAAAGGCGCCCCTAAGTCTAAACAAAATGCTTTTGTCGGGTGCAAGTTGCAAGTCAACTTGGTTTTCATTTTAATAAATAAATGCCCGAACCCCCTATCCCAGAGAGGGGGCGCGAGGCAGCGGGACACACCCTAGAAACGGCCTCTATCTACGCGTGTCCCTTTATCGTCCAAACTGCGGGGTTGCTATCGCGTTCCCGGGGATGAGGGGTTAACCTGGTGCACGCAGGTGTCTACAGCAGGCGCATTATCCCGCCGAGCTAGGCTATGCCTTTAGATAAGAATTCAAGTTTGCCCCGGGTCATCTGTTGGTGGGTCCGCGAACCCGAGGCAATACCCGGTGCCTTGGATCTCCGAGGGGGGGTCACAGGGAATCCCCCTCCCCATTTTCAAACGACGACCCCCCCCCCCCCAATAGAAGCGCAGGACGCATTTACATAAAAACGAACTGTTTTTCCGTCACACTTGCGAATGACCCAAATGAATTGCAACAAGGAATTGCACACTAAACATTTTTATTATTATTTAGAAAACGAATCGTTCATTTAAAAGGTTTAGTTCTCAACACGAAACAAAGCTGTCTTTTTTTTACAAATATTTCCGATTTGAAGAAATGACTCCTAATAAACGTGAACTCTGCTATTCTCCAGCAGGGCCGAGTGTCCGGGTCACAGCCCCAAACGGAGCCCGGCTCTCTAGGACTCTTGCTTATAGCGCCCAGCATAGTGCGTCATGCAGCGCTAGGGCACTCGAGGGAGCAGACCCCCTCCCCGCCATCCCAGGGAAGCGCCTGCACTGGGCTCGCAGGGGCCTGGACTCCACCTTAATTATATGAGAACCCCAAAAAGTGTTTTTGAGTTTGTGCTGCGGGGGCAGGTACAGTTTCCGCTGGGGTTTGGGGGGTCGTTAATGGTTTCATTGCGAGTCGTGTCATCTACGCTGCACTGGCGAGGGAGTGCTTGACATTGGTGTGGGGGCGCCCCAATCTCTGCGTGCCAGTTGCGTCCGTTCCTTGGGTTCCTGGGGTGCCTTTGTTCGGGGGTGTCTTGGGCTTGCCTTGCACATTGGGTCGGAGAGAGTGGCCGTGGCGGGAGGGAGGGATTTGTGTCTGGGGCCCCCTGCAGCCATTGTAACTGGGAAGCACTTGGGCGTAATTATGGGGGGGACAGGAGGTTTTGTCCCCCCCCCCCAACTTCTGTGGCATGCCTTTTTGTCCCCCCATCTTTTGGAGGGAGGGCAGAGGGCCGCCATCATCAATTATGTAATTGGACAGTGCAACCCCGGCTGGGGTGCCCAGCCTCATTACATAATGCAGAGATGCCAGGCAGCCGTGCTGCAACACATTCAAGGCCAGGATGCCCTGCATGGCTCAGTCCCTCACCCTGCCTGGCCTGACTGAAAGTCAGCAGCCAGGGTGCTGAACTGGGTGCTGCAGGGCTTGGCGCCTGTGCTGCCAACGCAGCACAGAGAATCGTTTTCCGGCTTTGTGTTTGTGCGACAAATAGACAGGAACTAGGAAGCTCATTAAAGTAGCTGGTTTCTGTCCGGAGGTGCGGGAGTGCGAAGAGGTTAGGTCGGTGTAAGATGAGACGTGGCCCGACCGGCATTTGAAAGCAGAGCAGAAGGGAATTAAAAAAAAAAATGTGGGCTGACCCTAGTGAGGGCGCATGCCACATTTGGACAACGTGAGCTGAGCTCACAGTACACATTAAGGCCCCAGGTATGAAGACACACTAAGAATAACACATGGTGCATTCTCTGCGTCAGGCCAGGGCTCTGCAACGCCTCTAAAATTAGTCTTGCCACTTTTCAGATGCTACTAAAGCACCACCATCCTAATTACTAAATGAAGTTAGCGGAAGGAGCGCCCTCCCCAAGTAGAGTGGAAACAGTCAAGCAGCGAAAACCTGTGACCCAAAACTGTCCTACTCTGCAATTTCTGTTAAATGAATTTGAGTACTATACGCCTTCCAAACATGGTCAACTTTTGTTAAGCAGTTTTTGCTCTAGGTGCGCAGAAGGAACCGTATGGGATTTTGTGTTAAAAGCAGACTTTTAGGAGCCCTGTATAACTTTTCCCCCTGCCACCAAAAATAATCTTCACCAAACTGGCAAAAAGTATTTCGAGTTTTGCAGACACTTTTTCAGGACGGTTTGGTGCAAATTAGTAAATGGGCGTCATGGTTCAGGTTACAGGCCACTAAAAACTGCTTCATTTACCAAACTAAGCAGAGGAGTATCCAGCATTGTAAGAGTGTGGTGGGAGGAGGGGAGCAACAAAATGCAGTGTGCGGAATTCCACATGGTCTCATTGGCGCGCCAAACCTCCCACCCCTGTACAAATCAACTTTTCTGGTAACATTAGTGAAAGATGGCCTTTTAACACACAACACAAAGAGTAAAACTACAGGATCACCCCAGACGCAGGAAACTCATCTATTAGAGCTCTGCCCGGGCGCTCTGGGGCAAAATACATGCAAACCTCCTAATTATTATATGGATTGCACCAACAGAAGTGACTTCACAGAAAAGTACATTGCAAGGCGCATCATGGGTCCTTGATACTTGTAGGCACCATGGAAGTGACTTTAGAATAAGTTGCCATAAATAAGCCAACTGAAAAAATAACTTTGTGGTGCTACATACCTAAATTGCACTATTGTTATACGTAGAGCAACGCTATAGTCGGTTAGGCTTTTCCATTATAATACCATGAGACATTAACCTAAGCTTTGAAGTGAATCAGAATCACTTACAGAGCTGCAGATAAGGCACTATGTCATTAAATGACTTGCTCAGGATCACACACTTGGTTAAATGGTGAAACTGGGATGTGGACAATTTAAGCGACCGCGCACATCTTTCCAGGTTTAGTTAATATCGATATTTATTAAGGTTTTGCTTTACATTTCATGTGCTTAAATAATTATTTATAGCAATGCCTTGGAATCAAAACACATTACATAATAAACTAGCCTTTCATAGTAAACTAGCCATACACTATATACATTGTCATAGAAATATGTTGAGCAATGGGAGTATGGCTTTAGCTTTATTCTCCCCATCCTGCATGCAAAGTCACAATAGCACCATGTAGATTAATGTGAGCCTGACGAATCCCCATGGGGTTTCAAAGCCATAGTCATTATTTCATAAAAAATGCAACATTATGCACCCTTCTCACTTCTGCTCACTCCCTCCCATTCACATTTCTAAAGGGACATGAGTCCTTGCTAATAGTACCCCCCCCCCTCCCGTCAGTGCCTAATGGCTCACAATGTAATGCTCTGTTGATACAGAGCAACGTGAGGACTCTCTGCTGCCCGGAACTCCTTGGGACATTGTCCTGGCAGCAGGACATCTCTACCATTCGGAACGGGTAAGGTGTCCTGCTGCCAGGACAATGAGCGCGCTGAGCAGGAATTGCTCAGCACACATTGTCCTGCCAGCAGGACACCTTTGCCGTTGTGCGCCCTCTTTGATGTGCCAAATGGGAGAGGTGTCCCAATGACAAATGTCCCGGTCTGGCTCTTAAAAGAGCCACGGGGGGGCAGCCTGCCCCTCCTCCATCTCCCGCTCTGGACTCCACTGCTTGGAGCCATTCGAACACAGGAAAATATACCTTAATTCTAATCAGTCAGAATCATGTAGAAAAAAATCTCTCAGCACGTACACACATAAGGTGCTGTGCAGAACCCAAGTTTGGAGCTATATGGCATTTAGAAATTGATACCAAGTGTACTTGGTCACCCACTGCACTGCATTAACCGATGGCTTCTGCCTTTAAATGAAAGGAAAAATCAAGGGAATTGCTGACATTGCAGTGAATCTGTTCCTTTCGGCCATGGCTTTATAGTTCAGCTAGGTCAGGCCAATTTATCCCAAAATTGCAGGGGTCAGGGGGTGATAAAGTCTGGTCCGCTCAATGGACGTTGCACCACTGTTTCTATGACTTATTGTATATGTACATATAAATGTTGTGCGCACACATGTATGTCAATGGAGGTGCTGGGTGCATTTGTGTGTGAGTGAGAGTGTATGGAAGCATATGTGTGTTGACTTTTGTATCTGAATGAATGATAAATAATGTATTGTTTGTATGTTCTATTGGAATTAAGTTTGTTAATGTTATGTTGTATCACTGGGTGCATGGCAGGCCGGCTGAAGATGTGTGGGGGCCCAATTGAATTTTAACGATACACCACAGGTCTTATGAAAGTTCTAACATAGCGTCAGCAATGGACTCTTGTGGTGTAGTCGTCTAGAGTTATCCCTCAGGGATTTAGGTTGTTGGACCGAGGTACAAAATCACGGCGGAATTGACCGTACTCATTTTCGCTGCAAATAAGTTTTTACCTTGGTACAAAAAACCAAATCCATGTCCCATCAAACCACCAGTAGACCCATAAACCCCCCTACTTACCTTTTCTCCATCTGTCGCCTCACCTGTAACCTGCAGATCCAACACGGGTCAGATCTGACGCTGCAGGGACCCCTTTCTTCTTTTTTTTGTTGGGTCCCCTGCCACCAATGCTGAGGAAGCGGGGGATACCCCTACAACCTCTGAAGCCTAAAATACTAAACATGGGGAGCAGGGGACACCCCCACAACCGCAACTTCAGCTCTTCATGTTGAGTATCTTCGGCGTCAAACTAATGGTGGTGACCGAATTCAGTCCTATCTACCATTCAACCACATTTTTTTGATCAATTTGGCTGAAACAATCCCTAAGAGCTACCACCCGCCCTCCCTCCACCCCACACCTGTCCCCCCAACATTTTCAGCAAAGTTACTCCACTGTTTGGGGGCTACTCCGGGTCCGGGGTATTGCACTGTTTCTTCCCCCATTTGCTTGCTTGGTTCTTTCTTTTTCGGTTACTAAAATGGGCCTAAAGACATACTTTTCATGAAGCCCTGCTTGTGTTGGCTGACTTGGCTTCACTGGCCGTCTGTGCCCGACTAAGAGGCCAGATCTACACAAAAGGTTACTTCCTCTGGGGGGCCCCTGCCCTGTCTTTACTATGGGTTACTTCCTCTGGGGGCCCCCGCCCTGTCTATGATATAGCTTACTTCCTGTTGGGGCCCCTGCCCTGTCTTTACTATGGGTTACTTCCTCTGGGGGCCCCTGCCCTGTCTTTACTATGGGTTACTTCCTCTGGGGGCCCCACCCTGTCTTTGATATAGCTTACTTCCTGTGGGGGCCCCTGCCCTGTCTTTACTATGGGTTACTTCCTCTGGGGGCCCCTGCCCTGTCTTTACTATGGGTTACTTCCTCTGGGGGCCCCTGCCCTGTCTTTACTATGGGTTACTTCCTATGATGGCCCCTGCCCTGCCTTTACTATGGGTTACTTCCTCTGGGGGCCCCTACCCTATCTATGATATAGCTTACTTCCTGTGGGGGCCCCTGCCCTGTCTTTACTATGGGTTACTTCCTGTGGGGGCCCCTGCCCTGTCTTTACTATGTGTTACTTCCTGTGGGGGCCCCTACCCTGTCTATGATATAGCTTACTTCCTGTGGGGGCCCCTGCCCTGTATTTACTATGGGTTACTTCCTCTGGGGGCCCCTGCCCTGTCTTTACTATGGGTTACTTCCTCTGGGAGCCCCTGCCCTGTCTTTACTATGGGTTACTTCCTCTGGGGGCCCCTGCCCTGTCTTTACTATGGGTTACTTCCTCTGGGGGCCCCTGCCCTGTCTTTACTATGGGTTACTTCCTCTGGGGGCCCCTGCCCTGTCTTTACTATGGGTTACTTCCTCTGGGGGCCCGCCCTATCTTTGATATAGGTTACTTCCTGTGGGGGCCCCTGCCCTGTCTATGACATAGCTTACTTCCTGTGGGGGCCCCTGCCCTGTCTTTAGTATGGGTTACTTCCTCTGGGGGGGGGCCTGCCCTGTCTTTACTATGGGTTACTTCCTCTGGGGGCCCCCGCCCTGTCTTTACTATGGGTTACTTCCTCTGGGGGCTCCTGCCCTGTCTTTACTATGGGTTACTTCCTCTGGGGGCCCCTGCCCTGTCTTTACTATGGGTTACTTCCTCTGGGGGCCCCTGCCCTGTCTTTACTATGGGTTACTTCCTCTGGGGGCCCCCGCCCTGTCTTTACTATGGGTTACTTCCTCTGGGGGCCCCCGCCCTGTCTTTACTATGGGTTACTTCCTCTGGGGGCTCCTGCCCTGTCTTTACTATGGGTTACTTCCTCTGGGGGCCCCTGCCCTGTCTTTACTATGGGTTACTTCCTCTGGGGGCCCCCGCCCTGTCTATGATATAGCTTACTTCCTGTGGGGCCCCTGCCCTGTCTTTACTATTGGTTACTTCCTCTGGGGGCCCCTGCCCTGTCTTTACTATGGATTACTTCCTCTGGGGGCCCCTGCCCTGTCTTTACAATGGGTTACTTCCTCTGAGGGCCCCTGCCCTGTCTTTACTATGGGTTACTTCCTCTGGGGGCCCCGCCCTGTCTTTGATATAGGTTACTTCCTGTCGGGGCCCCTGCCCTGTCTATGATATAGCTTACTTCCTGTGGGGGCCCCTGCCCTGTCTTTACTATGGGTTACTTCCTCTGGGGGGCCGCTGCCCTGTCTTTACTATGGGTTACTTCCTCTGGGGGCCCCTGCCCTGTCTTTACTATGGGTTACTTCCTCTGGAGGCCCCTGCCCTGTCTTTACTATGGGTTACTTCCTCTGGGGGGCCCCCGCCCTGTTTTTACTATGGGTTACTTCCTCTGGGGGCCCCCGCCCTGTCTATGATATAGCTTACTTCCTGTGGGGCCCCTGCCCTGTCTTTACTATTGGTTACTTCCTCTGGGGGCCCCTGCCCTGTCTTTACTATGGGTTACTTCCTCTGAGGGCCCCTGCCCTGTCTTTACTATGGGTTACTTCCTCTGGGGGCCCCGCCCTGTCTTTGATGTAGGTTATTTCCTGTCAGGGCCCCTGCCCTGTCTATGATATAGCTTACTTCCTGTGGGGGCCCCTGCCCTGTCTTTACTATGGGTTACTTCCTCTGGGGGGCCCCTGCCCTGTCTTTACTATGGGCTACTTCCTCTGGGGGCCCCTGCCCTGTCTTCACTATGGGTTACTTCCTCTGGGGGCCCCTGCCCTGTCTTTACTATGGGTTACTTCCTCTGGGGGCCCCTTCCCTGTCTTTACTATGGGTTACTTCCTCTGGGGGCCCACCCTGTCTTTACTATGGGTTACTTCCTCTGGGGGCCCCTGTCCTGTCTTTACTATGGGTTACTTCCTCTGGGGGCCCCGCCCTGTCTTTGATATAGGTTACTTCCTGTGGGGGCCCCTGCCGTGTCTATGATATAGCTTACTTCCTGTGAGGGCCCTTGCCCTGTCTTTACTATGGGTTACTTCCTCTGGGGGGCCCCTGCCCTGTCTTTACTATGGGTTACCTCCTCTGGGGGCCCCGCCCTGTCTTTGATATAGGTTACTTCCTGTGGGGGGCCCCCGTCCTGTCTTTACTACGGGTTCATTCCTCTGGGGGCCCCCGCCCCCTCTCTTTGATATAGGTTACTTCCTCTGGGGGCCCCTGCCCTGTCTTTACTATGGGTTAATTCCTTTGGGGCCCCCGCCCTGTCTTTACTATGGGTTACTTCCTCTGGGTGCCCCTGCCCTGTCTTTACTATCGGTTACTTCCTCTGGGGGGCCCCTGCCCTGTCTTTACTATCGGTTACTTCCTCTGGGGGGCCCCACCCTTACTATGGGTTACTTCCTCTTGGGGCCCCCGCCCTGTCTTTACTATGGGTTACTTCCTCTGGGGGGCCCGCCCTGTCTTTACTATGAGTTACTTCCTCTGGGGGCCCCTGCCCTGTCTTTACTATGGGTTACTTCCTCTGGGGGGCCCCACCCTGTCTTTACTATGAGTTACTTCCTCTGGGGGCCCCTGCCCTGTCTTTACTATGGGTTACTACCTCTGGGTGCCCCCATAGGTTACTTCCTGTGGGGGCCCCAGTCCTTTCTTTACTATGGATTACTTCCTCTGGGGGACCCAACCCTGTCTTTGATATAGGTTACTTCCTCTGGGGGATCCAACCCTGTCTTTGATATAGGTTACTTCCTGTGGGGGCCCCTGCCATGTCTTTACTATGGGTTACTTCCTCTGGGGGGCCCCTGCCCTGTCTTTACTATGGGTTACTTCCTCTGGGGGCCCCCGCCCTGTCTTTACTATGGGTTACTTCCTCTGGGGGCCCCTGCCCTGTCTTTACTTTGGGGTACTTCCTCTGGGGGGCCCCGCCCTGTCTTTACTATGGGTTACTTCTTCTGGGGGGCCCGCCCTGTTTTGCCTATGGGTTACTTTTTCTGGGTGCCCCCATAGGTTATTTCTTCTCGGTGCCCCCATAGGTTACTTCCTCTGGGGGCCCTGCCCGGTCTTTACTATGGGTTACTTCCTCTGGGGGCCCCGCCCTGTCTTTACTATGGGTTACTTCCTCTGGGGGCCCCTGCCTTGTCTTTACTATGGGTTACTTCCTCTGGGGGCCCCTGCCCTGTCTTTACTATGGGTTCCTTCCTCTGGGGGCCCCTGCCCTGTCTTTACTATGGGTTCCTTCCTCTGGGGGCCCCTGCCCTGTCTTTACTATGGGTTACTTCCTGTGGGGGGCCCCGCCCTGTCTTTACTATGGATTACTTCCTCTGGGGGACCCTGTCCTGTCTTTGATATAGGTTACTTCCTGTGGGGGCCCCCACCCTGTCTTAACTATGGGTTAGTTCCTCTGGGGGGGCCCACCCTGTTTTGCCTATGGGTTACTTCCTCTGGGGGGCCCGCGCCCTGTCTTTACTATGGGTTACTTCCTGTGGGGGCCCCTGCCCTGTCTTTACTATGGGTTACTTCCTCTGGGGGGCCCCCGCCCTGTCTTTACTATGGGTTACTTCCTCTGGGGGCCCCTGCCCTGTATTTACTATGGGTTACTTCCTCTGGGGGCCCCTGCCCTGTCTTTACTATGGGTTACTTCCTCTGGGGGCCCGCCCTGTCTTTGATATAGCTTACTTCCTGTGGGGGCCCCTGCCCTGTCTTTACTCTGGGTTACTTCCTCTGGGGGCTCCTGCCCTGTCTTTACTATGGATTACTTCCTGTGGGGGGCCCTGCCCTGTTTTGCCTATGGATTACTTCCTCTGGGGGCCCCGCCCTGTCTATGATATAGCTTACTTCCTGTGGGGCCCCTGCCCTGTCTTTACTATTGGTTACTTCCTCTGGGGGCCCCTGCCCTGTCTTTACTATGGGTTACTTCCTCTGGGGCCCCTGCCCTGTCTTTACTATGGGTTACTTCCTCTGAGGGTCCCTGCCCTGTCTTTGATGTAGGTTATTTCCTGTCAGGGCCCCTGCCCTGTCTATGATATAGCTTACTTCCTGTGGGGCCCCCTGCCCTGTCTTTACTATGGGTTACTTCCTCTGGGGGGCCCCTGCCCTGTCTTTACTATGGGCTACTTCCTCTGGGGGCCCCTGCCCTGTCTTTACTATGGGTTACTTCCTCTGGGGGCTCCTGCCCTGTCTTTACTATGGGTTACTTCCTCTGGGGGCCCCTTCCCTGTCTTTACTATGGGTTACTTCCTCTGGGGGCCCACCCTGTCTTTACTATGGGTTACTTCCTCTGGGGGCCCCTGCCCTGTCTTTACTATGGGTTACTTCCTCTGGGGGCCCTGCCCTGTCTTCGATATAGGTTACTTCCTGTGGGGGCCCCTGCCGTGTCTATGATATAGCTTACTTCCTGTGAGGGCCCTTGCCCTGTCTTTACTATGGGTTACTTCTTCTGGGGGCCCCGCCCTGTCTTTGATATAGGTTACTTCCTCTGGGGGCCCCTGCCCTGTCTTTACTATAGGTTACTTCCTCTGGGGGCCCCGCCCTGTCTTTACTACGGGTTCATTCCCCTGGGGGCCCCCGCCCCCTCTCTTTGATATAGGTTACTTCCTCTGGGGGCCCCTGCCCTGTCTTTACTATGGGTTCATTCCTCTGGGGCCCCCGCCCTGTCTTTACTATGGGTTACTTCCTCTGGGTGCCCCTGCCCTGTCTTTACTATCGGTTACTTCCTCTGGGGGGCCCCTGCCCTGTCTTTACTATGGGTTACTTCCTCTGGGGGGCCCCACCCTTACTATGGGTTACTTACTCTTGGGGCCCCCGCCCTGTCTTTACTATGGGTTCATTTTTCTGGGGCCCCTGCCCTTTCTTTACTATGGGTTACTTCCTCTGGGGGCCCCTGCCCTGTCTTTACTATGGGTTACTTCCTCTGGGGGGCCCGCCCTGTCTTTACTATGGGTTACTTCTTCTGGGGGCCCCTGCCCTGTCTTTACTATGGGTTACTTCCTCTGGGGGGCCCCGCCCTGTCTTTACTATGGGTTACTTCCACTATGGGTTACTTCCTCTGGGGGGGCCCGCCCTCCACTGTTTTGCCCGCCCTCCCCTGTTTTGCCTATGGGTTACTTCCTCTGGGTGCCCCAGCCCTTTCTTTACTATGGATTACTTCCTCTGGGGGACCCAACCCTGTCTTTGATATAGGTTACTTCCTCTGGGGGACCCAACCCTGTCTTTGATATAGGTTACTTCCTGTGGGGGCCCCGCCATGTCTTTACTATGGGTTACTTCCTCTGGGGGGCCCCTGCCCTGTCTTTACTATGGGTTACTTCCTCTGGGGGCCCCTGCCCTGTCTTTACTATGGGTTACTTCCTCTGGGGGCCCCTGCCCTGTCTTTACTTTGGGGTACTTCCTCTGGGGGGCCCCGCCCTGTCTTTACTATGGGTTACTTCTTCTGGGGGGCCCGCCCTGTTTTGCCTATGGGTTACTTCTTCTGGGTGCCCCCATAGGTTATTTCTTCTGGGTGCCCCCATAGGTTACTTCCACTGGGGGCCCCTGCCCTGTCTTTACTATGGGTTACTTCCTCTGGGGGCCCCGCCCTGTCTTTACTATGGGTTACTTCCTATGGGGGCCCCTGCCTTGTCTTTACTATGGGTTACTTCCTCTGGGGGCCCCTGCCCTGTCTTTACTATGGGTTACTTCCTGTGGGGGGCCCCGCCCTGTCTTTACTATGGATTACTTCCTCTGGGGGACCCTGTCCTGTCTTTGATATAGGTTACTTCCTGTGGGGGCCCCCACCCTGTCTTTACTATGGGTTAGTTCCTCTGGGGGGGCCCACCCTGTTTTGCCTATGGGTTACTTCCTCTGGGGGGCCCGCGCCCTGTCTTTACTATGGGTTATTTCCTCTGGGGGCCCCCGCCCTGTCTTTACTATGGGTTACTTCTTCTGGGGGCCCCTGCCCTGTCTTTACTATGGGTTACTTCCTCTGGGGGCCCCTGCCCTGTCTTTACTATGGGTTACTTCCTGTGGGGGGGCCCGCCCTGTCTTTACTATGGATTACTTCCTCTGGGGGACCCTGTCCTGTCTTTGATATAGGTTACTTCCTGTGGGGGCCCCCACCCTGTATTTACTATGGGTTAGTTCCTCTGGGGGGGCCCACCCTGTTTTGCCTATGGGTTACTTCCTCTGGGGGGCCCGCGCCCTGTCTTTACTATGGGTTATTTCCTCTGGGGGCCCCCGCCCTGTCTTTACTATGGGTTACTTCCTGTGGGGGGCCCCGCCCTGTTTTGCCTATGGGTTACTTCCTCTGGGGGGCCCCCGCCCTGTCTATGATATAGCTTACTTCCTGTGGGGGCCCCTGCCCTGTCTTTACTATGGGCTACTTCCTCTGGGGGCCCCTGCCCTGTCTTTACTATGGGTTACTTCCTCTGGGGGCCCCTGCCCTGTCTTTACTACGGGTTCATTCCTCTGGGGGCCCCCGCCCCCTCTCTTTGATATAGGTTACTTCCTCTGGGGGGCCCCTGCCCTGTCTTTACTATGGATTACTTCCTCTGGGGGGCACCCCCCTTTTGCTTTACTATGGGTTACTTCCTCTGGGGGTCCCGCCCTGTCTTTACTATGGATTACTTCCTGTGGGGGGCCCTGCCCTGTTTTGCCTATGGATTACTTCCTCTGGGGGCCCCTGCCCTGTCTTTACTATGGGTTACTTCCTCTGGGGGGCCCCGCCCTGTCTTTACTATGGGTTACTTCCTCTAGGGCACCCGCCCTGTCTTTACTATGGGTTACTTCCTCTGGGGCCCCTGCCCTGTCTTTACTATGGGTTACTTCCTCTGGGGGGCCCCTGCCCTGTCTTTACTATGGGTTACTTCCTCTGGGGGCCCCGCCCTGTTTTGCCTATGGATTACTTCCTCTGGGGGCCCCTGCCCTGTCTTTACTATGGGTTACTTCCTCTGGGGGCCCCTGCCCTGTCTTTACTATGGGTTACTTCCTCTGGGGCCCCCGCCCTGTCTTTACTATGTGTTACTTCCTCTGGGGGGCCCCGCCCCGTCTTTACTATGGGTTACTTCCTCTGGGCCCCCCGCCCCGTCTTTACTATGGTTTACTTCCTCTGGGGGGCCCCTACCCTGTCTTTACTATGGGTTACTTCCTCTGGGGGGCCCCGCCCTGTTTTGCCTATGGGTTACTTCCTGTGGGGGCCCCTGCCCTGTCTTTACTATGGGTTACTTCCTCTGGGGGGCCCCGCCCCGTCTTTACTATGGGTTACTTCCTCTGGGGCCCCCGCCCTGTCTTTACTATGGGTTACTTCCTCTGGGGGGCCCCTGCCCTGTCTTTACTATGGGTTACTTCCTCTGGGGGGCCCCGCCCTGTTTTGCCTATGGGTTACTTCCTGTGGGGGCCCCTGCCCTGTCTTTACTATGGGTTACTTCCTGTGGGGGACCCCGCACTGCTTTGCCTATGGGTTACTTCCTCTTGGGGGCCCCTGCCCTGTCTTTACTATGGGTTACATCCTGTGGGGGACCCCGCCCTGTTTTGCCTATGGGTTACTTCCTCTGGGTTCCCCCATAGGTTACTTCCTCTGGGGGCCCCCCGCCCTGTCTTTACTATGGGTTACTTCCTCTGGGGGGCCCCGCCCCGTCTTTACTATGGGTTACTTCCTCTGGGGCCCCCGCCCTGTCTTTACTATGGGTTACTTCCTCTGGGGGGCCCCTGCCCTGTCTTTACTATGGGTTACTTCCTCTGGGGGCCCCCGCCCTGTTTTGCCTATGGGTTACTTCCTGTGGGGGCCCCTGCCCTGTCTTTACTATGGGTTACATCCTGTGGGGGACCCCGCCCTGTTTTGCCTATGGGTTACTTCCTCTTGGGGGCCCCTGCCCTGTCTTTACTATGGGTTACATCCTGTGGGGGACCCCGCCCTGTTTTGCCTATGGGTTACTTCCTCTGGGTGCCCCCATAGGTTACTTCCTCTGGGGGGCCCCCGCCCTGTCTTTACTATGGGTTACATCCTGTGGGGGACCCCGCCCTGTTTTGCCTATGGGTTACTTCCTCTGGGTGCCCCCATAGGTTACTTCCTCTGGGGGGCCCCGCCCTGTCTTTACTATGGGTTACTTCCTCTGGGTGCCCCCATAGGTTACTTCCTCTGGGGGCCCCCGCCCTGTCTTTACTATGGGTTACATCCTGTGGGGGACCCCGCCCTGTTTTGCCTATGGGTTACTTCCTCTGGGTGCCCCCATAGGTTACTTCCTCTGGGGGGCCCCCGCCCTGTCTTTACTATGGGTTACATCCTGTGGGGGACCCCGCCCTGTTTTGCCTATGGGTTACTTCCTCTGGGTGCCCCCATAGGTTACTTCCTCTGGGGGGCCCCGCCCTGTCTTTACTATGGGTTACTTCCTCTGGGTGCCCCCATAGGTTACTTCCTCTGGGGGCCCCCGCCCTGTCTTTACTATGGGTTACATCCTGTGGGGGACCCCGCCCTGTTTTGCCTATGGGTTACTTCCTCTGGGTGCCCCCATAGGTTACTTCCTCTGGGGGGCCCCCGCCCTGTCTTTACTATGGGTTACATCCTGTGGGGGACCCCGCCCTGTTTTGCCTATGGGTTACTTCCTCTGGGTGCCCCCATAGGTTACTTCCTCTGGGGGCCCCTGCCCTGTCTTTACTATGGGTTACTTCCTCTGGGGGCCCCTGCCCTGTCTTTACTATGGGTTACTTCCTCTGGGGCCCCCGCCCTGTCTTTACTATGGGTTACTTCCTCTGGGGGGCCCCGCCCCGTCTTTACTATGGGTTACTTCCTCTGGGCCCCCCGCCCTGTCTTTACTATGGGTTACTTCCTCTGGGGGGCCCCTGCCCTGTCTTTACTATGGGTTACTTCCTGTGGGGGACCCCGCACTGTTTTGCCTATGGGTTACTTCCTCTGGGGGGCCCCCGCCCTGTCTTTACTATGGGTTACTTCCTGTGGGGGACCCCGCACTGCTTTGCCTATGGGTTACTTCCTCTGGGGGGCCCCCGCCCTGTCTTTACTATGGGTTACATCCTGTGGGGGACCCCGCCCTGTTTTGCCTATGGGTTACTTCCTCTGGGTGCCCCCATAGGTTACTTCCTCTGGGGGGGCCCCCGCCCTGTCTTTACTATGGGTTACATCCTGTGGGGGACCCCGCCCTGTTTTGCCTATGGGTTACTTCCTCTGGGTGCCCCCATAGGTTACTTCCTCTGGGGGCCCCTGCCCTGTCTTTACTATGGGTTACTTCCTGTGGGGGACCCCGCACTGCTTTGCCTATGGGTTACTTCCTCTTGGGGGCCCCTGCCCTGTCTTTACTATGGGTTACATCCTGTGGGGGACCCCGCCCTGTTTTGCCTATGGGTTACTTCCTCTGGGTTCCCCCATAGGTTACTTCCTCTGGGGGCCCCGCCCTGTCTTTACTATGGGTTACTTCCTGTGGGGGACCCCGCACTGTTTTGCCTATGGGTTACTTCCTCTTGGGGGCCCCCGTCCTGTCTTTACTATGGGTTACATCCTGTGGGGGACCCCGCCCTGTTTTGCCTATGGGTTACTTCCTCTGGGTGCCCCCATAGGTTACTTCCTCTGGGGGCCCCCGCCCTGTCTTTGATATGATGCTTTATTCCCGTATCCGGGGCCGTGCAGTGTTGGACGCCTGTCGCTCCAGCCCTGTGTGTGTTTCGGGGCACCCAGCATGTCTTACTCGTTTCCTTTGACCTGTCATGTACCCTGCTCCCCCTTGGAGAATCCACTCACACCGCCGTGAACACCTTGTGCTTAGAGGCCCTGCTTATGAAAGACTAGGCGCCCATTGCCAAGAAGTCTCTTTCCCCAGGTAGTGGTTGGGCTACTGTTCTCTCAGAGGTCAAAATAGACAGCGCTGCTAGCATGATCCAGTCTAAGGATGGAACACTGAGCTGGCCCTCAGCAGCAAGCACTTAACTTACCGAGCTATCTGCCCTGCCAGTGGACAGGTGCTCTGCAGAAAGGGATGCGTATTAACCAGCCGGGGAGGGGCGGAAGGAAGTGCACAGGGCCTTCCAGTTACTGATTGTATTGTTGCTTTTTCCCCTCTCTATTGGGGCCCCCTTTGCTTGATCTGGAGGGGGAAAGGGGTGCGTATCAGTGCAGGACATTGAAAAAAGACTCTGGGGTTCCAAGAGATGCTGGGGGCTGTAGTCATAGGAAGAACGGAAATAACAGTTTGTTTTATAGATGAGTGCATACCTGCACCTTCACAAAATATACCAAACTGAAAATATTTAAATTGTTAAATTAGCAGGAGCCGGAGTTTTTTAAACTGGTAAAAACGGAAAGAAACCTATTGGGGGGTGGGGGGGCGGGGGTACCTCTTGACCATCCCTCTCCTTTCTAATCGACCACCTTTGCGCCCCAGTCCTTCCCCTCACTGCTGTGTCTGCCCCCCACTGAGGTTAATGGCACATTCATTCACGTGCTGAAACTGGAGCAGCGCTTCAAAGCCCGCGTCTGTGCGCTGGGTCTGCGCCCGCTCAGGAGTGGGCTTTTCATGCCCCCAGACTCAGTCACGGGCCCATTTCCGACGGTTTCCTAATCCTGGCAAACCTTCCAGCACTGGTCATTAGTGACCGCCTGTCCCCTGCCATGTTTCATCGCTGGCCGGTGAGCAGCATGTGCAGGACCCTGGAGTCTGGGGTGCCTGTGACCAGAGGGGCCACAGCGTACCCGGCGCTGCTCGGCTACCCCCGAGACAGGGGCCGTGCGGTTACTTGCGAGCGCGCCCAGGGTGCTGCACCCACAGTACGTGCAGTCCAGGAGCAACACGGACACAGTGGGCCTCATTACACGGTAGGCGGTAAGGGTTTACCGGTACCGGTAAACTCTTACCGCCTTACTACGAGTTCCCTTTGCGGGACCCGACCTTAACGGCTGGTTTTACCAGCCGTTAAAATAGGGTGCCGCAAAGGGACCTTGGTGCTAATTGCAGTACCGCAATTTGCTGTACCGTAATTAGCGCGTTCCCCATTCCCATTGTGCCCTATGGGGGCAAAAATAGGAATGGGGAAGTGCCTTGGTGAATGGGGAATTACCGCGCCTGCTCACCTTGGAGTAGGGCAGTAATTCCACCATCCACCAAGGCGGACACGGTAAAATACCGGCGGCAACCATGGCGCCATGGTACCGCCTACCGTGTAATGAGGCCCAGTCGCTGCTCCACACCAGCGCCCATCACACTTGGAGCCCTTTCTACTGTTGCACAAGCTCCCAGCCCTTGACCTCTTCTCCAAAAGACGCGCAAACGGAGGGCAAGTTCCGTGGCCAGCAGGCCTGCAGTCGCCACCTAGAGCTCTAAGCAAGCCGCACGGCTGACGTTATCTGGGGGCAGACGCACACTAGGTGGCAGTGCACAGGGTTCAATATCGGGACCCCTGTGCGTGCACCCACTCCTCTGCCCGAGGTGTTACTGCAGCCATCGTCAGTTCTTGCTCAGGACTTCTCGAAAATCTCCAAACTTCCTGGCACTCTCCCAGCCTTGCTCTTGCTCCCTGCCCGCCCTCCTTCTCTCTACCACCTCCCTCCCCTGGCCCATTACACTCTACTCCTTGTTCCCTACCTCTCCTCCTCAATTAGTGCCCGTCCTTTGCAGCACCGACTCATCCTCTGCTCCTATTGACCCATCGATTTCTTGACCTCATGTCTCCGCGCCGTTTAACCTTCCTCTTCCTCCCCGCTGGACTCCTCCCTGTCTGCAGCTGTCCTACTACTCTTTAAGAAACCCTCTGCTGACCCAAACATCCCAGCAATCTACCACCAAATGCCCCCCGCCCCTCCTTCATAAATCAAAGGTCCTTGAGTGGGTGGCCCTCAACCATATCACGAAGTACCTTCAAGATAACAGCCGTGGAGATCCACTTCCATAGTAAAGACTTCACAGAGTCTGCACTCGTGCAGGTCATCAACTTTCTCTCTGATGCTAAACTCTCCAAACTCTCTTCCGCACTCGTCCTTTCGCACAGCTCTACCGCTTTTGACACTGTCGACTGCCCGCTCTCCTCCTTAGTCTCCCGGGTCTTGGGTTTTACAAATCTCCTGTTGCCTGGATCTCCCCCTACCTCTCATCCCACGCCCTCCTCGCCAGCATCTCCCAAGGATCAGTCTTTGGACCTCTGCCCATCACCCTCTGTCCCAGGAATACTCATCCCTTTGATTTCCCCTTTCCCTCCTTGACCTCGGAACAGAATCTGAACTGCTTTATGGCAATTCGTCACTGGATGGATCTCCGCTGGTCATGCTGAGCTCCTAAACATGGCAGACCTCTTTCTGCCAGCTTCCAGTGCCATCTCTACCCTCCCCTCTTCTTTCTCCTTCCCCCCCTGTCCTTGCTTACTCACCCAAGACACACTACCTTGGGGTCCATTTTCATAGTGACTTTCGACTGCAAAGATTCATTACTACCACTGCTGTTCCTCAGGGACGTCATTTCACCAAAATGCCAGGAGTAGCGGAAGTGACATCACATGACCCTTGACCTCTGATGACATCACACTGACCTGGGGAGGCGTGCGCTGCTGTTTACCCAGATGCAAAATGCTGCATGAGCAAAGCCTGAAAATTAAATAATTGGCCAGGATAGTATCAAAAATATTCCCTGGTTATAAATGTATCTATGAGTCAGCTACCACTACGATAGAAGAGACCTGTTGTGTGGGTGTAAGCTGAGGCCATCTATCTCCGTGTTCATTTATCTTGAAGTTATTTGACAAGTACACACATGTTGTCCTGCACAGCCCAGGCCCAAACATAACACCTTAATGTCCTAGGCTTTGATACAGGACTCTCTTTCAAACTTTTTTTTTATGTGGTGAGCTGTGGGTGAGCTGTGGGTGAGGTGTGGGGAGGGGGTATTGTACTTCCCTCAAGAGTGGGGCTCAATGCATCTACGATTTTCAGGAGCTCTGTGTGCGAGGTACGTTACTCAATGACTCCGCCAGAAACGGCCCGTGAATGAAGGTTCCACAAAGCCCTTTCCAAGACGGAGTTTGGGTGGGGAGGGGTGGGTCATTCCATCGCTCTCTCACTTCTGAGACTCTGCCCAGTGCTTATTTTCTTAAACCGTGTTGCACCAGAGCAGGTTCCAGGTCGAGTTTGCAGCCCCTCTCAACCACTCACGTCACACTTGACAGCGTTGAAGGTAACAATCAGTGCCATAGCACAACATTTGCGGCTCCCCTGCGAGTCATGCTGAGGCCCCCCCAAGCACCTTAACATAGCACAGAGCACACCACACCACACCCCAGGCCAGCCCGGACCACCACGTGTGTGTGTGCAATGATGATTATGCTGCTGCAGGGGCATGCACTACTCCAAGTGCCAGAAGTAAATATGTTTTTTAATCAATGCTTAAATGTCTCACCTAGCACAGAAAGAAGGGGGTGGTGCCTGCTCCCCACACATATGGCTGGTGAGTTGTTTTATTGGACGGTGGACATTTTTGCCACAAGTATGCGGTTGCCAGCAAGCATAGCATATTTCCACGGCGTGTTGCTACAACATCATAATTTCTTTATACGTTTGGATGCTGGCTGACGATTACGGATAATTCTCATACCCCAAGTCGCCCAGTTTAATGATTTTGCTGAGCTCACAAGCTGTACATCTTCACAGCAAGTGTAGGGGAATCGTGCTGGGCGTTACGTGGTCAAGGCTGGTACCGTTCCTCAAACTGGGCCAGAAAGGAATAAATCATCGATGGACTTGTGCGGTGCCGTGATGCTTCTGCCTGCTCATACAGGCACATCACATCATTCGAGCAGGCAGAAGCATCACAGCACCACGTGACCCAGCCATCATCAAAATGTGCACAAAAGTTGTGATGTTTTAGCAACTCACTGTGTAAATACAAAAACACGAGAGAAACATGAGTTTTCCACCACATTTTTACTTCCTGTCCTGATGAAGTCCAATCACATCCTCAGCAACATAGATCAGCTAATGAATGGCCGAAACACTGTTGTGTCGACTCCCCTTTCAGTGTCAATTTTCACACTCAAATCTTTGTAATCTGATACACGTTGTCTACATGTTCATTTGTTTCACTTTGATCCCTGACCGCTACACGGGTGGCATATTGACCTGTATTAACAATAATGTAACACTCAGATATACTGTTTCTGAACTTTTAAGTGTTCTGTTAAGATTCATTTTGAAACAAAAACTACTTTTATGTATTAAATCATTTGGTAAAAATGAAGTTTGTCTTTTACCAGGCACCAATGTCATTAATCTTGTGAAAATCGCACAAGGTGGACCACGTTCAGTCACCCTGATCACAATAAGAAAACATGTCCAGACTGGTTCCAATGTAAGCCAGTTTAGACCCATAAACACTTATCATGTTTGCTTCATCATAGATGCTCATGTAATAAAATGTCATGCTTAAAAAATGACCGCTACACCAAAACGTAAGCCTAGCAAGGTAATACTGCCTATGATGCTTACTTTATCAAAGATGCTGAGTAATAAATATCACACCACAGTAAGCAATGGCTAGACTGGCTGTACCAAAATGCCAGTCTAGCCAGGTAAAAACACACATGAACTTGGCTTTGCCCAAAAATACCAGTAAAACATGCAAAAATAATAAAGAGTGTGTCAACAATATTCTAGTGATCTGCAGTCTCCCAGGGCCTTACACACACACACACACACACACACACACACACACACACACACACACACACATCCCCTTTCACCCACCTATACATCTCATCTCACATTCATTCACATTGCATTCTCCACACAGGAATGCACCCACCCACCCAGAACATTCTCTCTCACACACACACACAAACACAATCGCATTCATCCACCAGTCACTCAGCCATATACATTCTCTCACACACTTACACTGGTACACAGACACACTCCCATCTGCGGATGTTGCATGCAGGGAACTCATTTTAGCTGCATCTGCGGGTGATATATGCAGGGAACTCATCTTAGCTGCGTCTGCGGTGATGCATGCTGGGAACTCATCTTAGCTGCATCTGCGGGTGATGCATGCAGGGATCTCGCCTTAGCTGCATCTGCGGTGATGCATGCATGGAACTCATTTTAGCTGCATCTGCGGGTGATATATGCAGGGAACCCATCTTAGCTGCGTCTGCGGTGATGCATGCAGGGAACTCATTTTAGCTGCATCTGCGGGTGATGCATGCAGGGATCTCGCCTTAGCTGCATCTGCGGTGATGCATGCATGGAACTCGGATACAGCTGCAGTGATGCATGCAGGGAGCTCATCTTAGCTGCATCTGCGGGCGATGCATGCAGGGATCTCATCTTAGCTGCATCTGCGGTGATGCATGCAGGGAACTCATCTCAGCTGCATCTGCGGTGATGCATACAGGGATCTCATTTTAGCTGCATCTGCGGTGATACATGCAGGGAACTCATCTCAGCTGCATCTGTGGGTGATGCAGGCAGGGATCTCCTCTTAGCTGCATCTGCGGTGATGCATGCATGGAACTCATTTTAGCTGCATCTGCGGTGATGTATGCATGGAAATCATTTTAGCTGCATCTGCAGTGATGCATGCAGGAACTCATCTTAGCTGCATCTGCGGTGATGCATGCAGGGAACTCATCTTAACTGCATCTGCGGTGATGCATGCAGGGAACTCATCTTAGCTGCATCTGTGGGTGATGCATGCAGGGATCTCATTTTAGCTGCATCTGCGGTGATGCATGCAGGGAACTCATTTTAGCTGCATCTGCAGTGATGAATGCAGGGAACTCATCTTAACTGCATCTGCGGTGATGCATGCAGGGAACTCATCTTAACTGCATCTGCGGTGATGCATGCAGGGAACTCATCTTAACTGCATCTGTGGGTGATGCATGCAGGGATCTCATTTTAGCTGCATCTATGGTGATGCATACAGGGAACTCATTTTAGCTGCATCTGTGGTGATGCATGCAGGGAACTCATCTTAGCTGCATCTGTGGGTGATGCATGCAGGGATCTCATCTTAGCTGCATCTGTGGTGATGCATGCATGGAACATATTTTAGCTGCATCTGTGGTGATGCATACAGGGAACTCATTTTAGCTGCATCTGTGGTGATGCATGCAGGGATCTCATCTTAGCTGCATCTGCGTTGATGCATGCAGGGAACTCATCTGAGCTGCATCTTCAGGTTATATATGCAGGGAACTCATCTCAGATGCATCTGTGGCTGATGTATGCAGGGAACTCATCTCAGCTGCATCTGCGGTGATGCATGCAGGGATCGCATCTTAGCTGCATCTGTGGTGATGCATGCAGGGAACTCATCTTAGCTGCATCTGCGGGTGATGCATGCAGGGAACTCATCTTAGCTGCATCTGTGGTGATGCATGCAGGAACTCATTTTAGCTGCATCTGCAGTGATGCATGCAGGAACTCATTTTAGCTGCATCTGCGGTGATGCATGCAGGGAACTCATCTTAGCTGCATCTGTGGTGATGCATACAGGGAACTCATTTTAGCTGCATCTGTGGTGATGCATGCAGGGAGCTCATCTTCGCTGCATCTGCGGGTGAAACATGCAGGGAACTTATCTTAGCTGCATCTGTGGGTGATGCATGCAGGGATCTCATTTTAGCTGCATCTGTGGTGATGCATACAGGGAACTCATTTTAGCTGCACCTGTGGTGATGCATGCAGGGATCTCATCTTAGCTGCATCTGTGGGTGATGCATGCAGGGATCTCATCTTAGCTGCATCTGCGGTGATGCATGCAGGGAACTCATTTTAGCTGCATCTGCAGTGATACATGCAGGAACTCATTTTAGCTGCATCTGCGGTGATGCATGCAGGCAACTCAGCTGCATCTGTGGTGATGCATGCATGGAACTCATTTTAGCTGCATCTGTGGTGATGCATACAGGGAACTCATTTTAGCTGCACCTGTGGTGATACATGCAGGGATCTCATCTTAGCTGCATCTGCATTGATGCATGCAGGGAACTCATCTGAGTTGCATCTTCGGGTGATATATGCAGGGAACTCATCTCAGATGCATCTGTGGGTGATGTATGTGTCAAACCGGATATTAAATTATGCCTCTTATTACAAACGATTTGTATGTATATTGGCCTACGCCAAGTTGTTTCAAAGTTGTACGCAAATAACTCTCTGCGGCAAGGTCTTGACCTTAGAAATTGATGTAAGCCGCCATCTTGAATCAAGCCTCCATTTTAGGTTAGAAACCGCCATTTTGGGGTTTTATACAAAGTCACCCTGTAATCTAAAATGGCTGTCTCGTGTGTCTTTGTTCTTGCCTTAACCTTTCCATCCTCTGTAGGGAAGTTAATGTCTAACCTGCCTTCAGGCTACATGTTAGGGTCATGTAGACCTTGTCCTTTGTTGACCTCGGAGCAGGGGATTACTTGAAATGCCAATATTAAACTACAAGTATACAAGAACAGTAATGCTATCCAAATATAACATGTGAAACATTGTTTGATCTGTATTAAAGCAATACATAAAGAGTGTAAATGTTAAATTGAAGAATAATGGAGTGTGTTAGTAAATGTATTGAAAAGTAAACCGCATGCGCGAGATATGTAAATTAGGAAAGTGAACCTGGCGCGACCCTAGCCCAGTGCATGATTAACCTGTAAGGGGGCTGGACATCATTTTACAAATTGTATAAAAGCCCCGATGTCCAGCTAGAAAATTCCCTCACTGCTCATATTGGACCTGCTGGTGGTCTCTGTGATGTATTGATGGCCAAATAGCTATTTGTGTACTTTGTTGAATACTGTTCAGTTTTGTAATAAAGATTCTGGGAATCTTTACAAGCCTGTGTCGGTGTATTTTCCTTTGCTCGGTGTAACAGCCGTAATATTGTATTTTTTATGATTCAACATATGCAGGGAACTCAGCTGCATCTGTGTGTGATGTATGCAGGGAACTCATCTTACCTGCATCTGTGGGTGATGCATGCAGGGAACTCCTCTCAGCTGCATCTGTGTGTGATGTATGCAGGGAACTCATCTTACCTGCATCTGTGGGTGATGCATGCAGGGAACTCCTCTCAGCTGCATCTGTGTGTGATGTATGCAGGGAACTCATCTTACCTGCATCTACGGTTGATGCATGCAGGGAACTCATCTTACCTGCATTTACGGGTGATGCATGCATGGAACTCATCTCAGATGCATCTGCGGGTGATGCATGCAGGGAACTCATCTTAGCTGCATCTGCGGTTGATGCATGCAGGGAACTCATTTTAGCTGCATCTGCGGTTGATGCATGCAGGGAACTCATCTCAGCTGCATCTGCGGTTGATGCATGCAGGGAACTCATCTCAGCTGCATCTGCGGTTGATGCATGCAGGGAACTCATCTCAGCTGCATCTGCAGTTGATGCATGCAGGGAACTCATTTTAGCTGCATCTGCGGTTGATGCATGCAGGGAACTCATCTCAGCTGCATCTGCGGTTGATGCATGCATGGAACTCATTTTAGCTGCATCTGCGGTTGATGCATGCAGGGAACTCATCTCAGATGCATCTGCGGTTGATGCATACAGGGAACTCATCTTACATGCATTGCTGATCACTTCTCTTTTTTGTGAGTTTGTGCATAACTCATTACTGGAGGGAGAACTCTTCAGTGGGTGTCTATTTGGTTATTGGTCATTAATAAGGCACTTAACGTGGCCTTCTCCACTTCTAGGCGCTGGGTCGGGTTTTGAACCCATGTTACATGGCATCATTTTGGTAGCAAGGGGGCACGTTACCTCTGAGCTGTCCTCTTGCCAGCCGCCCGAACCTTCCAGAAGAGGTGCAGTCTTCCTTTTCCCCGTGTCACTCTGCCCCCAGATGAGGACACGAGGGTCTCCAGTGCACACCGCAATGCGTGCCTAAAAATAGTGCAAAGCAGCGCCTAGCAGGAAAGCGACCCTTCCGACGATCACAAGTTCTTAGAAGCAACAACAAACCTCTATGGTCAATCAAAGGTCTTGAAACGGTGTTTACCGGACATCATAAAAGTGACCTGAAGAGCAGGAGAGAACTCGGAACAGCGGGTACTGAGCTGCAGCTGACCTGGCGCCCCTGCATTGGGGGACCCCCCCCCCCCTTTCTCTGCTCTGACGAGCTTCAGCTGTCATGGCTCCCCTGCGTTGGGGGAACCCCCCCTTCTCTGCTCTGACGAGCTGCAGCTGCCATGGCGCCCCGGCATTGGGGGAACCTCCCCCTTCTCTGCTCTGATGAGCTGCAGCTGTCATGGCGTCCCCTGCATTGAGGGAACCTCCCCGTTCTCTGAGCTGCACCTGTCATGGCGCCCCTGCATGGGCCCAAGGACCCTGGGGTAGGACCTGCAAAGGGAGGCCTCTGGTCCAACCAGTGCCAGATTGGGAATCTGGTGTGCCTGGAGTGGGGGTTCATACATGTGCTTCTCGGATAAGCAAGTTCTGCTTTAGGGAGGTGCTCCCTCTGCCTCCTCTCTTGTGCCCGCCCTCCGGCCACAGTGCCCATCAGCTTGTTCAGGTGTGTCCAAGAGTTCTTCTTCAGTGCTGGACTCCTCTCACAGGTCTAAGTGGTCCGCCTCAACTTCATCAGAGGCTTTCCATAGCCTCTTTGCTGTGGCAACGCAGGATTCATTAGAAGCTTTCCCTTGCCCCTTCACTGTGGCAACATGGGATTCATCAGCAGCTTTCCATAGCCTCTTAGCTGTGCGAACGCAGGACTCATCCGAAGCTTTCCATAGCCCCTTATTTGTGCCAGCACAAGATTCATCGGCAGCTTTCCATAGCCTCTTAGCTGTGCGAACACAGGACTCATCCGAAGTTTTCCCTTGTCCTTTAGCTGTGCCAATACAGGATTCATCGGAAGCGTTCCATAGCCTCTTAGCTTTGCCAACCCAGGATTCATCAGAAGCTTCCCCTAGCCCCTTAGCTGTGCCAACCTGGGATTCATCAGAAGCTTTCCATAGCCTCTTAGTATGCCAACCCAGGATTTATCGGAAGTGTTCCAAAGCCTCTTAGCTGTGCCAACACAGGATTAATCACAAGCTTCCCCCAGCTGTGCCAACATGGGAGTCATCAGAAGCTTTCCATGGCCTCTTAGCTATGCCAACACAGGATTCATCAGAAGCTTTCTTTGGCCTCTTAGCTGTGGTAGCACAGGGCTCATCACAAGCTTTCCATAGTCTCTTAGCTGTGGCAACACAGTATCGGGTCCCATCGTTGAATCCTGCAGAAGCAGACAATGGTCCTCCAGACCCCTTAATCCAGTCCTCTCAGCAGTCTATTTCTTACAACTACCGAGCTGACTGATCCAGGGGGAAAGGGGAAGTGGATAAAATAACAAAGATCAGGTCTCCTCCAAACGTCTCCAACTCCAAAACTTCTAACATCATGAAACCTGCAATAAATACAGCTAATTATTAGACATGGGCTATCACTCTGACTGTTCCCTTTGATTTCACTCTTTTTCCCTCCACAGTATTACCTGAATACCTCCACCCATAGCCTCGAGGTAATTTAGTTGAATGACTTGTATTTCTTCTTTAAAATTCAACCTGTTGGTAAATGCTTTCTTTTTACTTAAAAGACTTTTCTGATATTTCTTGCATTTAGATTAGTAACCTTCTTCTCTGAGTCTTTACTTAAAAAGGAAAATTAAGTAGATTAGTATTGCATGTTTAATAATTTTCTTGTATTGCTCTCACTTGCTAACAATTACATTCTTGTGATTCTTCAAATACTTGCTCTTGAATCACAGTCTTTATCTTTTACAATTCTTTCTTTCAATAGCTTTATTGGTTTGTCTTTACTATAAAATCTCTCAAATATTTTTTAAAACCAACATATTGGAACTCAGCCACTTACTCCGTTTTTCTCTTGAAAGGGATGCACAGAATACACATGCCGCACACTCTACTTCTAAATAATTCAAATTTAATCTGCGCATTCCAAACATAAAACACTAAACTCTGACGCAGCTGTCCAAAGCCAAAATCTTCTTATGCAACTCACTGCGTCTTCTTCTGAAGTCCACGACGCAAGGGCACGCCGTAAAGGTCCTTTCCTCTAGCACGAGCAATGCAAAGCTCTACGCGTGCTCGCACAAAGACCAGATAAGTTGTCTTCAATCCGGTCGCACGTGCTGATCCTTTGTTACAATGCCTCGAATTCATACAAATTACTTGTGCACCCAAAATAACTTGCATCGGTAGTAAACTTAACTGCACCTTTTCTTTAAAAACTTTCTATTTAACTTGAAAACTATTTACTACTGCCAGATTTACAATAAATGAACTGACATTTTATTCACTGTTCCACATAAACGTCTCAGAGCTGTTATTACTGCAACATTGAGTCCCATTCTTTCTTTTTAACTTTCACTTATGTGTATCTTCATTGCTTGCGTCGCTCTGTTCATGAGGTTCTTGTTACTAGCTTTCAATCTTCAGGCAGCATCTGCCTTCATTAATTTTCTCTAGAGCCTCTTGTTGCTGTGACCTTCTGTAAGCTTGTCTAGAATGAAAGGCAGTTTAGAACCTCTGCAGAGATTCCAAACTACCTCACCAGAGCACAGGACAAATAATTGATGTTCTGCTGATCCCGCATCTTGCGTTGCAACTATTCGAGCTGCCTGACCATTATATGTAAGGGAAAAGACAGCAAATGGATCACAATACCCCACTGCCTTAATGACTATAATCTAGAACCCTTTCCAAGACCACCTGCTCCATTCTCTAAGCCTTGCTTTAGCCAACTTGCTCACTGGGAACCTGACGCACAGGCTTAATCAGAAGCTTCCCCTAGCCCCTTAGCTGTGCCAACACAGGATTCATCACAATCTTCTCCCTGCCCCTTTGCTGTGCCAACATGGGATTCATCAGAAGCTTTTGATATGATCTTAGCTGTGGCCACACAGGATTCATCGGAAGCTTTCCATAGCCCCTTAGCTGTGGCCACACAGGATTCATCGGAAGCTTTCCATAGCCCCTTAGCTGTGGCCACACAGGATTCATCGGAAGCTTTCCATAGCCCCTTAGCTGTGGCAACACAGGATTCATCGGAAGCTTTCCATAGCCCCTTAGCTGTGGCCACACAGGATTCATCGGAAGCTTTCCATAGCCCCTTAGCTGTGGCCACACAGGATTCATCGGAAGCTTTCCATAGCCCCTTAGCTGTGGCCACACAGGATTCATCGGAAGCTTTCCATAGCCCCTTAGCTGTGGCAACACAGGATTCATCGGAAGCTTTCCATAGCCCCTTAGCTGTGGCCACACAGGATTCATCGGAAGCTTTCCATAGCCCCTTAGCTGTGGCCACACAGGATTCATCGGAAGCTTTCCATAGCCCCTTAGCTGTGGCCACACAGGATTCATCGGAAGCTTTCCATAGCCCCTTAGCTGTGGCCACACAGGATTCATCGGAAGCTTTCCATAGCCCCTTAGCTGTGGCCACACAGGATTCATCGGAAGCTTTCCATAGCCCCTTAGCTGTGGCAACACAGGATTCATCGGAAGCTTTCCATAGCCCCTTAGCTGTGGCCCCACAGGATTCATCGGAAGCTTTCCATAGCCCCTTAGCTGTGGCCACACAGGATTCATCGGAAGCTTTCCATAGCCCCTTAGCTGTGGCCACACAGGATTCATCGGAAGCTTTCCATAGCCCCTTAGCTGTGGCCACACAGGATTCATCGGAAGCTTTCCATAGCCCCTTAGCTGTGGCCACACAGGATTCATCGGAAGCTTTCCATAGCCCCTTAGCTGTGGCCACACAGGATTCATCGGAAGCTTTCCATAGCCCCTTAGCTGTGGCCACACAGGATTCATCGGAAGCTTTCCATAGCCCCTTAGCTGTGGCCACACAGGATTCATCGGAAGCTTTCCATAGCCCCTTAGCTGTGGGCACACAGGATTAATCTGAAGCTTTCCATAGCTTGTTAGCTATGGCAACACCAGATTCATTCGACGCGTTCCTTAGCCCCTTAGCTGTGGCGACACAGGAGTCATTAGAAGCTTTCCATGGCCTCTTATTTGTGGAAACACAGGATTCATCAGACGCTTCCTTGGGCCCCTTAGCTGTGGTAACACAGGTTTTGTTACACTCTCCGTTTGGACGATTTTGGCACCCCAAGAGTCATGAGATACTCTCCCGGCTTTGGTAACACAGGAATCGTCAGGAGCTCTCCCTAGTTTCTGGGCTTTGGCAACAGAGGGTTCATCAGAGGCACGGGATGGGGTCTGTCTCTTGCCACTGAAAATCCTTGCCTATTACCCCTGCCCTTCTTTCCTGGTAACAAGACCTAGCGGAGGATTTTCCAGCCCCCCACCCCCCACTTTCTAGAAGGGATTGGCCTTTGGATTATAGGGCTGGCCCAATGTTAAGAAAGATGAAGTTGCCATTTTACATTGGGAAACCACTGTTAAAAGAGTATAGTACACCATCTTGGATTTGGAAACCTATTTTATGTGACATAAAATCACGGCCTCTAGCCAAGTAAAGAAGAGCGATAGAGGAGTAAATCACTTGAAGGAGCAGGAGAGCCAAAACGTTGCCAGTGCACCAAGCTGCAAAACAGGAGCAGAACAAGAATCAACACGACATCAAGGAAAAGAGAACAATAAACCCACTGCAAGATTAGAGGACCGACCTCCTAATGGACACTGAAATGGCCAATTCAGGTTGTATCTCATGTGTTTCCAGCCTTGAGTCTTCCACTAGGAAACGCAAGGAAATAATTACTAAGCATGCAAGAACGACTTCAAAGATGTGAGTAAGGTCAACCTGATTCTTACTGAGTAAGTTACTCGAGCCGTCCTGGGGAAGGGGTAGCACAGTGGGGATCCAAAGTCACAAGAATAAACAGGGAGACAAAGGGTTAGTAAGGGACTAAACCCGGGCAGCACGAGGGACGCACAAGTGACGGGTAGATGCACAGTTAGGTGTTTACAACAATGCATCCGAAGTCCTGTGCATAAGAATTGTTGTGCGTGATGTTTCCAGAGTTTATGAAGAAGGAAGTACTGTTTTTTATTTTTTTTAAACAATTTTATTGATTTATTCAAACAAAAAACAATAAGAAGTAAGTAGTGTTCGTAGATAAAGGATTCCAAGGACAGGCAAGAGTTGAATTGGTACGGACAGTGAATAGGGACAGGTCCGGCAGGCAATTCAGTCTGAGGGACAGGCCGAAGTGAGTTTGTGCGGGCGGTTACCACAGATGATTACGGCAGGCAAGATCAATCCATGGGACAGGCAGAAGGGTCGGTAACAGGTAGGTAATCAAGAACACAGGCAGGGGAGTTGCTAGGTCTGGAAAAGTCCCGGGGCTAAGCCGATGTCAGAACTGTCGGGACTGGGGCTAGCTAGTCTTTTGGCTGTAGCTCCTGAGATTCTATCTGGGGCTACAACCAAAAGATCAGGGGCTATAGCCCCCTTAGCCCCCCCCTAGCAACGCCCCTGAACGTAGGATCAAAGGATTCCGTAAGAACGGGCAACAGATTGAGGAAACAACAAAGCTTCAGTCAGTACTTTACGAATATCAGAAGCACTGAGCTGGATGTTGGCCTTTCCTTTGTGATTCAGGGGAGGCGGCGCCGAGTCACGTGACCGCCCTGAGCTACCGAACGTGCGGCGGTGGAACGGAACGGAACGCAACTGGGTCGCGTAAGCGTGTAGCAGTGCGTGACCATGGCAACCTCCGGCGCCGATAGAAGGCGTGAGACTGGGAACGGGAAACACGAGACACGCGCTTCTGCTGAGGTAGAAGTGTAGCTTGGGAATGGGCAGATGGAGCCGGATCCATGACACCAAAAGGGTTCAAACCAAGCTGGACAAGGCCCGGCTATGCAAGGACATTTGTGAGGACTTTGATTCATAAAGAACTTGAACTGAACGTCAGGCCAGGGGGCCTAGAGGCTGATTACTCCAATGTACCCCGGGCGGGAAGCCCCAAGAAAATGTACTGATTCTTGTTGTTGAAGCTGTGAATAGACGAAAAGGCCCAGAGACATTGGCTAGTGACATCTTCTCTAATCCTGGGACCCTCTAGGGCGGGTCAGGAAGCAGCCAGGGAGATACCAGTTGATCTGATCACTTCTCTTTTGCAGTGTTGGGGCTAGGGTCAGGCTAGAGTAGGTTTTGTAGATGGTTTTATTTTATTTATTTATTTATTTGTTTATAACGCGCCAAAGCCTGCAGGCATCAGGGCACGTACATGAAGACAAGAACAACGGGTAAAAAACGGGCCCGCAGGGTGGTTTTAAGAAGTAGGGCTAATCTCTTACTTGAATCAAATAGTTTTTAATTTGTTTCTGAAGATCATATGGTTTGTCTCCAATCTCAGAGAGCAGGCGAGCCTATTCCATGGTTGTGCCGCTTTTGCGGGAAAAGAGCGTCCTAGCCCGTTTGCACTTTTGGCACCTGTGTGTACAATCAGACCTGGAATCAGACCTGGAGCCTCATGGTGTATAGAGGGTTATTTGTTCTTTCAAGTAGGCGGGGGCTACTCCATGAATACAATGATGAACAATAGCCATGGGTTTGAGGGTAATGCGATCCTCTAAGGCTGACCAATGGGGGGACCTTCTGGCTGCAGAAGTGTGCTCGCTTCTGGTTTTCTGTCTGATGGTCCTCACCGCGTTGTTTTGTATAATCTGGCAGTGCTCGGTGCATCCCTTGTTCGCTCCAGCCAGAAGGGCATTGCCGTAATCCAGTCTAGAGAGGATAGCAGCCCTGGCAAGAGTTGCACCATTCTTTTTGCTCAGATAGGGTCTAAGACATTGGAGCAATCTTCGCTAGTACCGGCAGCTTTTCTTTAGATAAGCCACACGTGCTTCGGCAGACTTTGTGTTGTACGACATGCTGACATGCACCCCTTTTCCTTCAGAGGGACCGCCGTCGGAGGGCTTGGACAGAGTTTGGGGAACATGATAAATCTACCGACTTAATGGTCGCCTGATTCTGACTTGCCACGTTCACCTCCACCTGATTTGGGCTATGGCGCCGTGGATGGCCTGGTGGCTGGGTGTGATATTTGTGCAACGCCACGGATTTGGGGCACTGTGGTTGGCCTGGTGGCTGGATGCAATACTTGTGCAAGGCCATGGAGTGGCGCCCTGTGGATGGCCTGGTGGCTGGATACAATGCGTGTGCAAGGCCACGGAGTAGCGCCCTGTGGATGGCCTGGTGGCTGGTTGCGATACTTGTGCCAGGCCACGGAGTGGGGCGCTGTGGATGGCCTGGTGGCTGGTTGCGATACTTGTGCCAGACCACGGAGCAGGACCCAGTGGATGGCCTGGTGGCTGGTTGCGATACTTGTGCCAGGTCATGGAGTGGGGCGCTGTGAATGACCTGGTGGCTGGGTGTGATACATTTGCAAGGCCACGGAGTGGGGCGCTGTGAATGGCCTGGTGGCTAGTTGCGATACTTTTGCCAGGCCACGGAGTGGGGCACTGTGAATGGCCTGGTGGCTGGTTGCGATACATTTGCAAGGCCACGGAGTGGGGCGCTGTGAATGGCCTGGTGGCTAGTTGCGATACTTGTACCAGGGCACGGAGTGGGGCGCTGTGCATGGCCTGGTGGCTGGTTGCGATACTTTTGCCAGGCCACGGAGTGGGGCACTGTGAATGGCCTGGTGGCTGGTTGCAATACTTTTGCCAGGCCACGGAGTGGGGCACTGTGAATGGCCTGGTGGCTGGTTGCGATACATTTGCAAGGCCACGGAGTGGGGCGCTGTGAATGGCCTGGTGGCTAGTTGCGATACTTGTACCAGGGCACGGAGTGGGGCGCTGTGCATGGCCTGGTGGCTGGTTGCGATACTTGAGCCAGGCCACGGAGTGGGGCCCTGTGGATGGCCTGGTGGCTGGTTGCGATACTTGTGCCAGGCCATGGAGTGGGGTGCTGTGAATGGCCTGGTGGCTGGTTGCGATACTTGTGCCAGGCCACGGAGTGGGGTGCTGTGGATGACCTGGTGGCTGGTTGCGATACTTGCGCCAGACCACGGAGTAGGACCCTGTGATTGGCCTGGTGGCTGGTTGCGATACTTGTGCCAGGTCATGGAGTGGGGCCCTGTGGATGGCCTGGTGGCTGGATGCAATACTTGTGCAAGGCCATGGAGTGGCGCCCTGTGGATGGCCTGGTGGCTGGATGCAATACTTGTGCAAGGCCATGGAGTGGCGCCCTGTGGATGGCCTGGTGGCTGGATGCAATGCTTGTGTGAGGCCACGGAGTGGCGCCCTGTGGATGGCCTGGTGGCTGGTTGCGATACTTGTGCGAGGCCACGGAGTGGTGCGCTGTGGATGGCCTGGTGGCTGGTTGCGATACTTTTGCCAGGCCACGGAGTGGGGCGCTGTGAATGGCCTGGTGGCTAGTTGCGATACTTGTACCAGGGCATTGAGTGGGGCGCTGTGCATGGCCTGGTGACCGGTTGCGATACTTGTGCCAGGCCACGCAGTGGTGCGTTGTGGATGACCTGGTGGCTGGTTGCGATACTTGTGCCAGACCACGGAGTAGGACCCTGTGGATGGCCTGGTGGCTGGTTGCGATACTTGTGCCAGGTCATGGAGTGGGGTGCTGTGAATGGCCTGGTGGCTGGGTGTGATACTTGTGCAAGGGCATGGAGTGGCACCCTGTGGATGGCCTGGTGGCTGGATGCAATGCTTGTGCAAGGCCACGGAGTGGCGCCCTGTGGATGGCCTGGTGGCTGGTTGCGATACTTGTGCAAGGCTGCGGAGTGGGGCGCTGTGGATGGCCTGGTGGCTTGTTGCAATACTTTTGCCAGGCCACGGAGTGGGGCACTGTGAATGGCCTGGTGGCTGGTTGCGATACTTTTGCAAGGCCACGGAGTGGGGCGCTGTGAATGGCCTGGTGGCTAGTTGCGATACATGTACCAGGGCACGGAGTGGGGCGCTGTGCATGGCCTGGTGGCTGGTTGCAATACTTGTGCCAGGCCACGGAGTGGGGTGCTGTGAATGGCCTGGTGCTGGTTGCGATACTTATGCCTGGCCACGGAGTGGGGCGCTGTGCATGGCCTGGTGGCTGGTTGCGATAATTGTGCCAGGCCACGGAGTGGGGTGCTGTGCATGGCCTGGTGGCGATACTTGTGTTGTGCAAGGCCACGGAGTGGGGCTGTGCTTTTCTGATTATCGAACTGAACGCGGAGAGCATGCAAGCAGTCACGCCAACCAGCTGCTCATGTATGTTGCCTTGTAGCAGCATGTACATATTGCCAGTCAGTGGTGGAGAGTGTTTTTGGTGGACGCCACGCCCCTTTGCTCACTTGTCGGTGCTCGGTGTGGAGCTGTGCTGTGGGAAGAGGCCCTGCCCTTTTGAAAGCGCTACCACCACTGCGTGCAGTGTGCGAGCCGGGCTGCCGCAGGGTGGCCTCGTGGACCCGCATGATGGGTCAGCCGAGGTCCCTTTTGGTGAATGGTTTTGGCGCGACTTTCTTAAAGATGTAAGTGGGCACGTATTGGGCAGAACTGGAAGCCAGGCGCTCTGCTGTGCTCACAGTGTGTTGTGGAAAGTCCGTTTGCAGCACACAAATGTGTGCGGCCTTTTGTTCGGGTGCTCGGACCTGCATTTTATCCCAGCTTGAACCCGCTTCTGGGGCACGAGTGACGTCGTCGCATACTTTGGTAATGGATGCTGGGCCTTGATTGCTCGTCGGTGCTGCGAACATCTGCCAAACTCTGGCAACATGTGCAGTCTGAGTCCGCTTCCGGCTTCCTGCTGGCTGCCTGGCTGCCTGCCTGCCTGCGCTCGGGTACCAGCGCTTCCAGCCGCCCCTCTCCAGTTTTGCATCAGTCACCCCGGGTGGGAAGGGGCACTTGACTCTCAATGCGCCATGAGTCGAGACATGGCTGGGGACGCTTGTGGTATGGTAATGTTTATTTCTAAAGCGCCTATACACTAGCAGGTGTTTCAAGGCGCTCAAGGAGGGAAGGAACAGGGGAGAAAAACACCAGTCGTTCAGAGCCCTTGAGTTTCTGAACGATAACCAGTCTGCCCAGGCAGAGTAATTGCATTTAATACAGGTAACAGTGTAGCTAACCGCAAATAGGACACGATTCTGCAGTTTTTCCAAGAGCATAGAGGCGCGCTATGCATGAGGGGAGACAGGGAGGCAAGTGCACAGACTGTGCAGGAGAGGGGAGGAGGCGAGGGGAATCTGTGTGCCCAGTTAGTCAGAAACTGGGTAAGTGCTGAGAGATGCCACTCTCATGGGTCATTGACCAAGTGCAGTAGCGATGAGGCAAGTGCAGGCCCTGAGGCAAGTGCGAGAGGACTGGCGAGGGTGCCAGGGACCTGTGAGACTCTGAGGTACTCCTGGCGGCCACTCGGAATGCTGGTTGAAAAAAAGGAGGAGAGCGGGATAGAGCAGAGAGGAAGGTTAGCAGAGTAGACGGAGAGAGAAGGCAGAGGAGAAGAGGAAGGTTAGCAGGATAGAGGGAGAGAGAAGGCAGAGGAGAAGAGGAAGGTTAGCAGGGTAGAGGGAGAGAGAAGGAAGGGAAGAAGAGGAAGGTTAGCAGGGTAGAGGGAGAGAGAAGGAAGAGGAGAAGAGGAAGGTTAGCAGGGTAGAGGGAGAGAGAAGGAAGAGGAAGGTTAGCAGGGTAGAGGGAGAGAGAAGGAAGAGGAGAAGAGGAAGGTTAGCAGGGTAGAGGAGAGAGAAGGAAGAGGAGAAGAGGGAGGTTAGCATGGTAGATGGAGAGAGAAGGAAGAGGAGAAGAGGGTGGTTAGTAGGGTAGAGGGAGAGAGAAGGAAGGGAAGAAGAGGAAGGTTAGCAGGGTAGAGGAGAGAGAAGGAAGAGGAGAAGAGGGAGGTTAGCATGGTAGATGGAGAGAGAAGGAAGAGGAGAAGAGGAAGGTTAGCAGGGTAGAGGAGAGAGAAGGAAGAGGAGAAGAGGGAGGTTAGCAGGGTAGAGGGAGAGAGAAGGAAGAGGAGAAGAGGAAGGTTAGCAGGATAGAGGCGAGAGAAGGAAGAGGAGAAGAGGGAGGTTAGCATGGTAGAGGGAGAGAGAAGGCAGAGGAGAAGAGGAAGGTTAGCAGGGTAGAGGGAGAGAGACGGAAGAGGAGAAGAGGGAGGTTAGTAGGGTAGAGGGAGAGAGAAGGAAGAGGAGAAGAGGGAGGTTAGCATGGTAGATGGAGAGAGAAGGAAGAGGAGAAGAGGGTGGTTAGTAGGGTAGAGGGAGAGAGAAGGAAGGGAAGAAGAGGAAGGTTAGCAGGGTAGAGGGAGAGAGAAGGAAGAGGAGAAGAGGAAGGTTAGCAGGGTAGAGGGAGAGAGAAGGAAGAGGAAGGTTAGCAGGGTAGAGGGAGAGAGAAGGAAGAGGAGAAGAGGAAGGTTATGTCACACTGCTGAGACCGTGGAAGTTATGGGCAAGATGGAGGCGCTATTAGGTCCCAACAGTCTGTCTGTGAGCGGTCCAGTCTTTTTGTTGCTGCTGCATTTAAGGAAGCCACGCCCCCTGCGAGTCGCGTTGCAACTCGCTATGCTGACTTTCGATTTTGTGCCTACTACCGTTCCTGACATACCAAGCTCCTCTTTTGTTTTCTCGGTTAATCCCCGCGGCCCTTCGCCTTCTCGTTAGGCGACGGCCGTTCTCTCTTGCCTTTCCTTTCCTTTCCCCTTATCTGGTCCTCGGTTCCAGCCTAGCTTCGCCCCCCGTAGTACCCTCTACCTCGCTCGGCTGGTACCTGTCTTCCCCGTCGGCGAGGTTCCGGTTTTCCGGTTCCCTGTTGCTCGGGGTCTTTTCCGTCTTCCTTCGGTCTTGCCATCCCTCTCTTTCACCCCCTCTTTCTTTCGCGCACTCTCGCATTCACTCGCTCTCTCATTCATACTCTCTTGCATTCACTCTCTCTCTCATTCGCGCACTCCTGCATTCACTCGCTCTCTCATTCATACTCTCTAGCATTCACTCGCTCTCTCATTCATACTCTCTCGCATTCACTCTCTCTTACTCTCACGGACTCACTACTGCTCTCTATTGTTCACGAGTTTTCTCTCTCTCTCCCCATACCTTTACCTGTCTACCGAAACAACTTACCTCCGTCTGCAGTCTTCTGTGCCTATGTTTGATCCTTCGGAAGCATAGAAGTTCTCCTTTGTGGCTCCACACTCCATCGCCTCTCCCAGGGCTCCTTCATCCATGCCAAGGAATCACAGTCCGGTAGCTGTCATCCATTGGAGTATCAACTGGACATTGGCCTCAAGACTTTTAAAGCCTCTGGGTCCGCAATTCCTCCAATCTATCCTCGCCTGCAGCCTCACAGGGTTTTTTCTGCCTTACTGGCTTTTTCCCTGTTTTGGGAGGGGCGGACTCCCCAGGGTTCACCTGACGGTATGTTCCAATAACGGTCAAGGTGGCCTCCGGAGGAGACCGTCCCTATCTCTTCGAACGCAAGAAGGGGAAAGGACTCCTTAAGAAGGATACTGAAGAGGAGAGAACCCCGAAAGACCGGAGGAGAAGACAGAAAGTCGCCAGTCACAGTGAAGACCAAGGTGAGGAGACTCCTGGGGAAGGAACTGTGGGAAGTGGCTGTGACAGTTTGCAACGCCAAACAAGTACGATGGCCTCCTTGGAACAATACCAGGAGATGGTAACAGCGATTCAGGGTCTCCAGGCGGAGGTTCAGAGCCTTCGAACAGAGAACATCAACTTACGTCAACAGGTGGCGGCTCGAGAGGATTTCCGAGGTGACCTGCCTCCCCTGACGTTCTCCTTCGGGAAGTATGATGGCAGTCCGCAACTCCTGAAAGAGTTTTTGGATGCCTGTATGATTTACTTTACCTTTCGACCTAAGGCCTATGAACTCGATAGGGCCAAGGTTGGGTTTTTGGTCTCCAACCTAGTGGGCAATGCTTTGGCCTGGGCTACTCCACTGATAGCGCAAGCAAATCCTGCGGTTAATGACTACGCACAGTTCACTCAATTGTTGCGGGACAGATTTGAACGACCAGAGGTCCAATATTCTTCTTATGAAGCCCTCCTGGATCTCCGTCAGGGAAATCAAGGTGTACAGACATACGCCTCCGCATTTATGAAGTTGGCTACGGAGGCGGGGTGGCCAGATTCAGCCCAACAGACCCTCTTCCGACGAGGATTACATGATGAACTCAAGGACGAACTAGCCCGGATGGCACGTCCTGCTTCCTTTCCAGAGTTGGTCACGATGTCTCTGCAGTTGGAGTTTAGATTGCAGGAGCGAAGATTAGAAAGGAGGAGGTTCAGACCACCTCAGACTATCGGAATACCCACCTCAAATCCTCCTACTCGATCGCAGACAGAGGAACCTATGCAAATAGGATCAACTAGGGGGCCGTTGACTCCCGAGGAACGAAAAAGACGCAGAGAACAGGGTCTTTGCATGTACTGCGGATCCTCTAAGCATCTGCTTCGCAGTTGCCCCGAGGTACCCCCGAGACGGTCGGGAAATGCATCTCCCCGGTCTTGAGCAGGGAAAGGAACCGGGCGGAATTGATTAATCCCTGCAATTTCAGGCAGCAGGATAAGCCGAAAGAGGACCATAGACTCATGGTATTAACAGTTCATCTGACTTTCGGATCTCTTGCTTCACTAGAAACCTTGGCTATGCTGGATTGCGGTGCTGCTGGAAACTTTATTGATATTCAGTGGGTTCAAGAACAAGCTATTCCCCTACTTCAGAAAGACTGTCCTTTACCGGTAGAGGGTGTAGACGCAGCTCCTCTCTCTTCTGGACCTATCATTCAAGAGACTTGTCCAGCCACTATGTCTTTGTTTCAACACCAGGAACAAATTACCTTTGATGTCATCAGAGCTGCCCATTTTCCCGTCATCCTGGGCATACCCTGGTTGCGCAAGCATAATCCCAGGATAGACTGGGCTACTAATACTGTAAGTTTTCTGTCTTCATATTGTTCCACTTCGTGTCTTCCCCAGACATCTCCTTTCAGGGGGAAGGGAGTTGCTGTTCCAACCTCCTCGGCAGTGGTTCAAACGATCCCTCCTTATTACCAGCAGTATGCCGAGATCTTTGAGGATATACTACCCCGTACTTTACCCCCACATCGAGCAGAGGATTGTGCCATCAATTTGAAACCTGAAGCATCGGTACCGTTTGGACGCATGTATCCGATGTCCCTACCAGAAAGAAGGGCATTGAAGGAGTATCTAGATGCTAATCTACAGAATGGCTTGATCCAGGAATCTCACTCCCCAGCAGGGGCTTCAATGTTCTTCATCCCAAAGAAGGGCTCTGCTGAACTCAGGCCGTGTATAGATTACCGAGGATTGAACAGCTTGACTATTCGAGACAGTTATCCTATGCCTCTCATAAAGGAGGTACTTGAAGCAGTAGAAGGAGCCTCTATATTCACCAAATTAGACCTTCGGGGAGCCTACCATCTGCTGAGAATAAAGAAAGGGGATGAGTGGAAGACGGCCTTTCGAACTCCTCTGGGACATTTCGAATATAGAGTCATGCCCTTTGGCCTGGTGAACGCCCCGGCAGTCTTCCAGCGCTTTGTTGATAAGATTTTTTCCGACTTGCTGTATGCCTCAGTGGTGGTCTATTTAGACGATATTTTGGTCTTTTCCTCCTCTCTCTCGGAACACCGAAGGCATGTCTCCCTGGTCCTCCAAAGGTTAAGGGAAAATCAGCTCCTGGTCAAGCCAGAGAAGTGCATTTTCGAGGCTGCCTCAGTGTCATACTTAGGTTTTATCGTCTCAAAGGAGGGGGTACAGATGGATCCTGAGAAGGTAAGGGCAGTCCTTAGATGGTCTGTTCCGAAGAGTCCCAAGGACATACAGAGGTTTTTGGGTCTTTCCAACTTTTACAGACGATTCATCCCTAACTTCTCTGACATAGTCTTGCCCATCACTCGTCTTCTAAAAAAGGGCCAGAAGTTTGAATGGGATAAGGATGCCGACCAAGCCTTCCTGGTACTCAAGAAAGCCTTTACTACTGCTCCCATTCTGGTGCAACCTAACCAATCTCTCCCCTTTGTGGTTGAAACGGATGCCTCTGGAGGGGCCATTGGAGCTGCCCTCCTACAAGTCGGCAAAGATAGAGCGGAACATCCGGTGGCTTATTATTCTAGAACACTTGCACCTAGTGAAAGGAATTACTTGGTGTTGGAACGAGAGCTACTGGCTATCCGACAGGCCTGTATCGAATGGAGACATTTGTTACAGGGAGCTGCCCATCCCTTTCTGGTTCGTACTGACCACCGGAATCTGAAGATATTGCAGCAAATGGAGTGTCGCAATTCCAGACACGCTCGATGGGCCTATTTCTTTTCCCAATATGACTTTGAAATCTCGTATCTTCCCGGAAAGGAGAACGCTCTAGCGGACGCTCTCTCTCGGAGCCTGGAGTACCAAGAGGAAGAGAAACAGGGCCAGGATGGGATACTTGCTGGCAAGAGAATCCTGGGATTGGTCAGCTCTTTCCTACAAGAAGTAGAGCTTGCCACTAATCATATCGATGTGTCTTCAGAGCATCAACCACTCCTGGTGAAGAGGGGTGGGTTGTACTTTCATCAAGGCGCCCTATTTCTACCGTCTAAGGAGTTCCAAACGCAAGCCCTATATTGGTGTCACGACCTTCCGTCTGCGGGTCACAAGGGACAGAGGGCAACCCTACGCCTGGCTTCTAGATATTTCTGGTGGCCGACAATGGTAAAGGACACTAAGGCATACGTGATGAGTTGTCCAGTATGTGCGGCCAACAAGAATACCACTCACAGACCATTGGGCCTGCTCCAACAAGAGCCTCTACCATCTCAGCCTTGGGTACATGTATCTACCGATTTTATTGTAGATCTTCCCCCCTCGGGGGGGATACACAGCAGTTATGGTGACTATTGACTCCCTGAGCAAGATGGCACATTTCTCTCCCTTACATGGCTTGCCTTCCGCCCCCATGACGGCCGAAGTATTCCTGAGAGACGTAGTGAGATTACATGGCTTGCCTCGGACCATAGTGTCGGATAGGGGAACCCAATTTACCTCCCGTTTTTGGTCAGCGTTATGCAGCTCTCTGGGGATTCAGAAAGCATTGTCTTCTGGTTACCATCCCCAGAGTAACGGCCAGACCGAACGCTTAAATGCCACCATCGAACAATATCTACGTTGTTTCTGCAATCAGGAGCAGGATAAGTGGCAGTCCTATCTAGCACTGGCAGAGTTTACCTACAACAATACCCAACATTCTGCTACAGGCATCAATCCCTTCTTTTTTACCTACGGGTATCATCTGAGACATATTCCTCTTTTTGGGATTCCTCCTACTACTGTGCCCTCGGTGGATCAACATCTTCATGATCTCCGTACCATCCAAAAGGAAGCTGTACAGAAGTTGGAGGCAAGCCGGATACGTTACAAGAAGTATGCGGATAAGAAGCGATCCCCTAACCCTAACTGGGCTGTAGGAACCAAGGTGTGGTTATCAACCAAATATCTCCCGCGTTGGGTTCACCCAGGAAAATTCTCGGCCCGCTTCATAGGTCCTTTCCCTATTTTGTCCCAGGTAAATCCTGTGGCCTTTCGGTTACAATTACCACCCAGGATGAAGAGGATTCACCCTGTTTTCCATACGTCTCTCCTAAAGGCTTATTTTCCCGATCCTACGAGTCATCGTAGACCCTCTTCTTTAAGGATCAAGGACCCGGACCCTGACGAGTATGAAGTGGAGAGGCTGGTGGATTCCCGTTACAGACATGGCACTATACAATACCTGGTCCATTGGAAAGGGTACTCAGCAGCAGAACGATCTTGGGAGCCCAGACGTAACATCCATGCCCCACGCCTTCTCAGATTGTTCCATCGCCTTCACCCAGGGAAGCCCGGGGGAGAAGGGATAAGGAGAGGGCATACTGTCACACTGCTGAGACCGTGGAAGTTATGGGCAAGATGGAGGCGCTATTAGGTCCCAACAGTCTGTCTGTGAGCGGTCCAGTCTTTTTGTTGCTGCTGTATTTAAGGAAGCCACGCCCCCTGCGAGTCGCGTTGCAACTCGCTATGCTGACTTTCGATTTTGTGCCTACTACCGTTCCTGACATACCGAGCTCCTCTTTTGTTTTCTCGGTTAATCCCCGCGGCCCTTCGCCTTCTCGTTAGGCAACGGCCGTTCTCTCTTGCCTTTCCTTTCCCCTTATCTGGTCCTCGGTTCCAGCCTAGCTTCGCCCCCCGTAGTACCCTCTACCTCGCTCGGCTGGTACCTGTCTTCCCCGTCGGCGAGGTTCCGGTTTTCCGGTTCCCTGTTGCTCGGGGTCTTTTCCGTCTTCCTTCGGTCTTGCCATCCCTCTCTTTCACCCCCTCTTTCTTTCGCGCACTCTCGCATTCACTCGCTCTCTCATTCATACTCTCTTGCATTCACTCTCTCTCTCATTCGCGCACTCCTGCATTCACTCGCTCTCTCATTCATACTCTCTAGCATTCACTCGCTCTCTCATTCATACTCTCTCGCATTCACTCTCTCTTACTCTCACGGACTCACTACTGCTCTCTATTGTTCACGAGTTTTCTCTCTCTCTCTCTCCCCATACCTTTACCTGTCTACCGAAACAACTTACCTCCGTCTGCAGTCTTCTGTGCCTATGTTTGATCCTTCGGAAGCATAGAAGTTCTCGATTGTGGCTCCACACTCCATCACCTCTCCCAGGGCTCCTTCATCCATGCCAAGGAATCACAGTCCGGTAGCTGTCATCCATTGGAGTATCAACTGGACATTGGCCTCAAGACTTTTAAAGCCTCTGGGTCCGCAATTCCTCCAATCTATCCTCGCCTGCAGCCTCACAGGGTTTTTTCTGCCTTACTGGCTTTTTCCCTGTTTTGGGAGGGGCGGACTCCCCAGGGTTCACCTGACGGTATGTTCCAATAACGGTCAAGGTGGCCTCCGGAGGAGACCGTCCCTATCTCTTCGAACGCAAGAAGGGGAAAGGACTCCTTAAGAAGGATACTGAAGAGGAGAGAACCCCGAAAGACCGGAGGAGAAGACAGAAAGTCGCCAGTCACAGTGAAGACCAAGGTGAGGAGACTCCTGGGGAAGGAACTGTGGGAAGTGGCTGTGACAGGTTAGCAGGGTAGAGGAGAGAGAAGGAAGAGGAGAAGAGGGAGGTTAGCATGGTAGAGGGAGAGAGAAGGCAGAGGAGAAGAGGAAGGTTAGCAGGGTAGAGGAGAGAGAAGGAAGAGGAGAAGAGGAAGGTTAGCAGGGTAGAGGGAGAGAGAAGGCAGAGGAGAAGAGGGAGGTTAGTAGGGTAGAGGGAGAGAGAAGGAAGGGAAGAAGAGGAAGGTTAGCAGGGTAGAGGGAGAGAGAAGGAAGAGGAGAAGAGGGAGGTTAGTAGGGTAGAGGGAGAGACAAGGAAGGGAAGAAGAGGAAGGTTAGCAGGGTAGAGGGAGAGAGAAGGAAGAGGAGAAGAGGAAGGTTAGCACGGTAGAGGGAGAGAGAAGGAAGAGGAAGGTTAGCAGGGTAGAGGGAGAGAGAAGGAAGAGGAGAAGAGGAAGGTTAGCAGGGTAGAGGAGAGAGAAGGAAGAGGAGAAGAGGGAGGTTAGCATGGTAGAGGGAGAGAGAAGGCAGAGGAGAAGAGGAGGGTTAGCAGGGTAGAGGAGAGAGAAGGAAGAGGAGAAGAGGAAGGTTAGCAGGGTAGAGGGAGAGAGAAGGCAGAGGAGAAGAGGGAGGTTAGCAGGGTAGAGGGAGAGAGAAGGCAGAGGAGAAGAGGAAGGTTAGCAGAGGAGAGAGAAGGAAGAGGAAGGTTAGCATGGTAGAGGGAGAGAGAAGGCAGAGGAGAAGAGGAAGGTTAGCAGGGTAGAGGAGAGAGAAGGAAGAGGAGAAGAGGAAGGTTAGCAGGGTAGAGGGAGAGAGAAGGCAGAGGAGAAGAGGGAGGTTAGTAGGGTAGAGGGAGAGAGAAGGAAGGGAAGAAGAGTAAGGTTAGCAGGGTAGAGGGAGAGAGAAGGAAGAGGAGAAGAGGGAGGTTAGTAGGGTAGAGGGAGAGAGAAGGAAGGGAAGAAGAGGAAGGTTAGCAGGGTAGAGGGAGAGAGAAGGAAGAGGAGAAGAGGAAGGTTAGCACGGTAGAGGGAGAGAGAAGGAAGAGGAAGGTTAGCAGGGTAGAGGGAGAGAGAAGGAAGAGGAGAAGAGGAAGGTTAGCAGGGTAGAGGAGAGAGAAGGACGAGGAGAAGAGGGAGGTTAGCAGGGTAGAGGGAGAGAGAAGGCAGAGGAGAAGAGGAAGGTTAGCAGAGGAGAGAGAAGGAAGAGAAAGGTTAGCAGGGTAGAGGGAGAGAAGGCAGAGGAGAAGAGGAAGGTTAGCAGGGTAGAGGGAGAGAGAAGTAAGAAGAGAAGAGGAAGGTTAGCAGGGTAGAGGAGAGAGAAGGAAAAGGAGAAGAGTAAGGTTAGCAGGGTAGAGGGAGAGAGAAGGAAGAGGGGAAGAGGAAGGTTAGCAGGGTAGAGGGAGAGAGAAGGAAGAGGGGAAGAGGAAGGTTAGCAGGGTAGAGGAGAGAGAAGAAAGAGGAGAAGAGGAAGGTTAGTAGGGTAGAGGGAGAGAGAAGGAAGAGGAGAAGAGGAAGGTTAGCAGGGTAGAGGGAGAGAGAAGCCAGAGGAGAAGAGGAAGGTTAGCAGGGTAGAGGGAGAGAGAAGGAAGAGGAGAAGAGGAAGGTTAGTAGGGTAGAGGGAGAGAGAAGGAAGGGAAGAAGAGGAAGGTTAGCAGGGTAGATGGAGAGAGAAGGAAGAGGAGAAGAGGAAGGTTAGCAGGGTATAGGGAGAGAGAAGGAAGGGGAAAGTTAGCAGGGTAGAGGGAGAGAGAAGGCAGAGGAGAAGAGGAAGGTTAGCAGGGTAGAGGAGAGAGAAGGAAGAGAAGAAGAGGAAGGTTAGCAGGGTAGAGGAGAGAGAGAAGGCAGAGGAGAAGAGGAAGTTTAGCAGGGTAGAGGGAGAGAGAAGGAAGAGGGGAAGAGGAAGGTTAGCAGGGTAGAGGAGAGAGAAGGAAGAGGAGAAGAGGGAGGTTAGCATGGTAGAGGGAGAGAGAAGGCAGAGGAGAAGAGGAAGGTTAGCAGGGTAGAGGAGAGAGAAGGAAGAGGAGAAGAGGAAGGTTGGCAGGGTAGAGGGAGAGAGAAGGCAGAGGAGAAGAGGGAGGTTAGCAGGGTAGAGGAGAGAGAAGGAAGAGGAGAAGAGGAAGGTTAGCAGGGTAGAGGGAGAGAGAAGGCAGAGGAGAAGAGGGAGGTTATCAGGGTAGTGGGAGAGAGAAGGAAGAGGGGAAGAGGGAGGTTAGCAGGGTAGAGGGAGAGAGAAGGAAGAAGAGAAGAGGAAGGTTAGCAGGGTAGAGGGAGAGAGAAGGAAGGGAAGAAGAGGAAGGTTAGCAGGGTAGAGGGAGAGAGAAGGAAGGGAAGAAGAGGAAGGTTAGCAGGGTAGAGGGAGAGAGAAGGAAGAAGAGAAGAGGAAGGTTAGCAGGGTAGAGGGAGAGAGAAGGCAGAGGAGAAGAGGGAGGTTAGCAGGGTAGAGGAGAGAGAAGGAAGAGGAGTAGAGGGAGGTTTGCAGGGTAGAGGGAGAGAGAAGGCAGAGGAGAATAGGGAGGTTAGCAGGGTAGTGGGAGAGAGAAGGAAGAGGAGAAGAGGGAGGTTAGCAGGGTAGAGGAGAGAGAAGGAAGGGAAGAAGAGGAAGGTTAGCAGGGTAGAGGGAGAGAGAAGGAAGGGAAGAAGAGGAAGGTTAGCAGGGTAGAGGGAGAGAGAAGGAAGGGAAGAAGAGGAAGGTTAGCAGGGTAGAGGGAGAGAGAAGTAAGAAGAGAAGAGGAAGGTTAGCAGGGTAGAGGAGAGAGAAGGAAAAGGAGAAGAGTAAGGTTAGCAGGGTAGAGGGAGAGAGAAGGAAGAGGGGAAGAGGAAGGTTAGCAGGGTAGAGGAGAGAGAAGGAAGAGAAGAAGAGGAAGGTTAGCAGGGTAGAGGAGAGAGAAGGCAGAGGAGAAGAGGAAGTTTAGCAGGGTAGAGGGAGAGAGAGGAAGAGGGGAAGAGGAAGGTTAGCAGGGTAGAGGAGAGAGAAGGAAGAGGAGAAGAGGGAGGTTAGCATGGTAGAGGGAGAGAGAAGGCAGAGGAGAAGAGGAAGGTTAGCAGGGTAGAGGAGAGAGAAGGAAGAGGAGAAGAGGAAGGTTGGCAGGGTAGAGGGAGAGAGAAGGCAGAGGAGAAGAAGGAGGTTAGCAGGGTAGAGGAGAGAGAAGGAAGAGGAGAAGAGGAAGGTTAGCAGGGTAGAGGGAGAGAGAAGGCAGAGGAGAAGAGGGAGGTTATCAGGGTAGTGGGAGAGAGAAGGAAGAGGGGAAGAGGGAGGTTAGCAGGGTAGAGGGAGAGAGAAGGAAGAAGAGAAGAGGAAGGTTAGCAGGGTAGAGGGAGAGAGAAGGAAGGGAAGAAGAGGAAGGTTAGCAGGGTAGAGGGAGAGAGAAGGAAGGGAAGAAGAGGAAGGTTAGCAGGGTAGAGGGAGAGAGAAGGAAGAAGAGAAGAGGAAGGTTAGCAGGGTAGAGGGAGAGAGAAGGCAGAGGAGAAGAGGGAGGTTAGCAGGGTAGAGGAGAGAGAAGGAAGAGGAGTAGAGGGAGGTTTGCAGGGTAGAGGGAGAGAGAAGGCAGAGGAGAATAGGGAGGTTCGCAGGGTAGTGGGAGAGAGAAGGAAGAGGAGAAGAGGGAGGTTAGCAGGGTAGAGGAGAGAGAGAGAAGGAAGGGAACAAGAGGAAGGTTAGCAGGGTAGAGGGAGAGAGAAGGAAGGGAAGAAGAGGAAGGTTAGCAGGGTAGAGGGAGAGAGAAGGAAGGGAAGAAGAGGAAGGTTAGCAGGGTAGAGGGAGAGAGAAGGAAGGGAAGAAGAGGAATGTCATAAGGAGTTTCCAGACCTTAAGGAGATCAGGCTCAAGGCGGAGGGCGGCTGGGAGGCTGTTCCAGAGGGAGGCCCCTGCAGAGGATAAAGATCTCCCTCCAAGGTCTCGTGCACAAGGAGTATGGCCCAGCAGTTCGGGCTGCGCTGCTGCTTTTGGGCTGAGACCAAGCTTCGTTTGCACATGGTCGCTTCCATTCAGTAATAGCATGCCAAGACTGCAAAGCGTTGGCCTGGAGTGTGGCCCAGAGCAGTGGCAGTGCCTTTTTAAAAATTAATGGCAACCCTTCCAGCCATTGCCTGTGCGTCCCGCCAGATGAAGTGACGGCTACGTACACTGCTGTGGTGTAAGATCTGCCAGTTTCCCTGTACCACAAACGGCACCAACTGCGTGCTGTGCATGCGTGTGGACCCTCATCCCTGGCAGTGTGTGAAGCTCGTAGTTAGGAGCGGGGGTCTTCTCATAGACATGACGCAGGCCCCACTCACCTCCAACTATGAGGTCTTGAGGAAGTCAGAACAAGTTAGAAACTCAGAGAAACTGCAGTTGGGCGACTTGCTGGACCTCGGACCGACTGGAAATAAAATGGCAGACCGATGCTTCATCATTCCGTGCAATGTCTTGCTTATCCAAGCACCAGGCCCAGCTGGCACACGTCTCACTCACACAACCCCATCCTTGGTCCCACTGTTTTGATTTTTCTCAGCCACATATAGGGACCTTATACTTATATCCCCCTAGACCCTAACAAAAGAAGTTATTGGACTCAGATATGCTAAGAATCACACATAGACCACTAGTTATAATATCAAATGGCTCGTTATAGGCCCTTTATTCACTCTTTACACACACCCATATAACATATAGTCAATTATACATGAACATAGAAAAAGAGCATCACTGTTACTATGGTTGCAGAAGAGCCCTTTATCTTGGCCACCACAACACTGCTTAGTCCCAGAGCAGGTAGGCAGAGAGATCACTTCTACTAAGGTGGTCTGGAGCAGAGGGTCCTCCCAACCAGCGAGACTGCATCACCCGGGGTCCAGTTCTATCTGTGTCTTCCCGTGGCACTCCATCTTTTACACTGCTAAAAACATATCCTTTCTGGATACGCAAGAATCTCGGCTGTCAAGCCTTTTCCCGGGGTCTTTCACTTCACCTTTCCCTTTCTCGCTCTCGTGGTCGTTCCGCTGCTTTTTCCCATCCTCCTAGGTCTGCCAGTTGCCTAATCGCATCCACCACCTCATCTGTCATTCTACCAGTCATGCCCACCAAAAGGGTCGTTATGATGTTCTTATACGCCGGTGGGGCAGTTCAAATGATGGCATTTCTGACTGAAACAGATAATTCTGCAATTCCCATATGTTGAGGAGTGTCTAGATGAATTGCCTCTTTCATGGCATGTTCCCTGACTCAATGTGTACCACTTCTTCTCCTCACTCGGCCAATCTGAGGCGATCGGGTAATTGCTGTTACACCCTTGGGCCTCCAGCTGTATTAAAGACATTTACACCTCTCCCCCATCGTCCTCACGAAGAGGACCTATCTAACATTTCTTGCACCTGTGTTTCCTGCGTCAACGGCAGAAACCTGGCAGTCTGTGGCATGTACCCTGAGAGCCGCCGCCCCTCTGTCAAATAACTTGACCATCCAGGTTAACAAAGATTCACCCGCCCTTTGTTTCTATCGGCTTATAATTTCCCCAACCTCTTGCTGGGAATAATCCTTGAGAGTTGTCAAATCCACCATCTCTCCTTTGGGATTATTTGGATTAAGACCCATTCGTCAACGTATCACGGGTTTAGCGGTTACCTCCTTACGGCCAGATTCTGACCTGGGCAAGACCTCTGGCTCTGAACCACTCTCTGCACTAGTACCGTCAAATACATCTGCATCCCACTGGTCGGGTCCCAATAAACCCCTGCGGGAGCAATCACAGTTGCCACTTTACAAGAATTCACACTCCCTCTCCTCTTTCGATATTTGTAACAAGCAGCCCTCACAGCAGCTTGCTCGGCTACCACTTGATATTTGTCTGCCTTATTATGATACAATTTCATTTGGAGTTGCTGCATTAACACAATCTGTTTTTCAGCGGCCAGCTCCTTTTCCAATCTCAGGACACCCGCCTCTAATTCCACATTCTGTTGGTGCACCTTTCGAAAGGCATGCAACAGAAACCAGCCCCTTTTACCCAGAGCCAAACACTCTTTCCCTTTTTCCACAGGCACCTGTTGCAGGCAGCCCACCACTTCAGCCAGTCTCGCCTCTCCTATACATGTGTCCCATGTCTCGCTCAGACCAGCCCCACAGACCCAGGTCTGTGCGACTTTGTCCTATGGACCCTTAGTCCATGCTGGAATAGTCATCTCAGGACAGTCTCTACCTGCAGAGCTTTATCAAATTAATATTTCACATCCCCTATCGTCAATACCTCACACACACCCTTCACCTTTCAAATTATTACCTTTCTGAGTCCGAAACGCTAAAGTTCTCGAATTGGCAGGGCTCTTTGGCATCAATATCAGCACAAAGAAACTGCTCACAGCGCCAAAATGTTTTGCTTTTCCTCTGCCACATATAAGGACCTCCTACTTACGCCCCCCTAGCCCCTAACAAAACAAGTTATTGGACAAGGAATCTCACATAGACCACTAGTTATAATAATAAATGTCTCGTTATAGGCCCTTTATTCACTTTTTACGCACACACATATAACATATAGTCAGTTATACATAAACATAGAAAACGAGCATCACCGTTAATATGGTTGCAGAAGACACCTTCATCTTGGCCACCACAACACTTTGTCCCAGAGCAGGTAGGCAGAGAGATCACTCGTACTAACGGTATCTGGGGTGGAGTGTCCTCCCTCTCAGCACCAGCCGGGGTCCAATTCTGTCTGTTTCCCAAGAGGAATACCTTTTCTCTTTATGGGGGAATCCCCGCCCCTCATTGGTTACCAGATTGCCCTCGGCCGAAGAGACAGACAATAAGCATGAGGAGCAAAGAGTGGAAAATTCCAGCTAGAAGTGGAAAAACTCAGCTTCTCTTCCTTGCCTTCGTGCCCAGTACCCCTTATCAGTGCACCTGCAGAGCGCTCCGTCTCCCTTTCTGGCTTGTCCTTCGGCGGACAATACAACAACTATTCTCCACAGTTAGTTCAGCTGATATCATTATGTGACCTTGCCTCTGCTGCAGAAATGCACGTTTAGTTACTGAGCCCACGAAATCGTAGGTTTTAATTGCCGTAATGGAAGTGAATGTCCAAAATGGCTGCGCATCAGCGCCATGTTCTTTTAGCTCATTTTCGCACACACACTACCCCCACCTGTATAAAAGCATGCCAGAGCAAGAAAAAGGTACAGTGAGCTCAGTGGAGCAGTGATGGAGTTGGAGAGGAGAGGGAGAAAGGGGAGTGCATGGCATAGCAATGGGAGAAGCGTAGACACCAGATGAAGAGTGAGGGAGAAGGGAAGAGAGAGAACAGAGAAGACGAGGTGAAGGGAATTGATGGGGGAAATACAGATGTGAGAACGTGATGGGAAGAAAATAAGATTGCAAAAGAGGGGGGAAGGAGAGCGGATGGGAGGAAGAGAGCTCACAGTACAAGAGAGTGGCGAGGAGTTGTAAAGAGGCGCAAACTCTACAACCTCTTCCCTAAGTAAGAGGAAGACTGGCTGACGACTATACACCAGATACTTGGGGCCGAAAGACAAGGTGGCAAGGCAGGTCCTCTTCTGGGGTCTAGTTATTTTTTAATTTATTTTTTATTTTTGTATTGTTATGGTTGACATAAGTAATTAACCTTTCAATAACTTACATGCAATATGACATAAGATCATGAAATCAAAATACAACAGAGATAGAAAAGTTTGTGCAGTTGCACAATTGGCTGACCGTGTCTTTAAGTTTCGATATACTTTGCAGATACAAGGTCACTATAAAATCAATATTAAAAAAGCAAATAAAACACTATTTGTTATTGAACTTTGGTTCTCTGTTTTAAAGACATTCGGCGAATTATCCCAAATTCAAGGACATGTGAAATGTTAGAGTTGCGATTCTTATCTTCGTTATTCTTGTCTGGAATATTTGTTTCCACGATATGTCTGTTGTCATTATTCTAAAACCTTTAAAATAATGTCTCAAGTATTGAGTTCGTTTCTCCAATAAGGCTGGACAGTCGGTCAGCAAATGTCTCAAATGTTCACACGGTTCAGTATTGCAGCCAAATCGCCACTTGCTGTTGCTATTAGGAATGCATTTTTGTCTACATAGAATATGGGACAGCAGTGGAGGGGAGGTTCTTTTTGTTACTACTCCTCCTTTTATAGAACAAGAGGGGCCGCCAGTCAAAGGAGCCAGCGAAAAAGTACCCATGGTGGTCGGGGAAATCGAGGTGCCAAAGCCGTTCAGGCAGCTGCCTCTTTGCCTTCAGGCACTACCGCAGCTGCTTCCAAACAGTCATGAGGCCATGTCCTTTGGTTCGCCGGTTGGGGGCGTACTGTCTCAGCATCTCGAAGAATGGTGAGCCATTATTTCAGATGCGTAGGTTCTGGTTATCATAGCCCACGGCTACTGCCTTCCCTTCCTACAGCGGCCTCACGACAATCCACCAGGGAAACTCTCTTTGAAGCTTCCGGAACCGCTCCTTGCGCAGGAAATCTTAACCCTGTTGGAGAAAGGCACCATAGAACTGGTGCCTGTAGCGTAGAGGAACAAGGGATGGTATTTCCCTTATTTTTTGATTTCGAAGAAAGACTGGGTATTGAGACCCATCATGGACTTGCGTTGGCTGAACAAACTTCTCAGGAAGGACAAGTTCAAGATGGTTACTCTTTCTCAAGTCCTGCAGGCCCTTCAACTTCAGGATTGGTTGGTGTCTCTGGACCTACAGGATGCTTACTTTCATGTGCCGATTCATCCCACGTACAGGAAGTACCTGAGGTTTGCGGCTGGCGACTGAACCTTTCAGTTTCGGGTCCTGCCGTTCGGATGGACCTCCGCCCGAGGGTCTTCACCAAGCTAATGGTGGTGGTGGCAGCGTACCTCAGGCGAGGTGGGATTCACGTCTACCCCTGCCTGGACGACTGGCTGATCCGGGTGCGCTCTCCCGAGCAAGCATTGGATCACCTCGGTCTCACCTGCCGCACCCTCCACAGGCTGGGCTTCTCCCTGAATTTCAAGAAGTCGCACCTGTCACCTTCCCAAGAGCTCCAGTACATCGGGGCTGTGTTAGACACGTCCTTGGAAGTTCTCGCCTCCCAAGGTGAGGGCTCATCACATTGTGCAGATGGTGGACAAGTTTCAACATGCCCAGAGTCTCCTTGCGTTCAAATTCTTAAGGTTGCTCGGCCTCATGGCATCCTGCCTTTTTCTGGTGCCAGAGGCCAGGCTGCAGATGAGGTCCCTGCAATGGGTCCTCAAGATGCAATGGTCGCAGTTCTCCGGCAAGATGTCTGATCCCGTTCAGATTCCCCTCTTGGTCTCCCAGGATCTTCTGTGGTGGGCCAACGTAGGGAACCTGATGAGGGAGGAACCGTTTTGGCAATGAGGCCGGATATGACTGTAGTGACAGACGCTTCCCTCACAGGATGGGGCGCATATGCCAATGACTTGACCGCCAGTAGTTGTTGGTCTCCGTCGGAGTCCAAACTCAACATCAATCTGTTAGAGCTGAGGGCCATCAGGCTAGCCCTGAAGGCTTTTCTGCCATCTGTATGGGGGAAGAGTGTCCTGATCATGACAGACAACACAGTGGCCATGCATTACCTCAACAAAAAGGGGGGGGGTAGGGTCACTGTGCACAGAGGCAATGCAGCTCTGGTTCTGGGCCATCCAGCAGGGAATTTCAATCTCAGCAGTTCATCTGGCTGGAGACGAAAATGTGGCGGTAGACGCATGATCTCTCACGAGTGAGAGATCATGCTCTGAGCAGGCAGAGCATGATCTCTCACGAGTGAGAGTTGGCTCATGAAGTCCTTCAGGAGAGCTTTGCCCTTTGGGGAACCTCGCAAATGGATCTCTTCGCCACAAGTTTCAACCGGAAGTGCGAGAGATTTTGCTCAAGGGAATTTCCTCCAAGAGGAGTCTTAGGAAACACGTTCGTAGTGGATTGGTCATTCCCACTGCTGTACGTGTTTCCTCCAGTCCGTGTCATTCCTCAAGTGTTGCAGAGGTTACGGAGGTTCGGTTCCCACATGATCCTCATTGCTCCGGATTGGGCCAGGAGAGCGTGGTTTCCGGACCTTCTAGAAATGTACATCTGCCCTTCACACCGTCTTCCCCACCGAGAGGATCTGCTCACGCACAAAGGGGGTGGGGGGGGTCAGGTTCTCCAGAGGTCAAGACTCTCCACCTTCAGGCTTGGTATCTGAAAGGTTGAGGTATAAGGATTGGGACCTCCCGGATGACGTGATGGAAGTGTTGCTTTCAGCCAGGCGGCCTGCAACGAAATCCCTGTACCGTTGACGTTGATCCTTTTCAGTGTTCCATTCCTATGGTTTTGTCTGTCTTACTTTCTTTGGCCCACAGGGGCCATTGTGTAGGTACCATTAAGGGTTACCTGGCGGCGCTGTCTAAGTTTAAGCGCTCGTCTGAGGAATGTGCTTACTTTAAGATTCCTTTGATTTCTCAGTTTCTTAAAGGACTGACTAATGTGTTCCCGCCGTCCCCTTTCCAGGTGCCTGTTTGGGATTTGAATTTGGTTTTGAAATTTCTCATGGGTGCTCCGTGTGAACCTTTGCACTCTTGTCCTTTGAGATTACTGTCCTTTAAGACTGTGTTCTTGGTTGCGGTTACTTCCGCCCGCAGAGTGAGTGAATTGCAGGCACTTTCATCTAAGCCACCCTTTACTGTGTTTCACAAGGACAGGGTTGTACTGTGAGTACATCCCTCTTTTCTACCTAAGGTAGTATCTGAATTTCATTTGAGTCAGAAGGTGGCTCTTCCATCTTCCTACCCTCCTCCTCATCCTGGTAAGGAAGAGGAGCGACTCCATCGGTTGGATCCTAGGAGAGCTCTGAGCTTTTACATTTCTAGGATGTCCAGGGTCCGAGTGGATGATCAACTCTTTGTAGGATATGCTGGACACCGATTGGGCCAAACTGTTACCAAGCAGACCTTGTCCAGGTGGATTATCCTCACCATTACGGAGTGTTACCGATTGGCGGGTAAGGTCCCTCCTGAAGGGCTGTGACCTCATTCCACTAGGGGCTTGGCTACTTCCACCGCCCTCCAGCGGGGTGTTCCTATTAGGAATATTTGTGATGCAGCCACATGGGCTTCTATCCACACCTGGTCAGGATATGTATGGCCTTTGGAAAGGCGGTTCTTTATTCCGCCATCTGATTGGGTACTCTAAATTCTTTTCCCTCCTCCATTAACTGGTACTGCTTTGGGACTCTGTCAAAGATGTGTAATACGTTGGAGGACACAATCCATTCAAAGAACAAGTTACTTACCAACTGGTAACGTTCTTTCGACTGGATGTTCCTTCAACGTTTTCCACATCGCCCTCCCAGCCTGCTCCTCTGGAGAATTTACTATGTGATTGCAGCTTAAGTTTCCGCAAGGCTATGTGCAGTCAAGCAGGCATTAGACTGGTGCCACACGTTCTGAGGGAAAAAACTTAAACTGCGGCTACGGCGCTGTGCGTCCTATTTATAACATCTGGTGACGTTGCCCTCTACGGAGGCCTTCGAGGGACATCGACCCAACGTCAAAGACGCAGGACGCCCTCTGCTGAAAAAGTTTCCGAAGTGCACAGCTGTGGACATTACATGTCAAAGATGTGGAATACGTTGGAGGAACATCCAGTCGAAAGAACATTACCAGTTGGTAAGTAACTTGTTTGTCCCCGACATGACAGTTGACTGTCAATTGATACTGAGAGGCGGGAGCTGGCTTCAGGTTGACACAGTGCTCTGGTAATGAGACAGGGGCCTCCTGGCTCCTTTGACGGCACTCTCCCCTTCTGGCAGAGCTCTGGTAATGAGAGTGGGAGCCTCCTGGCTCCTTCGGCACTCCTCCCCTTCTGGCAGAGCTCTGGTAATGAGACTGGGAGCCTCCTGGCTCCTTCGGCACTCTCCCCTTCTGGCAGAGCTCTGGTAATGCTACAGAGAGCCTCCTGGCTCCTTTGAAGGCATTCTCCCCTTCTGGAAGAGTTCTGGTAATGAGACAAGGAACAGAACTCTCACCTTCTGGCAGAGTTCTGGTAATGGGGCAGGGAGCCTCCTGGCTCCTTTGACGGCACTCTCCCCTTCTGGAAGAGCTCTGGTAATGAGACAGGGAGCCCCCTTCTGGCAGAGCTCTGGTAATGAGGCAGGGGCCCCCTGGCTCCTTTGACGGCATTCTCCCCTTCTGGCAGAGTTCTGGTAATGAGACAAGGAACAGAACTCTCACCTTCTGGCAGAGCTCTGGTAATGGGGCAGGGGCCCCCTGGCTCCTTTGAGGGCACTCTCCCCTTCTGGCAGAACTGGCTCTTCAGAGACTGCATCAGGACAGCCATCAGGGGCAGGTGGAAGCGCAGGGAAGTTGAACAGTGAGCTCCTGTGGGAAGAGTTCGGGGTTGGGGGCTACACGCCATCCTTCACAGGTGACTCTCCGTCACACCCCTCGAAGTGACAGCCGAGCCGGAAAGGCCCGCCAGGCTTGTTTGAAGAAGGCATTACTGAGGTCTAGAGGACGGGGCGATCTGTTTGCTCTTCAGCTTTGAGGGAGTTTGTCCTGGCCCTGCCACCCCATCCTTGCCTCCCTCCCCCACTGCGATCGGAGATGTGGTCAGGCTGCAGGGAGGGGGTGGGGGTGGGTGGATGTTCAATGAACCCCCGCCTCCCACCAGAACAGGCGGAGAAGCGAACAGGGGCCTACGGAAGGCAACCTGGCACTTTCTGTGGTCGCTGTCTAGAGGGAAGGCTTTCCAGTAAGACAAGTGCGCAGGGTCCCTTAAAAGGTTACACAGTAAAGGCCACCAGCCAATCCAAGAAATGCAGGGGCACATCAGGGAACTCTGTAAAGTCATGCTGCACGGCACAGGTCCTTATAATACATGATGTGGGGTATTCAATGATGCTGCTTGGCACAGGTCTGTATAATACATGAAGCAGGGTATTCAGTGATGCTGCGTGGCACAGGTATGTATAATACATGATGCACGGTATTCAGTGATGCTGCGTGGCACAGGTCCCTATAATACATGATGCGGGGTATTCAGTGATGCTGCGCGGCACAGGTCCCTATAATACATGATGCAGGGTATTCAGTGATGCTGCGCGGCACAGGTCCCTATAATACATGATGTGGGGTATTCAGTGATGCTGCATGGCGCAGGTCCCTATAATGCATGATGCAGGGTATTCAGTGATGCTGCGTGGCACAGGTATGTATAATACATGATGCAGGGTATTCAGTGATGCTGCGCGGCACAGGTCCTTATAATACATGAAGCAGGGTATTCCGTGGTGCTGCGTGGCACAGGTCCCTATAATACATGATGCAGGGTATTCAGTGATGCTGCGTGGCACAGGTCCTTATAATACATGAAGCAGGGTATTCAGTGATGCTGCGTGGCACAGGTCCCTATAATACATGATGCAGGGTATTCAGTGATGCTGCGTGGCACAGGTATGTATAATACATGATGCAGGGTATTCAGTGATGCTGCGCGGCACAGGTCCCTATAATACATGATGCGGGGTATTCAGTGATGCTGCGCGGCACAGGTCCCTATAATACATGATGTGGGGTATTCAGTGATGCTGCGTGGCACAGGTCCCTATAATACATGATGCAGGGTATTCAGTGATGCTGCGCGGCAAAGGTCCCTATAATACATGATGTGGGGTATTCAGTGATGCTGCACGGCACAGGTCCCTATAATACATGATGCAGGGTATTCAGTGATGCTGCGCGGCACAGGTCCCTATAATACATGATGTGGGGTATTCAGTGATGCTGCGTGGCACAGGTATGTATAATACATGATGCAGGGTATTCAGTGATGCTGCGCGGCACAGGTCCCTATAATACATGATGCAGGGTATTCAGTGATGCTGCGTGGCACAGGTCCCTATAATACATGATGCAGGGTATTCAGTGATGCTGCGCGGCACAGGTCCCTATAATACATGATGTGGGGTATTCAGTGATGCTGCACGGCACAGGTCCCTATAATACATGATGTGGGGTATTCAGTGATGCTGCATGGCGCAGGTCCCTATAATGCATGATGCAGGGTATTCAGTGATGCTGCGTGGCACAGGTATGTATAATACAAGATGCAGGGTATTGAGTGATGCTGCGCGGCACAGGTCCTTATAATACATGAAGCAGGGTATTCAGTGATGCTGCGCGGCACAGGTCCCTATAATACATGATGTGGGGTATTCAGTGATGCTGCGCGGCACAGGTCCCTATAATACATGATGTGGGGTATTCAGTGATGCTGCGCGGCACAGGTCCCTATAATACATGATGCGGGGTATTCAGTGATGCTGCGTGGCACAGGTATGTATAATACATGATGCAGGGTAGTCAGTGATGCTGCGCGGCACAGGTCCTTATAATACATGAAGCAGGGTATTCCGTGGTGCTGCGTGGCACAGGTCCCTATAATACATGATGCAGGGTATTCAGTGATGCTGCGTGGCACAGGTCCTTATAATACATGAAGCAGGGTATTCAGTGATGCTGCGTGGCACAGGTCCCTATAATACATGATGCAGGGTATTCAGTGATGCTGCGTGGCACAGGTATGTATAATACATGATGCAGGGTATTCAGTGATGCTGCGCGGCACAGGTCCCTATAATACATGATGTGGGGTATTCAGTGATGCTGCGCGGCACAGGTCCCTATAATACATGATGCAGGGTATTCAGTGATGCTGCGCGGCACAGGTCCCTATAATACATGATGCAGGGTATTCAGTGATGCTGCGCGGCACAGGTCCCTATAATACATGATGTGGGGTATTCAGTGATGCTGCGCGGCACAGGTCCCTATAATACATGATGCAGGGTATTCAGTGATGCTGCGCGGCACAGGTCCCTATAATACATCATGTGGGGTATTCAGTGATGCTGCGCGGCACAGGTCCCTATAATACATTATGTGGGGTATTCAGTGATGCTGCGCGGCACAGGTCCCTATAATACATGATGCAGGGTATTCAGTGATGCTGCGTGGCACAGGTCCCTATAATACATGATGCAGGGTATTCAGTGATGCTGCGTGGTATTCAGTGATGCTGCGCGGCACAGGTCCTTATAATACATGAAGGAGGGTATTCAGTGATGCTGCGCGGCACAGGTCCCTATAATACATGATGTGGGGTATTCAGTGATGCTGCGCGGCACAGGTCCCTATAATACATGATGCGGGGTATTCAGTGATGCTGTGCGGCACAGGTCCCTATAATACATGATGCAGGGTATTCAGTGATGCTGCACGGCACAGGTCCCTATAATACATGATGCGGGGTATTCAGTGATGCTGCGCGGCACAGGTCCCTATAATACATGATGTGGGGTATTCAGTGATGCTGCTCGGCACAGGTCCCTATAATACATTATGTGGGGTATTCAGTGATGCTGCGCGGCACAGGTCCCTATAATACATGATGTGGGGTATTCAGTGATGCTGCGTGGCACAGGTCCCTATAATACATGATGCAGGGTATTCAGTGATGCTGCGCGGCACAGGTCCCTATAATACATGATGTGGGGTATTCAGTGATGCTGCACGGCACAGGTCCCTATAATACATGATGCAGGGTATTCAGTGATGCTGCGCGGCACAGGTCCCTATAATACATGATGTGGGGTATTCAGTGATGCTGCGTGGCACAGGTATGTATAATACATGATGCAGGGTATTCAGTGATGCTGCGCGGCACAAGTCCCTATAATACATGATGCAGGGTATTCAGTGATGCTGTGTGGCACAGGTCCCTATAATACATGATGCAGGGTATTCAGTGATGCTGCGTGGCACAGGTCCCTATAATACATGATGTGGGGTATTCAGTGATGCTGCACGGCACAGGTCCCTATAATACATGATGTGGGGTATTCAGTGATGCTGCATGGCGCAGGTCCCTATAATGCATGATGCAGGGTATTCAGTGATGCTGCGTGGCACAGGTATGTATAATACATGATGCAGGGTATTCAGTGATGCTGCGCGGCACAGGTCCTTATAATACATGAAGCAGGGTATTCCGTGGTCCTGCGTGGCACAGGTCCCTATAATACATGATGCAGGGTATTCAGTGATGCTGCGTGGCACAGGTCCCTATAATACATGATGTGGGGTATTCAGTGATGCTGCGCGGCATAGGTCCCTATAATACATGATGCAGGGTATTCAGTGATGCTGCGTGGCACAGGTATGTATAATACATGATGCAGGGTATTCGGTGATGCTGTGTGGCACAGGTCCCTATAATACATGATGCAGGGTATTCAGTGATGCTGCGTGGCACAGGTCCCTATAATACATGACGCAGGGTATTCAGTGACGCTGCGTGGCACAGGTCCCTATAATACATGAAGCGGGGTATTCTGTTATGATGCATGGCACAGGTCCCTATAATACATGATGCAGGGTATTCGGTGATGCTGCGTGGCACAGGTCCCTATAATACATGAAACAGGGTATTCTGTGATGCTGCGCGGCACAGGTCCCTATAATACATGATGCAGGGTATTCAGTGATGCTGCGTGGCACAGGTATGTATAATACATGATGCAGGGTATTCGGTGATGCTGTGTGGCACAGGTCCCTATAATACATGATGCAGGGTATTCAGTGATGCTGCGTGGCACAGGTCCCTATAATACATGACGCAGGGTATTCAGTGATGCTGCGTGGCACAGGTCCCTATAATACATGAAGCGGGGTATTCTGTTATGATGCATGGCACAGGTCCCTATAATACATGAAGCAGGGTATTCAGTGATGCTGCGTGGCACAGGTCCCTATAATACATGATGCAGGGTATTCAGTGATGCTGCGTGGCACAGGTCCCTATAACGCATGATGCAGGGTATTCGGTGATGCTGCGTGGCATAGGTCCCTATAACGCATGATGCAGGGTATTCAGTGATGCTGCGTGGCACAGGTCCCTATAATACATGACGCAGGGTATTCAGTGATGCTGCGTGGCACAGGTCCCTATAATACATGAAGCGGGGTATTCTGTTATGCTGCATGGCACAGGTGCCTATAATACATGTTGCAGGGTGTTCAGTGATGCTGCGTGGCACAGGTATGTATAATACATGATGCAGGGTATTCGGTGATGCTGTGTGGCATAGGTCCCTATAATACATGATGCAGGGTATTCAGTGATGCTGCGTGGCACAGGTATGTATAATACATGTTGCAGGGTATTCAGTGATGCTGTGTGGCACAGGTCCCTATAATACATGATGCAGGTTATTCGGTGATGCTGTGTGGCATAGGTCCCTATAATACATGATGCAGGGTATTCAGTGATGCTGCATGGCACAGGTCCCTATAATACATGAAGCAGGGTATTCTGTTATGCTGCGTGGCACAGGTCCCTATAATACATGATGCAGGGTATTCAGTGATGCTGCGTGGCACAGGTCCCTATAATACATGACGCAGGGTATTCAGTGATGCTGCATGGCACAGGTCCCTATAATACATGAAGCAGGGTATTCTGTTATGCTGCGTGGCACAGGTCCCTATAATACATGATGCAGGGTATTCGGTGATGCTGCGTGGCACAGGTCCCTATAATACATGAAACAGGGTATTCTGTGATGTTGCGTGGCACAGGTCCCTATAATACATGAAGCAGGGTATTCTGTGATGTTGCGTGGCACAGGTCCCTATAATACATGATGCAGGGTATTCAGTGATGCTGCGTGGCACAGGTCCCTATAATACATGACGCAGGGTATTCAGTGATGCTGCGTGGCACAGGTCCCTATAATACATGAAGCGGGGTATTCTGTTATGATGCATGGCACAGGTCCCTATAATACATGATGCAGGGTATTCGGTGATGCTGCGTGGCACAGGTCCCTATAATACATGAAACAGGGTATTCTGTGATGTTGCGTGGCACAGGTCCCTATAATACATGAAGCAGGGTATTCTGTGATGTTGCGTGGCACAGGTCCCTATAATACATGAAGCAGGGTATTCAGTGATGCTGCGTGGCACAGGTCCCTATAATACATGACGCAGGGTATTCAGTGATGCTGCGTGGCACAGGTCCCTATAATACATGAAGCGGGGTATTCAGTGATGCTGCGTGGCACAGGTCCCTATAATACATGATGCAGGGTATTCAGTGATGCTGCGTGGCACAGGTCCCTATAATACATGACGCAGGGTATTCAGTGATGCTGCGTGGCACAGGTCCCTATAATACATGAAGCAGGGTATTCTGTTATGATGCATGGCACAGGTCCCTATAATACATGATGCAGGGTATTCGGTGATGCTGCGTGGCACAGGTCCCTATAATACATGAAACAGGGTATTCTGTGATGTTGCGTGGCACAGGTCCCTATAATACATGAAGCAGGGTATTCTGTGATGTTGCGTGGCACAGGTCCCTATAATACATGAAGCAGGGTATTCAGTGATGCTGCGTGGCACAGGTCCCTATAATACATGACGCAGGGTATTCAGTGATGCTGCGTGGCACAGGTCCCTATAATACATGAAGCGGGGTATTCTGTTATGATGCATGGCACAGGTCCCTATAATACATGATGCAGGGTATTCAGTGATGCTGCGTGGCACAGGTCCCTATAATACATGACGCAGGGTATTCAGTGATGCTGCGTGGCACAGGTCCCTATAATACATGAAGCAGGGTATTCTGTTATGCTGCATGGCACAGGTGCCTATAATACATGTTTCAGGGTATTCGGTGATGCTGTGTGGCACAGGTCCCTATAATACATGAAGCAGGGTATTCTGTTATGCTGCATGGCACAGGTACCTATAATACATGTTGCAGGGTATTCGGTGATGCTGCGTGGCACAGGTCCCTATAATGCATGATGCAGGGTATTCGGTGATGCTGCATGGCACAGGTCCCTATAATGCGTGATGCAGGGTATTCAGTGATGGTGCGTGGCACAGGTCCCTATAATACATGAAGCAGGGTATTCTGTTATGCTGCATGGCACAGGTGCCTATAATACATGATGCAGGGTATTCGGTGATGCTGCGTGGCACAGGTCCCTATAATACATGAAGCAGGGTATTCTGTTATGCTGCATGGCACAGGTGCCTATAATACATGTTGCAGGGTATTCGGTGATGCTGCGTGGCACAGGTCCCTATAATGCGTGATGCAGGGTATTCGGTGATGCTGCATGGCACAGGTCCCTATAATGCGTGATGCAGGGTATTCAGTGATGCTGCGTGGCACAGGTCCCTATAATACATGAAGCAGGGTATTCTGTTATGCTGCATGGCACAGGTGCCTATAATACATGTTGCAGGGTATTCGGTGATGCTGCATGGCACAGGTCCCTATAATGCATGATGCAGGGTATTCTGTTATGCTGCATGGCACAGGTGCCTATAATACATGTTGCAGGGTGTTCTGTTATGCTGCGTGGCACAGGTCCCTATAATGCATGATGCAGGGTATTCTGTTATGCTGCATGGCACAGGTCCCTATAATACATGATGCAGGGTATTCGGTGATGCTGCGTGGCACAGGTCCCTATAATACATGACGCAGGGTATTCAGTGATGCTGCATGGCACAGGTCCCTATAATGCATGACGCAGGGTATTCAGTGATGCTGCGTGGCACAGGTCCCTATAATACATGACGCAGGGTATTCAGTGATGCTGCGTAGCACAGGTCCCTATAATACATGAAGCAGGGTATTCAGTGATGCTGCGTGGCACAGGTGCCTATAATACATGATGCAGGGTATTCGGTGATGCTGCGTGGCACAGGTGCCTATAATACATGATGCAGGGTATTCGGTGATGCTGCGTGGCACAGGTCCCTATAATACATGACGCAGGGTATTCAGTGATGCTGCGTGGCACAGGTCCCTATAATACATGATGAAGGGTATTCAGTGATGCTGCGTGGCACAGGTCCCTATAATACATGACGCAGGGTATTCAGTGATGCTGCGTAGCACAGGTCCCTATAATACATGAAGCAGGGTATTCAGTGATGCTCCGTGGCACAGGTCCCTATAATACATGATGCAGGGTGTTCAGTGATGCTGCGTGGCACAGGTCCCTATAATACATGAAGCAGGGTATTCGGTGATGCTGCTTGGCACAGGTCCCTATAATACATGAAGCAGGGTATTCAGTGATGCTGCGTGGCACAGGTCCCTATAATACATGATGCAGGGTATTCAGTGATGCTGCGTGGCACAGGTCCCTATAATACATGAAGCAGGGTATTCAGTGATGCTGCGTGGCACAGGTCCCTATAATACATGATGCAGGGTATTCGGTGATGCTGCGTGGCACAGGTCCCTATAATACATGAAGCAGGGTATTCAGTGATGCTGCGTGGCACAGGTCCCTATAATACATGATGCACGGTGTTCAGTGATGCAGCGTGGCACAGGTCCCTATAATGCATGATGCAGGGTATTCTGTGATGCTGCATGGCACAGGTCCCTATAACGCATGATGCAGGGTATTCGGTGATGCTGCGTGGCATAGGTCCCTATAACACGATGCAGGGTATTCAGTGATGCTGCGTGGCACAGGTCCCTATAATACGACGCAGGGTATTCAGTGATGCTGCGTGGCACAGGTCCCTATAATACATGATGCAGGGTATTCAGTGATGCTGCGTGGCACAGGTCCCTATAATACATGAAGCAGGGTATTCAGTGATGCTGCGTGGCACAGGTCCCTATAATACATGTTGCAGGGTGTTCAGTGATGCAGCGTGGCACAGGTCCCTATAATACATGAAGCAGGGTATTCAGTGATGCTGCGTGGCACAGGTCCCTATAATACATGAAGCAGGGTATTCAGTGATGCTGCGTGGCACCGGTCCCTATAATACATGACGCAGGGTATTCAGTGATGCTGCGTGGCACAGGTCCCTATAATACATGAAGCAGGGTATTCAGTGATGCAGCGTGGCACAGGTCCCTATAATACATGAAGCAGGGTATTCAGTGATGCTGCGTGGCACAGATCCCTATAATACATGTTGCAGGGTGTTCAGTGATGCAGCGTGGCACAGGTCCCTATAATACATGAAGCAGGGTATTCAGTGATGCTGCGTGGCACAGGTCCCTATAATACATGAAGCAGGGTATTCAGTGATGCTGCGTGGCACCGGTCCCTATAATACATGACGCAGGGTATTCAGTGATGCTGCGTGGCACAGGTCCCTATAATACATGTTGCAGGGTGTTCAGTGATGCAGCGTGGCACAGGTCCCTATAATACATGAAGCAGGGTATTCAGTGATGCTGCGTGGCACAGGTCCCTATAATACATGAAGCAGGGTATTCAGTGATGCTGTGTGGCACAGGTCCCTATAATACATGAAGCAGGGTATTCAGTGATGCTGCGTGGCACAGGTCCCTATAATACATGAAGCAGGTTATTCAGTGATGCTGCGTGGCACCGGTCCCTATAATACATGACGCAGGGTATTCAGTGATGCTGCGTGGCACAGGTCCCTATAATACATGTTGCAGGGTGTTCAGTGATGCAGCGTGGCACAGGTCCCTATAATACATGAAGCAGGGTATTCAGTGATGCTGCGTGGCACAGGTCCCTATAATACATGATGCACGGTGTTCAGTGATGCAGCGTGGCACATGGCCCTTTCACTAGGTGTGATATGATATGATGATATGATATGATAACCTATTTATATCGCGCCCATACACAAGTGTTGTAGGGCGCGACGGGGCAAGGGAGGAGTACAAAGGAGGGTAAAAACAATAAAAACAAAACAATCTTACAAAGCCCAGTGACATTGAGAACCTGCAAGTGCAGGGGAGGCGGGAATGGAAAGTGCAGAAAGTGTATTCGGCAAGTGCCACTATAAGCGCAGACACAAGTGTCAGATAAGTGTCAGTAAGAGGACTGTAGGGTTGCAGATACAGACCCAGTGCAAAGGTTGCCAAGAGGCAGTGTAGACACGCAGATGGGTGGGCAGGGATCTGGGCCTGGATACCGAGAGTAGACCAAGAGCCCAAGGGCAGAGAAGGACAGATCAGCAGGGCGGCGGGGGGGGGAGGGGGGTGGAGAAGGCAGAAGTAAAGAGGAAGGTCTTGAGGTGCTTCCGGAACTGAAGGAAACATTTTTATTCCTTAAAGAAAATTGTTGGTGCTAGTTTCAACCTTTGGGTCCCTGCCCTTTGCAATGCTCTGACAAAGTACCTTGCAGAAAGTGACTCTACGACTCTCTTTAAGAAGCATTTGAAAACCTTCCTGTTTGATGCAGGACATGGTAGGTTGACCGTTCTCTTTCCCATTAACATGCCTGCCTCATGACTACCCCTTCTGCTAGTTACTGGCTTGTTTCTTTGGGATTGCTTTTTCCTCCTCTCCTTGGCCTATATCATTGTCTGTGAATGTGATGTCTCTTGTGAGCGCCCTGAGGCCTTCGGGTTAGTTGCGCAATAGAAACTATCTAGATAGAGAGATAGAGAGATAGAGAGATAAATAGATAGAGAGATAGATATGCAGAGAGATAGATAGATATGCAGAGAGATAGATAGATAGAGAGAGAGAGAGAGAGAGAGAGAGAGAGAGGTAGGTAGGTAGGTAGGTATGTAGGTAGAGAGATAGATAGATGGATAGATGGATATGCAGAGAGATATGCAGATAGAGAGATAGATAGAGAGATAGATAGATAGATAGATAGATAGATAGATAGATAGATAGATAGATAGATAGATAGATAGATAGATAGATAGATAGATGTTCCCCTCGAGTTTCAGGGAGGCAGGGAGGCTGTTCCAGAGGGAGGCCCCAGCCGAAGAGAGAGACCTACCACCAATTTGTTGCTTGGAGAAGTGACTGACCCTGAGGGATTTGGAGGTGGAGGAGCGTAGGGCTCAAGTAGGAAGGTATTTCCGAAGGGAGAGCTGAATGTATTGCAGACCACGTCCCCAGAAGGCTTTGTGGACAATGCAGAGGGTCTTGAATGTAATCCTCGCAGCCACTGGGAGCCAATGGAGAGATTTCAGGGCAGGTGCGATACGATCCCTGGGCTTAAGGCGAAGGACAAGTCTTGCAGTCCTTTTCTGGATTAGTTGCCAAGGGCGGAGCGTAGCGGAAGGCAGATTGAGAAAAAGGCTGTTGCAGTAGTCCAGCCTAGAGAGAACCAGGGATCTAGAGACAGTGAGTTTCTGGGGGAAGAGAAGAGAGGAAGAATACCTCTGAGGAGGTGCAGCTGGTAGTGTGACTTCTTAGAGACCTCAGAGACGTGAGGAGAGAAGGAGAGTGTGGAGTCGAAGATGACTCCGAGGTTCTTAGCCTCTCAAGAGGGAGCTGGAAGAGGGACAAGGGAGGCCAGTCAGAGAGTGACAAGACTGGTGGGAGCAGGTGTGCCAATGAGAAGGGTCTCTGTCTTACTGGCATTAAGGCAGAGGTCATTGGCGGCACACCACTCCTGGATTGCAGACAGTCAGATATGAGGGACGGAAAGGAGGTGGCTGAGGGTAGCCTGAAAACGAGCTGAGGGTCATCTGCATAGCACTGGAAGTTGGAACAGAGACCAGCAATGCGGTGGGTAATGGGTGCCAGGTTTTGGTTAAAGAGCCAGTGGGAGAGGTTAGACCCCTGGGCAACACCTCAGGTGGAGAGGGGGATAGAGGAAAGGAAGGAACCGAGTTGGACCTGGAGGGACGGTCAGAGAGGAAAGAGGTCAGCCAGGCCCTGGCCTGATCAGTGATGCCCAGGTTATCACAAAGGCGATTGAGCAGGATGGCATGGTTGACCGTGTCAAAGGCAGACGATAAATCAATTAGGGGGATGAGGACACAGGGGAGGTCAGAATCAAGGTTGGAGAGCAGGTCTTCACGGATGTTCAAGAGAGCGGTTTCCGTGCTCCTGGCAGCTGTGAAACCAGACTGATGGTCATGAAGGCAGCCAACAGAGCTGGTGTGGAGGGTAAGCTAGGAGATGGCCAGCTTTTCCCAGGAAAGGGGTGATAGAGATTGGATGGTATTTAGTCTGGAGGGAGGGGTTGGCTGAGGGCTTCTTGAGAAGAGGGTGGACAAGAGAGTTCTTCAGAGGGGAGGGGAAGCTTCCAGAGGTGAAGGAATGGTTGCAGAAATCGGCCAGAGCAGGAGCCAGGGTGTCTTTTTGCTCCGGGATGGTTTTTGAAGAGCAGGGAAGAACCTGTTTTGACGAGACTTACATAGATCGGACTTGTCTAGAACTCTTGTCAGGGGAGGAAAAGAAAGAGGGGGGGGTGGCTGTGAAGGGGGGGCCAGAGGTTGCAGAGAGAAGCTGGAAGAGGATGCGAGGAAGAGAGAGAGGACAGGATGTCCTGAGTTTTTGTGATGAAGTGAGAAGCCAGAGCTGTACAGAGGGCCTGGGAGGGGACAGGCGAGGTGGATACTGCAGCAGGATTGGCCACCTCCTTGCAGATTTCAGCGAGTTGTTAGATGCCGCAGAGACGCGTGCTTGGATGTGTGGGCCCTCTTCTTTGTGTGGACAGAGAGCCGGTAATGTCTTTGGAGCAGGCGGCAGGCCAGTTTGCCTTCAGGATGTTCAGTGGCATAAGGCCTTTATAAAAGATGAATGGGGCTTTGTGATGCAGCGTGGCACAGGGTCTTTATACTAGATGATGCAGAACGTTCAGTGATGCGGTATGGGTCAAGGCCCTTGTACTAGATGACGCGGGACGTTCACTGATTCTGCGTGGCATAGGACCCTTATAGTAGATGATGCATGGCACAGGGCCCTTCCACTTGAGGATGGCGGACGTTCAGTCATGCAGCGTGGCGCAGGCCCCTGATAATAAATTAAAGGGGACATTGAGTGATGCTACAAGATGATGCAGGATGTTCAGTGAGGCAAAGTGGCACAGGGCCCCTGTAGTAGTGTGAGAAACCTGAAGGTGTCCCCTTTCTGTACATGTGCATGCCATGGTCTACAGCAGACACTGAGCTCCCTGCTGAGTTCACCTGTACATGTTCAGGTGTACTATGGATCTTGGGTTCTCTCCTGAGTTCAGGTGCACATGCCCAGGTATTCAGCAGATAAAGGCTCGCCTCCTTTGTGTACATGTGCTTGTCCAGGTGTACAGCAGGCATTGGCCCATCTCCTGAGTTCATGTGTACCTGCCCAGGTGTCCTGTGGAGTCTGGCCTCTCACTCCACAGTTCGTGTACCTGCCCAGGTGTCCTGTGGAGTCTGGTCTCCATCTCCACAGTTCGTGTACCTGCCCAGGTGTCCTGTGGAGTCTGGTCTCTCACTCCACAGTTCGTGTACCTGTCCAGGTGTCCTGTGGAGTCTGGTCGCTCTCTCTCCACAATTCGTGTACCTGCCCAGGTGTCCTGTGGAGTCTGGCCTCTCACTCCACAGTTCGTGTACCTGCACAGGTGTCTTGTGGAGTCTGGCCTCTCACTCCACAGTTCGTGTACCTGGCCTCTCACTCCACAGTTCGTGTACCTGCCCAGGTGTCCTGTGGGGTCTGGTCTCTCTCTCCACAGTTCGTGTACCTGGTCTCTCTCTCCACAGTTCGTGTACCTGCCCAGGTGTCCTGTGGAGTCTGGCCTCTCACTCCACAGTTCGTGTACCTGCCCAGGTGTCCTGTGGGGTCTGGTCTCTCTCTCCACAGTTCGTGTACCTGGTCTCTCTCTCCACAGTTCGTGTACCTGGTCTCTCTCTCCACAGTTCGTGTACCTGCCCAGGTGTCGGTGTCCTGCACATTATGGACACCGTCCTGAGCTCACGTGTACCTGATAGTCCAGGTATAAACACACAGCTCGCCCTCTCCCTTATTTGAATGTACTTGCCCGGGTGGTGCGCTTCTGCCGGGGCTCCCTTGCGTGTGGACACATCCTGCTCGCCACAGGGATGCCCCTCTCTGCCCCGCAGCCCCAGCTTATTCCGATGGTTATCAGAAGACTTTTGACTCCGTGTATCTTTCATTTCCTCCCCTTTGGGATTGCGCGACAGTGACAGGTGAGAAATGCTCTTTGTTTTGGGTCAGCAAAAGGTGATGTGGGCGCCTGGAACCAGAAAGTCTTCTTTTTCGCAAAGCTCAGCTCGCCAGAGAGGCCCGGAGACTGCCTGGGAAAGTAGGGGTGGGAGGGGCTGGCGGGGGTGTCAAAGATGTGGAGAGGCTGGCGGGACAGTGAAAGGTTATGTTGTTGATTTATACCGCACAGCGATGCCATTTGCATGGTCTCCAGGCGCTCGCTCGCGTGGCTTTGTAAGAAAGTGGGTGGGGGTTAGTGAGGGAAGAGGGATAGGCTAGCAGTTGTGCCCTTCTGGTGATGCTTGCAGAAGCAGGAGAAACTGCCGTCTGGGTGCATCGGCTTTCTGACTGTGCTTGGATTGTGCACACTGGGGTTATTGTGTCCGGGTGGGCAACGTCCAGTGTCGTTTGTTTGCGGCACTTTGTTCTTTTGTGTGTAGTAGGGCTGGCCCGTTTGGTCATGTGAGCTATGTGTGGGGTATGCTGGAGAGGAGCAAGGGGCAGGGGTGGTTAGTGGTTTGTGGTTAGTGCCAGGGGATTGTTTTAATGTTGGTTTCAGGATCCGCACTGTCCCTTGATGTTCTTGGGTCTACCATGATAGTTGTGGGAGGTGCCCGTTTGTATGCTAGTCTTGGTGAGTTGAATCGTCAGGTTTTCAGCCGTTTTCTGAAGATAAGGTGGTCTTCCGTCGTCCTGATTTCCTTCGGGATTCAGTTCCGTAGTTTGGCTCTCAGATGGGAGAGTGTGGTTCCTCTGAATGTCCTTTTCTCGTAGTGCTTGGTTTCCATTTGGAGGTCATTGCCGGATCCGGGGTTTCTTACTGGTTGGTAACAGAGGATTTTGGTTTGGAGGAATTCAGCTCCTTGTCTGTGTAGTGATTTGTGAGGGATGCAGAGAGCTTTGTAGTTAATGCGTTTATTTACTGGGAGCCAGTGTAGGCTTCTCAGGGCTGGTGTGATGTGGCCTCTTCAGTTTAGTCTCAGGAGTATCCTTGCTGCTGTGTTTTGGATGGTTGGAGTTTTTTGGTGAGATGTTCTGGCATTCCGAGGTAGAGGCTGTTTGTGTAGTCAATTCTTGATAATACTAAGGAGGTCATTGTGAGGGTTCTGTGTAGGAAGGAGGGGTAGGGGAGGATCCCTCCAATTCAGCGTAGGAGGTAGAAGCATTTCTTTGCTATTGCGTTGACTTGCGGTTCTAGTGAGAGCCCGTGGGACAGGAGGATTCCCAGTGTTTTTTTTATCACGGCAGATGCCTTTGGTTGGGTTCACCTGCCTCGAGGCCACATCGGGGGGGTGTGTTTTTTCCCTCTTGTGGGAGCGGGATCATTATTCCTGTTTTGGTCAGGTTTACTTTGAGCTTGCTGATTGTCATCTAGGCGTAGAAGTCTGTGAGGCATTTGTTGAAGGGATTGTTTAGGTTGAGGTTATCTTGAAGACGAGTTGGGTATCATCTGCATAGTTGTAGGCGTCAGTCTGTGGGTGCGAATGAGTTTCATTAGGGAGACATTTATATGTTGAAGAGGAATGGGGAGGGGCTAGAACCTTGTAGTGTGCTGCAAGAGATACTTTTGGTGTTTGAAGTAAATGGCGCTAGGTAGGTTTTTTCGGTTCAGTTATTTTAGGAAAGAGTTTAACCATTGTAGAGCTGAGTCTTTTACTCCGCTTTGCTCCAGTCTCTGGATTAGTGCTGGGTGTCTGATTGTGTCGAATGCGTCTGATATGTCCAGTAGCATGAGGGCGAATCGGGTGCTCTTGGCTGCATTTATTTTGAGGTCGTCCCATATGGATAGAAGTGCTGATTCCGTTCTTCTCATGGGTCTGAAGCCGACTTGGGAGTGGTTGAGGAGGATCTGATTCTCCTATAGTTTTGCTGGGGTAGGATAGACTTGATAGGTCTGTAGTTGGTCGGGTCTTTCGCGCATCCTGTTTCGTTTTTTCAGAGGGGCTTGATGTATGCTGATTTGAAGGTTTTAGGTATCATTCCTGTGTTTGGGGTGGGTTCATCAGTAACCGGAAGTATGATGTGGGGTTCTGTTGCTGAGGATTTCTGTGAAGATGCCTGGCGGGCAGGGGTCACTGGGACATCTGGCAAGGTTTGTGTCTTTTATTAGTTGCTTGAAAGCATCTTCATCTATGGGATTGAGTCAGTCGGGTGTTGCAGTGGTTGGTGGGGTGCTCGCTTTGGGTGGATCCGGAGTTGTGCTAGGGCTGGTAGGGAGGGTGTGAGGACCACTGTAGCTATCCCTTTGGTGGTCCTGCATATGAGGGTGCTGGGTGCGCACCCAGCGAGGGTGGCCCGGGGAGCTCCTGAAGTCTTCATCCAGTAGCTAGGGCTGGTAGGGAGGGTGTGAGGCCCACTGTAGCTATCCCTCTGGCGGTCTTGCATATGAGGGTGCTGGGTGCGCACCCAGCGAGGGTGGCCCGGGAAGCTCCTGAAGTCTTCATTCAGTAGCTAGGGCTGGAAGGGAGGGTGTGAGGACCACTGTAGCTATCCCTCTGGCGGTCTTGCATATGAGGGTGCTGGGTGCGCACCCAGCGAGGGTGGCCCGGGGAGCTCCTGAAGTCTTCATCCAGTAGCTAGGGCTGGTAGGGAGGGTGTGAGGACCACTGTAGTGATCCCTTTGGTAGTACTGCATATGAGGGTGCTGGGTGAGCACCCAGTGAGGGTGGCCCGGGTAGCACCTGAAGTCTTCATCCACTAGCTAGGACTGGTAGGAAGGGTTTGAGGACCTCTGTAGCTATCCCTTTGGTAGTACTGCATATGAGGTTGCTGAGTGGCACCCAGCGAGGGTGGCCCGGGGAGCCCCTGAAGTCTTCATCCAGTAGCTAGGACTGGTAGGAAGGGTTTGAGGACCTCTGTAGCTATCCCTTTGGTAGTACTGCATATGAGGGTGCTGGGTGGCACCCAGCGAGGGTGGCCCGGGGAGCCCCTGAAGTCTTCATCCAGTAGCTAGGGCTGGTAGGGAGGGTGTGAGGACCACTGTAGCTATCCCTTTGGTGGTCCTGCATATGAGGGTGTTGGGTGGGCACCCAGCGAAGGTGGCCCGGGGAGCTCCTGAAGTCTTCATCCAGTAGCTAGGGCTGGTAGGGAGGGTGTGAGGACCTCTGTAGCTATCCCTTTGCTGGTCCTGCATATGAGGGTGCTGGGTGGGCACCCAGTGAGGGTGGCCCGGGTAGCACCTGAAGTCTTCATCCACTAGCAAGGACTGGTAGGGAGGGTGTGAGGACCACTGTAGCGATCCCTTTGGTGGTCCTGCATATGAGGGTGCTGGGTGGGCACCCAGTGAGGGTGGCCTGGGTAGCACCTGAAGTCTTCATCCAGTAGCTAGGGGTGGTAGGAAGGGTTTGAGGACCTCTGTAGCTATCCCTTTGGTAGTACTGCATATGAGGGTGCTGGGTGGCACCCAGCGAGGGTGGCCCGGGGAGCCCCTGAAGTCTTCATCCAGTAGCTAGGGCTGGTAGGAAGGGTTTGAGGACCTCTGTAGCTATCCCTTTGGTAGTACTGCATATGAGGGTGCTGAGTGGCACCCAGCGAGGGTGGCCCAGGGAGCCCCTGAAGTCTTCATCCAGTAGCTAAGGATAGTAGGGAGGGTTTGAGGACCTCTGTAGCTATCCCTTTGGTAGTCCAGCATATGAGGGTGCTGGGTGCGCACCCAGCGAGGGTGGCCCGGGTAGCACCTGAAGTCTTCATCCAGTAGCTAGGGCTGATAGGGAGGGTTTGAGGACCTCTGTAGCTATCCCTTTGGTAGTCCTGCATATGAGGGTGCTGGGTGCGCACCCAGCGAGGGTTGCCCGGGTAGCACCTGAAGTCTTCATCCAGTAGCTAGGGATGGTAGGGAGGGTGTGAGGACCACTGTAGCTATCCCTTTGGTAGTACTGCATATGAGGGTGCTGGGTGGCACCCAGCGAGGGTGGCCCGGGGAGTCCCTGAAGCCTTCATCCAGTAGCTAGGGCTGGCTACACCAGTAGTAGTTCCTAAGGTCAGGCAGGGGACTTCATCACACTGGGTACTGGTCCGCGCTTAAGGTGTACTCTAGGTGAGTGATGGGCAGGGTGTCGTACAGGGAGTGATGGTGGTGGGTACTGTGACAGGTGGGGAGGAGGCGTGATGTGGAGTATCAGGATTAAGTGGGCAGTGTGGGGGGCTGGTGGAACGGAATTGTGAGTCTGGAAGGGTAACTGGGAGAGGTGTGGTGGGTGGGGGGGGTAACTGGGAGAGGTGTGGTAGGTGGGGGGGTAACTGGGAGAGGTGTGGTGGGTGGGGGGGTAACTGGGAGAGGTGTGGTGGGTGGGGGGGTAACTGGGAGAGGTGTGGTGGGTGGGGGTTGAGGCATGGAATGAGGAAGGCTTCAGGTGCGGGCTGAGGCCCAGGTGGGTGAGAGGCTGGGAAGTCCCCCGCACACTCCCTCGCTTACTGCTATTCAGATCTCGCCCGGCCCAGCTTGCGCTTAAGCTGACCTACAGAGACCCCCCTTTGTAGCCCACACTCTTTCAGACTAAGGGGGTTATTTGGCGCGAATGCTTAGAGCGCTGGTATGTGAGAAGTAGAGGCTGAAATACCGGCAAGCTTTTATTCATGTGTTTAAAGTATTTCACACTGTCAAAATGACCCCCTATATGATCTGATCGCTGCTTTCTAAATTCACGCGCAGGCAGAAAAAATAAACTCTACACCCTTTGCTCTCTTGAAATGGCAACATATGCACTATGCAAAAAAACCAGGACGGGGCTAGGCAGGCTCGGGCAGGGGGCGACCTCTGGCACGAGCCAGGCATGGGTAAGGATGGTGACGGGGAGACGGAGACGCAGCCCGCTGCTCACAGGTGTGTGGGTACCTGGCCGGTGGGCAGCCTGGGCCGCCTCAGGATTGTTTGCTTGAGACATTAATGCCGCCATCCCTGGGCCATTGGCACTGCCGTTTCCACCTTCAAAGGGCCCTGTGTCCCAGCAAGTTGGGGCGGGGGGGAGGGTCCAGACATCCTAGGAAAGAGATGAGATCTTTTACGTGTGTGTAAATAAAGCCTTCAGCAAGAATATGACGTCACGAGACTCATGCGCCCAGGAAGTGCCCTTGGCATTCCGCTTATTAGAGCGCGGTCTTCATGCAGGCCTGTAATAGCCTCCGAGGTGAGCCGAGAACCCTGCGATGCCCCGTGCTCTTCCTGAAGTGCTCTAAGCATTGCTGCCCTCCACAGGCTGGCACTAGACCCATTCAGACTTACAGGAGGCGAGAGGGACAGAGCGGGCAAGTACAGCGAGAGTAGAGTAGTATGTAGGGGGGGGGCAGTACATAAGAAGTCTAGGGACTGCAGGAAGCAGAGTAGGAAGTGCTGGGTAGAGAGCAAGCAGAGGGGCACAGGGTGGCACGGGAGGGCTTGCTAGATACAGAGCCCAGAGGAATCCGAGAAACCAAGGAGGGAGTATGGAGGAGGGGAAGGGGGGGCAAGTAACAGGTGGGGGATGCTATGGAGATGGGAAGCTGAGGAGAAGGAAATGGAGGAGAAAGAGGAGGAACAACCGGCAGAGGAAAGACACTGGAGAAGCAGAGACATGGGGAGAAGAGTTGAGGCAATGGTAGACCGAGCAAGGAATTATGGAAGAAGTGGGGTCAAGGCAAGCCTAGACATGGGGAGAAGAGTTGAGGCAATGGTGGATCGAGCAAGGAATGATGGAGAAAGCGGGGTCAAGGCAAACCTAGACATGGGGAGAAGAGTTGAGGCAATGGTAGACCGAGCAAGGAATTATGGAAGAAGTGGGGTCAAGGCAAGCCTAGACATGGGGAGAAGAGTTGAGGCAATGGTAGATCGAGCAAGGAATGATGGAGAAAGCGGGGTCAAGGCAAACGTAGACATGGGGAGAAGAGTTGAGGCAATGGTAGACCGAACAAGGAATGATGGAGGAAGCAGAGTCAAGGCAAGCCTAGAAATGGGGTGACGAGTTCGGGCAATGGTAGACAGAGCAAGGAATGATAGAGGAAGCGAATGATGGAGGAAGTGGGGTCAAGGCAAGCCTAGAAATGGGGAGAAGAGTTGAGGCAATGGTAGACCGAGCAAGGAATGATGGAGGAAGCGGAGTCAAGGCAAGCCTAGAAATGGGCAGAAGAGTTGAGGCAATGGTACACCGAGCAAGGAATGATGGAGGAAGCAGGGTCAAGGCAAGCCTAGACGTGTGAGGGTTTGGGGCAATGGTAGACAGAGCAGGGAATGATGGAGGAAGCGGGGTCAAGGCAAGCCTAGACGTGTGAGGGTTTGGGGCAATGGTAGACAGAGCAGGGAATGATGGAGGAAGCGGGGTCAAGGCAAGCCTAGACGTGTGAGGGTTTGGGGCAATGGCAGACAGAACAGGGAATGATGGAGGAAGTGGGGTCAAGGCAAGCCTAGACGTGTGAGGGTTTGGTGCAATGGCAGACAGAGCAGGGAATGATGGAGGAAGCGGGGTCAAGGCAAGCCTAGACGTGTGAGGGTTTGGGGCAATGGTAGTCAGAGCAGGGAATGATGGAGGAAGCGGAGTTAAGGCAAGCCTAAACGTGTGAGGGTTTGGGGCAATGGCAGGCAGAGCAAGGAATGCTGGAGGAAGCGGGGTCAAGGCAGGCCTAGACGTGTGAGGGTTTGGTGCAATGGTAGACAGAGCAAGGAATGCTGGAGGAAGCGGGGTCAAGGCAAGCCTAGACGTGTGAGGGTTTGGCGCAATGGTAGACAGAGCAAGGAATGATGGAGGAAGCGGGGTCAAGGCAAGCCTAGACGTGTGAGGGTTTGGGGCAATGGCAGGCAGAGCAGGGAATGATGGAGGAAGCGGGGTCAAGGCAAGCCTAGACGTGTGAGGGTTTGGGGCAATGGCAGGCAGAGCAGGGAATGATGGAGGAAGCGGGGTCAAGGCAAGCCTAGACATGTGAGGGTTTGGTGCAATGGCAGACAGAGCAGGGAATGATGGAGGAAGCGGGGTCAAGGCAAGCGTAGACGTGTGAGGGTTTGGGGCAATGGTAGACAGAGCAGGGAATGATGGAGGAAGCGGAGTCAAGGCAAGCCTAGACATGGGGAGAAGAGTTGAGGCAATGGTAGACAGAGCAGGGAATGATGGAGCAAGCGGGGTCATGGCGCAGGGTGAAGCGAGATGAAGAAACCCGATGGAGCAATCAAGAAAGAAAGGAAGAGCAAGAGGATGGGTTGATGCCATCTTCGGAGGACTCCAGACACCTGGGTGCCATCTTTCGACGTTTTTGGTGGAGTTCCTCGGAAGTCTATAGCACACACTACTGCCAGAGCTTGCCCTCCAGGGGAGACTTCTCTCCATGGGTTGCCGATCTCACTCTGAACAGGGACGGCACGCACATTGGGAGATGTGCTGTGAAGAGCACTCTGGATGTGTGCTATAGGGTCCTCCTCTACATGCTGCCTAGGTGGCCAGCCACAATCTACATGAGCGCTGCATGGCATAGCTCTGCCACCTTCACAGGGCATGTGTTGGATCACACTTGCAGAGGTTCCTGCATGCATGGAGTCCTCGCCACTACTAGTTCTTGGCTACTAAAATAGTATTTTTATTTAATCTTTTAGCAGCCTCAGCGTGTCTGGGGGGCCCATGGTCCGTCTTGTGAGAAGCTGCTGTTATGGGGGGTATTTGTATGCGTAATGTGAAGTTATTCGTAACATTATATAGCTTGTAATCCAGGAAATGGAATGTTCCTGTCTCGTGATCTTATTTGCTCTCCTTCCATCTGCAGTTTAAATAACCGATCAGCGTTTCAGACAATTAGGGATGTTTGGCGAAGTGCCTCCATCTAGCAGCACAAATACACATGAACAGCGGAGTGTCCATGGCATGAAATTCCCCGTTGGAACCAGAAACACAACCAGCGACCCTTCATAAACCAAGAGACCGGAGAACACAGACTCCGACTGTGATGATTCAACATCCGGGGCAGCAGTGGTCCACGGGTGAATATCGGTTTCTAAACCATCAATCAGCCCCACAACCCCAGTACACCAGAAGGGATCCGGACAGATTGGAAACAAAAGCAAACCTCTTTGTCCAATTTTGGTAACATAGACGGAACGGCAGGCTCATCTCCACAAGGTCGTGCATCATTGGTTAGTTGCAACACAGCGAAAATACAATTATTACCCAATGATAAAAGGGACTGTCCAGTCAAGGGTGTATCAAAAATATCTATTTATTGATATCACAAAAGACAGTTCTAGAACACTATACAAAACAACCCACCCTGTAAAGGAATGGAGAGGACAGACAGTTTCAAGGAAGGAAAAGGGATGCACTCTGGATACTGACAGGAGGGTAGTCGGTAAAGTAATTAATCGCAATAGTCCAAGGATATTTGGTATCAACACAATGGGAGCAATAAGTCGTAAAATGTCACTATGGTCCTTTGGAGAAGGACCAGGAAGACAGAACCACAATGTGACTTGTGCTGTAGAAGTTCTTGGTCCTCAACAGACTCAAGTTGGATTCAAGGCACTTGGCACCTTCTGTGACAGAGTTCAAGATGGGTGACAGCTGCGGGTATGAGGTGGCAGGCAGTCTGGCAAGCGAAGCTGGATGGGCGGCTGCAGGCTGGCGCCTACATGGTCAGGAATCGTCTCAGTGCTGGTCATGGTTTTGAAGCACTGGCCGAGGCATCTCGGATGGCTTTAGCGACTGCGGCATAACACCAGTCAGCGGTGCAGTCGGTTGCAGCTCAAGGGGGTCGACAATGTCTTTTAAGGTGGACGTCAGTAGATTCTCATCGATGCACACCTCCTGGCTTCTTCACTGGGCTTGTCGTCCTTTAAGGTGGACGTCCCAAAGCTGAGGAGAGTGTTGTAGGCAGCTGCCTTGTCCTTGGTTTGGTTCAGAGACTCCCTGGCACTTCCCACCTAGCAACCTTGCTGCAGAGCCTAGCAGGGCACGCTGTGTGCGGGCCGGGTACCGGTTCCAGAGCTGCTGGACAGGTCCTCTGGATTCAATATCTCCCTCTGTTCCCTGGGAGATGTTTAGGGGAGGGATCTTGCTTCTCTCTTGGAGGCCCTGGCCTTCCTTCACTGCTGGAAGATGTAAGGCAGACTGTACCTTCAGTCAGGGTCCAAAGCTGAGATCCTCTTGTTACGCCTTATGAAGTCTTCAAATGATCTGCCCAAAAGAGGGTCTCAACCCTCTTTTAAAGCCAAGTGAACCACTGGGATTGGTGTAGGCTAAGCCTACCTTAATGTACCAATCCTGACTCTCCACCAAGAATCTCCTGTATGCTTCAAGTCTTAACCACAGTGCTTTGCAACACAAAAGGTAAAGGGGTGATAACAATTACTATTAAGTCCCACCCATCTTCCTGTCTGTTGTGGATCAAAAGGGTCCCTCTGGTTCATGGAGCGCTCTGTGGTTCCTGATTAAAGAGGCAGGTCTCCCTTGAAGCTGCAGTGAGAGCAGACTTTCTGGCTCCCCCAAACCACATGCTCTTACCTTTTGAATGGGGCCCCCCTGCAGGGATGACTACTGTAATATACGCAGTCCGAGACATGATATTGCCTGCCAATCGATACTGAGGGCAGGAGCTGGTTTCAGGTTGACACAGTGCATATGAAAGGGTGTTGGGCTTTCGTGTCTCCTTTGTTAGCCTCTGCAGCCAGGCCCTATGTGGGCCTGTTAGAACGGAACTCTGATTAATATGTGAATGCTGCACAGTAAAGAGGAAGTGGCTCCTGGCATATGGGTCACAGAGGCGGCTGCTGCAGAACCCTCTATTAGATATGGCCTAGATGAACCCTTGAGCAGGAGGCATTCTGACCCTGGTTGGGCTAATCCAGGGAGCAGACTAAATGAGAGAACCTAGGGTTTTGGAGTAGTTGGGAGACTTGGATGCCGCTGGGAGAATGCGGCAGAGAATAAGGGGAGGGGTGCGTTGTATAAGTAGTAAGGAATCATGGAGACGCTGCAACGAGATCCATGGCCACTCCCGCTAGAGCTATAGAGACATGACTGATATCACAGGAGTGGTGTGTTGCGAGAAGCCAGAGACTCCACCGACAAGTCTGAAGAAAACCCCAGGACCGAAAAAGAAATAAGAGGACATGGCCAAGTGGAAGAGACACTGCAGGTAGGAGTTGGCAGATGGTGCATGTTGGGAAATGTAGTCAAAGTACGAACATGCCCAGTGACAACCGAGGTAAGGAGAGCTCAGACACAGTACCAGCGCAGCAATACCACTGTGTTGGTGATTGGTGCAGTATAAAGCCTTTATATCATAAAGTAACACACACTGTAACTTTGGTAGCCATCTTGTATTGTGCCTTAGTAATGACTATGGGTCATAATGAGAAATATGTGACCAGTTCTCACCCTTGAAAGCTCAGGCTCCATTTGGTAGGCCAACCTGCAATGTTTTCTAGGAGAAAACGAGGGCAGCGGGGACCTGGGCCACTCCTCCCAGTTTGGGTTATTGGGGGAACCGAGGACTGAACTGGCTTCTACACCACTACACTGGTGTTGCTGAGTGCCGATGGGAAGCCCCCGTTACCTGTGTGGTATATGATGGGGTCTGCTGTGTTGGGACGTGTTGGCAGTAAGGCCCGTGCCAGGGCTTTAGAGGTTAGTCATGCATGCTCCGGGGTGTTCATAGGGCGAGGGTAGAGTAGGAAGCTTCATATAATGTGCGAGACCAGAGGGCTGCAACCTTTTCGCTCTCCAGATATTTTGGACTACAACTCCCATCAGCACAAGTCACCATAGTCAATGGAGAGGGATCCTGGGAGTCTTGGTCCAAAACATTTGGAGAGGCACAGACCCCAATGCTAGACCATGTGGGTTTCCTGATGGGGATGGCTTTGGTGTAAAAGTTGGAAGATTTAGCAGTGAGTAGTTAGTGATGGGGAGTGGCTGGGAAGAAGGGATGGGCTCCATATTAAGGGATTTCTTCTGGTGTGTGTATGTGGCCATGTTTGCTTTGTCAGAGAGTTTGGTTGAAAGTGCCTGTCACTTTTATGAATTGGGGTGTATGTGAGCCTGGGATTCCATTTGGGCTCATCTGGGTTTCTTGCTTTATAATTCAGTTGCTTACCTAAAGAGCAATCTTTCGAGTTGATTGATGGCTTCCACGGGAAGATATTTGGGTAAGGAAGCCAAGAATGAGGACTAGACCTAAGAGTTCTAAAGGTGGTGTGGGGGAGGGGGTGTAACAAGCTGGACCCTTTCCTTGCTATGCACTGTGCGCATTGCAGAGGGTCTTGACGTGTATTCCTTTTTCTGGTGGGAGCCAATGTAGCATGAGAAGTGCAGGCGTGATGTGTTTGTACCTTTTCATCCTGAGGAGCAGTCGGACAGCCACGTTGTATGGTCTTTGTAACTTTTCCATGAGATATTTCAGCAATCCTAGATAAAGGCTGTTTGCGTAATCCAGTCTTGATAGGACATGGATATTATGGCCATGGTCCTGTGAGTGAACGAAAGGTTGGGTCGTTGATCTTGTTCTAGCGTGAGGCTACTGTCAATGGTTCTCCAAGGTTCCTTATTGTCGATGATGGTACTGCTTATGGCCTTATATACTCTGTCCAAGTGGCAGGGCTGGTGCTTGGTGGGGCTGCTTTGCAAAGCATTCGTTCGGTTTTGGAAGGAATCTGTGTTGGTCTATTTGTCATCATCCATGCGTCCACCTGTACAAGACATCTTTTCAGATCAAGCAAGCTGGCTGAAGGGTTATTTACCAGTTTGTAGATAATTTGAGTGTCATCTACATATGTGTAGGAGGAGAGAGCAGAGAGTTTGATTACTTCCAGTAGGGAAGTCATGTACATGTTCAACAGTAAAGGTGAGAGTGTGGAACCTTGAGGTCCTCCACAGTTCAGGCGACAAGTTTTTGGATCTCCAGGGAGCCATAATAACTTGTGTTTTTTGTAATCCAATGAAGGGCCGATCCTTTTATTCAGATAACTCTGTCTTTTTAGAAGAAGCTTGTGGGTACAAGGTATCAAGCTTTTCTGAGATGTCCAGACTCTGGAAGTCGCCGTCCACATTGTTGTTTTAGAGTAATCCTACACAGTATGTAGTGTGTGTGTCCAGACTCTGGAAGTCGCCGTCCATGTTGTTGTTTTAGAGTATCCTACAAAGTATGTAGTGTTTGTTCAAACTCTGGAAGTCGCCGTCCATGTTGTTGTTTTAGAGTAATCCTACAAAGTATGTAGTGTGTGTGTCCAGACTCTGGAAGTCGCCGTCCACGTTTATTGACATGAAAGGTTAATCTGAACACCTTCCTTTGGTTATTGCCAAACCAGGCTCTTAATAGTGCTGCAGTGGTCTCTGTTTTTAGTTCATTCATTGTGTTAACCGAACTGAAGCTGCCAACAGCACATCACTGCTCTCTTGCACTTATCCCGCTCGTTCCCACTAACTTACCCCCCCCCCCCCCCTTTCCTTTTCAGATCTGCCAGAGCGCCAGGGGACCACTCCGGTGGTGATAGTGTGCGGTACAATATCCTTTAACATTAACATTGTATACTGTGAGTACACAATTGGCCTATTTGCAGTTTTTTCAGTTTGATGGGTTTTTTTTTTAATCTTTTGTTAAATTGCTAATATATTTTTTGTGATTTTTGTCTATTTGTCATTTTTAATGAAATAAAAACCTTATTTGAAGACCGAAAACTGCTTACGACGCTCATGTTGCAGCAGTGCCGCAGGGTGGAATGACCCCCCCCCGTGCCCGTTTCTGTGGTGGTTGCAGCCATGCAGAGGACTCGCCACACATGCGCCTTCACAGCCCCAAATTCTCACCCTAGCATCTGGTTCCTGTACAAATGAGGGAGGGGCTCGTATGAAACGGGATGTTCTTAACAAAAGTGAACAGAGCATAGCACAGGGGCAACGCGCTGTAAGCAAGACCACGCAGAGCAACAGAGGTTCGAATCTCGGATCCGTGCTTAGAAACCGAACTCAAGTATGGTATTAGGCGCACTATTAAAAAAAAAAAAACTATTCAATAAAATAAAAAGCAGGCTGGAGAGGCTCCCATGTGGCATTGCCTTCATGGAGAGGCTCCTGCATGGCACTGTCCTGCTGGAGAGGCTCCTGCATGGCACTGTCCTGCTGGAGAGGCTCCTGCATGGCACTGTCCTGCTGGAGAGGCTCCCGTATGGCACTGTCCTGCTCGAGAGGCTCCCGTATGGCACTGTCCTACTGGAGAGGCTCTCGTATGGCACTGTCCTGCTGGAGAGTTCTCTGTATGTCACTATTCTGCTGGAGAGTTCTCTGTATGTCACTGTCCTGCTGGAGAGGCTCCCATATGTCATTGCCTTGCTGGAGAGGCTCCCGTATGGCACTGTCCTGCTCAAGTTACCTGTATGGCACTGTCCTGATGGAGAGACTCCCGTATGGCACTGTCCTGCTGGAGTGGCTTCCATATGTCAATGTCCTGCTGGAGCGGCTCCCGTATGGCACTGTCCTGCTTGATATTTACCTGTATGGCATTGTCTTGCTAGAGAGTTTCCCGTATGGTACTGTCCTGCTGGAGAGGCTTCCGTATGGCACTGTCCTGCTGGAGAGGCTTCTGTAGGGCACTGTCCTGCTGGAGAGGCTCCCGTATGGCACTGCCCTGCTGCAGAGGCTCACGTATGGCACTCTCCTGCTGGAGAGGCTCCCATATGGCATTGCCTTGCTGGAGAGGCTCCCATATGGCATTGCCTTGCTCGAGAGGCTCCCATATGGCAGTGGCACTGTCCTGCTGGAGAGGCTCCCATATGGCAGTGTCCTGCTGGAGAGGCTGCTATATGGCACTCTCCTGCTCGAGAGTTACCTGTATGGCACTGTCTCTTGCTGGCGAGGCTCTCGTATGGCACTTACCTGCTGGAGAAGCTCCCATGTGGCACTGTCCTGCTGGAGAGTCTCCTGTATGGCACTGTCCTGCTGGAGAGGCTCTCGCATGGCACTGTCCTGCTGAAGAGGCTCCCGTATGGCAGTGTCTTGCTGGGGAGTTTCCCATCTGGCATTGTCTTGCTATAGAGTCTCCCATATGGCACTGTCCTGTTGGAGAGGCTCCTGTATGGCACTGTCCTGTTGGAGAGGCTCCTGTATGGCACTGTCCTGCTGGAGAGGCTCCCGTATGGCACTGTTCTGCTGGAGAGTGTCCTGTATGGCACTGTCTCTTGCTGGCGAGGCTCTCGTATGGCACTTACCTGCTGGAGAAGCTCCCATGCGGCACTGTCCTGCTGGAGAGGCTCCCGTATGGCACTGTCCTGCTCGAGAGTCTCCTGTATGGCACTGTCCTGCTGGAGAGGCTCCTATTTGGCACTGTCCTGCGGGAGAGGTTCCCATATGGCAGTGGCACTGTCCTGCTGGAGAGGCTCCCATATGGCAGTGTCCTGCTGGAGAGGCTCCCGTATGGCACTGCCCTGCTGGAGAGTTACCTGTATGGCACTGTCCTGCTGGGGAGGCTCCCGTATGACACTGCTGGAAAAGGTTTTGAGGCGTCTTGGCCCATCTGAAAGGCCAAGGAGTCTTGCCTGGCTGGAAAAGACTTTTAGCGGGCATGGGGATACTGGGATATGCTCTCAGCTGGCAAGTCCAGAGTGCTACGACGGCCCACCTGGAAGAGGCCCTCAAGTGTCATGGCCCAGCTGGTAGAGGTTCCCAGGTGGCATGGCCCCGCTGGTTGCGGCTTCCAGGTGAGGGGAGTAGGGCTCTCTGGTATCCTGGCTCCACGTGCCAGCCTCCTGGCAGGGCGGAAAGGTTGGCGTAAGCGATAGTTTGCCAGATAGCAAGCGATGATTAATGGGCACCTCTTGTACGGACGCCAGAGTCTATATTAATAAATAATTAGCGGCGATTGTTAAGGGCAGATGCGAGAGATGTTTGCTTTGGAACTGTTCCCCAGGACCATGAGCTGTGTGTTTGCACCTGTCACCGCTGCATTACTCTGGCAGTGTGCAGAGCCCGGGCAGGCTCGGGAAAGGCCTGCAGTGGGCGGGAGCAAGGTGGGGCCAGGGATGGCTCTTCTCCCATGCTTAGTCACTGCCCGTGCACCGTGGAGCACAGCTGCCAGCACCAGGGCCTGCACTGGGCCAGGGCCTAGGGGGCTGCTATACCAGAGGGTAAGCCTAGGGGGCTGCTATACCAGAGGGTAAGCCTAGGGGGCTGCTCTACCAGAGGGTAAGCCTAGGGGGCTGCAATACCAGAGGGTGAGCCTAGGGGGCTGCGATACCAGGGGGTAAGCCTAGGGGGCTATGTTACCAGAGGGTGAGCCTAGGGGGCTATGTTACCAGAGGGTGAGCCTAGGGGGCAGCTATACCAGAGGGTGAGCCTTGGGGGCTGCTCTACCAGAGGGTAAGCCTAGGGGGCTATGTTACCAGAGGGTGAGCCTAGGGGGCAGCTATACCAGAGGGTGAGCCTAGGGGGCTCCTCTACCAGAGGGTAAGCCTAGGGGGCTCCTATACCAGAGGGTGAGCCTAGTGGGCTGGGATACCAGAGGGTGAGCCTAGTGGCCTGGGATACCAGAGGGTGAGCCTAGAGGGCTGCTCTACCAGAAGGTGAGCCTAGGGGGCTGTGATACCAGAGGGTGAGCCTAGGGGACTGCTGGTAAGCCTAGGGGGCTTCGATACCAGAGGGTAAGCCTAGGGGGCTGGGATACCAGAGGGTGAGCCTAGGAGACTACTATACCAGAGGGTGAGCCTAGTGGGCTGTCAACCTGTATCCTTCACTGAGGGCTATCACTGTTCTCCATCCCCTTCCCTCATCATCTGTCCCGTGAAGCATCGCCCTTTCTTCTCTGACCACTGCTGCTTCTGACTCTAAGGGAATGATCTGCTCTTCCTCATCATCCATGGGAATTTTTGGTCTAAACAAAAATTCATCAGGTATTCTTAATATTTTACCTACCAACCTAGGTAACCATGATAAAAGGATAGTCACTCCATACAAAAATACCTCTGGATCTAGAGGCACTCCTCGTTATGCCTTCTGGCCTGTAAAGGCTAGTAGAAACTCTCCCACATCCATGCAGTGTCTCGCTGGAGTAGAACACATGATCCCTTTGTCAGTAAAAGATATAGTCATGTTAAGCTTTGTCGTTAAGTCACGTCCCAATATATTGGCTGGTGTCTGCTAGAGTATAATAATGGCATTGACACGTCATGTTCTCCTATAGAGATTGGTAACTCATCTGTAAAAGGAACTAAACTCATCGCTCCCAGAGAATCCTTGAGCATTCATGGCAGTACCTGACATTGGGTATTTTCCCTCACGGACACCGGAACAAGTTGCTCCAGTGTCTACAAGAAATGAAAATGTCTTGCCTCCTATCGTCACCTTGACCCTTGGTTCCTCTTGGGGGTCTGGTGTCTCTGATAGCACTCAACACATCAGGTTGCTCTGTGAGATGTCCTATTGTGGGTATAAATGCATCCTGTATCTGTGAAAGGATTTCCTCCCATCACAGTTACAATCCCCAATGTGGGTGTAGGCGACTGTTGGGGTCCTGGGGCCATGTTCCATTGTGGTACCATAGCCTGCTGTATCTCTGCTTGCTGCAGTTGTGCCTTTTGTGTTTGCACAGGTACCTGCTGTGGTTGCCCTTGCAGCAATTGCATTTGCAGTGATGCTGGCTTCATTTGTTGGGATTGTGGCGCATGTGTCTGAGCCTACGTGTGATCTTGGGCATAATATTCCTGTGGTTCTGCATTGTATTGTGTAGCATAACCCTTCCCCCTCTCTGGGCCTTGCCAATTCTGTGGTATGCCTCCTCTGCTTTTGCACATCCTAGCTATGTGTCCCATTATTGCACAATTCCAACATTGTTGGGGCTGTCCACCATTAAATCCTGCTCTTCCCTGACAGTTTTACAATCCACCTCGACCTACTCCTCTAAGCCCATTCCCTCTTACTCTTGGCAAAAATTGTACCCACTCTGGTCAGTTGGACATCCTGCATTATTTTGCTTCCCTGACTGTATCTCCTGTGTCACCCCTCCTTCGTTACTTGTCAATACTGCTCCCTCGATGGCTATTTTTGACACCTTCTTCGAACTAACTTTGCTTGCCCTTGCTTTCTGTTCTCTGCGTTCTTCTTATCTGAATTCATCGGCAGTGATGCACGATTGTTAATTGTATTTCTGGCCATGGCTTTGCTTCCATGCCCACATTTCTTTTCAATTGATGTTGCACTGGCTTGGGCAGCCCCTGACACAAAATGTGGTAAAATACTTCTGCCATTTTATCCCATGATTCAGGAGTTTCCTGCCGCCATCTGTCTTGAATATCTTGAAAATGAGCAACGGGATCTTTAACCTCTCCCATTTTCCTTGTCATAATTGCATCCATGCCTGATGTGTCAGGATATTGCACTCTGAGCGCTCGCCATACGTCTGCTCTACGATTATAAAATGGCGCTCCATTGTGTGCCTGATTTTGTGCAGCCACACCTGCGTATCCTGCCTGTTTCCAAATGCCATCAGCTCTCTCCTTTAGGACAGCCGCTAGCAGCCCTTTTATGTCACCTATAGCTAACGTTATTCCTGATGTCATCCTCTCTCACTCACAACTCCATTTCCCTGCACTGAAGTTAAACTCTGCAATGTACACCTTAAATTATCTTTGTCCATCTGTGGCCATGGTATATATTGTGGTCGTCCCCCCTCCTTCTCCATAATGGGAATTGTGAAAATCCTGCTTCATATGTTTACCTACACTCTGTGTCTTCAAGGCAGAGCTAGCCTCACCCATTTGTTTCCTTCCTAGTAATTATCTTAACCTCCTTACATATGGCGGGATATATCCCCTGTATATCGCTCAGCATAGGGTGTTGGTTCTGGTGTCCTTTCTTTAGGGTCCTCGAAGTCTGACCCTTTTACCCCTTTTTCTACACTTGATTCCTTTGAAAACACGCATGTGCCCTCACTTTGTGCCCTCTCATTCTCCTGCCTTTCTTCTTCTGACCTCATTATGCCCCATCTCGTGTGACTGTTGTCCTTCTCTGCATCATCAAGACCTAATCTGTTTAAAGAAAATCTTCTGTATTCAGCTGTTGTGGCGTCATCCAACCCACCTTTGTTTCCTATTAATAGGGAATCTTTGACATTCTTGTGGGTCTTGTACCTGTCTTTGTCCCTCTTGTCTGTATAATTTCCCAAGCCTTTGCTTTATGTCTTCTGTATTTCTGTATCCTGCCCAAACAGTTGTGACCTCTCTCTTCCTCCAGTCGTTCTCGTGCGTCAATCGGCACTATGCTCTGTGAGGTAGGCCTGGTATCACAAGTAGGGACGCAGGCACAGAGATACAAGTTTCAACACCTTTATTAGGTTTGACTGGGGCTGGAGACTTCCTAGCTGGCCCTTACTCTATAATGGGAGTAGTCTCGACCATAAAAGTAAAATAAAATGGTCCAAGTCAGTCAGTCAAACAAAGAAAAAAGTCTTTGTCAGACCCTATACTTGCCCTCACGTTTCACAATAACCAAGTGTGGGAAAATGTATGAAAATAAAGAGTGTATCAAAAGAATGCCAGAATGGCAATGCAAGTGGGTCACCACTCCCTTCCCCAAATTCAATTCACTGGGGTCTTACTAAGCTCCTTCAAGATGGGTAGTATGCACAGTTCAAAGATTTCCCCAAAATCTGTCAGGCTTCCTATGCCTATTTCAATGTTACTTCAATATGCATTACAGGTCTCTTCGATGGATTCTTTCTGGTTTCCCTCACCTGTTTCACAGTGGTCAAACTAACAGATATTCACAAAGTTCCTTCTCGGTTACTTTCACAGGCGGCCCTTGCCTGTCTTCAAACACCTAAACACAACTGAAACACTTTCCAGCTGAACAGCTCCACTTCATAGAGCTCGGGGAAACCCCCTTCCCCAACCTTTGTACTTCTCTTCACAATGTTGACTGGTCAGAGACCTTCGCAACTGCATAGTTTTCTCACCCCAATGCGTGACCGCTCTGACAAGAGGGTTGGTTTCTTACTATCCGGGCCTCTTGCACTTGGTTTTGCAGAACGGGTCCTCAGCCACTCTGTTCCTTATTTCACAAAAATATTCATTCACTTTCACATTAGCCTTTTGAGATCTCTGCACGCTCTCTTTCCCTGTGCCCTTCTCTTCAGTGGCTTTCAACACATTTTGCTTTCATTATTTACTGTTCTTTTATCCTTCAAGAAGCGTTTACCAACGTACCTTCCCACACGGAACCGCTCCATTACTTTGTTTCTCATCGGCTCCCTCGTAGCCGAATGCATTCAATCTTTCAGTTCAATGTCTTTATCCTTCAACGCGTAGCCTTGCGTGTAACACTAGCTTTCCACAATCGTGCGTATCACAAACCAGGCTCTCCCTTTCTTTGAAGTCACCGTCTGTGATTGCTTTTACGCATCCTTCTGTTTTTTTGCCTGCCGAGGTCAGGGTCTTGCCCACTTGCCCCTCAGACACTCCCGGGCGGCCTCGCTGCCAAGGGGAGGAAACAAGCACTCTGCTAGTGCATGGAGGAAAGGGGCTAGCCGTGCCCTCGGCTCCCTTCACAGAACCGGCCTGGCTTCTTGAAGACACAGCTCCCTTGCTACACTTTCTCCTGCCTCAACTCGCAGCCTGTCAGCTGTCTGGCCTGGTTCTCTGCAGCTCTCTCTGGCCCGGTTCTCTGCAGCTCTCTCTCAGCTGCTCCTCTATCTAGCTTGCCTTCGTTATTGCCCCCTGTCTTCCTCCCCATGTCTTTCTGTGCTCCACCTTTTTATAGTTTGAAAAACGGTCCAGGGATTTCAGGTGTGTGTGATTGTGACTGAGTGCCTGACCCTGCCTGACCTTATTCGTGGAACAAGGCCAGTACATGTTACTAGTGGTAATCTTCCTAGTCTCAGTCTTCCTCTTCCTCCTCTCAGTAGTTGGGCTGATTAGGAAAGGACGGGAGTTATGGGAGTTGTAGTATCCCATAAATGTAGATGGAATATGGAGTAAATAACTGTCAATAAATGGGGGCTACCATGTCTCACTTTCCGGTGTCCCCTACCCACTCCCGAGGACCATCTACCCAGGTGATCCTCCTTTGCTTGTCCACACCCAGGGTGGGGATCCAATAGCAATGGCCTTTTCCTGCCCACCTGAATATGGGATCCCCGGGAACTGTGGCTTGAAACACCTGATTTTTCACAGTTCCTATTGCATAAATATTTTATTTCATCGTCTTTTTAATCCCCTACTCTTGTTAATCTCTTCTTCTCCTCATCTCCCTCAATTCATCTTCCTCTCGCCTTCTTAGTAACCTACGCACTTTCATTCTTTGGGCTTCCATCTCTTCTCGTTTCTTCTCTTCTAATCTCTCCCTTTCTTGCCTCATATCTTTATTTATTTATTGTGCATTTGTAAGGTGCTTACATATCAAGTAAATAGTTCTTCTCTTTGCTTGCATTCTTTATCCTGCTATTCTTTATATGCTCTTTCTTCTTCCTTCACTTTCTTTCCCTGCTCTCCTCTCTCCCTCGAACCCCATCAATGCCCTTATCGTCTGCCTTAAGCAATATTTGTCCTCCCATCCATTCATTCTGTGCTATTGTTATTCTCTTACCTTGATCCTTTCTTTCTGTTTCCCTGCTTCTTCCTCTCTCTCCATTCATCTGTTGTGTCTGTCCTCTTTCTCATCACGCTGTTTCTTTTCCTCCCGAGTTGATATATCTTTGCGCTCTCTGCTCTTTCTGTTCTGCATTATGCTTGCCGATATAAGCGGCGGCCGCATACATTGGATTAACATACCCCACCGCTGATTTTAATTCCTTTAAAGGGTAAAATCCCTTCTCCTCCATATCTAAACTCTTCTCTTCAGGAGGGGAAAAGGGAGCCAAAGGCGTTTTATCCTCCCCCTTATGCTGATTGAGCATACCCTCCATATAGGCTGGATCTTCCCTCTCACTCTGGCACATTTTCCAAAGTTCTAAAATGGCCAACCTTTTCTGAAAATGTTTCCCCTTGTATGTAGCATGCAAATATGTCGTCATATGCCGCAATATGTCTTTTGACAGCGAACCCTCCTGAGGCCACGGCATAAGTGTCTTTTTGGTTGTGCCTCAAACCCACTCGGAATGTTATTTCCTTATTTACGCTCTGTATCTTGACATTTCAGAAGCAAATTGCCTGGCATTTTGGTGCTGGACTGCCCTTGAGCAGGACAATGTAGTGGAAATTTCTCTTCTGGGAAAGGACGGTGAGCTAAAAACTCTGGTTGAGACTCTAACCAGGGATATAGGCCGGTAGAGGGACACTTCCAGGACCCCCCTTGTCTTGGCAATATCCTACCTAAATGTAAAAGAGGTGTATCCCCCATGATAACAGATTGATTTTGATCATCAAAACGTACCCGTTGTATTATTCGATTCTTTATTTTATCAGATATAGCACAGGCACCATCAATCGCCTGTTAATGATCCCAATCAGGGTGGATTTTAACTACTCACTTTTTTATTTTTTAAAATCTATGCAATGATATTCTGTTTCCTCCTTCGTTTACACTTTCTATTAAGTTTTATTATATTGTTCTTTTATTAATATTTTAAGAGTCTCTTATTTATTCATATATTACTTTCCTTTGATTTTTCCCTTCCTGATTGACGTCAATCTCTTGGTCCAAAGTTTTCACCAATCTCTTTCATTTTTTACTATTGTTTTATATTCATTCATCTAAACACAACAAAAGAGGTATATTAAGGTGTATAACCTCACACGTGCACTTTTTAAATGTTACTGAATACGCCTTCCTTTACTATCTTAGTAAATGTATCCCTTCTCTGATTCACTTTGTTCTGGAGTCTGATACGCACTCTTCTGCGGGCCTTGCCTCAGGAATCCTTTACACCCTTTACTTTAGTGCATACCCTTCTGTCCCCTTGGATCCAGGAATCGAGGCATCTACTTTTCTTTGTAACTTCCACAGAAAATCCTGTTACATTTTACACTTATTATTTCCAGCACAATCCCTGAGCCTATTTTTGCCACTTTCGTTGTTTTATTTACATCCGTGACACAGCTCGTGTCCTCCGGCATCGACTCTCCCTCAACCAACAAGTTTGCCTTTTCTCCACGAGGCACCGGCGGGAACTGGACAGGAATTTCCTCAAAGGGGCACCTGCTGACCAACTCTTCTTGCACGAGACTCTGTGCGCCGATCTCCAAAGGAAGCTCTGCGGACTTCTGGCTAATATCGGGAGTAACCAAGGATATGATGGGGGTCTGAATCTGGCCTAGGTCAACTAGAGCGCAACCATCCACACCACTACCAAAATGTGCTCCAGCACTCTAAAGCGCCTTTTGTGCTAGATGGATTTACAGTAATGATCTCAGACCAAATAAACGGACAGACTCAAAGAATATGGCAAAGTACTACTTTGTCAATTTAATAAATTAGGGTGAACTTGCAGGCCTCGGATTGAGGCTTGCACACTCGCCCAGAAGCTTGATGACATAGAGGTCTTATGTGTTTTTGTAATGTGTATGTATTATTTCATGGTTTGTAAAATACAGTGTGAAAAGTTTATTTGGAAATTGATAAACCCTTAATTTAAATAAAGAATTAAATTAAATTAAATATAGGGGTCCTATACCCCAATATGCATCATCTATGATGTCATTCTACGTGGCAAAATATAAAACCTATGAAGGGAAGGCATTGGTTAAGGGAGCATATCTACTTCTAGAACATATAAGGATTAGTGCATCATTGGCTGCCCCTTATCTGCAGGACACGCCTCGAACCAGCTCTAAATACGCATTGCACTGATTATAGCGCCCAAAACAACAGTGGATTGGTCTAGGCTACATTTCATGTTAGGTTGTCGCTCAACCCCACTGATTGGTTGGCATACTATCCCAACCTTGGACTTCTGGCTCTTCAGCAGCACGCGCATAAAACGAAACCTAGGTGTTTGAATCCCATCAGACTAGTCCCCTTTTTTCCCAATTAGTCCATCTCTCCTTGATAGACCATCAGCCAAACTCTTCCGTTTGTAGTTGACCTTGTTGCTGCTCACTGTCCTGGGGCATTTAAGGGAGTGCGAGCACACCACTATCTTAGCTTAAGGCTCCCATAAATAGCCTTTGTTTTCAGCTTCGAAGTCACATGTGAAGAGTCCACAAATGTGTCAATTTCAGCCTTTTTACTGCTATTTGATTTAATTACGCAGGCTGCTGTTGCTCCTTCTGGCCTCTAGAGACTTGCTCACTCCATCTCACATGAACTTTATCCACTTTTAATTGACCAACAGTTTGGCTCTCACAGATGTTTTCTTCTTCCTTCATCTATGAAGAATGTCCCACAGTCGGAGCTTATCCATGTACTCCCTTTGTGCTCTGTGCTTATCCTTTAAAAATAGCATTGTTAACTCATGGCCAAACCTGACTCATCATCGGGTCTGCACACGTAGCTGTTTTCCTGCGGCTCCTGGTCCTACAGCCTCGGCCTGTCTCTGAGGTAGCTTGCTTAAGTTCAATGTGGGCCAGCATCCATTTTCCTAATAGGGCTGTCCTTGCCAGGTTACATTTTACTCTATAACAAGCTTCTATATGTTTCTTTCTACATTGCATTACTGCGTACTGACTGTTATTGGTCAGTAAGTTACTTCATCTTCTTTACACTCGATACGGTATGGGAACAATACAGGCAGTCCCATTTATTGCTTTTCTCAGACTGTTCCAGTATGATGGCGATGAGGGGATGGGACCTGGCAAGATAGCGTCTACCTGCTCCTCTACACACCTGCCACCCACCCACAGCACCATAGACCGACCCCTAATCCCTCTGATCTCACTTTGTAGACCTACTCCCAGCCACCTGTGATCTCACTGCATGGACCTGCTCCGAGCCACCCCTGATCTCACTCAGTGATTCTGTTCCCAGCCACCCCTGATCTCACTCCATGGACCTGCTCCCAGCCACCTCTGATCTTACTCCACAGACCTACTCCCAGCCACCTGTGATCTCACTGCATGGACCTGCTCCCAGCCACCTCTGATCTCACTCCGTACACCTGTTTAGCCCAACACTTGGATTTCTTTTCTTTAGAATGCAGGTTCTTTTAAAGTTCAACATGGTTCTTCAATTCCTTGCAGTACAGTCCTCTGCCTCTGTGCAGGTTCTGTGTGTCACGGTTCTCAGGCTTTATAAATGTACTTCACAAGGTTTCATTTTCCTCACGAAATACAAGGGACAAAATCCCGCTGTCTAAAACCACAATAAGGAGAGATCCAGAAGGCCGCTATCTCCTACTCGAAGAGCTTCCCATCACAATCGCTACAATCTACAGTCCCAACTCATCCCAAGGCAGCTTCATCTCGACCCTTCTCGCAAACATCTTAGCCTTCCGTGAAGGCCACCTAATCATCGACAGGGATTTCAATTCCATCCCAAAACCGCATCTGGACAAAACGCTCCCCCCCACAAACGCAGACTTCACACAGGCCCTTTCCCTAGCAAAATTGTTCAGAGAAACAGAGACAGTAGATGTATGAAGACTATTCAACGATACTTCACGTGATTATACGCACTACTCCAATGTCCATAATGGTTTCTCAAGAATAGACTTTATTCTAATCTCCGGTCCAATGTTCCCTTGCGTTAACAACGCCAAAATCCATACCGGCATGATCTCCGATCACGCTCCAGTCTCCGTGAACCTAGCCATCAGGCCAAAGTATCAGGCTAAAGAAACCCTATCCAGAGATATTGGAAAATGAACGACTCCCTACTGCTAGACATAAGCATCAGAGCCGAAGTGGAGGACACGATAATCAACTACTTCAAAGACAACACCACGGAGTCCGCCCCCACCAACATCATCTGGGACACAATGAAGGCGGTAGTCAGAGGCTCGCTAATCGGGGCAGGTGCGGAACAGAGAAGGATATCAAACATCGCAACAACTAAGCTGGAAAAAGAGGTGCTCCAATTAGAATCCCAGCTAAAAGCACGCTACACCAGAAAAATAGAAAGAGCCCTGAGGAAGGCAAAAATAGCTCTACAATTGCACTGCGTAGACCGAACGGCCAAATCACTAGCATATACAAAACAGTTCTATTACAACAAAGGGAACAAAGCTAATAAAATATTAGCGCAAAAGCTAAGAACGATACACGGCCGAAACAATATTCTTAAGCTAAGAAGGGAAGATGGGAAGCTTTTCTATTCCGAGAAGGATAAAATCAATGAACTGATGAAGTACCACAAGTCAATAATGTCCGGCAATCCCACGGCTCTAGACCAGCTACCGGAATACCTGAATGCTATGTCCCCCCAAAGATCAACCCAGCTTGAATTCCTGGAAGCCCCTATCAATACTGAAGAAATTATAGAATCTATAAAGATCCTCAAATCCACGGCTCCCGGTCCAGATGGCCTATCCGCAAACTTTTACAAAATATCTGCTAGAATCCTAGCTCCCCAACTAGCCGCCCTATTTAACTCCTTCCTATTGGCAAGATCAGTCACGAAATCAATGGCCGAATCCATTACAGTCCTCCTACATAAACCCGGGAAGGATCCCAAATTACCTGACTCTTACTGCCCAATATCACTCCTGAACAATGACGGCAAGATCTTCACCAAAGTACTAGCCAGAAGACTGGGGCCGGTCCTCCCGTTCCTAATTAACCAAGATCAAACAGGATTTATTCCGGGAAGAGGGACTCATGATAACATAAGACGAACAATACATTTAATTGAAAGCGCCCACAAAACAAAGAAACCGATGGCCGTGATCTCATTAGAAGCTCACAAAGCCTTCGACTGGGTGGACTGGGGATACATCCAATCGGTTCTCAAACACTTCGGCATTGGCCCCAACTTCACCACATGGGTCATGGCTAATTACCAAGTCCCCACAGCGCAACTACGAATCAATGGCACCAGGTCAGAACACATACACATATCTAGAGGCACCAGACAGGGCTGCCCACTATCGCCCCTAGCATTCGCCCTGTCCATGGAGCCCTTTGCCGCCAGAATCAGACAAAACGGGAGTATAAAGGGGATAACGTTGGGAGACCAAGAATACAAAATCGTGCTATACGCAGACGACATATTAATCACTGCCTCAAACCTAGCGACATCCTTGGGTGCGCTTTGGGAGGAAATCGGGGAGTTCGGGGCCCTATCAGGATTCAAGGTTAACCTGTCCAAATCCTCAGCACTAGCCATCAACCTCTCCTCACAAGAGAGACATTCCTTAACACCACTGTCACCAATCCCATGGGCCAAGGGTGCAATCGAATATCTGGGGGTCCAAATCACCAGGGACCCAACATGATTGTACTCCCACAACATCCCGCAACTAATCCGCAACCTGCAGAACGACTTTAAAAGGTGGAAGCAGCAGGAAATCTCCTGGTTCGGGCGAATTACCGCCATCAAAATGAACCTGATTCCCCGATGGCTATACCACTGCGCAGCGCTACCAATACAAATCCCAGGTCCAGCCATAAAAACTCTACAAAAGAAAATACTAGAATTTGTATGGGGGGGGCCTCGAATTAACAAACGAATTATGCTTAGGGGGAAACCGCAGGGGGGGCTGGGAGTGCCTGACATGGCCATATACACCCTAGCCGCTCAACTATCTCACGCATAATCCTGGGTGCAAGAAACAGACCCCCCGAAATGGAGGCAAATCGAAGAGTCCTGGTGCCCTACCCCATTACATGATCTCCCACACCTACCAAACATAAAGACACAGGCGATTAGCGGTCCCCTATCAGCCGCGACTGTAACGGTCCATTGCTGGAAGGCTGCAGCTCGGAAATGGGGCATTCAGAGCACCTTGGGACCCCTTACCCCCATCTGGAATAACCCTGAATTCTCACCGGGAAACCCCCTGTGGGATTTTCAAGCCTGGGTGGAGGGAGGCCTGGGTAAAACAAGTGACTTCATAGAAGAGGGCTCACCAATCATGTTTGAGAGATGCAAAATAAAATTTGGAGTGGATGAGCGGGAGAGATTCTGCTATACCCAAATAAGTCACCGGATGTCACACAGGATAACCCGAGAAAGATGCTCCAGAGAATTAACAGCGCTGGAGCTCTCGCTAACAACACCAACTAGCAGGGGAAGGACCTCGACCATCTATCGATTATTAGACAAATCGGACCCCGCGAAAAAAGAAAGATACATGCTAAAATGGGAAAAGGATCTAGGGCGAGAAATAGCGGGGGCAGAATGGGGTAAAATATGGGACAGATTGCACAAAAGCTTGCAATGCATCATGAACAGGGAAGGGGGTTACAAACTTTGCTATAGATACTATATCACCAACCCAAATTCATAAAGGCAACCCGGATATCCCCGATACCTGCTGGCGCAGTTGCCCAGTCCCTGGATCACTATTCCACTTGCTGTGGGCCTGTCCAAAGGCTGAGGTATACTGGAAGGAAGTCCTAAAACATATCAAAGAAATCTCTGGTCTCTCCATACCTTGGGACCCTGGTATTTTCCTACTGGACGAAACAGGAGACGGAGCATTCCCGATCTCAGGCCAAATACCCCGCCTATGCAATCACCCACTACTAGCCGCAAAAATTGCAATGGTCCGACTATGGAAGGACAAAAGAGGCCCCTCGATAGCCTTATGGTGGGCCAAATGTTGGGACATAGCAGTAGCCGAGAAAATCACGGCAATACGATCAGGTTCCCTGAACAGAACACTGAACACATGGGACCCAATTATGGATTATGCGGCCAAATACCCAGCACTTACAAAGAGACCCCCCACTCACTAGATGGCTCCAATGTAGCCCACTTTACTGATCGCCGGATCTCACTCAAAGCACGTCAAAGACAAAATCGATACCCGCTTGTGACCTGGATGGACCATCATCAATGGCTAGAAGACCAGCAACAACCCCCCAACCCATAAACATTCTAAGAGACGTTCCACCGCCTATTAATTCATAATTATTGCATTGTTGTCATGGATATATTGATATGAAAAAAACAATAAAATGTTGTTATGAAGAAAAATAAATAAAAGGTTTGTTAAGTTTTGGGTCTTTTTTCCAAAAGAAGGTTTTAAAGAAAAGTTTGTCAAACTCTGGATCTCTTTCCATAAGGTTTTAAACAAGTGTGTCAAATGTCTTTCCAAATGAGGCTTTAACAAATCTAGTTCTCACAAGCTTTCTATCGTTCTGGGGCTTTGCTAAAGTCCCCTTGCCATGTTGTATATATTATCTGGCAGAGTCTTGCTTTGGGGCCTCCCACATCAGTGTTCGGGTTTCTCGAGTTCCTGTAACTCTCTCTCGGCTTCTCCAACCTTTGATATTAAAGTCTTTCAGTTTCTCAGGGCTCCCCAAAACCCTTGTAGCTTTCTCATACTCTGATATTAGAATCTCTCGGTTTCTCCGTTTATTAGGGTTGTCTGAAGCTCCCTGGCTCTCTGGTAGCCTTGCTTTATCTATGTTCGGGTTTATCTGGCTCCCGTAATCCTTATGGCATTCCCAGGCTTGGATCACTCTGCTCACCCCTCTCCACAGCGTTACCTTTTCGGGAGTCTTTGCTTCCCTTCCGCTGCTCAGCTCAGCAGTTAATACACTTCTTGTGTGCAGCTCAAGCATTAGGTCTCTTCTCTGCACTCTGGTCTCGGTGTCAGTTACTGGGCCCCAAGCCCACCACGTGCCACCAGGTGAGACCGTTGTTTTTCCGTCTCCCCCTCTTTCCTGGCCTTGACCTCTTGGTCAATCATAACGGCAGCTTTCCTGCATCCTCCTCGCAATTTGCTTGCTCTCCAGGCTACTGCTGGCTCCGCGCTCTACTGTGGCTCCGCCCTCCAGGACATCTTCACGTCAGAGACTCGCCTCTGCGTAGGATTAGCTCTATTCCATTCAAAGTTCATTGTGGTTTTCATCATCACAAGCTAAAGGGGTGTGTTGTTTCTCTTTGACTGTGGAGTTCAGGCGAGATCCAGAACTACCTGAATCTAAAGAGATTGAAGAAATGCAAATTTTCAGTGAATTCAAAACGGGGTTAATAGTCTTTCCAGTTCCCATGTAGGTGGACAGATCGTCCCCAAGAGGGGAAAAGTCACTCCCAGTGAGGTTCCACTTGCCCAGACCCCTAGCGAGGGTTGTGCTTAGCAACCTTACCGCCATAGCCTCAAAGGATGTGGCTTACCTATGGGGAGAAGGGAGGAATTGCCCAGATTCGTCAGTCACCAGCAGAGGGTCAGCAAGCGGCACCATTTTATCTTTGGAAACCCATCTCGCCCAAGTTAGGGGGGTACCACCATGGTACTTTGTCTAGTGCAACTTGATATGATTTTTGTGCATAAACTTGCTTTGGGTTTCCTCTGATGGCAGTCATAGTCCTGTGCCATATATGCACTGATCTCTCTCTTTCTCATACACCCAATCCAGACCTCTAATGATCTCACTCAGGGACAAGATCCAGATCTCTCTCTGACCTCCCTCCTGAACCTGTACTAACCTCTTCTTGGGTTTGTGAATCGACCTGCTCCGGACTGTTCTTGACCACCTCTTATTCTTGTCCATGGACCGTTTTATGACTGCCTCTTATTGCTACCACTGGGCACCTTCACCTTTGATTATAGTTCTTTGAGCTGCTCCTGTCTGACACTTATTGCTACTGCTAGATCTGTTCCTGATCAGCTTTGATCGTTGTCCATGGACCTCCTCAAGGCTCTTTTTTATTGTTGCCCCTGGTCCTGACTACCTTTGATCGTTGACTACGGACTTGCTCATGGCTGTCTTTTAATGCTATCTCTGGCCACCTTTGATCTTAGCCTTTGTGCCTGCTCATGGCTGCCTCTTATTGCTACTCCTGGCCACCTTTGATCCCAGTCCTTGGACGTGCGCATGGCTGCTTCTTATTGCTACCTCTGGCCACCTTTTCTCTTAGTCCTTGGGCATGCTCATGCCTGCCTCTTATTGCTACCCTTAGCCACCTTTGATTTTTGTTCCTGGACCTGTTCCTGACTGCCTCTTGTTGCTACTCTGGGCCCTGATCCGGACCACCTTTGATCTTTGTTCGTGGACCTGCTCCTGGCTGGCTCTTATTGCTACTCTGTGCCCTGATCCATACCACCTCTGATCTTTGTTTGTGGACCTGCTCCTGGCTGTCTCTTATTGCTACGCTGGGCCGTAATCCAGACCACCTTTGATCTTTGTTCGTGGACCTGCTCCTGGCTGTCTCTTATTGCTACTCTGTGCCCTGATCCATACCACCTCTGATCTTTGTTTGTGGACCTGCTCCTGGCTGTCCCTTATTGCTACTCTGGCCTGTGATCCGGACCACCTTTGATCTTTGTTCGTGGACCTGCTCCTGGCTGGCTCTTATTGCTACTCTGTGCCCTGATCCATACCACCTCTGATCTTTGTTTGTGGACCTGCTCCTGGCTGTCTCTTATTGCTACTCTGGGCTGTAATCTGTACCACCTTTGATCTCTGTTCGTACACCTGCTCCTGGCTGTCTCGTATTGCTACTCTGGGCCGTAATCCGTACCACCTTTGATCTTTGTTCGTGGACCTGCTCCTGGCTGGCTCTTATTGCTACTCTGTGCCCTGATCCATACCACCTCTGATCTTTGTTTGTGGACCTGCTCCTGGCTGTCTCTTATTGCTACTCTGGGCCGTAATCTGTACCACCTTTTGATCTCTGTTCGTACACCTGCTCCTGGCTGTCTCTTATTGCTACTCTGGGCCGTAATCCGTACCACCTTTGATCTTTGTTTGTGGACCTGCTCCTGGCTGTCTCTTATTTCTATCCTTGGACCTGTTCCGGACCACCTCTGATCATGTCTTTCCATTGTATGTAGTTGCTGTTGTGGAGTTCCCTCTGCCCCATCATAGAATGCTTCCTGTCTTGCAGCCTCATTGTTTCATGTACATGACCTCACAAGCGGGGCTGCAGCCAGGTTGGATGAGTTTTTCGAGTGTGGTGGATGTGGAGTACTTTGTAGTCGTGCTACAATGGCTGACCCCTATTCTTCATTCTTTTGAACAAAATGTCAGAAGTGGTACACAGTGGACGAAATAACTGGGTTTACCAATTAGAGCAGTTATAATGAGGCAATTAGTGCATGCGCACTCTATCAAGTGAAGAGTCTCCACGGCCTGACAGGAGGAATTATCTCCTAACTCAGGGTCTGCATTAGTTGCCTCTTCAGATGTCTTGGGCTACAACTCCCATCAGCCCTAGCCAGCATATTCAACTTGGAGAGATCATGGTGGTTGTATTCCAAAATAATTGGAGAGACTCTTTTTGCTGACACCTGCTGTACCTGAAGGGTGCTTGCTATGTGTGTCTGGCGAAGGAGGAAAAGCTGAGTGTGCCCCCCCTCTTCACCCCCAGGAGCGCCCACTGTAACGTGCAGGTGTGTCCTTCAGTGTTCACATCAGAATGGAAGGGATGCAGAATGGGGCCTTATGCTGTCCTGCACCTATGGCAAAACATGTGGAAAGTGGGTGCTTATGGCAAGTTATCCTTCATTAACACCTTTGTGTTCACACCATAGGAAACATCCAAAGTATGTGATAAGAATGTGTAAAGCAGCGCTCGCAAAGAGAGAGCTGTGTGTGTTCAATATATATTTTGTTTGTGACTAAGTGGCAGTGTTTTACATATGTATTCAGGGTTAAATCCAAAAGTCTCTCCGATCATGGCCTTGTCAAGAGATCCTTTTATGGAAGTGTTGGCAGTGTTTCGGCCCTTATGTTCGCCTATTCTGCCTTCTTCAGGATGTGCAAGGTATCAAAGTAGTTAGAATAACTACAGTATTGTCTTTCTTGTTTAGTGTGTGCACAATTCCCACACTTGTGAAGAGGTCCAAAGGGACCAAACTATGTGTACTTATGCAGTGACAGAAGGTGTGTGCGCACACACGTGCACACCATTGAGCTTCCATGAGCTGACGGCCACAAGGTTTCCAGAGGTGGTACTTGCCTAAAATGGTAGCCCCTATAGATTTCAATTTGTAACAGTCATGTAATGTGATGTAACCCAGGCGTGATTGTGTTGGGCCACCCAGTGCACGGGCCTAAAAGGGTACCTCTCTTTCTCCTCAAAGAGAACTTTTGAATATTTCTGTTGGGGGGTCCTACGTTTATTGTCTAAAATGACCAGTTGCTAGTCCAAAGCGCGACCACTGAGCTTCCAATGTCACCACAGCCTTTACTGATCGCCGTATCAGAGTGCAGTAACAATCATATAGAACTCTGCAGCCGGTGCATTAGCCCACAGAGCTGGACTACGTTATTAACTCTGGAACACTGTCCACGTTCTAGCAATTAGAAGCCAGCTAAGCAGCTTCTTTTCACACTTGGCTGTTTTATGATGGTGGGTCTGTCACCACTGTACCCCTCGTGTGTGCGTCCCACCTTTTCTCTTCCCTGCCCCCAATAGTTTCTCCTGTGGGACAGTGTTGTGGCTGTGACTAGTGGATGCGTTCTTTTGGGGTGACAGCACCCGCTTCTCTGCTAGTTGGCGCTATACGCACACCTGCAGTGCTTCTATGCGCGTGAATGCGTCTACTTGCGTCCCCACTCATGGGGCACCGAGGAATTGAGCAAATATTGACCCTCCATTTCTCTCTCGCCCCACAGGTCTTGTTGAAATCTGCATGATGCACCCGCTGGACGTCGTGAAGACCAGGTAAGGCTTTGCCGAGGCAGGTTGTGTTGATCTTGGCCCCGGCCCAGGCCGAGAGCTGTCAGGGGAGCGGTGCCAGAGCTTGCCCTGGGTCTGCAGCTCTCTCCCCCCACCCCCCCTATACCCCCATAACCGCATTCCTCCCCAACTGCTGCTGCGCTGAGTGACGGCCTGACGGCCGGGGCAGGAGGCAGATGGGGAGGGCTCAGCCCCCAGTGCCTACACGAGAGCGACTTTGTCTGCTGAGGAGAGTCGGAGCACCTGGTGGTTCCCCCTGCCTGTCTCTGCTCCGTCAGAATGAGACGTCCCCGTTGCCATTGGGTGTCTCTGGCCTTTGCCTGCCTCTGCCTGCTCTAAGGCAATGGGACACCCTGGCTACCTGCGCATGTCCATGGCTGCAAAGCCAGCAGTTTTGGCTTTTGTGTAGGCATTGATATTGATATTGTGTTTCAGAGCGCGACAAGGCAAGGCAGGGGGGCAGGGGAGAACAAAACAGCGATCTTTATATGCCCAGTGACATTGAGAACGCGCAAGTGCATGGGAGAGGGGGAGGGGGAAAGTGCATGGAAGGGGGAGAGGTGGAAAGTGCGAAGCAGAGGAGAAACAGATAAATAACAATAAATAAATAATAAAGGCAGTAAACAGTGGTAGTGCTGGCTTTAAGGCAGCAGACAGGGTATGTCTGATAAGTGCAGGAAGAAAAAAGGGGGAGAGACTCTAGGGGTACAGTTACAGACCCCAGGTCAAGGGCTGGCCCGGAGGCAGTGCAGGCAGGTGGCAGGGCGAGCAGGTATCTGGGCCCGGAGGACAGAGGGTGTCCAGGTGCACGGTGTCGAGAGAGAGCAGATCAGCAGGGGAGAGGGGGAGCGAAGGCAGAAGAAAAGAGGAAGGTCTTGAGGTGCTTCCGGAACTGGAGATGGTTCTCCTCAAGTTGTAGAGTGGCAGGGAGGCTGTTCCAGAGGGAGGCCCCAGCCGAAGACAGAGATCTAGCCCCAGCTCATTTCTTTGAGAAGTGACTGACCCTGAGGGAGTGAACAAAGAGCTCGAGAGGGGAGGTATCTGCGGAGGGAGAGTTGAAGGTATTTTGGACCCAAGCCCCAGAAAATATTGGACTAGTCATTTTCCAGCCACTGCCACAATGGTCATCATACCCGACCATAAGACAGAACAGCTGGAAAATGGGGCTGGCAAATGCCTGTGCTTTGACAATTCCTTGCAGCGAACATATGCAGGGACCTTTGTGTCGTTCATAAATCAAGTGGCTGAAGGCACACTTGCTTAAGACAGTTGTTTTTTAAACCAGGGGCTGTTTTACAGCTGCAAAGAAGCCACTAACTCTCAGAAGAGTGATTAGAATGAACATTAGTGTTCCTTTAAAAGCTCAGTGGTGTATTTTGGGTTAATTGGGGCAGGTAGTGGACGGTCAATTAGTGACTAAAAAGCCAAACACCTACAAGCTGTGCCCCTCCTCACATCCTATTGCTCTCCTTTCTGCCCTTCCCAGGCAGCGCCACCTAATAGCCAAAACTAAAAATAGTAATGGCGGCTGCCATTAAACGACTCCCTTTCGCCAGGGTTCACAACTCTCGGTTTAGATCAAAATAGGACACAGGTGGAGACAGTGGCAGTTCTCCTGCATGGAGCATGGGCAGCACGCAGTGCCATTCACTGCATGATTTAAAATGAGGCTTTGGGGAGGACAAGACACTGTGAGACACTATGGGATGCCGTGAGACACTGTGGGACACTGCGAGACACTGTGAGACACTTATTGCTCCAAGACAATCGGATGCTTTGCTCTCCTGTATGAATGGTCCGGAAGCATGAGCCGCTTGCTGTTCCCTGCCAAGGAGATGCTCTGGTTCCCTTTGCATGTGTCTGCTGTGGAATAGGGAGACCCTCTGCTGCCCTGTGACAACCCTTGTGTCCACGGTCTATACATTCAGACAATCGCCCCATGTCTTCCTTAAGCTAGGTATCTGCAACCTTTGATTCTCCAGATGTTTTGTACTGCAGTTCCCATCAGCCTGTACCATCATAGTCAATAGTGAGGATTTGCCAGAGTGGTAGTCAAAAACATCTGGAGAGCAGCAGGTTACAAACCCCTGCCCAGTAGGTGCATCATTTGACAGTGTGCACCTTACAACAGTAAATGGAACAGCTGGGCTGAATGTTTGCACCCCAAGGTGCCCTGCACCCTGAGCGGGTGAGCCATTGTTGAAGGATTGAAAGTCTTCTTTATTATGCCAATGCATTTGTGGGTGGAATGGAGTGTTCTTGAAAGGGACTTAGAGGTCCGGGTGTTTTGGGGGAGTGGGGGTGTACGGGATCCGCAATATGGAGCAAGCAGTACCCTGTGCTTTCTCCCAGATATCTGGCAAGTTTCGGCAGAGGGGATGCTCTGACAGATCCTGGTAGACTTCGGTGGCATAGCTTTAGTTTGGAGCAGTTCCGAGCTATGCGCAAAGCCACTGCTGTGCCACCACTAGCTTGAGCCATTGTGCCCAGTCGCTGGGCATCTTTTAGCCTTGGTATTGTGAGAAGTCAGGAATAAAACTCGGACACAAGGGGTTCATAGTTTTGGTCAAATACCTTTTTTTTTTTAAATAAAAGGGGATTGGGAAATGCCTCGCTGTCCCTGCCCTAGAAGTGTTTCCCTACCTGAAATCAAAAGGAAGGGTCTGTCTTTGGTCAGAATGTCCAAAACAACCTCCTGTGTCCAAAGTTCTATTCTAACCCTCACATTCTAACAAAACAACTCTAAAGTGAAAAGGGAAAATGTCTTTGGCCTTGAGTGATGAATCAGTGTTCAAAAAGAAAATGTGTTGCCCCAACACAAAAGATTCCAAAAGATAGAGTTCCTTGCTGCAGAGGGTGTATTCCTTCCCCTGGATGTCTCTTCACTCTGGTTTCCTTTCTGGATTATCAGTCTCTTGAGCTTCAATATGACTGGTGCACAAAACAACTTGACTCTTAGACTTTGCCGTGTTAGGATACCTGGTGCACCCCCTGACAGGTTTCTTTTCTCCTTTAATACATTTCTTCTGCCTTTCCCTAATGCTTGAGTCCATTTCTTTTTACACTTTGTTCAGCTTCATGGATGATATGCTTTCCTGTCAGGTCTTTCTTATAAAGACACATGATCACAACTAGCATCCCCCTGGTATTCTGCCACCAGGGACTTTCTGTTGTGAACATTTTTGCACTTGTATTTGCCTGGTGTACTCTCCTGCCAGGACTTTCTTATGTGGGTTCTGCGCACATTTCCAATATTGATAGTCTCTTACATTAGCTTTTTTCTGGTATTGTATCTGTCTGGTATACTATTCTGCTAGGACTTCTTTCACATGTGTGTTGCATACACTTCAACTGCTTTAAGTCTTTTATAGTGGTTACCTTTCCCCTTTTATAACAATGCTTACTTTCACGTTTTCTTTCAAGGTCTGTCATATTCCTAAATGGTGTTTGGTGTGTCTGCCAATACACCCCGGTGTCCTCGTTTCCCTTTTGTGGACTCACTGGTTCTTCCTGGCATAGTTCATTGCTCCTGCAGTAAGCCGGAAGCGAGTGTTCAGCGTCCTACTTGGCGCTTCTGTTTCTCGGCTTCTGTGCTCTCTGCGGTTCATGCTGGGCTCTCCGGCATCTTCCTCAGCTCCGGTAAGGTGGAGGCTGCCTCCTAATGCCTGCAAACGCCCAGAAGTCTTCTCTCGGCGTCTGGCGTCTTTGCAGCGTGTCCTTCTTGATGAGCTGGTTGGCTCCACTGAACACCTCCTAGGCCCTCACTCATTCGGTTGCTTCCGAGAGATGCAGTCTTCTCCCACCAGCAGCTCTCCTTAGCTGCCTCAGCTGTTGAAATGTCCCTGCTGTAGCTAAGCACTCGTAACAACTAGAGCACAGCTTGTGCTCTTGGCTTTGATGATCTGTGAAAAGGCTTTCAACACTTTCCCTAGGTGGATGAGGGGAGGTGTAACAATATGCCATGAAGGCATTGGGTGTGGGAGGGATATCCTTAGAAGAAAAAGGGGGACACCATGTCCCATCTGATGATGCCATGACACTTCCCCAGAGGTTGTCTCCCCACATCTGACCCTCCCTCATATGGCCCCCCCACCCCCGCCCAGGGTCAGGATCAGGTAGTGGCTGCCAACCCCAGGCCACATGGGGGAAGGCCACCACTGGGAAAGAAGCAATGACATCATCGGATTCATCACAGTATGCTTGCCAAGCTTTCACCCCAATGACGCCTTGCGCTGCACAGATGCTGCCATGGCTGCCTTCATGTCAGACTGTTGCAGTATGGCACCAGCCTACCCTGGGCCCCAGGTCTTTCCTTCCCTGGACCCTAAGGACTGAGGCTCGTGGATTAAGTGCATTTAGCTCAATGCTCTGGTGCTTCTGGTTTAATGGATTCCACTGTCCTCTGCAGTTCCCACCCCAACGGTAACTGGGGATGTAACTGTACTTTCAGCTTTGTTGTGCACATGACATATGTGTGCGTTTGTGCTTAATTTGAAAAACAAAAAGTGCTAGGGCCCACCTTTCTTCCAGCACACTTGTGTCACATCAAGGCGGCAGGTCGCTGCCCACTGCTGCCACCACCACCACCTACTGCAGCTTCCGTAGACCTAAGATAATTGCCGCTGCAACTTTCACCGGCTCATTGGGAGTGATGTGTGTGCTATGCATGGCATATCGCTCAGCGTGCCACCATTGAGCGATAACGGCAGACCCAAGTTCGCCAAGGGGATGGCTTAAGAGGCGCCTTGTTTTCCCACTGCTGTAACCCGCCTCGCCTAGGGGGAGGGGGGGGGGAGGCAACTGCGCAGAATGCCAATGGGCGTGCAAGGGGGGGGGGGGGATGAAGGGACACAGGAAAGATGGGTTAGTATGGGTTCTTCGAGTGAAGTCAAGGGAGGAGACGGTGGACAAAGAGACCAGGCAGAAGAGGGCAAAGCAGTAGAGCATGGAGTAAGATTGCAGACCGCGTGTGCAAGGTGAGGAATTGGGTGGTGACGGAAAGTGGTACAGGGGTGTGAGTGCAGGGAGTTACTAATGTTCAGCATAATGTTAAGGGTAAGTGAGTGATAACCGAGAGGGGAGTGGAGAGTAGGAGGGAGAGAGGGGAGTACTGAGACGCAGAAGGGCTAGTGGAGAGGAGTAGCTGGGGGATGGAGAGAAGTAGATGGGGGAGTGGAGAAGAGCAGATGCGGAGAGGAGTTACTCATGTTCAACATAATATTAGGGGCAAAGTGAGAGTGATAGCACAGAAGGTAGTGGAGAGTCAGAGGGAGAGAGGGGAGTGCTGAGTAGGAGAGGTATGTAGTGGGGATCAGTAGATTGGGGGAGTGAGGAGGAGTAGATGCCGGAGTGGGGAGGAGTAGATGCCGGAGTGGGGAGGAGTAGATGTAGAGAGGAGTTACTAATGTTCAGCGTAATATTAGGGGTAATTGAGAGTAATACCAGAGAGGGGAATGGAGAGAGGGGAGTGCCGAGTAGGTAAGGGGTTAGTGGAGAGGAGTAGATTGGGCAGTGGAGGAGAGAGCATGTGGAGAAGTGTAGAGAGGAGAGGAATAGATGGGGAGAGTAGTAGAATGGTGAGGTGTAGTGGGGAAACGGAGAGGTGTAGAGGGGGAGTGGAGAGTAATATAAGTGATATGATCTGATAGGTTATTTATAACGCACTTAATACCCAGAGGTTTCTAAGCGCGGACCCGGGGATCGAACCTGTGTTGCTCCGTGTCATCTTGCTTCCAAGGCGAGCATGGTGCCCCTGAGCTATCCTCCCGAGACTAGGGAAGTGCAAGGGAGAGTAGTAGTAGAGAGGGGAGATGAGTAGTAGGGTGGCATATGAGAGTAGTAAAAGGGAGAGGAGAGTATTGGAGAAGGGAGAGAGAGTTTTAGACCGGACTGGAGTGTAGTAGAGACGGGAGTTGAGAGTAACATAGAGAGCAGGGGAGAGAAGTAGTAGAGAGTGGAACAGAAGAGAGGAGAGTAGAAGGAAGGCAAGGGGAGCAGGGCAAGGAACAGGTGAGGGTGAGAAACAAACATCAAGTGAGGCCTTGGTGATTGGAAGGCACCACTTCCTGATAATATACTTATTCTAGGATCCTCCTAGATTGGCCCCTGACGGAGTGAGGGATATAAGTGGGGGGTGGGGGGGTGGAATTGTCTTTAGGCCCTTCACTTTAGATGGCCAGATCTTTAGATAGTAGGGGTTACCGATCTCTAACACTGTGCGATTTTGGGATGACTAGTGTAGGGAAGGAAAGTCCCACCGGAGACGTATAGAGTGAAAATCACTGTTTATTTTTACTGTTAAAAAAACGATTTAGAAAAACCGCTCTGAGACTGCTCAGAGCGGTCTTTCGAAATCTACCTGTCATGCCCCTATTGCACATGAGTGCACGCAAGGGCCGACAGGAATGACCGGGGCAGGCAGGGGAAGACAGAAGTTGGTGGTGGGCTTAGTGTTTGTCTGTTTGCATGTCTATGTATATGTTGTGGGGTAATGTGGAGGGGGCTGGGGAGAAGGTGTGTGTGATTGTGTATATTGTGATGTAGGGGGTTCCATAGGGATTGTTAGGGCGGGGAGAGAGCACAGGATTAAAGAGGGGGTTTGGAGTTGAACCGCCCCCCACTATTTTAGAGTTGAGGGCAGGGACGGCTGAAAAGAGATATTTTGCGAATAATAAAGGCAGCACCAAATCGGCTAAAAAAAAACATTTTATTTTTGTCTGCAGCCTTTAGTATTGGAGAATATCACATGGAACCCTGGTGATGAGTGGGAGGGGCGGCCCTTAGTGAGATCATATTGCAGCATTCTAATAAAAACCCTGAAACCGTCTCCATGAGTTGGTGTGTTCTTGAGGCCATCAGTGATGACACAGGGAAGCGGTTGGACTAAGCACCAAAGGAACGACTTTAAGTAAATAGGATGTTCCTATGGCAAAACAGTCCAACACCTTCAAGGGTTAGCATCCACATTGCATGAGCTGTAACCTATTCTTAGGAGTCCTTGTGCTTCCAGGGGACACCCTAAACTACAAACCAAAAACTCAAAGATGTAGCTAGGAGAATGTTCCAACTCTACTCTGCGAGTCCTAGGCCTCCTGGCGGCCCTGAACTGTAACCCAAGTTCCAAAGTTTGGCCACTGTGAAGGCATCATGAAGGACGACACAGACAACAGATTCAAAGTCCAAATAAAAATGTTTTATTTACTTATATGTCAGGATGGTTGAAGGCCCAACTTGCCCAATGCTAAGGTGGGATTTTCCTAAAGAAACTAAGGAAAGTCCAAGTCAGGAAGTTCAACATGAAAGTCTGTCTGTGTCCAAAACCTACACTTGCCCTCACAACTAAGGCTAAAAAATGTGTAGAGATGTCAACCACAAAAGAAATGGTGTTCAAAAGAAAGTTCTGAGCTTCTTCCAGCTCCTGCTTTCCTTTCCAGCTCCTGGTTTCTCTAGTTCAAGACAGTTCCTCAAAGTCTTGGGGTTCCTTTCCCCAAGAAGACAACACAGTTCCAAAAGGGTCTCGAGGCTCCCATCCTCAAGACGGCAACACTGTTCATACATATTGCTTTCTTCTGCTTCACTTCAGCAATCTCTTTCATCCACTTGACTTTGCTCTCTGTATAGTTCTCTGGTTTTCACAAATAGGGTTTCCCGGTCTAGGCGCAGTTATCGGACCACACGGTCCACCCATTACAGGTCACGCAACCAGGAACCCCAGGCTTTATTGCACACACAGGTTCTTCTGCATCTGTGCCTGTGTGCTGGTTCACACTTGCTTGGCCTTTCCTTGTCAGCTTCTTGGCTTTGCCACAATGTGTTTGCCACACAGGTCAATTTGTGGTTCTCTCATCCTCAACACCTTTGCCTTCATACTTTTCAGCTTTATTCCATACTTGCTTTTCACTGCATTTCATATAATTTGTTCTTTGGTTTTGATATCCTGTACGTAAGCTTCACACAACAATATCACCTGCTCATAGCGGAGTCAAAAGCTTTCCTTTAGTTTGGTTTTCAATGATTTGGATCTTTTAATCTGTTATTCACAGTTCGTCTTGTCCATATTATTCCTCACAACCCGTTGCTTTAGGTTCACTGCATCGTGCGCATAATCTTTCATTAATTCCACATGTACTTTTCAGCCCCTAGGAGCGCCCCAGTTCAACTGCTTTCTGCTTTTCACTCACCTGTCACCCATGTCTCCTCCGGGCGGCTGCTTTCTCGGTTTCTGCTCCGCCCACGCGGTTTCTTCGTATCGCAAGCTCTGCTCGCACTTCGCCTTCTCTCTGTGGGCCGCGGGTGACTTACAACTTGTGGATCTTTTCTGTGCCTGCAGCTCCTGATGCTGACTGCTGACCAATGAGGCTCCCACCTCTGTGTTCCTCTCGCAGCCTGGCCTCGGCTCCACAGTTTCTTGGGGGTACTTGATGGCACCCTGTCTCTTCTGCAGGACCCACCTCAGCCGAGTCCTTCCACACATGATTCTTCCCTCAGGCCCACAATGCTCAGCGTGGCTTCTCTCCTGCTGGTCTCCTTTTACTCTTAGTCACCTCTTCCTCGTCCCAGTACAATAATGGTCTGAATGAGGGGAGATGGTTTGCAACAGCCTATAAAGGCGGGGGTGGGGGTGAAGTTGGGTTTCGCAGGGAAAAGGGGGATTCCATGTATCACATGCAGATATCCTCTCCCCAATCCCCAAGGACCCTCCACCAAGGTGATCGTCCCTCGCATCTCCACCGATACTGTCAGGTATTTCACACCACCTAAAGAGTTCAGAAATCCTACTTTCAAGTGTCCAGCCCTCACCTAGCACGCCGCTGTAGAGATGGAGCCAAGTACCTCTACCGGGAGTCCCGCTCCCATTCTGCCTATATGTTGGCAACCGGAAATTGCAACATGCGCACAGCCAGTAATGGTATCTATACCATGAAGAGTCCTTGAAACAAGGTATCCATTGAGAAAACCCTATATGTATCCGCAGAGAAATGACGGTCTTCTGAAGGAAATTCCGTAAGAAGTGTGAAAATGAATGAAAGAGAAGAGTGGTGACGTCACATGACGCACACAGAAGAGATGTCAATGCAGAAAGTGAATAAACCTCATAGAATCTGATGACGAAGTAGCAAATTTAGCAACTTTTCGGGAGCGAAATGAAGATTGCATGTGCAAAGAAGCACTGAAGAAAATGCGAAACCATTTTACAAATGTACTGATGCAGTAACGCAAGTAGACAAAGTAATCCTAAGGCTGGCTATGTAGTGAATAGACTTCAGGCGGTGCCGCCAATATATATAGTAATGTATAGAATCTGGATGTTCCACGACGCATTTTAGCTAACTTGGCCCCCGTGAATGAAAGAGGTGTAAGTGTGGCACCACAGAATAGAATAGCTGACAGTGAAGGAAGATTTCAGAAGGCTTGCCTGGCCCAGTGTCAAGAGTCGGGCCACTAAGAGCCTGGTTACCTACTCAAGAAGATACATGAACGTGAGAAGCAAGCCGAGCTGTGTGAGGTGTAATGGAAAAACACTAGAAGTGCCAAGGTTTCTTCATTTAATAGTATTAAATGCAACGAAGGAGCTCAAAACGTGGTCTCCAGTCACACGGTCAGATGAAAATAGACTTTGGGGCACGCTACACCGAGACTAGAAGATAAGGCCATGCCTTCACTCCCTTTTATTCTCAAGCACAGTGAGCCTTCACAAGGCCGAGTTCAAATGCATTAATTGAAGGGCAGACCGCAGGAGTGATGATGGATGTTGGGCTAATTGGGTGGGGAGGCATGACCAGGCCAACCCCCCCAGCACCTGGGGTATCAGCTTGCATGCTGCTAGCAAGTAGAATATTCCAGAAGGGTACAAGCGTGCCAACCAATCTTAGAGGGCCACGTAGTAAGGAGCCCTATAGTTTGAGTAGCCAATAGTACGTTGTGTATTTTCATGACACGGAAGATGACTTGCACTTGGGGTGGGCTTAGTTGTCCACCTGACCTTAGAGACCCAATCACAACCCCATACCCTGTAGAAAGTATAGTTAGATGTTCCCGTAGAGCCTATCATCTCCCCTAGTAGGTTTTCTTATTTTGCCACATAGTATGACGTCACTTCTGACAGACACATTTTTAGTATAAAGTTGTGTTTTTTATGAAATGTTTTCGAGAACTCGTTGAGTGAGCTGTGCGGCGTCCGTTGATGTCCATTGTACTCCCTGTTTTAAAGACTTGTTATTAAAACAGTTAATGTTTGCCAACTTCCTGAGTCGGTCTGAGTATTGATGTATGAATAGGATCTGCATCCCCGTCCATCTCAGATACTGTTACCTCATCCTAAAGGACCCCCGTGGGTTCACTACCAAAAAAAGACATCTCTCCAGCACGATCTTCAAGGATTACGCTGCAGTCTGGGCAACTTTTAAGTCGTTCTGCTTTCACACTATCCCCAGATTTTTCCCAGGTTTCAGGCTCTACATATTCTCTTTGGGTTTTTACTTCAGCCTGATAATATTCTATTGCAGATCTTTGCCAGACCGTGTGTTTCTCAACATTCACTTCAGGTCTTTCCCAGACCTTGTGTTTCTCAACATTCACTTGGTTCAGTTTCTCCATGCCCGGGTTCTCAGCATTCACTTCAGGCCTTTCCCAGACGTTGTGTTTCTAAACTCTCCCTTCAGGTCTTTCCCAGACCTTGTGTTTCTCAACTCTCCCTTCAGGTCTTTCCCAGACCTTGTGTTTCTCAACATTCACTTCAGGTCTTTCCCAGACCTTGTGTTTCTCAACATTCACTTGGTTCAGTTTCTCCATGCCCGGGTTCTCAGCATTCACTTCAGGCCTTTCCCAGACGTTGTGTTTCTAAACTCTCCCTTCAGGTCTTTCCCAGACCTTGTGTTTCTCAACTCTCCCTTCAGGTCTTTCCCAGACCTTGTGTTCCTCAACATTCACTTGGTTCGGTTTCTCCATGCCCGGGTTCTCAGCATTCACTTCAGGCCTTTCCCAGACCTTGTGTTCCTCAACTCTCCCTTCAGGACTTTCCCAGACCTTGTGTTTCTCAAAAGTCCCTTCATGTCTTTCCCAGACCTTGTGTTTCTCAACAGTCCCTTCAGGTCTTTCCCAGACCTTGTGTTTCTCAACAGTCCCTTGGTTCGGTTTCTCCACACCCGGGTTCTTGGCATTCACCTGGCTGTATCTCTCCATGGTCTGGTTCACAGCATCCAGTTGGCTAGGTTACACCACAACCTGGGTTGCAGCACAATGGGTGTGCACCCCTGTTGCGGGTTCTTTTCAGGAAACCAGTATTCGCACCCTCCTGCCAGGGGTAGTTCTTGTTAGATATCTCAGACCATGATCCCACCAAGGGTGGACAGGCCTTTAGGGAACTCTGGAGATTTCCCGGTAGGCCTCTGCACCCTGACCCTCTTATTTGGTAACCTATTTTATTTCCAAATGTTCTCATAGGAAAAGGGTTGGGCTTGCTGAAAATGTGTAATATTGCGCCACTATGAACATTATTTCCAGGACCTCTTTTGGCTCCCAGTCCAGCCCTGGCCTCCCACCAGCTACCCTGTTGGTTGAGCTTCTGCCCTGGGTCTGGCAGTTTCCACTGTATTAGCCTCAACAAAACATATTTCCCCAGATGGTGGAGTACATGTGTATTCAGGGAGTCTGGTTCTGCACGACTGCGTCATTCAAGTGTTTGCCCAGCTCTGGCCATTGTCCAGTCCTTTGATACGTCTGAGGTACTGACTGATTATACAACCTGCCTTGGGATTGGTTCTCTCTCAGAGCGGGTTTTGCTTGGCCATGTGACTGTTTGATTCCCTTTTGCATGTTCAAAGGCCTTATTACCCCCAGGAGGTCATTGCTTGCAATTAGATTCTCTGAAGGGGCCCAGGGTTTATCTCTGTGCCATTTTGGAATTGCAGGCGTTTGAGGTCTCAATTCTGCGGGTTTCTGTGGGATCCCACGTTGTCCTTGTAAGCAATGGCAAGCTTCTTACTGGTTTGATAGTTACTGCATGCCAGAGGGGTGGGTCTGCAACTACCTGCAAACTCTTTCCAGATTGTATGTGAGTGGGTTTTCCATGGAAGGTGGCAGTATGCCAGGTCTGAGGGAAGAGCAAGCCTCCAGGATCTCACTTCTTCCACCCTCTGGGAAAAACATTGGGGAGTGGCCGGACCACCTTAGGCCCAAGCGGCTGGTCACCCCTCACACAGTAAATGGGTCGTTCATTCAACTCTTCACACTACATGCTCCCGCTGAAACCTCCTTATTTGTTTTTTTTAATTGTGAAATTGATCAAGTTTTGATCTTACACACATTTACAGTTCTTCATTTGAAATGCCGAAATGAAACCCAATTAAAAATCAAGATTCAACACAGAATACAACGCATACCCTTAAAAAAATGTTTTAATATATTATAAATAATCAACATTTCTTAAGATTATCAGCAAGTGTAATTTCAGTATATCATGCCGAATCCAATTTTAGAAGTACACCCAATTCATCCAACATGTTCCCAATTGCATATGTTACAAGGGTTTCAACACCCGCAGACATACGATTCCACAGATCATTCGAATCCTTGGAGTCATTTACCAAACAGAAGAAGCTCCCCAAATGTTTTGCTCTCGTTAATGCCAACATTGCGCAGTCCACCAGTATATGTCGGAGGGTTTCTGGTTTTCCATCAGGCATGCACCGTTGACGGATATCATCACCCTCCTCTTTTCCTTTTTTAGTGCTTGGATAACTTCCCCGGTTTGTAGGACGTTTAGTCTGAGTCTTAAGAAGTGTGTTCTTGTAATGGATCATGGAAATTGATCACGGTAATTTGGCAGATTACCGAGAAGTTTATCAATTATTGAAAAGGTGGAATGCAATTTATATTCTCTTGTATGTGAAATGGTGTTAATCCAATTCATGTTGCTAAGCCTCTTCTTTACATTTAGTGGGTTGCCCATTAACTTTGATCAATCGTTGTTTATTCCATTCAGAAGTCTCTCCGCCAGACTTAGAATCTTATTCAGGAATGGAGATCTTCCTGTCGTCTGAGAGTTCAATACGTTTTCATATAGGGAGTTTCTCGTAGGAGCCAGGATATTCCTCGCCATGGTTACGACCCGCCAATTAAACCAGTATTCCAGTGACAGGAGGCCCAGTTCAAATCATAATGAGGCCATTGGGAGGGAGGGGGGCAGTCGCAAAACACATTTTTCCAGAGTCTACCCTCCAATCTCTCCCATGGAATACTATACGCTGCCCAATCTATTTCCATTCCATACCTTATTTTTGGTATCACTTTCCCAACATAGAAGCAAATGAAGGGTCTAACTGTGAATTTACACATTTTCCGTTCTAACGTTCTCATCTGAGCAGCCAACTGGTCTATTTTCTTTTCAATACATTCAATGACGGGCGATCAACTTGAGAGCCTATTGAAATTGAATCCCAAGTAGGTCACCGCCTCCTTGTTCTCGATGGGTGTTCCCTCCATCACCCATTTATGCCTCATGAGTTTCCTTCTAGTGTTTCCAGACATAATGACGTGGCTTTTTTTCCTGATGAATGATTACATCATCGGCCTTTGTATATTCAGTCAGTGCTGTCAGTCTCTGTAGTCCTATGGGAGAGCCATCCATAAGGGCTATATCATCAGCATAGGACAGCCAACTAATCGGGATCCTGCCCACCTTTGGTCTAATCGGAGATGCTTCCCCAGTGCTCCATCGAGGTCCAGCATATATAGGTTGTATAGGCGTGGTGCGAATACACATCGCTGGCGGAGTCCCTTTGACGTCGGGAAACTACTAGCCAGTGATCACCCACTGTCCATTTGCACCCTCACTGATGTCCCTTCATGCATATACTCCGAGATAACCAGTAGTGGTGCTGGGATGCCCCATTTTTTTAGCTTTCTCCACAGGAGGTCCCTATTCACCTAATCAAAAGCCTTGGAGAAATCTATTAGAGCCACAAACATTTGATCTGGCAGTGCCTTCACTGCGATTCCCGTTCCATTTTTTATGACGGAGAGTATCATACCATTGAGGGTTGTTGACTGCACCTTTCTAAACCACGTTGGGTTTTTTCGGTCGTGTTATTTTCTTTAATCCAAGTTTCCAACCCTTGTAGTATTAGAGCGGCGAAGATTTTACTATCACAGTCAAATAAAGCTATTGGCCGATAGTTATTAGCATCAGAGCGGTTGCCCTTTTTAAAGATTGGACCAACCATGAATTCTTTCCAGGAGCTCGGTGTGGCGCCTGCTCTTAAGATGTCCCTGAACAAGTGCATCAGGATCAAGGACCAAAGATCCACGTTTGACTTAAGTATGGTGTTTGTGAGTCAGTTCGGTCCTGCTGCATTAGAATTTGAAGATTTTATAATCAAGTTCCTGACTTCCAGTTGATCGAACTCCATGGGCCATTTGTGTTTACCCCCTTGCGTTCTCTCTCTAATTCATCCCACATACCAGCCCACTGGGTTCACCATTCCGATTCCCCTACTGAATTGCTTTGCAGTAAAGTTTGATCTATCATGTCTATCGTGTCTGGTTCCTTGTATTCCTTTGTATGAGCGCTGGCCGCATGTGTTCACTCTCCTGCTGGATCATTCGTTGTTTCTGGTTCCGTATCAGATGTGTAGAGGTTCTTATTAAGGCGCACTTCTTTTTCTCATGTACTTCCTGCCACAGTGCTGCTAATTCTGCCTTGTGTTCTTTCTTCCTGTTGCACATTTCTTCTTTGAATGCATGAGCATGCATTTGGTGGCTCTTTGCGTTGGTTTTTCCCTTTTCACCTTCCCATATGAAGTCATTGAAGGATTCATACGTACACCTTTCTAGCATACAGTCTACATGCCCACTGTTGGCCCACGTCTCCAATTTATTTGTTGAATTTGCACCATTGTGGCTAACAAAATGTTAATCTATTGCCACCACTAGAAATGACAAGTCCCTGTAGCATTTCCCTCGATTGCTGTGATTTGGCATATAGACTAAATGTAGCTTCTAGTGTGTTATGGTCGCTTCATTGACTATTAACAATCTCGCACCTATTGCACTGCCAGACAATTAGTCTGGACAATATTAAATAGTCAATATTGGATGTTTGTGTGGCTTTTTTTCATGTGGCCCTTTTTTTTTTATAGATCTCCCGCACATTTCCATTTGCAACTAACAGTTCCCATTCACTCAACAACTCGGTCCATTTCATCCCATTTTGACTACCATACCCCTTTTCCACCCCCTCCACCACTCCTATCCCTTTTGTATTGAAATCATCTCCCATTATTACATGCCGTTCCCCGCTGATTCTCCAGTCCAACAAACAGTGTTCCATGTGTTTTATACATTCATTTATTCCCACCTGCCGCTCATTCCAGTAAACATTAATAATTAAGATCTTCATATGGTTATCTTTGCCCATTTTATAGTTATCTGTCAGAGCCAGGATTCCAGGAACGGACTTTGAGATCATCTTTAGGGATTCAAATTTGGAGCTTCTGACACCACACAGCAGGCCTCCTGAAGGTCGTCTTCGCCAGTTTTAGTTGCCAATTGCTGCCTGATTGGATATCTATCTCTCCAGCTGTAATTTGTTAACCAAGTCTCTCGTAGAATGATAATGTCCCCCTTCGAGAACATACCATTCTGCTTTTCTTGATTCAGAAAACTGTTATATCCCCTCGTATTCCAGACAACTATCCTTAATGGTTAGTCTGTCAGAGTTCTTCTTCGTGCATTTCCTTCATCAAATTCTTTTTCAGTTAATCTAATGCTTCTGCCTAACTTCTCTCAAAGTCCTGTCTAGACAGACTTTGTAGTTTATCTTTCAGGAGCTTGATGTGCAATAGCTCCCCTACTTCTTTAACCCTCTCGCTATTGCCCCCCTGTTCTTTCTTTCTCAAGTATTCTTTGTATTCCTTTCTTTCCTGATGAACCATACAGCCCGGCTCTAATAGGGCTTCTATTTCTTCCAATATTATTTTCCTTATAAAACCTGATTTTAGTTGGATCTGTACTAGATCTGTCCTTTTTTCAAGTGGGAACCTTATGAACGTAATATTGTCTGTTGAGATTCTTTTTAGATAGGGGCATACTTGGAACATTTTCAGGACATTACTGCGATTCAATATTATGTCTACATTAATATTGGGTATGAGTTGCATAATCTGAGTAGCTCTAATTCACTTTCTGTCCCATCCTTGTCTGCTTTTTAGGTTGAGTTATTGTTTTTCCTAATATTAGAGCTTTATTTTCTCTGGCGCCTTAGACATAGGATGTTTTAGTTTAAACCGTTCCATCAGCCTTTCCCGATCTCCCCCCATTGTATCCTTAGCTCTTATTTGGACAGTTGGTTCATTTTTTTGTTGTTTTTGTTGTTTGCTTGTTTGAGGTCCCTGCTGATATCTCCCTGATGTTAGGCCTGTGTTCATTACTTCTTGGGTTTATCGAAGCTTTCACCACCTTAGTAGTCGTGGCGCTCCCTTTACCCGGTTTTTTAACACGCCTCCCATCGTCCAATCTCCTCTTTCTTTTTTCAATGGCTGTAAGGGGCCACTGTGAGGGTGTCGCCTTAGCTATCTCTTCTGGGTACCCCACCTTGTTACACATACTTGTCGGATACGAGTGGCCTTTACATCCCTCATAAGTATCCTTTAATCCACCATTTTTGTCCCGCCCTCTTTCCCAGGTGTTGTTTGGAACGCCATATGGCACAGATTTGTTATCTTACTTCTTGGCTGCTGCTTAGTCTACGTTTTTTCTCTTCTGTCAGATCTATCGTGAGATGTTTCCCATTATGCCTTTGCTTTGCACTATGAGCTGTCATTTGGCCACTGGTGTTTTGTTCCCCTAATTCTACCGATGAGGAGTCTAGACTAGTAGCCGAATCGTCTACTATGACATTTGTAAGATATTTTCTTGAGTCTATGCGCAACTGATTTTTCCTCCCATTCTTAGATTTTTTTTTTCGTGCCTTTTTTGACATCCTTTTTCCTCCGCCAGTCCTTTAAATTCCAATTTGATTTTCCACCTGTAGTGTCTCGTTGATATTAGCAGGTGGATTATCGGCCATTTCTTTCGGATACGCATTCGTCTTAGTTATATCAATATTGATCATTTTTCCTGGTGGTACGCCATCTGTGTCCGCCTGTTTCTTGATCATCTTTTAAGCTCTTTTGTGTGTTGTTTCAGCATTAAATCTGATACAATTTCAATTTTTACATTTAATTTGCACAAGATCAATGTATTCGCTTTAACTTCATCTTTTATGTTTTCATGTAGCTTGACTGAGGCACTTAGTACTGTGTTAAGAGCTTGTGTTCCCTGTGTGAGGTGCTCGTGTTCCCTGTGTGAGGTGCTTGTGTTCCCTGTGTGAGGTACACTTATTCCCTGTGTGAGGTGCTTGTGTTCCCTGTGTGAGGTACTCTTGTTCCCTGTGTGAGGTACACTTATTCCCTGTGTGAGGTGCTCATGTTCCCTGTGTGAGGTGCTCGTGTTCCCTGTGTGAGGTGCTCGTGTTCCCTGTGTGAGGTGCTCGTGTTCCCTGTGTGAGGTACACTTATTCCCTGTGTGAGGTGCTTGTGTTCCCTGTGTGAGATGCTCGTGTTCCCTGTGTGAGGTGCTCGTGTTCCCTGTGTGAGGTGCTCGTGTTCCCTGTGTGAGGTGCTCGTGTTCCCTGTGTCCGGTGCTTGTGTTCCCTGTGTCCGGTGCTTGTGTTCCCTGTGTCCGGTGCTTGTGTTCCCTGTGTCCGGTGCTTGTGTTCCCTGTGTCCGGTGCTTGTGTTCCCTGTGTGAGGTGCTTGTGTTCCCTCTGTGAGGTACTCTGGTTCCCTGTGTGAGGTACACTTATTCCCTGTGTGAGGTGCTCATGTTCCCTGTGTGAGGTGCTCGTGTTCCCTGTGTGAGGTGCTCGTGTTCCCTGTGTGAGGTACACTTATTCCCTGTGTGAGGTGCTTGTGTTCCCTGTGTGAGATGCTCCTGTTCCCTGTGTGAGGTGCTCATGTTCCCTGTGTGAGGTGCTCGTGTTCCCTGTGTGAGGTGCTCGTGTTCCCTGTGTGAGGTGCTCGTGTTCCCTGTGTGAGGTGCTTGTGTTCCCTGTGTCCGGTGCTTGTGTTCCCTGTGTCCGGTGCTTGTGTTCCCTGTGTCCGGTGCTTGTGTTCCCTGTGTGAGGTGCTTGTGTTCCCTCTGTGTGAGGAGCACGCGTTCCCTCTGTGGGAGGCCGGGTTCCCTCTGTGGGAGGCCGGGTTCCCTCTGTGGGAGGCCTGGGTTACCTCTGTGGGAGGCCCGGGTTACCTCTGTGGGAGGCCCGGGTTCACTATGTGGGATGCTCAGGTTGCCTGTGTGAGATGCCCAGGTTGCCTGTGGGAGGCATTCAAGTCCCCTGTGAATGAGACACACTTTATTTCCATCTTTTTCTTCCCAGGAAATAGGTTGCGTTTTCCTGTTCATTAAATATGCCACTCGTGTTTCTGCTGTGCAGACAAATCAGGCGGGGGGAATTGTTGCCAACCTGGCCCATTCCAATTGTTGCCAACCTGGCCCAATTCAGTATATCTTTTGAGGAACTAATTGGGTTGGGGTTATCCTATGCTGGACCTCAGCGCCCATAGCTATATTTCTTATTTAGTTTTTCAGGGTCGCATGGGAAAGTAGCAACGGAGTACTTGGTTCCTCAACTCTGTTTATGAAAATGAAACTTATTGGGTTGCTAAATAGACTTAGTCCCATGCGCTCACATATTACCGAAAAGGATGACAAGTGACCCCCTTTTCAGTGTTCAGAAAAAACTCCACTTTGTGGTTTATTTCAAGGTTTTCTTGTGCCCTATGTGATTACATGTGTTTCGATAACCTGCTCATCTTTTTCAAATCAGGGCTGTTAGAGTAACAAGAAAATTATATTTTTCAATATTTAAACACATAACATTATTTCCCCATATTAACCAAATATGAGAATCATTAACATGTCATAAAAGAACATTCAAACATTCAGAAATTCAAGGTAATTGTCATAAAAGAAAAGAAATGATTGGCCATTTTTGAGGAGGGGGCAAAGGGTAGGAGTGTTATGGGTTAAAAAGAAAAGATCAATAAGGAAAAAATATTGTTTTTTTTTTTTAAATGTATTTTAATTTTTAAACTTTTCATTTCTCGGCCAAATTAAAAATAAAGAAAGTTTTTTAACTCATAAAAGGTTCAGCCAGGTTGAGAATTTCTTGAAGAAAATGACATATTGTCAGGATAAGTTTTTGCGATCTGTCATTGAGTAACTCCGTCCATCTTTCCTCAGTCTCCATTATTTGTTCCTGTATCTTGTAATAGCTGCCAAATCTTGTTCTTTGCTCAGATAAGTCCTTACATACCATTACTAGGTGAAAAAGTGTTTCAGGTTTTTCGGTGTCTGAGCAAAACTGGCAAAAATTGTTCGATGGCGCGATTTGTCTGGTTTTTGCTAAGTAGTAGGGGGTTGGAATTATGTTCATTCTGAGCCTCAGGTATATTGCGCGAATTTTAGTATCAGGGAAGATGGTCAGATATGCCGGTAGTTCGTTGATGGATCTGAGGTCTGTCACGCATTGTAGATTGAGGGAGTATTTTTTTTTCTTCAAGTGTTTTTATCCAGTCGTTTTCCATTATTTTCTTTTTTGCATGCTGGGGGCGGAGCGTAAGCATTTCATGTGAAATCTCTTCTGATTGCATTAGTTGTTCTAGGTTGGCTTTACACTTCATAAGGATTGTGTTGTTCATTGCTCCTTCATGGAGCCTCAGGATTTCGATTGCTGGTGTTTTTTCATCAGTGAGAAGCTTTCGATACAGATCTGGTTGTTTCCATAAAACTATTGAGTTGATGGATTGTAAGGCTATTTCATGCCTAATTCTGGGCATAGGAAAGGTAGATGGAGGTTGCAAGATCTTACGCCAGAAAAGGGCCTCTAGTTTTGTCCAGGTATGATCTGTGCATGTACCATTGCCTCTGTTCCATTGACTATAGTCGGGATAACTTTTTGTTTGTAAAATGAAGTTATTGGTTTGAGAGAGTACTTCCCAAATTTACGCTGTATCAAACATCCTTGTCTCGCTAAAGATTGAGTTCGTTGTTCCAATTTCGTCATCCACTCCTTTTCACATTTGGATTGATTTATAAAGATACCTAAGTATTTAAAAGTTGTTACTTCTTCCAGCTGTTTGCTATTGAGGTAAATTTTCAGTTGTTTCCCATTGGTGTTTGGCAGTCTTGTCAGTTGCATGATTTTGTTTTTTTTGTGTTAATAGTGAGTTCATCAAGAAGCATGTAAGAGCTTAGTTGATTGAGACTGTGTTGTAACCCTGATGGTGTCTTTTCCAGTAGAATTATATCATCCGCATATGTCATTATTTTCACCGGAGTTGAGTTAATCTTCGGAGGATTCAGCGCGTCAGGTTGGAGATGAGTCTCAATATCTGCAGTATAGAGATTGTACAGTGTTGCAGCCAAGGGGCATCCTTGTTTTAGTCCATTTGCAGCATTTATTTTAGATGATGTGTGACCTTTTCTTGTGAGTCTTATTGTAATGGAGGTATTTGTGTAGAGTTGTTTAATCGGGGCCAGTATGTCATTTGGGCATTCCCATTTTTCAAGTTTGGTCCAAAGTTTTTGTCGAGAGATCCCATCAAAGGCCATATGGAGATCTATGAACGCCACGTACATTTTTGTTTTGCTGTTAATGGCTTTGTGTTTTATTAAGTTTAGTAAAAGTAGGTTGATGTTAGTCCCCACATTTGGGGTGAAGCCAGTTTGTCTTGTAGCGAAGCGCTTTGTTTGGATTGCCCATAGATTCAGTTTTTTCAGGAGGATCGAAGCGAGCAACTTTCCCAGTGGGTCCAGTAATGCTATTGGGCGGAAGTTGGTCGGGTCATCGTTGGACCTTGCTTGTGGATGGGAACAATGGTTGCCGTTTTCCATGACTTAGGTTCCTGATTGAGCTTGTTTATGAGTGTTAAGATGTTTTCCATGAGGTTAGCCCATGCATGCAGATTTTCCTTTAGCATTGCATTTGATGTCCCGTCAGGACCTGGGGCACATGATATATTGAGTTTTTGAATAATTTCGAAAATATCTTGGTGACTGCAAATTACTCGCCATTTGACGTACTGTGGTTGTGGATTACTTTCGCCGTCAGATCGGGCTTTGTATATTTCTGTGTAGTGGGCAATCCATTGATGTTCCGCCACATTTCCTGTTAGTTTTTGTTGTTGAGCAGCATTATTGTTCAAGAAGTTCCATAGATCTCGAAGATTGTGTTTTTTATATGTTTCCAGGATTGCTTCTGCGTCTGATTGTAATAGCATCATCTTATGATTTTTTATCCAGTTCCTGTATCTTTGTTTGGCCGCTTTTATTTTGACAATTGAGTCCTTATCTTTGTTTTTTGACAGTTGGCGGACTGTGTTTCTCATTGTTCTTTTTCTATCAGCAAGCTCCTTGTTGTAGCGATGCTGGTGAATCTGTAGAGTTTTCTGTTTAGCTATTCTGTAATGAGTTTGGAATAGCCATTGATAGTTTATTTTTTGATAGTCTGGCAGAGTTTTTTGAATAAATTTGTTTGTGAGTTGTAGAGTGGCTTTTTGGGTTATGCAAAGTTTTTTTCCGGCTGCACAGACTTTGAGCGGAATAGGACGCTTGGGCTCATGTTGACGCAGGATGTCTTGTCTATGTACGACCAGTTGATTGTGGTCACTTTTCGTTGTTGCAATTATATTAGTTGTTTCTACTGCTTCTTTTAGTTTGTTGGAAAGGTATATGTAGTCAATTATGGCAGATGATTTGCCTCGAGACCAAGTGGGAAAAAGATTTCCTATTCCGTCTTTTGGATGGTCTATAAATTGTAGGTTATGGATGACGGTTTCTTTAGTCCATTTTTTTGCGCGGATTGTTTGTTTTTCGATTGGCATTGGCTGACCGTCTTTTTGCCATAGATGCAGATTTAGATCTCCGCACAGTATAAATTCGACTCCTGTGTATTTCTCGATGAGGTTGTCGATTGTAAGGAATACGCCATCTAAGAAGGCTTCGTTGGTATTAGCCATTGGGTTCCAGTATAAGTTCATGATTGCTATTATCCTTTCGTGATTTCTTTCCAGTTTTGCACAGTTTGGCTCGCTCTTTGGCGTGATTTTAACGACTGTGTTTTGTATCCATGGATTGATATTTGTTGTCTGTAGTATAGACCATGTGGTATCAATCTTGATTAGCGTTAATAGCCCCGATGAGGGTCTTCCTTTGGTTCTTGTTGGAGCTGGATTAAGGAAGGCTAGGAAGCCATCGCAGCTTGGAGTAGTGGAGAGCCAGGTTTCTTGGAAGCAAATGATCTGGTAGGAATCGAATTCCGGCAATGGATCGTTAAACAGGTGGGAGTTTCCCCGTGTGTTCCATGAACACAGGGTCCAATTTTCTGGTCTATTGGTTGATGGTTATGAAATATTGCTTAGTTCTGCATTGTCTTGGTAATTCAGGCTATCGTCTAATCCGTATTGACGTCTGATTGGACGATCAGTGTTATATCTCGTCACTAGTTCCTCTTCGTTATATGTGGTATTTTCAGGGGTGTCCTGCCGCCTAGTTTGGTGATCTTCTGGAGTGTACTGTTGTCTGGCATTTCGATCTTCTGGGGTATACTGATGTTTGAAATGGTGGTCACTTCTATTTTTTGGAGTGTTAGAAAGTTTATTTGTATAATAATATCTCTCTTTTGTCTGTTTTTTCGTTGTAAAGGTTTTTCTAAGGTTTTCCTTTTTAGTGATCTCTTCTTTGCACGCTTTAGTACCAGTTGTACATCTAAAGCCCAGTTTGTTTAGAGCATCTTTAGATTTTAATATTTGATCCATAGTTGTTTTGTTATGGAGTTTTAGCAATATTCTGTCGTTAGAGTTTTCGTCTGCAAAGATCACAAGGTCAATGTCTCTGGAGCGTATTTGAGTAAGGTTTGGAATGGTTTGGAAGAGGATTAGGATATTTGCTCTGTTCAGTACCAGTTTGTTTGCTCTGGTGATGACATTTTCTATTTGCACTATGTGTTTCTCTGTAAGCTGGAAAGGGTTCAAAAATGTTGGTTCCGGGAGGTCTTGATTTTCTCTTTGTCGTTGTGCATCACAAAATTCTTGATATGACTCAGATTGGGAATGGCTGTTTCCAGTACTGCTGTTTGTTGTGTCGACAAATAAAGATGAGGAGATTTCATCGTAGGTTGCCTCATTGTTTAAGGTGTTAGGTTAATCGTTGAGCTGTCTGAGATTTGTTCGCAAGAGATCGAATTGCTAAGGGATTGGTCTTGTTTGTATTCGTCAATGACTATCAAGATTGAGTCTTTTACTTGTCTGTTGGTTTTGTTGTTTCCTTGTGAGGGTTGATCTTCGTATGTCGTTAAGTTAATTAGGTCATCCGAATCTAAGCTTTGATCCTTATTTAATGTCTTTGCTGTCGCTTTTGTTTGTTTGTTTGAAGTTGGTAGTAGTGGCCCGTTGTGTTTTCTTGTAAGATTCTTTGCAGGGCTTTTAGGGTTTTTTCCTGAGGATGGAATTTTGCCTGTTTTTTTCTGGGATCAGCTTTGGTATTGGCAAATTTCATAGGAAGGCTTGTGAACCTGTTTGTTTATATCTTTGTTTGGTGGGTTTCTTTGGTGGATTTTTATTGGTGTTCTTTGCTTGTCCAAATATTCCGAAAGTGTCGTTGCTAGTCATGGTTCTGGGTTCACCTGTTGGTTTTATTATTTCATTGCATGGATTTGGTACAGTTGTTGATTGTGGCAATAAGTTCGGTTGTGGTTCGGTTGCTGTTCGGTTGTTCGGTTGTTGTTGCTGGTTTCTGAGTAGGATCATGAGTTCTTTTTTAAGTTGGATCTTTTCTTCTTTGTCATCCCGTGCTGTCATGAAAAGTCTTTGTTGCCATGTATGGGACTGTTCTGCTTCAAAGTCTAGGCGCTTTCCAATTGTGTTGATGAAATCTTCTATATGTATTTGCTTAGTGTGAATCATTGCGAGCAGTGTTGCATGATCTTGTATATTATCTTTTGTGGCTTCGTGAAGTTTGGGAAAGGGTATCATGGATTGAGATACCACTGCCAGCAACATGTTTTGTAGTTCCATCATAGTTGTTGGAAGTCTCTGGTTTTGTGCATTGTCAATCGGGGAGGAATGTCTACCTGTGTTGATTGGTACATGGGTTGGATAACCTGTTTCGTTTCCTTGTACTGGTGTATGAAAAGATTCTTCACCTTCATATTCGAATTGGGTAGCTCTTGGTTCCTTTTTTATTTTAAAAGAGCTGGAGTGTGGTATTTCTCTGCCGTAGCTTTTTCGCCAGAATGGCAATTTGTTTGTAGGGATTTTTTGGGTGCTGGTGTCGACGTGCAGGGTGGGGTTATCATGTAGGGTGGTTCTCCAAAGATTTCTCTCCTTCTTTCGGCATTATTCATAATAGATTCGATTTCTGTAATATCCAAGGATAAACTGGCTGCTTTTCCTGTTACTGTGTTCAGAGGAGGTATGGTCGCTTCATTTAGTAGTTTTTGAGCATTATGAGATTGTAGCCGTTGCAATTTTGCCTGTTTTGCTTTTTCTTTTTTGGTCATCTTTGTCATTTGCAGTCCTGGTGAGTTCGTTCGAGTTAATTGTGTCGATAATTCTTCGTTTGGATATTCTTGGAGGGTCCGTTCCATAGCTTCAAGTTGTTTTTGTGTTTCGTTTTCTCGGAATTTGTTTGAACTATCCGTGAGGGTCTGATCTATAGTAATAGCTTGTTTTTGTGTTTGTTTTTCTTGATTTTGTTTTTCTTGATTTTGTGGGTCCTGCGTAAATTCAGATGGGCCATTTTCAATAGTATTTTTCTTCGAGTGCTTCAGTAGGAATATCTGTTCTAGTGTTGGTTGCATGAAGTCCGCAACACGCTTTCCTCTGAGCCTTGTATTTGGCCGTATACTTTGCTTTTTTTGTGTTGAGGAAGCTAGCGGATTTTCTGTTGCTTCTGGTGTTTTGCAGACTTTAGAGTAGGAGTAGTTCCGTTTTGCATCTAGATGTAAGTGGGATTTCTCACTCTGAGCTTGACTGGTTGTTCCTAGTCAGAGTGTCTTTGTTCAAGTTCGGTATAAGATCAAAGGGGCAAGGGCCCCCGCAGTCTCCTGTGTTCCGGGTTGTAGAAGTTTTCCGTTCAGGGGTGAAAAAGTTGTTAAAGATCGAGATCTCCTTTGTGTGATGGTCAAAGCAAAATCAGATGGTTGTTGGTAGTCGGAGAGTCTCTGTTCAGGTTCGATGCAGGATCAAAGGGGGAGGGGCCCTCGCAATCTCCTTGCAATCTCCTGTATTCCAGATTGAATAAGATTTTTGGTTCAGAGTTGAGGAAATTATTGTGATTCAGGTTCACCTTTCGTTGGAGATCAGGGTAGGATAGAAGGGGTTGGGAGTCCCGCAGTCTTCTATGTTCTGATGGGGGTTTAGGATCAGAGGTAGTTTCAATTGGCTCAGTGCAGGATGTGCGGGATCAAAGGGGAGAAAGCCCCTGCAGTCTCCCGCAGTGCGTCGTTTTTTTTGGGTTACCTTCTGATGTTAAGGCACTGCGCTGGCAGGTGTGCGTCGTTAGTACTTGGTGCAGTCTCAAGTCTCAGAGCAAGGTGCGCGGGATCAAAGGGGAGAAAGCCCCTGCAGTCTCCCGCGCTGCGTCGGTTGTATTGGCTTCTGGGATTGAAGCAGACTCTCACTATAAATTAATAAGTTAAAACACAGAAAAAAATAACATACTGTTAAATTCTGCTTGTTATCATAAATATTCCATGCATGAAGTAAAAATCCATCAAAATCCGTTTGTTATGGTAACATGTACTGGACACATGGCCTTACCTAATTGTGCTGTGCGCTACTTGGCCCAATCCAAACTGGTGCTTATCCAGTTCTGGTGTTTTTCTTTGCATTCTGGGACTTGTAGTTCCACTTTTCCCATTATAAAACTCGGACAAGTCGCAGAATGCAAAGAAGAAACCAGGACTGGATAAGCACCTAGAGATTGGAATGGGTCATGTTGGACCCCAGGCCTTGCTGGACAGACGGCCACGTCGGCAAGGGTTGTTTACCTTTGCTGTAGAGATCTCGGGACCGGCCTGCCTCAGCCCCCTGCTTCGCCGAGGGAAGCTGGGGGCTTGGTGACCTAATCCTTTCCCCGCCCTCATTCACGCGTCTGCAGGCTCTGTGTGCCTAGCCTTCTTTCTTCAGGCCTGAAAGGGACACAACAGGGCATCACTGTGGAAAGCTGGCATTCTTCATGCTGGGCACACTATTGTTTTCCAAGTGTGAATTTGACACTTTCATAGAACAACAAAAGTAATTTTCAAACTGAAAAATGCTGCTTGCATTCACTAGTTTTCTTTGAAATGTTTTTTTTTTTGGTCGGCCTTCCACACATGCTCTGTAATTTGTGTGCCCCTTTGTGTTTTATCACAGGTTATATTTATAAAGATGTTATATGCTTGCCAAACTGGTTAATCACAAATGAATGCTTTTCACTACAGGACGGAAATCCCCCCACATCCGCCCAACCCATGCTCTTGCCAAACACACTTTATAGCACTTGTTTTTTTTTTAATAATGAATCGCAAAAACTCATACAATTAACTATCATTTTTTAATGTATAGCATCTCAGCAACGTCTTTTAACCTGCTGAGCTACCCTGATAGCCTTCTACTGTAGGGCGAGTCTATGGATCCCTTAATGCCCTGCAGTACCAGCAGTGTTTCGGGTGCAGCACTGCCCTGGACGTGATTTACAGTGGAATTGATGTACAGTGTGGAGTTTGGAAAGAAGCTGCATGAAAGAAATTGCAAATGTGTTTAATATTATTTTGGACATTTCATTTGAGTTGAGTCCAACTGCCAGCTCTGCCTCCTCAGAACTCCGCCCATACCTCCAAACTCCACCCCCACCGCGGCCCTTGTGTGACCCCCCCGTACATTTTTTCCATTTCCACCAATGGGTGCCAGTGTTTTAAAGAGGAGCCTCAGTGCCCCGAGTTGTGCAGATAGAGAAGGCCTGGTGCCCACTCTGCTCGGTGTTTCAGAGTGCCAGCCCTCGTGCCCAGTGCTAGCCTGATCATCTTCTATGACCTATGCTAACTAAGATGGAGCACGCTTGATGCACACTGCTCTGGAGTGCTGCATGGGTGCCCCTTTGCCCAGTGTTGCCCCATTGGCCATTCTGTATAGGTGGAGCACGCTTGATGCGCACTGCTCTGGAGTCTTGCATGGGTACCTCTTTGCCCAGTGTTATGTGGAGCACCCCAGTGGCCATGCTGTATAGATGGAGCATGGTTGATGCGCACTGCTCCGGAGTCCTGCATGGGTGCCCCTTTGCACAGTGTTGCCCCAGTGGCCATTCTGTATAGATGGAGCACGCTTGATGCGCACTGCTCTGGAGTCCTGCATGGGTGCCCCTTTGCACAATGTTGCCCCAGTGGCCATTCTGTATAGGTGGTGCACGCTTGATGCGCACTGCTCTGGAGAGCTGCATGGGTGCCCCTTTGCACAGTGTTGCCCCAGTGGCCATTCTGTAAAGATGGAGCACGCTTGATGCGCACTGCTCTGGAGTCCTGCATGGGTGCCCCTTTGCGCAGTGTTGCCCCAGTGGCCCTTCTGTATAGATGGAGCACGCTTGATGCGCACTGCTCTGGAGAGCTGCATGGGTGCCCCTTTGTGCAGTGTTGCCCCAGTGGCCATTCTGTATCGGTGGTGCACGCTTGATGCGCACTGCTCTGGAGAGCTGCATGGGTGCCCCTTTGTGCAGTGTTGGCCCAGTGGCCATTCTGTATAGATGGAGCACGCTTGATGCGCACTGCTCTGGAGGGGTGCCCCTTTGCGCAGTGTTGCCCCAGTGGCCATTCTGTATAGGTGGTGCACGCTTGATGCGCACTGCTCTGGAGAGCTGCATGGGTGCCCCTTTGTGCAGTGTTGCCCCAGTGGCCATTCTGTATAGGTGGTGCACGCTTGTTGAGCACTGCTCTGGAGTCCTGCATGGGTGTCCCTTTGCCCAGTGTTGTGTAGAGCGCCCCAGTAGCCATTCTGTATAGGTGGTGCATGCTTGATGCGCACTGCTCTGGAGAGCTGCATGGGTGCCCCTTTGCGCAGTGTTGCCCCAGTGGCCATTCTGTATAGATGGTGCACGCTTGATGCGCACTGCTCTGGAGAGCTGCATGGGTACCCCTTTGTGCAGTGTTGCCCCAGTGGCCATGCTGTATAGATGGAGCACGCTTGATGCGCACTGCTCTGGAGTCCTGCATGGGTGCCCCTTTGCACAGTGTTGCCCCAGTGGCCATCCTGTATAGATGGAGCATGCTTGATGCACACTGCTCTGGAGTGCTGCATGGGTGCCCCTTTGCCCAGTGTTATGTAGAGCACTACAGTGGCCATGCTATACGGGTGGTGCATGCTTGATGCACACTGCTCTGGAGTGCTCCATGGGTGCCCTTTTACTCAGTGTTTTGCAGAGCACTGCAGTGGCATAGGTGGCACACGTTTGATGCACACAGCTCTGGAGTACCGCATGGGTGTCCGTTTGCCCAGTGTTGCGTAGAGTGCCCCAATGGCCATGCTGTAAAGGTGGAGCATGCTTTATGCGCACTGCTCTGGAGTGCTGCATGGCTGTCCCTTTGCAAAGTGTTGTCAAGAGCCCTCCAGTGGCCATGCTGTACAGATGGAACATCCTCGGTGCCTTCTGCTCTTGAGGGCTGCATGGGTGTCCCTTTGTCCAGTGTTGTGTAGAGCACCCCAGTGGCCATGGTATACAGATGGAGCATCCTCGGTGCCTTCTGCTCTGGAGGGCTGCATGGGTGTCCCTTTACCCAGTGTTGTGTATAGCGCCCCAGTGGCCATGCTGTATAGGTGGAACACGCTTCATGCGCACTGCTCTGGGGTGCTGCATGGGTGCCCCTTTTCCCAGTGTTGTGCAGAGCACCGCAGTGGCCATGCTGTATAGGTGGAGCACGCTTCATGCGCACTGCTCTGAAGTGCTGCATGGGTGCCCCTTTGCAGAGTGTTGTGTAGATCACCCCAGTGGCCATGCTGTATAGGTGGAGCACGCTTCATGCGCACTGCTCTGAAGTGCTGCATGGGTGCCCCTTTGCAGAGTGTTGTGTAGATCACCCCAGTGGCCATGCTGTATAGGTAGAACACGCTTGATGCACAGTGCTCTGGAGTGCTGCATGGGTGCCCCTTTGTCCAGTGTTGTGTAGAGCACCACAGTGGTCATGGTGTACAGATGGAGCACGCTTGATGCACACTGCTCTGGAGTGCTGCATGGGTGCCCCTTTGCACAGTGTTGTGTAGAGCACCACAGTGGCCATGGTGTACAGATGGAGCACCCTCGGTGCCTTCTGCTCTGGGGGGCTGCGTTGGTGCCCTCGGGTTTGGCAAAGGAGCCCCAGTGCTGCCTCGTGTTACACAGAGAGAGACGGCTTGGTGCCCCCTGCTGTACAGACAGGGTAGCCCTGTACATACCAGTTCCTGGTCCCAGCTGGGAAGTATTTCCAAATACAACAATGTCATAAAGACGCTTGCGCTTTTATAGGGAGGAAGGGATCAGGTTGCCAATTAACTGCTGGTTTGAAGCACGCAGCAGTTTTTAAGAGCTCTGCAAATCATGTGTTAATGTTCTCATCACATGAAACTCGCTTTACCAGGGTCTCTAGCCACAAACTGCCCTGGCGCTGGGCGCGGCGCCGATTCGCAGGAAGGGAGGTGTTCCCGGGCAGCTCTTCAAAGGCTTGGGCAGCTGCAGCCTGGTGCATTCGGGTAAGGCTGGGAAGACCCTAGGCGGGGGCTGGCGGGTGCTCCACTGCCCTCCCGGAGAACTGAACATGCGCTGAAGCCGGCCCCAGAGAATAACACACTTGCGGCTGGGCATCACTCATGCCCTCAGCCCCCAGCACGTCACAGACCAGGGCACCAAGCATCTACTGCATCACTACCCAAGCCTCTGCAGCAAATCAGACATCCCATGCTCTGCAGCCCAGGCCTCTGATGCTTTACACCCCAAGCCTCTGCAGCAGAGCAGACATCCCATGCTCTGCAGCCCAGGCCTCTGATGCTTTACACCCCAAACCCTCTGCAGCAGAGCAGACATCCCATGCTCTGCAGCCCAGGCCTCTGATGCTTTACACCCCAAACCCTCTGCAGCAGAGCAGACATCTACTGCATCACTACCCAAGCCTCTGCAGCAGAGCAGACATCCCATGCTCTGCAGCCCAGGCCTCTGATGCTTTACACCCCAAACCCTCTGCAGCAGAGCAGACATCTACTGCATCACTACCCAAGCCTCTGCAGCAGAGCAGACATCCCATACTCTGCAGCCCAGGCCTCTGATGCTTTACACCCCAAACCCTCTGCAGCAGAGCAGACATCCCATGCTCTGCAGCCCAGGCCTCTGATGCTTTACACCCCAAACCCTCTGCAGCAGAGCAGACATCTACTGCATCACTACCCAAGCCTCTGAAGCAGAGCAGACATCCCATGCTCTGCAGCCCAGGCCTCTGATGCTTTACACCCCAAACCCTCTGCAGCAGAGCAGACATCCCATGCTCTGCAGCCCAGGCCTCTGATGCTTTACACCCCAAACCCTCTGCAGCAGAGCAAACATCTACTGCATCACTACCCAAGCCTCTGCAGCAGAGCAGACATCCCATGCTCTGCAGCCCAGGCCTCTGATGCTTTACACCCCAAACCCTCTGCAGCAGAGCAGACATCCCATGCTCTGCAGCCCAGGCCTCTGATGCTTTACACCCCAAACCCTCTGCAGCAGAGCAGACATCTACTGCATCACTACCCAAGCCTCTGCAGCAGAGCAGACATCCCATGCGCCGCAGCCCAGGCCTCTGATGCTTTACACCCCAAACCCTCTGCAGCAGAGCAGACATCCCATGCTCTGCAGCCCAGGCCTCTGATGCTTTACACCCCAAACCCTCTGCAGCAGAGCAGACATCTACTGCATCACTACCCAAGCCTCTGCAGCAGAGCAGACATCCCATGCTCTGCAGCCCAGGCCTCTGATGCTTTACACCCCAAACCCTCTGCAGCAGAGCAGACATCTACTGCATCACTACCCAAGCCTCTGCAGCAGAGCAGACATCCCATGCTCTGCAGCCCAGGCCTCTGATGCTTTACACCCCAAACCCTCTGCAGCAGAGCAGACATCCCATGCTCTGCAGCCCAGGCCCCTGATGCTTTACACCCCAAACCCTCTGCAGCAGAGCAGACATCTACTGCATCACTACCCAAGCCTCTGCAGCAGAGCAGACATCCCATGCTCTGCAGCCCAGGCCTCTGATGCTTTACACCCCAAACCCTCTGCAGCAGAGCAGACATCCCATGCTCTGCAGCCCAGGCCTCTGATGCTTTACACCCCAAACCCTCTGCAGCAGAGCAGACATCTACTGCATCACTACCCAAGCCTCTGCAGCAGAGCAGACACCCCATGCTCTGCAGCCCAGGCCTCTGATGCTTTACACCCCAAACCCTCTGCAGCAGAGCAGACATCCCATGCTCTGCAGCCCAGGCCTCTGATGCTTTACACCCCAAACCCTCTGCAACAGAGCAGACATCTACTGCATCACTACCCAAGCCTCTGCAGCAGAGCAGACATCCCATGCTCTGCAGCCCAGGCCTCTGATGCTTTACACCCCAAACCCTCTGCAGCAGAGCAGACATCTACTGCATCACTACCCAAGCCTCTGCAGCAGAGCAGACATCCCATGCTCTGCAGCCCAGGCCTCTGATGCTTTACACCCCAAACCCTCTGCAGCAGAGCAGACATCCCATGCTCTGCAGCCCAGGCCTCTGATGCTTTACACCCCAAACCCTCTGCAGCAGAGCAGACATCTACTGCATCACTACCCAAGCCTCTGCAGCAGAGCAGACATCCCATGCTCTGCAGCCCAGGCCTCTGATGCTTTACACCCCAAACCCTCTGCAGCAGAGCAGACATCCCATGCTCTGCAGCCCAGGCCTCTGATGCTTTACACCCCAAACCCTCTGCAGCAGAGCAGACATCTACTGCATCACTACCCAAGCCTCTGCAGCAGAGCAGACATCCCATGCTCTGCAGCCCAGGCCTCTGATGCTTTACACCCCAAACCCTCTGCAGCAGAGCAGACATCTACTGTATCACTACCCAAGCCTCTGCAGCAGAGCAGACATCCCATGCTCTGCAGCCCAGGCCTCTGATGCTTTACACCCCAAACCCTCTGCAGCAGAGCAGACATCTACTGCATCACTACCCAAGCCTCTGCAGCAGAGCAGACATCCCATGCTCTGCAGCCCAGGCCTCTGATGCTTTACACCCCAAACCCTCTGCAGCAGAGGAGACATCTACTGCATCACTACCCAAGCCTCTGCAGCAAAGCAGACATCCCATGCTCTGCAGCCCAGGCCTCTGATGCTTTACACCCCAAACCCTCTGCAGCAGAGCAGACATCTACTGCATCACTACCCAAGCCTCTGCAGCAGAGCAGGCATCCCATGCTCTGCAGCCCAGGCCTCTGATGCTTTACACCCCAAACCCTCTGCAGCAGAGCAGACATCCCATGCTCTGCATCCCAGGCCTCTGATGCTTTACACCCCAAACCCTCTGCAGCAGAGCAGACATCTACTGCATCACTACCCAAGCCTCTGCAGCAGAGCAGACATCCCATGCTCTGCAGCCCAGGCCTCTGATGCTTTACACCCCAAACCCTCTGCAGCAGAGCAGACATCTACTGCATCACTACCCAAGCCTCTGCAGCAGAGCAGACATCCCATGCTCTGCAGCCCAGGCCTCTAATGCTTTACATCCCAACCCTCTACAGAAAGTAAACATCCAGTGCGTTGTAGCCCAGGCCTCTAATGCACTGCAATGCAGACCTCTACTGTGCTGCAACTCAAATATTTAATCAGTTGCAGTCAACCCTCTAGTTTATTGCAAGCCAAACTTTGAATACATCGTAATTCAAACTTTTAATGCATTCTATCCCAAACCTCTACTTAATCACAACCCAAATCTGTACTGCTTCACAAGTCAACCCTCTAATTCATTGTAGTCCAATCATGTAATGCATTGCTGTGCAAACCTCTAATACATTGAAAGACAAACATGTATTACATTGGATCCCCAAACCTTCCATTCACATTAATATAAGTCTATGGAAGTCCAAGCCTCTAACCAGTGTCAGTCCAAACCTGAAATGTATAGCAAGCGAAACCTCAAATGTACTGCACTTCAAACCTCTTATGTAAATTGGGCTTTTATATTGTGCTTCATGCAGAAGACCAGCCTCTAAGCGTGGCACCGGGTATCAAACCCATGCTGCTCAGTGCTGTCTTGCTTTCCAGACAAGCCTGTTGCACCTGAGCTAGAACCAGCCTTCTAATACATAGCAGCCCAAACACCTAATGCACCCCAACACCTAATGCATCAGAACCCCAACACCTAATGCATCAGAACCCCAACACCTAATGCATCAGAACCCCAACACCTAATGCATCAGAACCCCAAAATGCATCAGAACCCAAACATCTAATGCATCAGAACCCCAACACCTAATGCATCAGAACCCCAACACCTAATGCATCAGAACCCAAACATCTAATGCATCAGAACCCAAACATCTAATGCACCCCAACACCTAATGCATCAGAACCCCAACACCTAATGCATCAGAACCCCAACACCTAATGCATCAGAACCCAAACACCTAATGCATCAGAACCCCAACACCTAATGCATCAGAACCCCAACACCTAATGCATCAGAACCCCAAAATGCATCAGAACCCAAACATCTAATGCATCAGAACCCCAACACCTAATGCATCAGAACCCAAACATCTAATGCATCAGAACCCAAACATCTAATGCACCCCAACACCTAATGCATCAGAACCCCAACACCTAATGCATCAGAACCCCAACACCTAATGCATCAGAACCCCAACACCTAATGCATCAGAACCCCAACACCTAATGCATCAGAACCCCAACACCTAATGCATCAGAACCCCAAAATGCATCAGAACCCAAACATCTAATGCATCAGAACCCCAACACCTAATGCATCAGAACCCAAAGCTCTAATACGCAGCAGCCCAAACATCTAATGCACCCAAACATTTAATGCAGCAGAACCCAAACATCTAATGCATCAGAACCCCAACACCTAATGCATCAGAACCCAAAGCTCTAATACGCAGCAGCCCAAACATCTAATGCACCCAAACATTTAATGCCTCAGAACCCAAACACCTAATGCATCAGAACCCAAACACCTAATGCATCAGAACCCAAACACCTAATGCATCAGAACCCCAACACCTAATGCATCAGAACCCCAACACCTAATGCATCAGAACCCCAAAATGCATCAGAACCCAAACATCTAATGCATCAGAACCCCAACACCTAATGCATCAGAACCCCAACACCTAATGCATCAGAACCCAAACATCTAATGCATCAGAACCCAAACATCTAATGCACCCCAACACCTAATGCATCAGAACCCCAACACCTAATGCATCAGAACCCAAACACCTAATGCATCAGAACCCCAACACCTAATGCATCAGAACCCCAACACCTAATGCATCAGAACCCAAACACCTAATGCATCAGAACCCCAACACCTAATGCATCAGAACCCCAAAATGCATCAGAACCCAAACATCTAATGCATCAGAACCCCAACACCTAATGCATCAGAACCCAAACATCTAATGCATCAGAACCCAAACATCTAATGCACCCCAACACCTAATGCATCAGAACCCCAACACCTAATGCATCAGAACCCAAACACCTAATGCATCAGAACCCCAACACCTAATGCATCAGAACCCCAACACCTAATGCATCAGAACCCAAACACCTAATGCATCAGAACCCCAACACCTAATGCATCAGAACCCCAAAATGCATCAGAACCCAAACATCTAATGCATCAGAACCCCAACACCTAATGCATCAGAACCCAAACATCTAATGCATCAGAACCCAAACATCTAATGCACCCCAACACCTAATGCATCAGAACCCCAACACCTAATGCATCAGAACCCCAACACCTAATGCATCAGAACCCAAACACCTAATGCATCAGAACCCCAACACCTAATGCATCAGAACCCCAACACCTAATGCATCAGAACCCAAACACCTAATGCATCAGAACCCAAACACATAATGCATCAGAACCCAAACACTTAATGCATCAGAACCGAAACCTCTAATACACAGCAGCCCAAACATCTAATGCACCCAAACACCTAATGCATCAGAACCCCAACACCTAATGCATCAGAACCCCAACACCTAATGCATCAGAACCCAAACATCTAATGCATCAGAACCCAGACATCTAATGCATCAGAACCCCAACACCTAATGCATCAAAACCCAAACATCTAATGCATCAGAACCCAAACATCTAATGCACCCAAACACCTAATGCATCAGAACCCCAACACCTAATGCATCAGAACCCCAACACCTAATGCATCAGAACCCCAACACCTAATGCATCAGAACCCCAACACCTAATGCATCAGAACCCAAACACCTAATGCATCAGAACCCAAACACCTAATGCATCAGAACCCCAACACCTAATGCATCAGAACCCAAACACATAATGCCTCAGAACCCAAACACCTAATGCATCAGAACCCAAACACCTAATGCATCAGAACCCAAACCTCTAATACACAGCAGCCCAAACATCTAATGCATCAGAACCCAAACACCTAATGCATCAGAACCCAAACACCTAATGCATCAGAACCCAAACACCTAATGCATCAGAACCCAAACACCTAATGCATCAGAACCCAAACCTCTAATACATTGCAGCCCAAACATCTAATGCATCAGAACCCAAACACCTAATGCATCAGAACCCAAACACCTAATGCATCAGAACCCAAACCTCTAATACATTGCAGCCCAAACACCTAATGCATCAGAACCCAAACACCTAATACACAGCAGCCCAAACATCTAATGCATCAGAACCCAAACACCTAATGCATCAGAACCCCAACACCTAATGCATCAGAACCCAAACATCTAATGCATCAGAACCCAAACACCTAATGCATCAGAACCCCAACACCTAATGCATCAGAACCCCAACACCTAATGCATCAGAACCCAAACACCTAATGCATCAGAACCCCAACACCTAATGCATCAGAACCCAAACACCTAATGCATCAGAACCCAAACACATAATGCCTCAGAACCCAAACACCTAATGCATCAGAACCCAAACACCTAATGCATCAGAACCCAAACCTCTAATACACAGCAGCCCAAACATCTAATGCATCAGAACCCAACCCTCTAATACACAGCAGCCCAAACATCTAATGCATCAGAACCCAAACACCTAATGCATCAGAACCCAAACACCTAATGCATCAGAACCCAAACACCTAATACATTGCAGCCCAAACATCTAATGCATCAGAACCCAAACACCTAATGCATCAGAACCCAAACACCTAATGCATCAGAACCCAAACCTCTAATACATTGCAGCCCAAACATCTAATGCATCAGAACCCAAACACCTAATGCATCAGAACCCAAACACCTAATACACAGCAGCCCAAACATCTAATGCATCAGAACCCAAACACCTAATGCATCAGAACCCAAACATCTAATGCATCAGAACCCAAAAACCTAATGCATCAGAACCCAAACATCTAATGCATCAGAACCCAAAAACCTAATGCATCAGAACCCAAACACCTAATGCATCAGAACCCAAACATCTAATGCATCAGAACCCAAAAACCTAATGCATCAGAACCCAAACACCTAATGCATCAGAACCCAAACACCTAATGCATCAGAACCCAAACCTCTAATACATTGCAGCCCAAACATCTAATGCATCAGAACCCAAACACCTAATGCATCAGAACCCAAACACCTAATACACAGCAGCCCAAACATCTAATGCATCAGAACCCAAACACCTAATGCATCAGAACCCAAACATCTAATGCATCAGAACCCAAAAACCTAATGCATCAGAACCCAAACATCTAATGCATCAGAACCCAAACACCTAATGCATCAGAACCCAAACACCTAATGCATCAGAACCCAAACCTCTAATACATTGCAGCCCAAACATCTAATGCATCAGAACCCAAACACCTAATGCATCAGAACCCAAACACCTAATACACAGCAGCCCAAACATCTAATGCATCAGAACCCAAACACCTAATGCATCAGAACCCAAACATCTAATGCATCAGAACCCAAAAACCTAATGCATCAGAACCCAAACATCTAATGCATCAGAACCCAAACACCTAATACACAGCAGCCCAAACATCTAATGCATCAGAACCCAAACACCTAATGCATCAGAACCCAAACATCTAATGCATCAGAACCCAAAAACCTAATGCATCAGAACCCAAACATATAATGCACCCAAACACCTAATGCATCAGAACCCAACACCTAATGCATCAGAGCCCCAACACCTAATGCATCAGAACCCAAAAACCTAATGCATCAGAACCCAAACACCTAATGCATCAGAACCCAAACACATAGTGCATCAGAACCCAAACCTCTAATATACAGCAGCCCAAACATCTAATGCACCCAAACACATAATGCACCAGAACCCAAACACCTAATGCATCAGAACCCAAACACCTAATGCATCAGAACCCAAACACCTAATGCATCAGAACCCCAACACCTAATGCATCAGAACCCCAACACCTAATGCATCAGAACCCCAACACCTAATGCATCAGAACCCAAACACCTAATGCATCAGTCCCCAAACCTCTAATACATTGCAGCCCAAACATCTAATGCATGCATCAGAACCCAAACATCTAATGCATCAGAACCCAAACCTCTAATACATTGCAGCCCAAACATCTAATGCATCAGAACCCAAACACCTAATGCATCAGACCCCAAACCTCTAATACATTGCAGCCAAAAGATCTAATGCACCCAAACACCTAATGCATCAGAACCCAAACACCTAATGCATCAGAACCCAAACATCTAATGCATCAGAGCCCAAACACCTAATGCATCAGAACCCAAACATCTAATGCATCAGAGCCCAAACACATAATGCATCAGAACCCAAACCTCTAATGCATCAGAACCCAAACCTCTAATACATAGCAGCCCAAACACCTAATGCATCAGAACACAAACATCTAATGCATCAGACCCCAAACCTCTAATACATTGCAGCCAAAACATCTAATGCATCAGAACCCAAACACCTAATGCATCAGAACCCAAACACATAATGCATCAGAACCCAAACACCTAATGCATCAGAACCCAAACCTCTAATACACAGCAGCCCAAACAACTAATGCATCAGAACCCAAACCTCTAATGCATCAGAACCCAAACCTCTAATACATAGCAGCCCAAACACCTAATGCATCAGAACACAAACATCTAATGCATCAGACCCCAAACCTCTAATACATTGCAGCCAAAACATCTAATGCATCAGAACCCAAACACCTAATGCATCAGAACCCAAACACATAATGCATCAGAACCCAAACACCTAATGCATCAGAACCCAAACCTCTAATACACAGCAGCCCAAACAACTAATGCATCAGAACACAAACATCTAATGCATCAGAACCCAAACACCTAATGCATCAGAACCCAAACACCTAATGCATCAGAACCCAAACACATAATGCATCAGAACCCAAACCTCTAATACATTGCAGCCAAAACATCTAATGCATCAGAACCCAAACACCTAATGCATCAGAACCCAAACACCTAATGCATCAGAACCCAAACATCTAATGCATCAGAACCCAAACACCTAATGCATCAGAACCCAAACACATAATGCATCAGAACCCACACCTCTAATACACAGCAGCCCAAACATCTAATGCATCAGAACACAAACATCTAATGCATCAGAACCCAAACACCTAATGCATCAGAACCCAAACACCTAATGCATCAGAACCCAAACACCTAATGCATCAGAACCCAAACACATAATGCATCAGAACCCACACCTCTAATACATTGCAGCCAAAACATCTAATGCATCAGAACCCAAACACCTAATGCATCAGAACCCAAACACCTAATGCATCAGAACCCAAACACCTAATGCATCAGAACCCAAACACATAATGCATCAGAACCCAAACCTCTAATACATTGCAGCCAAAACATCTAATGCATCAGAACCCAAACACCTAATGCATCAGAACCCAAACACCTAATGCATCAGAACCCAAACATCTAATGCATCAGAACCCAAACACCTAATGCATCAGAACCCAAACATCTAATGCATCAGAACCCAAACACCTAATGCATCAGAACCCACACCTCTAATACACAGCAGCCCAAACATCTAATGCATCAGAACACAAACATCTAATGCATCAGAACCCAAACACCTAATGCATCAGAACCCAAACACCTAATGCATCAGAACCCAAACACCTAATGCAACAGAACCCAAAAACCTAATGCATCAGAACCCAAACATCTAATGCATCAGAGCCCAAACATCTAATGCATCAGAACCCAAACACCTAATGCAACAGAACCCAAAAACCTAATGCATCAGAACCCAAACATCTAATGCATCAGAGCCCAAACATCTAATGCATCAGAACCCAAACATCTAATGCATCAGAACCCAAAAACCTAATGCATCAGAACTCAAACATCTAATGCATCAGAGCCCAAACACCTAATGCGTCAGAACCCAAACCTCTAATACATTGCAGCCCAAACATCTAATGCATCAGAACCTCATCCTCTAATGCATCAGAACCCAAACACCTAATGCATCAGAACCCAAACACCTAATGCATCAGAACCCAAACACCTAATGCATCAGAACCCAAACCTCTAATGCATCAGAACCCAAACACCTAATGCATCAGAACCCAAACACCTAATGCATCAGAACCCAAACCTCTAATGCATCAGAACCCAAACACCTAATGCATCAGAACCCAAACCTCTAATGCATCAGAACCCAAACACCTAATGCATCAGAACCCAAACCTCTAATACATTGCAGCCCAAACATCTAATGCATCAGAACCCAAACCTCTAATGCGTCAGAACCCAAACCTCTAATACATTGCAGCCCAAACATCTAATGCATCAGAACCTCATCCTCTAATGCATCAGAACCCAAACACCTAATGCATCAGAACCCAAACACCTAATGCATCAGAACCCAAACACCTAATGCATCAGAACCCAAACCTCTAATGCATCAGAACCCAAACACCTAATGCATCAGAACCCAAACCTCTAATGCATCAGAACCCAAACACCTAATGCATCAGAACCCAAACCTCTAATACATTGCAGCCCAAACATCTAATGCATCAGAACCCAAACACCTAATGCAACAGAACCCAAAAACCTAATGCATCAGAACCCAAAAACCTAATGCATCAGAACCCAAACATCTAATGCATCAGAACCCAAACATCTAATGCATCAGAACCCAAACATCTAATGCATCAGAGCCCAAATATCTAATGCATCAGAACCCAAACCTCTAATACATTGCAGCCCGAACATCTAATGCATCAGAGCCCAAACATCTAATGCATCAGAACCCAAACATCTAATGCATCAGAACCCAAACATCTAATGCATCAGAGCCCAAATATCTAATGCATCAGAACCCAAACATCTAATGCATCAGAACCCAAACCTCTAATACATTGCAGCCCGAACATCTAATGCATCAGAGCCCAAACATCTAATGCATCAGAACCCAAACATCTAATGCATCAGAGCCCAAACCTCTAATGCATCAGAACCCAAACACCTAATGCATCAGAACCCAAACCTCTAATGCATCAGAACCCAAACACCTAATGCATCAGAACCCAAACCTCTAATACATTGCAGCCCAAACATCTAATGCATCAGAACCCAAACACCTAATGCATCAGAACCCAAACATCTAATGCATCAGAGCCTAAACATCTAATGCATCAGAACCCAACCTCTAATACATTGCAGCCCAAACATCTAATGCATCAGAACCCAAACACCTAATGCATCAGAGCCCAAACCTCTAATACACAGCAGCCCAAACATCTAATGCACCCAAACACCTAATGCATCAGAACCCAAACACCTAATGCATCAGAGCCCAAACATCTAATGAATCAGAACCCAAACCTCTAATGCGTCAGAACCCAAACATCTAATGCATCAGAACCCAAACATCTAATGCATCAGAACCCAAACATCTAATGCATCAGAACCCAAACATCTAATGCATCAGAGCCCAAATATCTAATGCATCAGAACCCAAACCTCTAATACATTGCAGCCCGAACATCTAATGCATCAGAGCCCAAACATCTAATGCATCAGAACCCAAACATCTAATGCATCAGAACCCAAACATCTAATGCATCAGAGCCCAAATATCTAATGCATCAGAACCCAAACATCTAATGCATCAGAACCCAAACCTCTAATACATTGCAGCCCGAACATCTAATGCATCAGAGCCCAAACATCTAATGCATCAGAACCCAAACATCTAATGCATCAGAGCCCAAACCTCTAATGCATCAGAACCCAAACACCTAATGCATCAGAACCCAAACCTCTAATGCATCAGAACCCAAACACCTAATGCATCAGAACCCAAACCTCTAATACATTGCAGCCCAAACATCTAATGCATCAGAACCCAAACACCTAATGCATCAGAACCCAAACCTCTAATACACAGCAGCCCAAACATCTAATGCACCCAAACACCTAATGCATCAGAACCCAAACACCTAATGCATCAGAACCCAAACACCTAATGCATCAGAACCCAAACACCTAATGCAACAGAACCCAAAAACCTAATGCATCAGAACCCAATCATCTAATGCATCAGAGCCCAAACACCTAATGCATCAGAACCCAAACCTCTAATACAAAGCAGCCCAAACACCTAATGCATCAGAACCCAAACACCTAATGCATCAGAACCCAAACACCTAATGCATCAGAACCCAAACACCTAATGCATCAGAACCCAAACACATAATGCATCAGAACCCAAACCTCTAATGCGTCAGAACCCAAACCTCTAATGCGTCAGAACCCAAACCTCTAATACATTGCAGCCCAAACATCTAATGCATCAGAACCCAAACCTCTAATGCATCAGAACCCAAACCTCTAATACACAGCAGCCCAAACATCTAATGCACCCAAACACCTAATGCATCAGAACCCAAACATCTAATGCATCAGAGCCCAAACATCTAATGCATCAGAACCCAAACCTCTAATGCGTCAGAACCCAAACCTCTAATACATTGCAGCCCAAACATCTAATGCATCAGAACCCAAACACCTAATGCATCAGAGCCCAAACATCTAATGAATCAGAACCCAAACCTCTAATACACAGCAGCCCAAACATCTAATGCACCCAAACATCTAATGCATCAGAACCCAAACACCTAATGCATCAGAACCCCAACACCTAATGCATCAGAACCCCAAAATGCATCAGAACCCAAACATCTAATGCATCAGAACCCAAACATCTAATGCACCCCAACACCTAATGCATCAGAACCCCAACACCTAATGCATCAGAACCCCAACACCTAATGCATCAGAACCCAAACACCTAATGCATCAGAACCCCAACACCTAATGCATCAGAACCCCAACACCTAATGCATCAGAACCCCAACACCTAATGCATCAGAACCCAAACACCTAATGCATCAGAACCCAAACACCTAATGCAACAGAACCCAAAAACCTAATGCATCAGAACCCAATCATCTAATGCATCAGAGCCCAAACACCTAATGCATCAGAACCCAAACCTCTAATACAAAGCAGCCCAAACACCTAATGCATCAGAACCCAAACACCTAATGCATCAGAACCCAAACACCTAATGCATCAGAACCCAAACACATAATGCATCAGAACCCAAACCTCTAATGCGTCAGAACCCAAACCTCTAATGCGTCAGAACCCAAACCTCTAATACATTGCAGCCCAAACATCTAATGCATCAGAACCCAAACCTCTAATGCATCAGAACCCAAACCTCTAATGCATCAGAACCCAAACCTCTAATGCATAGCAGCCAAAACATCTAATGCATCAGAACCCAAACCTCTAATGCATCAGAACCCAAACCTCTAATACATTGCAGCCCAAACATCTAATGCATCAGAACCCAAACATCTAATGCGTCAGAACCCAAACCTCTAATGCGTCAGAACCCAAACCTCTAATACGGCAGAACCCAAACCTCTAATACATTGCAGCCCAAACATCTAATGCATCAGAACCCAAACACCTAATGCATCAGAACCCAAACATCTAATGCGTCAGAACCCAAACCTCTAATGCATCAGAACCCAAACACCTAATGCATCAGAACCCAAACCTCTAATACATTGCAGCCCAAACACCTAATGCATCAGAACCCAAACACCTAATGCATCAGAGCCCAAACATCTAATGAATCAGAACCCAAACCTCTAATGCGTCAGAACCCAAACCTCTAATACATTGCAGCCCAAACATCTAATGCATCAGAACCCAAACACCTAATGCATCAGAACCCAAACCTCTAATACACAGCAGCCCAAACATCTAATGCACCCAAACATCTAATGCATCAGAACCCAAACACCTAATGCATCAGAACCCAAACACCTAATGCATCAGAACCCAAACACCTAATGCATCAGAACCCAAACACCTAATGCAACAGAACCCAAAAACCTAATGCATCAGAACCCAATCATCTAATGCATCAGAGCCCAAACACCTAATGCATCAGAACCCAAACCTCTAATACATTGCAGCCCAAACACCTAATGCATCAGAACCCAAACACCTAATGCATCAGAGCCCAAACATCTAATGAATCAGAACCCAAACCTCTAATGCGTCAGAACCCAAACCTCTAATACATTGCAGCCCAAACATCTAATGCATCAGAACCCAAACACCTAATGCATCAGAACCCAAACACCTAATGCATCAGAACCCAAACACCTAATGCATCAGAACCCAAACACCTAATGCAACAGAACCCAAAAACCTAATGCATCAGAACCCAATCATCTAATGCATCAGAGCCCAAACACCTAATGCATCAGAACCCAAACACCTAATGCATCAGAACCCAAACACCTAATGCATCAGAACCCAAACACCTAATGCATCAGAACCCAAACACCTAATGCATCAGAACCCAAACACCTAATGCAACAGAACCCAAAAACCTAATGCATCAGAACCCAATCATCTAATGCATCAGAGCCCAAACACCTAATGCATCAGAACCCAAACACCTAATGCATCAGAACCCAAACACATAATGCATCAGAACCCAAACCTCTAATGCGTCAGAACCCAAACCTCTAATGCGTCAGAACCCAAACCTCTAATACATTGCAGCCCAAACATCTAATGCATCAGAACCCAAACCTCTAATGCATCAGAACCCAAACCTCTAATACACAGCAGCCCAAACATCTAATGCACCCAAACACCTAATGCATCAGAACCCAAACATCTAATGCATCAGAGCCCAAACATCTAATGCATCAGAACCCAAACCTCTAATACATTGCAGCCCAAACACCTAATGCATCAGAACCCAAACACATAATGCATCAGAACCCAAACCTCTAATACACAGCAGCCCAAACACCTAATGCATCAGAACCCAAACACCTAATGCATCAGAACCCAAACATCTAATGCATCAGAGCCCAAACATCTAATGCATCAGAACCCAAACCTCTAATGCGTCAGAACCCAAACCTCTAATACATTGCAGCCCAAACATCTAATGCATCAGAACCCAAACACCTAATGCATCAGAGCCCAAACATCTAATGAATCAGAACCCAAACCTCTAATGCGTCAGAACCCAAACCTCTAATACATTGCAGCCCAAACATCTAATGCATCAGAACCCAAACACCTAATGCATCAGAACCCAAACCTCTAATACACAGCAGCCCAAACATCTAATGCACCCAAACATCTAATGCATCAGAACCCAAACCTCTAATGCGTCAGAACCCAAACCTCTAATACATTGCAGCCCAAACATCTAATGCATCAGAACCTCATCCTCTAATGCATCAGAACCCAAACACCTAATGCAACAGAACCCAAAAACCTAATGCATCAGAACCCAATCATCTAATGCATCAGAGCCCAAACACCTAATGCATCAGAACCCAAACCTCTAATACAAAGCAGCCCAAACACCTAATGCATCAGAACCCAAACACCTAATGCATCAGAACCCAAACACCTAATGCATCAGAACCCAAACACATAATGCATCAGAACCCAAACCTCTAATGCGTCAGAACCCAAACCTCTAATGCGTCAGAACCCAAACCTCTAATACATTGCAGCCCAAACATCTAATGCACCCAAACACCTAATGCAACAGAACACAAACATCTAATGCATCAGAACCCAAACACCTAATGCAACAGAACCCAAAAACCTAATGCATCAGAACCCCAACACCTAATGCATCAGAACCCCAACACCTAATGCAACAGAACCCAAAAACCTAATGCATCAGAACCCCAACACCTAATGCATCAGAACCCCAACACCTAATGCATCAGAACCCCAACACCTAATGCAACAGAACCCAAAAACCTAATGCATCAGAACCCAAACACATAATGCATCAGAACCCAAACCTCTATTACACAGCAGCCCAAACATCTAATGCACCCAAACACCTAATGCATCAGAACCCCAACACCTAATGCATCAGAACCCCAACACCTAATGCATCAGAACCCCAAAATGCATCAGAACCCAAACATCTAATGCATCAGAACCCAAACACCTAATGCAACAGAACCCAAAAACCTAATGCAACAGAACCCAAAAACCTAATGCATCAGAACCCAAACACCTAATGCATCAGAACACAAACATCTAATGCATCAGAACCCAAACACCTAATGCAACAGAACCCAAAAACCTAATGCATCAGAACCCCAACACCTAATGCATCAGAACCCCAACACCTAATGCATCAGAACCCCAACACCTAATGCAACAGAACCCAAAAACCTAATGCATCAGAACCCAAACATCTAATGCATCAGACCCCAAACCTCTAATACACAGCAGCCCAAACATCTAATGCACCCAAACACCTAATGCATCAGAACCCAAACACCTAATGCATCAGAACCCAAACCTGTAATACATAGCAGTCCAAACATCTAATGCAGCAGAACCCAAAAACCTAATGCATCAGAACCCAATCATCTAATGCATCAGAGCCCAAACACCTAATGCATCAGAACCCAAACCTCTAATACAAAGCAGCCCAAACACCTAATGCATCAGAACCCAAACACCTAATGCATCAGAACCCAAACACCTAATGCATCAGAACCCAAACACATAATGCATCAGAACCCAAACCTCTAATGCGTCAGAACCCAAACCTCTAATGCGTCAGAACCCAAACCTCTAATACATTGCAGCCCAAACATCTAATGCAGCAGAACCCAAAAACCTAATGCATCAGAACCCAATCATCTAATGCATCAGAGCCCAAACACCTAATGCATCAGAACCCAAACACCTAATGCATCAGAACCCAAACCTGTAATACATAGCAGTCCAAACATCTAATGCAGCAGAACCCAAAAACCTAATGCATCAGAACCCAATCATCTAATGCATCAGAGCCCAAACACCTAATGCATCAGAACCCAAACCTCTAATACAAAGCAGCCCAAACACCTAATGCATCAGAACCCAAACACCTAATGCATCAGAACCCAAACACCTAATGCATCAGAACCCAAACACCTAATGCATCAGAACCCAAACACATAATGCATCAGAACCCAAACCTCTAATGCGTCAGAACACAAACATCTAATGCATCAGAACCCAAACACCTAATGCAACAGAACCCAAAAACCTAATGCATCAGAACCCCAACACCTAATGCATCAGAACCCCAACACCTAATGCAACAGAACCCAAAAACCTAATGCATCAGAACCCCAACACCTAATGCATCAGAACCCCAACACCTAATGCATCAGAACCCCAACACCTAATGCAACAGAACCCAAAAACCTAATGCATCAGAACCCAAACACATAATGCATCAGAACCCAAACCTCTATTACACAGCAGCCCAAACATCTAATGCACCCAAACACCTAATGCATCAGAACCCCAACACCTAATGCATCAGAACCCCAACACCTAATGCATCAGAACCCCAAAATGCATCAGAACCCAAACATCTAATGCATCAGAACCCAAACACCTAATGCAACAGAACCCAAAAACCTAATGCAACAGAACCCAAAAACCTAATGCATCAGAACCCAAACACCTAATGCATCAGAACACAAACATCTAATGCATCAGAACCCAAACACCTAATGCAACAGAACCCAAAAACCTAATGCATCAGAACCCCAACACCTAATGCATCAGAACCCCAACACCTAATGCAACAGAACCCAAAAACCTAATGCATCAGAACCCCAACACCTAATGCATCAGAACCCCAACACCTAATGCATCAGAACCCCAACACCTAATGCAACAGAACCCAAAAACCTAATGCATCAGAACCCAAACATCTAATGCATCAGAACCCAAACACCTAATGCATCAGAACCCAAACCTCTAATACACAGCAGCCCAAACATCTAATGCACCCAAACACCTAATGCATCAGAACCCAAACACCTAATGCATCAGAACCCAAACACCTAATGCATCAGAACCCCAACACCTAATGCATCAGAACCCCAACACCTAATGCATCAGAACCCCAACACCTAATGCAACAGAACCCAAAAACCTAATGCATCAGAACCCAAACATCTAATGCATCAGAACACAAACATCTAATGCATCAGAACCCAAACACCTAATGCAACAGAACCCAAAAACCTAATGCATCAGAACCCCAACACCTAATGCATCAGAACCCCAACACCTAATGCATCAGAACCCCAACACCTAATGCAACAGAACCCAAAAACCTAATGCATCAGAACCCAAACATCTAATGCATCAGAACACAAACATCTAATGCATCAGACCCCAAACCTCTAATACATTGCAGCCAAAACACCTAATGCATCAGAACCCAAACACCTAATGCATCAGAACCCAAACACCTAATGCATCAGAACCCAAACACCTAATGCATCAGAACCCAAACACCTAATGCAACAGAACCCAAAAACCTAATGCATCAGAACCCAAACATCTAATGCATCAGAGCCCAAACATCTAATGCATCAGAACCCAAACACCTAATGCATCAGAACCCAAAAACCTAATGCATCAGAACTCAAACATCTAATGCATCAGAACCCAAACACCTAATGCATCAGAACCCAAACATCTAATGCAACAGAGCCCAAACATCTAATGCATCAGAACCCAAACATCTAATGCATCAGAGCCCAAACATCTAATGCATCAGAACCCAAACCTCTAATGCGTCAGAACCCAAACCTCTAATACATTGCAGCCCAAACATCTAATGCATCAGAACCCAAACCTCTAATGCATCAGAACCCAAACCTCTAATACATAGCAGCCCAAACACCTAATGCATCAGAACCCAAACATCTAATGCAACAGAGCCCAAACATCTAATGCAACAGAGCCCAAACATCTAATGCAACAGAGCCCAAACATCTAATGCACCAGAGCCCAAACATCTAATGCAACAGAGCCCAAACATCTAATGCAACAGAGCCCAAACATCTAATGCATCAGAGCCCAAACACCTAATGCATCAGAACCCAAACATCTAATGCATCAGAACCCAAACATCCAATGCAACAGAGCCCAAACATCTAATGCAACAGAGCCCAAACATCTAATGCAACAGAGCCCAAACATCTAATGCATCAGAACCCAAACATCTAATGCATCAGAGCCCAAACATCTAATGCAACAGAGCCCAAAAATCTAATGCAACAGAGCCCAAACATCTAATGCATCAGAGCCTAAACACCTAATGCATCAGAACCCAAACATCTAATGCATCAGAGCCCAAACATCTAATGCAACAGAGCCCAAACATCGAATGCATCAGAACCCAAACATCTAATGCAACAGAGCCCAAACATCTAATGCAACAGAGCCCAAACATCTAATGCAACAGAGCCCAAACACCTAATGCATCAGAACCCAAACCTCTAATGCATCAGACCCCAAACCTCTAATACATAGCAGCCCAAACACCTAATGCATCAGAACACAAACATCTAATGCATCAGACCCCAAACCTCTAATACATTGCAGCCAAAACATCTAATGCAACAGAGCCCAAACATCTAATGCATCAGAGCCCAAACACCTAATGCATCAGAACCCAAACATCTAATGCATCAGAACCCAAACATCCAATGCAACAGAGCCCAAACATCTAATGCAACAGAGCCCAAACATCTAATGCAACAGAGCCCAAACATCTAATGCATCAGAACCCAAACATCTAATGCAACAGAGCCCAAACATCTAATGCAACAGAGCCCAAACATCTAATGCAACAGAGCCCAAACATCTAATCCATCAGAGCCCAAACACCTAATGCATCAGAACCCAAACATCTAATGCATCAGAGCCCAAACATCTAATGCAACAGAGCCCAAACATCTAATGCATCAGAACCCAAACATCTAATGCAACAGAGCCCAAACATCTAATGCAACAGAGCCCAAACATCTAATGCAACAGAGCCCAAACATCTAATGCATCAGAGCCCAAACACCTAATGCATCAGAACCCAAACCTCTAATGCATCAGCCCCCAAACCTCTAATACATAGCAGCCCAAACACCTAATGCATCAGAACACAAACATCTAATGCATCAGACCCCAAACCTCTAATACATTGCAGCCAAAACATCTAATGCATCAGAACCCAAACACCTAATGCATCAGAACCCAAACACCTAATGCATCAGAACCCAAACCTCTAATACACAGCAGCCCAAACATATAATGCACCCAAACACCTAATGCATCAGAACCCAAACACCTAATGCATCAGAACCCAAACCTATGTTGCATCAGAACCCAAACCTCTAATACACAGCAGCCCAAACATCTAATGCACCCAAACACCTAATGCATCAGAACCCAAACACCTAATGCATCAGAACCCAAACACCTAATGCATCAGAACCCAAACCTGTAATACATAGCAGCCCAAACATCTAATGCAGCAGAACCCAAACACGTAATGCATCAGAACCCAAACACATAATGCATCAGAACCCAAACCTATGTTGCATCAGAACCCAAACCTCTAATACACAGCAGCCCAAACATCTAATGCACCCAAACACCTAATGCATCAGAACCCAAACACCTAATGCATCAGAACCCAAACACCTAATGCATCAGAACCCAAACCTCTAATACACAGCAGCCCAAACATATAATGCACCCAAACACCTAATGCATCAGAACCCAAACACCTAATGCATCAGAACCCAAACCTATGTTGCATCAGAACCCAAACCTCTAATACACAGCAGCCCAAACATCTAATGCACCCAAACACCTAATGCATCAGAACCCAAACACCTAATGCAACAGAGCCCAAACATCTAATGCAACAGAGCCCAAACATCTAATGCATCAGAACCCAAACATCTAATGCAACAGAGCCCAAACATCTAATGCAACAGAGCCCAAACATCTAATGCAACAGAGCCCAAACATCTAATGCATCAGAGCCCAAACACCTAATGCATCAGAACCCAAACATCTAATGCATCAGAGCCCAAACATCTAATGCAACAGAGCCCAAACATCTAATGCATCAGAACCCAAACATCTAATGCAACAGAGCCCAAACATCTAATGCATCAGAACCCAAACCTCTAATGCGTCAGAACCCAAACCTCTAATACATTGCAGCCCAAACATCTAATGCATCAGAACCCAAACCTCTAATGCATCAGAACCCAAACATCTAATGCAACAGAGCCCAAACATCTAATGCAACAGAGCCCAAACATCTAATGCAGCAGAACCCAAACACGTAATGCATCAGAACCCAAACATCTAATGCATCAGAACCCAAACATCCAATGCAACAGAGCCCAAACATCTAATGCAACAGAGCCCAAACATCTAATGCAACAGAGCCCAAACATCTAATGCATCAGAACCCAAACATCTAATGCAACAGAGCCCAAACATCTAATGCAACAGAGCCCAAACATCTAATGCAACAGAGCCCAAACATCTAATCCATCAGAGCCCAAACACCTAATGCATCAGAACCCAAACATCTAATGCATCAGAGCCCAAACATCTAATGCAACAGAGCCCAAACATCTAATGCATCAGAACCCAAACATCTAATGCAACAGAGCCCAAACATCTAATGCAACAGAGCCCAAACATCTAATGCAACAGAGCCCAAACATCTAATGCATCAGAGCCCAAACACCTAATGCATCAGAACCCAAACCTCTAATGCATCAGCCCCCAAACCTCTAATACATAGCAGCCCAAACACCTAATGCATCAGAACACAAACATCTAATGCATCAGACCCCAAACCTCTAATACATTGCAGCCAAAACATCTAATGCATCAGAACCCAAACACCTAATGCATCAGAACCCAAACACCTAATGCATCAGAACCCAAACCTCTAATACACAGCAGCCCAAACATATAATGCACCCAAACACCTAATGCATCAGAACCCAAACACCTAATGCATCAGAACCCAAACCTATGTTGCATCAGAACCCAAACCTCTAATACACAGCAGCCCAAACATCTAATGCACCCAAACACCTAATGCATCAGAACCCAAACACCTAATGCATCAGAACCCAAACACCTAATGCATCAGAACCCAAACCTGTAATACATAGCAGCCCAAACATCTAATGCAGCAGAACCCAAACACCTAATGCATCAGAACCCAAACACCTAATGCAACAGAACCCAAAAACCTAATGCATCAGAACCCAAACATCTAATGCATCAGAGCCCAAACATCTAATGCATCAGAACACAAACCTCTAATGCATCAGAACCCAAACCTCTAATACATAGCAGCCCAAACATCTAATGCACCCAAACACCTAATGCATCAGAACCCCAACACCTAATGCATCAGAACCCCAACACCTAATGCATCAGAACCCCAAAATGCATCAGAACCCAAACATCTAATGCATCAGAACCCAAACACCTAATGCAACAGAACCCAAAAACCTAATGCAACAGAACCCAAAAACCTAATGCATCAGAACCCAAACACCTAATGCAACAGAACCCAAAAACCTAATGCATCAGAACCCCAACACCTAATGCATCAGAACCCCAACACCTAATGCATCAGAACCCCAACACCTAATGCAACAGAACCCAAAAACCTAATGCATCAGAACCCCAACACCTAATGCATCAGAACCCCAACACCTAATGCATCAGAACCCCAACACCTAATGCAACAGAACCCAAAAACCTAATGCATCAGAACCCAAACACATAATGCATCAGAACCCAAACCTCTATTACACAGCAGCCCAAACATCTAATGCACCCAAACACCTAATGCATCAGAACCCCAACACCTAATGCATCAGAACCCCAACACCTAATGCATCAGAACCCCAAAATGCATCAGAACCCAAACATCTAATGCATCAGAACCCAAACACCTAATGCAACAGAACCCAAAAACCTAATGCAACAGAACCCAAAAACCTAATGCATCAGAACCCAAACACCTAATGCATCAGAACACAAACATCTAATGCATCAGAACCCAAACACCTAATGCAACAGAACCCAAAAACCTAATGCATCAGAACCCCAACACCTAATGCATCAGAACCCCAACACCTAATGCATCAGAACCCCAACACCTAATGCAACAGAACCCAAAAACCTAATGCATCAGAACCCAAACATCTAATGCATCAGAACACAAACATCTAATGCATCAGACCCCAAACCTCTAATACATTGCAGCCCAAACATCTAATGCATCAGAACCCAAACACCTAATGCAACAGAACCCAAAAACCTAATGCATCAGAACCCCAACACCTAATGCATCAGAACCCCAACACCTAATGCATCAGAACCCCAACACCTAATGCAACAGAACCCAAAAACCTAATGCATCAGAACCCAAACATCTAATGCATCAGAACACAAACATCTAATGCATCAGACCCCAAACCTCTAATACATTGCAGCCAAAACATCTAATGCATCAGAACCCAAACACATAATGCATCAGAACCCAAACCTCTAATACACAGCAGCCCAAACATCTAATGCACCCAAACACCTAATGCATCAGAACCCAAACACCTAATGCATCAGAACCCAAACATCTAATGCATCAGAACCCAAACACCTAATGCATCAGAACCCAAACACATAATGCATCAGAACCCAAACCTCTAATACACAGCAGCCCAAACATCTAATGCACCCAAACACCTAATGCATCAGAACCCAAACACCTAATGCATCAGAACCCAAACACCTAATGCAACAGAACCCAAAAACCTAATGCATCAGAACCCAAACATCTAATGCATCAGAGCCCAAACATCTAATGCATCAGAACCCAAACACCTAATGCATCAGAACCCAAAAACCTAATGCATCAGAACTCAAACATCTAATGCATCAGAACCCAAACACCTAATGCATCAGAACCCAAACATCTAATGCAACAGAGCCCAAACATCTAATGCATCAGAACCCAAACATCTAATGCATCAGAGCCCAAACATCTAATGCATCAGAACCCAAACCTCTAATGCGTCAGAACCCAAACCTCTAATACATTGCAGCCCAAACATCTAATGCATCAGAACCCAAACCTCTAATGCATCAGAACCCAAACCTCTAATACATAGCAGCCCAAACACCTAATGCATCAGAACCCAAACATCTAATGCAACAGAGCCCAAACATCTAATGCAACAGAGCCCAAACATCTAATGCAACAGAGCCCAAACATCTAATGCACCAGAGCCCAAACATCTAATGCAACAGAGCCCAAACATCTAATGCAACAGAGCCCAAACATCTAATGCATCAGAGCCCAAACACCTAATGCATCAGAACCCAAACATCTAATGCATCAGAACCCAAACATCCAATGCAACAGAGCCCAAACATCTAATGCAACAGAGCCCAAACATCTAATGCAACAGAGCCCAAACATCTAATGCATCAGAACCCAAACATCTAATGCATCAGAGCCCAAACATCTAATGCAACAGAGCCCAAAAATCTAATGCAACAGAGCCCAAACATCTAATGCATCAGAGCCTAAACACCTAATGCATCAGAACCCAAACATCTAATGCATCAGAGCCCAAACATCTAATGCAACAGAGCCCAAACATCGAATGCATCAGAACCCAAACATCTAATGCAACAGAGCCCAAACATCTAATGCAACAGAGCCCAAACATCTAATGCAACAGAGCCCAAACACCTAATGCATCAGAACCCAAACCTCTAATGCATCAGACCCCAAACCTCTAATACATAGCAGCCCAAACACCTAATGCATCAGAACACAAACATCTAATGCATCAGACCCCAAACCTCTAATACATTGCAGCCAAAACATCTAATGCAACAGAGCCCAAACATCTAATGCATCAGAGCCCAAACACCTAATGCATCAGAACCCAAACATCTAATGCATCAGAACCCAAACATCCAATGCAACAGAGCCCAAACATCTAATGCAACAGAGCCCAAACATCTAATGCAACAGAGCCCAAACATCTAATGCATCAGAACCCAAACATCTAATGCAACAGAGCCCAAACATCTAATGCAACAGAGCCCAAACATCTAATGCAACAGAGCCCAAACATCTAATCCATCAGAGCCCAAACACCTAATGCATCAGAACCCAAACATCTAATGCATCAGAGCCCAAACATCTAATGCAACAGAGCCCAAACATCTAATGCATCAGAACCCAAACATCTAATGCAACAGAGCCCAAACATCTAATGCAACAGAGCCCAAACATCTAATGCAACAGAGCCCAAACATCTAATGCATCAGAGCCCAAACACCTAATGCATCAGAACCCAAACCTCTAATGCATCAGCCCCCAAACCTCTAATACATAGCAGCCCAAACACCTAATGCATCAGAACACAAACATCTAATGCATCAGACCCCAAACCTCTAATACATTGCAGCCAAAACATCTAATGCATCAGAACCCAAACACCTAATGCATCAGAACCCAAACACCTAATGCATCAGAACCCAAACCTCTAATACACAGCAGCCCAAACATATAATGCACCCAAACACCTAATGCATCAGAACCCAAACACCTAATGCATCAGAACCCAAACCTATGTTGCATCAGAACCCAAACCTCTAATACACAGCAGCCCAAACATCTAATGCACCCAAACACCTAATGCATCAGAACCCAAACACCTAATGCATCAGAACCCAAACACCTAATGCATCAGAACCCAAACCTGTAATACATAGCAGCCCAAACATCTAATGCAGCAGAACCCAAACACGTAATGCATCAGAACCCAAACACATAATGCATCAGAACCCAAACCTATGTTGCATCAGAACCCAAACCTCTAATACACAGCAGCCCAAACATCTAATGCACCCAAACACCTAATGCATCAGAACCCAAACACCTAATGCATCAGAACCCAAACACCTAATGCATCAGAACCCAAACCTCTAATACACAGCAGCCCAAACATATAATGCACCCAAACACCTAATGCATCAGAACCCAAACACCTAATGCATCAGAACCCAAACCTATGTTGCATCAGAACCCAAACCTCTAATACACAGCAGCCCAAACATCTAATGCACCCAAACACCTAATGCATCAGAACCCAAACACCTAATGCATCAGAACCCAAACACCTAATGCATCAGAACCCAAACCTGTAATACATAGCAGCCCAAACATCTAATGCAGCAGAACCCAAACACGTAATGCATCAGAACCCAAACATCTAATGCATCAGAACCCAAACATCCAATGCAACAGAGCCCAAACATCTAATGCAACAGAGCCCAAACATCTAATGCAACAGAGCCCAAACATCTAATGCATCAGAACCCAAACATCTAATGCAACAGAGCCCAAACATCTAATGCAACAGAGCCCAAACATCTAATGCAACAGAGCCCAAACATCTAATCCATCAGAGCCCAAACACCTAATGCATCAGAACCCAAACATCTAATGCATCAGAGCCCAAACATCTAATGCAACAGAGCCCAAACATCTAATGCATCAGAACCCAAACATCTAATGCAACAGAGCCCAAACATCTAATGCAACAGAGCCCAAACATCTAATGCAACAGAGCCCAAACATCTAATGCATCAGAGCCCAAACACCTAATGCATCAGAACCCAAACCTCTAATGCATCAGCCCCCAAACCTCTAATACATAGCAGCCCAAACACCTAATGCATCAGAACACAAACATCTAATGCATCAGACCCCAAACCTCTAATACATTGCAGCCAAAACATCTAATGCATCAGAACCCAAACACCTAATGCATCAGAACCCAAACACCTAATGCATCAGAACCCAAACCTCTAATACACAGCAGCCCAAACATATAATGCACCCAAACACCTAATGCATCAGAACCCAAACACCTAATGCATCAGAACCCAAACCTATGTTGCATCAGAACCCAAACCTCTAATACACAGCAGCCCAAACATCTAATGCACCCAAACACCTAATGCATCAGAACCCAAACACCTAATGCATCAGAACCCAAACACCTAATGCATCAGAACCCAAACCTGTAATACATAGCAGCCCAAACATCTAATGCAGCAGAACCCAAACACCTAATGCATCAGAACCCAAACACCTAATGCAACAGAACCCAAAAACCTAATGCATCAGAACCCAAACATCTAATGCATCAGAGCCCAAACATCTAATGCATCAGAACACAAACCTCTAATGCATCAGAACCCAAACCTCTAATACATAGCAGCCCAAACACCTAATGCATCAGAACCCAAACATCTAATGCATCAGAGCCCAAACATCTAATGCATCAGAGCCCAAACATCTAATGCAACAGAGCCCAAACATCTAATGCAACAGAGCCCAAACATCTGATGCATCAGAGCCCAAACACCTAATGCATCAGAACCCAAACATCTAATGCATCAGAACCCAAACATCCAATGCAACGGAGCCCAAACATCTAATGCAACAGAGCCCAAACATCTAATGCAACAGAGCCCAAACATCTAATGCATCAGAACCCAAACATCTAATGCATCAGAGCCCAAACATCTAATGCAACAGAGCCCAAACATCTAATGCAACAGAGCCCAAACATCTAATGCATCAGAGCCCAAACACCTAATGCATCAGAACCCAAACATCTAATGCATCAGAGCCCAAACATCTAATGCAACAGAGCCCAAACATCGAATGCATCAGAACCCAAACATCTAATGCAACAGAGCCCAAACATCTAATGGAACAGAGCCCAAACATCTAATGCATCAGAGCCCAAACACCTAATGCATCAGAACCCAAACCTCTAATGCATCAGACCCCAAACCTCTAATACATTGCAGCCAAAACATCTAATGCATCAGAACCCAAACACCTAATGCATCAGAACCCAAACACATAATGCATCAGAACCCAAACCTCTAATACACAGCAGCCCAAACATCTAATGCACCCAAACACCTAATGCATCAGAACCCAAACACCTAATGCATCAGAACCCAAACACATAATGCATCAGAACCCAAACCTATAATGCATCAGAACCCAAACCTCTACTACACAGCAGCCCAAACATCTAATGCACCCAAACACCTAATGCATCAGAACCCAAACACCTAATGCATCAGAACCCAAACCTGCAATACATAGCAGCCCAAACATCTAATGCAGCAGAACCCAAACACGTAATGCATCAGAACCCAAACACATAATGCATCAGAACCCAAACCTCTAATACACAGCAGCCCAAACATCTAATGCACCCAAACACCTAATGCATCAGAACCCAAACACCTAATGCATCAGAACCCAAACACATAATGCATCAGAACCCGAACCTCTAATACATTGCAGCCCAAACATCTAATGCATCAGAACCCAAACACCTAATGCATCAGACCCCAAACCTCTAATACATCAGAACCCAAACCTCTAATACATCAGAACCCAAACATCTAATGCATCAGAACCCAAACACCTAATGCATCAGAACCCAAACATCTAATGCATCAGAACCCAAACCTCTAAGGCATTGCAGCCCAAACATCTAATGCATCAGAACCCAAACACCTAATGCATCAGACCCCAAACCTCTAATACATCAGAACCCAAACCTCTAATACATCAGAACCCAAACATCTAATGCATCAGAACCCAAACATCTAATGCATCAGAACCCAACCATCTAATACATCAGAACCCAAACATCTAATGCATCAGATCCCAAACCTCTAAGACATTGCAGCCCAAACATCTAATGCATCAGAACCCAAACACCTAATGCATCAGAACCCAAACATCTAATGCATCAGAACCCAACCATCTAATACATCAGAACCCAAACATCTAATGCATCAGAACCCAAACATCTAATGCATCAGAACCCAACCATCTAATACATCAGAACCCAAACATCTAATGCATCAGATCCCAAACCTCTAAGACATTGCAGCCCAAACATCTAATGCATCAGACCCCAAACCTCTAATACATCAGAACCCAAACCTCTAATACATCAGAACCCAAACATCTAATGCATCAGAACCCAAAAATCTAATGCATAGCAGCCCAAACCTCTAATACATTGGAACCCGACCTTTAATTCATCGCTTTCCAACCTTCTAATATATTGCAGTCAAAACCTCTAATTCATCGCAGTCCAAATCTTATGTACTAGAAATCCCCACTCCAAACCTCTACTGCATCACAACCCAGACCTCTACTGCATTGCAATGTGCACCTCTAATGCATTGCAGTGCAAACATATGGTGCATCACAACTCAAACCTTGAATGAATTGCAATGAAGTGCATTGCAGTCCGACTCTTGAATGCACTGAAAACCGAAACCTCTAAGGCATTGCAGCCCATCAGGTGAATGCAGTGAAATTGATGACCTTCACAAGCCAAGCACAGTGTTACTTAGACGCATTTATTAAGGATATTTTGGGACATAATATGATATGATCAGTCATTTATAACACAAATGTACACATGTGTTTCTAGGCTCAACAAGACAGGGGAGGGCACGGAGGGAAGACGAGACAAACAATCTTCCTAGGCCTTGTGTCATTCAGATCGTGCAAGTGCAGTAACGCAAAGTGCAGGGGAAGAGGACGGGGGATGTGCAAGAGTGGAAGTGCAAGAAGTGCCCGGCGCAGTTTTGGGAAAGAAAGGTCTGGCCCCTCAGGTGTGGCAAGTCAACAGATGCACAACTTGGGACCTTCTTCTCTTAAGGGGGATGAATCACCGCCCTTCATAGGTTGCACACTGCCCCCGGCCGAAGGACAGACAGCAAGCATGGGTGGCAAGAGTGGAAAAACCCAGCTCGTCTCCCACGCTCTCTCTCCCAGTACCCCTTATCAATGCACCAGCACACCTCTGACTCCCTTCTCGGCTCATCTTTGAGCGAACAATGCACAAACTACCCTACACAGTGAACTCATCTACTTTGCGCTAAAATATTGCAACTGCTGCATAAATCATGCCTGCCTCCTAACTGAGCACGCAGAAACGTCATTTCATTGCAGTTTGGGATTGAATGTCCAAAATGGTCACGCATCGGGGCCATGTTATTTAGCTCCTTTCCGCACACGCACTACAACTCCCAATTTGCCCTTCCCCTGGCACGTCCGGGGCTACCTGAATCCGAACATTTCTCCTCGCCTACAGCGATGACCAGCCAACCCGCTCCCCACAACATTCTTGGCCCTGGCTCTGAGACGGAGCGCCCCTTGGAGCGCCGAAGCCCTACTTTCAAGATCGATCAGTAATCGAGCATGAAACACTGATACCATTTTTTTTAAAAAGCTTAAATATTTCACATTAATAAGACTAGAGGTGGAAGCAATGGCGCGGCCCAGTGAGGCTGTGCAAGGGAGAGGCATGCATGTCATGGGCGGGAACCTTGCAGAAATGCACCCCCTTCTGTAGCTCCTGGAGGGGCCCTTATTATCCCAAAGTGCCAAGCTATCTTCCCCCACCATGCCCAGTGCACCTGATAATTTGGCAGTGCCACGGGCAGAGAGCAGTGTGTGTCTGTAGGTGATCGAATAAAGGTGTATATGTTTCAATGCAACAGCTCAGCATATTTTCTGTGGATATGTGTGCGGCCTAATTGCAACTTGGTGTCAGCCTGCAACTCCCTACCTGAAAGTTGGGCCTGCGTGCTCTGCCCCGCTACTTACCTTAAGAGAGGTTTGGCTTCCCTTCTTGGGTTGGACGTTCTGACCCACCATAAGATTAGCGATTGTACTGCTCTCGGCACAAGGCATACATTAGTTTTGAAAAATTGACTAGCAGAGTTTGCTAATCAACATTTTCTGGATTAGAAAACAAACTCATTTGGTTAGCAATTTTGTACTAATATGTTTAATGTCACCACGCATTATTTGTACTCAAGACATAAAATACAGCATTTTTGTGTACATTAGTGAGATGAGTGTCTGTAAAATGTAAAAGGTCAGCTGCATGCATGGACACAAATAAATTGATATGATAAAAAGGGCCTGAAAACAGTTTTCAGTGCAAGGCTCTGTGCAGCTGGGTGCAGTGGGTGTTGCGCAGGGTAGTGTCCCATATATTATATGCTTCACCCATTATTTGCTGTGTAAGGAGAGGTTCAGAAGTTTCATAAATCAGAAAGTTCACAGTGTTAAAGGAAAGTCACAGGGTACTAAGTACGTAGTACTTTGTTGTGGCATGCTGGGTAATTGTCAATTTCAGGAGGACAAGATGTCCCTTGACTGTCATTGATATCAACTGTTTTCAAGTGTTAAATACCACTTTCAGGGGACGGCAGGGACGGTGACAGCCCTCAAGCCTGAGCCAGGCATTCCAGGCCTGCACACCACGAAAGCTGGTTAGTGGTATAGCTGCTATCTGGGGCGGGGATACTTTTTTCTTTTTTTTTTTTAAGGGAACCAGGCTTTGTGCAATCCATGCTTCCCTTAAAAAGATTTGATACCTGTGTCCCTGTTTGCAATGGACTGTTTCCAGGACCTGCAGGTGATCCAGGAGAAGCACAGGTGAGTGGGCAGAGGGGCAGGGGGGGTCAAGGTGAGGCACTCCAGTGGAGACTTTGCCAGGGGCCCCGCCCCCAATGACAAGTTGAAGACTGGGCAGAGGTGGAGAGGGCCGGGATGATATGCAGGCAGCTACATGCGGATTCTGCTTGTGTTCCCAGCCTCCTGATTGGCCAGCGCTCTTCCCCAGCAGCAAATATACCATGCAATCATAATCGTAGAGCAAAGTGAGCTTTGGGGTCTTACTAAAGTGCCTGGTATTGCAGTAGATCTGTAGATGTACCAATTGGACGGAACTATTGATCACTACTTTGTGTAAATATCTAGTTAGCTTTCTATATTCATTATTTAAGAGGAAGAAAGCAAGAGACTAAGCAGAGTGGATGGCGTAGCAGGCAGAGAACTGGGGAAACTAGGGGGGAGATTGCATTTCACTTTCTGGGGAGCCGGGTAAAAGCTAGAATGGGATGGACCCCCAGTAGCACAGTCTCATGCAAGCAGCAGGTCACAGAGCTAGCTTTGCCATCACAAGCATGTGCACACGTGATCATGTACATTTCAGGTCACAGAGCTAGCTTTGCCATCACAAGCATGTGCACACGTGATCATGTACCTTTCAGGTCACAGAGCTAGCTTTGCCATCACATGCATGTGCACACGTGATCATGTACATTTCAGGTCACAGAGCTAGCTTTGCCATCACAAGCATGTGCACACGTGATCATGTACATTTCAGGTCACAGAGCTAGCTTTGCCATCACAAGCATGTGCACACGTGATCATGTACATTTCAGGTCACAGAGCTAGCTTTGCCATCACATGCATGTGCACACGTGATCATGTACATTTCAGGTCACAGAGCTAGCTTTGCCATCACAAGCATGTGCACACGTGATCATGTACATTTCAGGTCACAGAGCTAGCTTTGCCATCACATGCATGTGCACACGTGATCATGTAAATTTCAGGTCACAGAGCTATCTGCACATGTGATCATGTACATTTCAAAAGTGTCCACTCGCCAATGTGATGCAGCTTCCCCTGCAGAATGAAATCTAGGCCACTCTGAGATTTAGATACACTAAACTTTACTGAAAAACATGGAGACAATGCAGTGTTTTATGGTAGCAATACAGTCATTATGCGTCATTAAATAACAATTTCAATATTTAGCAATGGAATTGTAGGACTATCTTTAAAAGAAAATAAAGTTAACATGCATTAGCCTTTAACAAAAAGAATGTAGTTATTTTAATAAATGTTGCATCCTGATTATTTCTGATTTGCAATTATTTGTGAAGGAAAAATATACTTGCCTAGCACTCCCCGACAGGCCTTTGGCTCTAGAGTGGAGGAGAGGATTAGTGCTGCACTCTGTCTCCTTAAGAAGTGGGTGCGGAGAGCCCTAAGGGCAGGAGAGCAATGCAGCGGAGCTGTGCTTTCCTTCAGCAAGATAATGCAATTTGCTATCTGTGCTACACAAGTGTCCATTTCATTAGTGAACCGACAGAATTACACAGCAGAGTGCTAGGTGACACTGCCTTGCACCGGATATGTGTACAACACCCGCCTTGACAGCCGCACAGCTTCTAGGGCCCGTCCTTGATACAAACCTACTCCCGGTGAACAGGATGAGCCAGTGGAAGTGTAATCTGTATTCCAATATTTCACAGAACACACATTGGCACCAACGTTTTGTGCCACTGTCCTATAGTCAAATCATTAAACATATCAGTTGTACAAATAGATATGAATCACGCAAAAGGTAATTAAGAGGGAGAAAGTGGCATTAGAGAACAGTGAAAGAGGGCTGTCGGGATTAGGGATGAGAAGGCAGCCACAGTCTCCGTTTCTGGTGGAAAATTAGAAGGGTTTGGGCAGTAGTAAAGGTGCTTGAGGGAGGCGGCGCAGTGGGAGAAGCCTAGGCAAAGGCCTTTATACTCCTAGGTGTAAACTTAATGACCCTGCGAGTAGCAGTCCCCTCCGGACAGGTGCAAGTCTGCGGCCGGAGATGTGTTCTCACCATGACAAGCGCCTTGAAGCTAATGTAGCAACGCTTAAAGTCTACATGGAAATCTGTGGGGTTAGTGAAGAGAAGCAAGGTGAGGCCAGTATCTTTCAATGCGGCACTGGATCATGGATTTGAGGGGGGCTAAAGGAAGTCCAGGAGTGGCACCTCTGCCAACCAGCACTGGCCTTGGTAGTGCCAGGCATTGAAAGCCTGACGGAAGTCTTGACGGATGGTAAGATTTCAGTTTGCAAAGCCGGATCACTTGAGGTGGGTCAGTATCCTGTTTAGGAAAGGGTTGCAGTTCAGTGTTGATAAAGTGCTAATGGATGGAGAGGGTCGGCTGATTTTTGTCGAGATCCAGTGTTGTGGTAAGAAAATCACATTGGGGTGTAAATATGGCCCGTGTTCACCGAGCAAGTGGTTCTTTGAAGACACTTCACGTTTACTCAGTGAAATGCATGGAGAGACGATTATTTTGGGGGGAGATTTCAATTGCGTTAGAGATTATAAAATTGATCGAACAACTCAATGTAGGTACACTAATCTTGGTATTTGTAAGGAATTTGATTATTTCTTGCAGAAGTTTGGTTTAGTGGATGTCTGGAGGGAAGTTCATCCTTCTTCAAGGGAATATACATTTTATTCTCCGGTACACGATATGTTTTCCAGGATAGATTATATTTTGGTGTCTGATGCATTGTTGGATAAAACAATTGGAGTGAACATTAGGGAAAGGGAGATCTCAGACCATGCTCTTATGGACTTGCAGGTGGTTATGGATCGAGAGGGTCCTACGTTTATTAGGTGGCGTCTTAAAGTAGGTGTTTTGGATGATAGGGAGGTTTGTGAATACATCCAGATGTTCATGGAAAAGTATTTTGAAGAGAATGAAGGGTCGACAGACTTCAGAATGTGAGGGATGGTTTTAAGGCTGTATTAAGAGGGGAATTTATAAGTAAAATTGCACACTTGAAAATTAAACATTTGAGTGACTTGAAATGTATGGAAAATAGGCTGTCTGATTTCCAATGAGTATATGCGCAATCAGGTATGGTTGAGGATAAAGAAAGGATGTTACATGCTCGGAAGTTATTAGCTAGTAAATATGACCTATTGACTGATATGGGTATTTTCTATATGAAGCAGAAATTCTGGGAATGTGGAGATAGGAGTGGGAGGCTGCTTGGTAGTAGGTTGAAGGGTATAACGGAAAAACCTTTTGTTCAAAGTCTTGTTGATGAGCATGGCGATGTGGTAATGAAAAATGCTGATATTTGTAAAAGTTTTAAGGGCTTTTATGAGAAATTGTATTCTGAGGATCTGTTCCCGTCTCAGGTGAAGTTGGAGGATTTTTTTTGTGAATTTGGACCTCCCCGAGTTGTCAATGGAAGAAAGCAGGGAATTAGAAATGGTTATTGAGGTAGATGAGATTTTATTGGCTACTAAGCAGCTAGGAGTAGGCACATCACTGGGTATGGATGGCATTCCTGTGGAATTTTACAGGAAATTTGAAACTTACTTGGCTCCTACATTGTGTAGGTTGTTTAATATGTTTATACATGATGGTGGTCTGTGTCAGTCGATGTGTGAAGCAATGATTACCTTGTTACCAAAGGAGGGAAAGGATCGGAAAATTGTAGCAATTATCGTCCCATTTCATGACTGAATGTGGGTGTGAAGCTATTTGCTAAGATCATGGCTAACAGATTGGAAAAATGTATTGGGAAATTGATTCATACATCCCAAGTGGGGTTTTTGCGGAACAGGTTTGGATATGACAATGTTAGAACTTTGATTGATGTAATGAGTTTGAAACAGGATGATTTTTCGGATGCGGCATTGATTTTTATGGATGCGTAGAAAGCGTTTGATGGGGTGAGTTGGAGATTTTTGCAGTTTGGGATGAAGCAGATGGGTTTTGGGGATGGGTTTCTAGGGATAATCAGTTGTCTTCAGAGTGGTGCCAAGGCTAGGATCTCGGTAAATGGTGTTTTATCCGAAGCTTTCAGATTGACTAGAGGGACGAGGCAGGGTTGCCCGTTGTCCCCCTACTTGTTCAATCTTGCTTTGGAGCCATTGTTGGCATATATACGTGGGGAACGTGGCATTAGGGGCCTGACATTTGGTGATGTGGAAGTTAAGATCCTTTCATATGCAGATGACATGGTGGTGGTTCTTGCAGATCCTGAACGAGGTAGTGTAGTTCTGAAAAATAGTTTCGATAGGGTGAGTTAGTTGGCGGGTCATAAAGTTAATTGGGATAAAATGGAGGTATTTCCGATTGCTGATGCTTGCAGGTGTGATTATTTTTTGGATTGGCATTGTAAATGGACTACATCTCATGTGAAATATTTGGGTGTTTATCTGACTAAGGATGTCAAAAAAATGGTGGAATTCAATGTGGGAAAGTTGGTGGCTACTTTGAGTAAGGATATTAGGATATGGGGTCATTTGCCAATGGGGATTTGGGCTAAAGTCAACGCTATTAAGATGACTCTTTTGCCAAAGGTACTTTGTTATGCAGTCTTTGCCTTTGAAATTTTCGAAAAGGATGCTGGCTAGTATAGAACGTATTTTTCATAACTTTCTGTGGGGTGATAATAAGAGACCTAAGATTCCAAAGTTTATTTTGGTGCATAGTACTAAAAACGGGGGTTTTGGATATCCAGATTTGGAAAGCTACTATAAAGGGCTTCTTTTGAAAAAAATGGCGTATTATTTTTCCGTAGGGAATGGGCCAGAGCCCTTATGGGTGCTAATTGAAAGGTGTAAATTGAATGGTTTTCCGTTGCATGCTATTACTTCAATGGGACGTCTACCTGGGAGAGGTAGTAGGCTTCCGACTATTACGGTGACAAAAGAGGTTTTGGTGTGGTGGTTGAATCTCTTCCAGGGGAACTTGTACTTACACCAGGGAACATCTATTTGGCTTAATCCGAGCTTGCAATTTGATAATAAACCCTTTTGCTGGAGAAGTTGGGTCTCGAAGGGGATTTTATGTATCAAGGATGTAGTGTGTGATCGTATATTGTCATTCGAGGAGTTGCAGCGGATGTTTCGTTTGGCAGGGAGGGAATTGAATAGGCTTGTGCAGTTGAAAGCTCTATTGTGTAAGCGATTGGCAATGTTGGCAGGACCGTTGGAGGTGGTATCGACGGGTGGTCAGATTCTTATGCCATCACCGCGAATGGTATGCACATATACTAGGTTGATGCCGTTCTGTTCTAAGGATTTTGATGCTGACAGGAGAACATTGGAGACGTGGAAACAGGGTTGGGTTGTGATATTACGGATAAGGAGTGGGAATCTATGTGGGGTGTAGGATATAGAAGTAAGTTGGATCTCAGGTTGAGATTGATTCATTTGAAAGTGTTGGGACGTCTACATTGGACTCTGTTGCGTATGTATAAGTTCTCCAGCATGGGGTCTGGCATGGATTCACATACTCATGAATATTCCCCGTCGTCAGGCTGGGAATCCTCGGTAAAGAAAAAATCAATATCAGTTTCGTTTCTGATCTGTCTTTCTTAGTAGTAACCAATCACTGATCTCTCGGTCATACAGCCCCCAGCCAATGACTGCCCTCTCCCTAAGCCCCTCCCCTGGCAGCCATCCTCAGATTTTTACCGCACGTTCAAGTGTTGGGAATCCTCGTGCTTTAGCTCTCGAGCTTTTACTGCGTTTTTGTGCTTTTTCAGGAGATTTTCTCATTTTTTCGGTTTAATCGAGCCTCAAGCTCCACCGTTTCCACTTCCGATAACGGGGACCTGTTTCGGAATTCTTCTATGCCCCTCAAGGGTGAGGTTTTTGTCGAGTTACGCTTCTTGGAGGCCTACAGATCAGAAGATATGAGGCCTACCTCAACGGACATGGCCCAGGACAAGGGAAGCTCGACTCCCGGATCCAAGCTGTTCAGGAGCTGCCCGGGATGCGGATTGCAAAAAGTTTTCAAGGAGGACGAGCATTCGAGATGTCTCTACTGCCATCATGAGGACAAGACGCACGTGGAAAAGGACTGTGCGTTCTGCAAGAACCTGTCGGAACGGACCAAGCAAGATCATCGTTCCTGACTCTCTGTCTGTCTGGAGAAGGGCACAGCAGGTAAGAAGGTGAAGAAAAAGTCTGAGCGGTCTTCTAAGTCCTGTGAGGGCACCCTGGCGACGGGGGCCCAACAGAAGGCCAAGCAACGCGAGACCACGAGCACCGGGAGCGCCGAAAGGTCGGGCTCTTCGGCTGCCAAGCAGGGCGCGACTTCCCCGGCACGATCAACTGCGAGCCAGCACTCTGGTTCGGGGAAGAGGAAGTCCGAGAACCCCGGTAAGCTTCTGGAGAGGCCCCAGTCGATCTCGAAGGGAGCCAAGGGGGAGCGAGGCAATGACCCTCCCCCCAAAGCGAAGGCCCAGAACGAACCTAAGGTGGTGAGGGCCTTGATCCACCCGGCAAAGGCCTTTATCGAGGTTGTCGCAGCGTCCCTGGCGAAGCCGGCAGAGACTACGCCAGTGGAGGCGGCCTCGGGGCCCAGAGTTTCTCTGCCACCGCGGAGGGAATCCTCTTTCCAGCCCATCGTTAAGACCCCCGTGAAGACCTCGGTGGAATAAGAGGGGGGGGGGGCGGTGGCCATTACGGACTTGGATTCAGCCTCCGAGGAGGATCTGATGGAACCCGTGAAAGGCCTCAACGAGAGGTTCGAAGGCCTCAACGAGAGGTTCGAGAAGGTTCGATCCCAGGGGAAGGATCCTGCTGAGGTGATCGAAGATAGCGACTATGGTGACGATGAGGACCCAGTGGAGCAGCCATCCCGCCCATCGCAGCCATTGCCCGAGCCCCAGGATAGCTCGGCGGGCATTTTGTTGGCGATCGAATCCTTATGTACTGAGATAAGGACGAGGTTACCACGGACCCCGATGGAGGATCCAGAACCTGGACTGTCGGGAAGCCCCCCGAACAAGTGGAGGAGAGTCCACCCCGCACCGCCCTTCGTGCCCACAAGGCCTGTGGACCCCTCATCCCCCTCGCTGGACTCTCGGGATGATACGGGGACGGATACAGCGACGGGGATGGACGAGGTCGGTGGCGATGATACACCGGATATTCCTTCATCACCCCCCCTCGGGCCTCTCCGCCCAACGAAATTGGCTCTTTCCACGCCATGATAGCCAGGGCATCCGAGCTCTTCCAGCTCTGCCCTGAGGAACAGAAAAAGGAAGGCTTTCTTTACCAACGACGGGAGGCCAAGAGAAAGACAGTCCTCGCGGTACCGTTGCTCGACGACATCTGGGACGAAGGGCTGGCTATCCTGAAGAACCCTTCCACGACACCCGCCAAAAGGGACAGGTACGAGAAGAAGTACCGGGTCCCCGACACCGCCCCCTTGTGCCTCAGGGCCCAGCCTATGCCGGATTCAGTCGTCTCGGCAGCGGCCAAGAAGACAGCGGCGGGGGCGGTGGCTTCAACTTCCACTTCCCCGCCGGACAGCGAGGGCAAGAAGTTGGACTCCATGGGACGATGAGTCATCTCGTCGGCAGCGACGACGATTAAGGCGGCCAATGCCTTAGCGATTGTGGCCCGTTACGACAGGGAGCTCTGGTACAAGATAGCTCCCCTGCTAGACTTCCTACCGGACGACAAGAGGGCAGAGGCCCTACAGATTCTGCAGGAAGGTGAGGCGGCGTTGGATCACGCCATAACAGTGGCAACGGACATTGCCGATACCGAATTCCGCCAGCTGGGCAACGGGGTTTGCCTTCGACGACGAGGATGGCTCAGGGCTACGGACTTTCGCCAGGACGTCCAGACCAGAGTGTTGTATATGCCGTTCAGCAGCAACAACCTGTTTGGGAAGATGGTGGATGAGTCCCTCCAGGCCATCAAGACCGACACAGAGACAGCCCAAGCCCTAGGAGTCCCTCAGCAACGGTGGCCCTTTCGGAGCTCTGGAGGCAGACAGGGAGCCTCCAAGGGATCCAGCGGTGGCTCTTCTACGTACCGCCAGGCGGCCCGTTCCTTGTCCCAGGAGGCCTACAGAGGTTGCGGCAAGCAAGGAGGGTCTCGCCGCCGTCCTCAAGGAGGCCAAGGCGGCAAGGTCTGTTCCAAGCAGGACTGAATCAGCCGTAGAGTCGGGCCCCCACCGAAGCACCCCGGTGTGAGGCCGGCTGACGAAGTTCGTTGGCGTGTGGGAGTCCATCTCCACCGACCGTTGGGTGCTGGACACCCTGACCCACGGACACTCGCTAGAATTTCAAAAGAAGTGTCCTCGTATTCCTCCCGTGGCCAGGAAGGAGAATCGCGTCCCTCAACTGCTGTTGGAGGTAAGGGCGATGCTCAAGAAAGGTGCCATCGAGCTCGTCCCCAAAAGGCTCCGGAGTATACTCAAGGTACTTCCTCGTCAGAAAGAAGACAGGCGGTTGGCGCCCCATCCTGGACCTGCATCGGTTAAACAAGTACATCAAGGCACAGAAATTCAGGATGGTCACCCTCCAGCACGTGCTGGGACAGCTGGAGGAGGGTGACTTCCTATCGTCGTTGGACCTGGAGGATGCTTACTTCCACATCCCCATTCTAAAAGGACACAAAGTTCCTCAGATTCGTAGTCCAGGGGCGTCACTACCAATTCAGAGCCCTGCCATTTGGATTAAAGTCGGCATCCAGGGTGTTCACCAAGTACCTCGCACCAGTGGCCGCGCGGCTGCGCCTGCAGGGGATCCACGTCTACCCCTACCTGGACGACTGGCTAATCCATGCAAGGTCAAGAGAACTCGCCGTCGAACACACAGCGAGGACCGTCCGCCTGCTCACGGAACTGGGATTCGCCATCAACTACCCCAAATCCCACCTGGTTCTGTCGCAGGTAGCACTGTTTCTGGGAGCAAAGCTCGATACAGCGGAGCGATTGGCATCTCCGTCGGAAGAAAGGACGAAGGCCATTTTGGGCAAGGTGCAGCGCCTGTTAGCCACGGATGTGGCCAGGGTGAGGTCCATCAAGTCCCTCCTCGGGATGATGTCCTCATGCATATACCTTGTGCCCCTTTGCAGACTTCGGATGCGTCCGCTACAAGAGTCCCTCGACGCCCGCTGGATTCAAGCGGCGGGCAGCTTCGAAGACAGGATCCCGCTCGACGAGGAGTTCCGTCGGGCGATTCTATGGTGGGGTACCCATGCGCACCTCATCGCAGGCACGGACTTTCAGACCCCGGCGTATCAGGAGACGGTGACAACGGACGCCTCCCTGGAGGGATGGGGGCCCACACCGGAGATCTCCACGCAAGCGGCCTCTTGCTCCCGGAGGAGAGGTCTCTCCACATCAACATCCTGGAGCTACGAGCCATGTTCTTGGCGCTCAAATCGATCCTTCCGTCCCTCAAGGACAAAGTGGTGAGGATCTTCACCGACAACACCACCACGATGTTCTACATCTGGAAGCAGGGAGGCACCAGATCCCCAGCCCTATCCAAGGAGGCCCAGGATCTGTGGCACTGGGCCCTCGCCCAGGGGATGTTTCTGGTTCCCTTCCACTTGGCAGGAATAAAAAACACCATCGCCGACTCACTCAGCAGGGAGCTGCGCTCGTGCCACGAGTGGGAACTACGCCAGGACCAGGTGGATCGGCTCTTTCAAGCGACGAACTCCAAGTGCCAGAGGTTCGCCAGCAGGTTCACACAGCCGAGGAGCATGGGCAATGCTTTCTCGTTCCCTTGGGATGGCCTGTTCCTGTACGCGTTCCCTCCGTTGCCATTGCTGCTCCGTCTCATCAACCAGCTCAAGAGGTCCAAGTGCAGGATGATCCTCGTCGCACTGGCGTGGCTGAGACAGATCTGGTTCCCGGACCTTTTGGACTTGTCAACGTCCCCACCTATCAGGCTGGCGACGGATGCGGATCTTCTCTCCAGAGAAGGAGGCGCCATTCTTCATCACGACCCGAAGTCGCTGAACTTGCAGGCCTGGCTCCTGCAGCACTAGAGTTTGGAGGATACGATATCCCGGCTGACTGCAGAGAGGTTCTTGCAAAAGCCAGGGCATCCTCAACTCTCAAGTGCTATGGACATAAGTGGAAGAGGTTCCCTGTCTAGTGCTGTGCACAGAAGATTAACCCTCTGCGGATTACGGCCCCTCAAGTATTGCCGTACCTACTGTCGCTGGCCAAAGCTGGACTGGCTCACGCCTCCATCAAGATACATCTGGCTGCCATCTCCCGATACACCAGAACTACAGGACGGGCGTCCTTGTGGTCTCATCGCCTGGTGAAGGAATTTATGATGAAGGGACTATTCCGATCGTTCCCACCGGTGAAGGCCCCTGCCCCGGCGTGGGACCAGGTCTATACATTTGGCGCCGTTGAAGTTCCTGTCATGGAAGACAGCATTTCTCGTGGCCATCACCTCCGCACGACGAGTGGGAGAGATCCAGGCCCTATCTTGCAAGCCTCCATACTTGACTTTTCACGACACAAGGGTGGTGCAGAGGACGCACTCCTCCTTTATGCCCAAGGTGCCGTCGGGCTTCCAGCTCAACGAGCCCTTGGTGTTGCCAGTTTTCTTCCCGTCGCCTTCGTCGAAGGCGGAGAGGACTCTGCACTCGCTGGACGTAGCTAGAGCGCTGAAGTTCTACGTGGACCGCACGAAGAGTTTTCAGAAGACATCACAGCTGTTTGTGAACTTTGAACCTGTGAATCAAGGGAAGGTTCTCTCAAAGGCTTCCATTTCCAGATGGCTCTCCGGCTGCATCATGCACTGTCACCGTTTGGCAAACCGACCGCTGCCCGGCCATCCGAGAGCCCATTCGACCAGAGCGATCGCTGCTACCACGACATTCCTGCCTGGTGTGCCCCTGTAGGACATCTGCAGGGCTGCTACGTGGAGGTCGACGCCCACCTTCACAAGATTCTACTGCATTGATCGGGACTCCAGGGAGGAGTCCAGGGTCGGCCAAGCAGTGCTGCGCAACCTGTTCGCTTAAGATGAGCCTGGTGAGGAGGTAAGAGATGCTTAATGTTGAGTAGTTGTATTGCTTAATGTTGAGCCTGTTGCCACCTCCCGTGGTTGTGCATGTGTGTACTGCTATGTATTCTTTATTCATGAGCATGTGAATCCATGCCAGACCCCATGCTGGAGAAGGAACAAGTTACTTACCTGTAACTGTTGTTCTCCAGCATGGGTCTGGCATGGATTCACATGCGAACCCTCCCGCCTACCCCTGTGCGGCTCTTCACTTGGTCATACTGCCACTTCACGTGCTACCAAATCTGAGGATGGCTGCCAGGGGAGGGGCTTAGGGAGAGGGCAGTCATTGGCTGGGGCAGTATGACCCAGAGATCAGTGATTGGTTACTACTAAGAAAGACAGATCAGAAACTAAACCAATACTGATTTTTTCTTTACCGAGGATTCCCAACCTGACGACGGGGAACATTCATGTGCATGTGAATCCATGCCAGACCCATGCTGGAGAACAACAGTTACAGGTAAGTAACTTGTTCCTTAGGATTGTCTGATGATGACTTGTGTTGGTTGTGCGGGAAAGAGAAGGGAACGTTGCTTCATATTTTGTGCTTTTGTTCTCGGGTGTTAGAATTTTGGGTAGGAATGTTAGATAGGCTGCAGGCGATCCTGTCTATGCATTTTCGCAAGAAGCCTTTGCAGGTGTTGCTTTTGTCGGGTGAGGGGCGTTGTGCGGTTGCTCGTTGATATGGACAATGGATAGATAAAGCACTTGTGGTCGCAGTGAAGCAAATACTGATGGTGTGGAAGACGAGGAAAAAGCCCAGAGTGGAAAATTGGATTGATGATTTGTTGGTGCTGTCCAACTTTGAGCGGATGATGTTTGTGAGACAAGCAAGGGAAGTTAAGTATCAACCACTTTGGAAACCGTTTGTTGATTTATATGGTGACTGTGTATCTGAGGATTAGATGCTCATATTGGATCCGACCATCTGATAATGTATGTGTGCATTAGTTGAGGATTCCCCTGTTCTGTTTTTGTTTTGTGTAGTCTGTGTGATGTCTTTATGTTTTTATTTATTTATTTTTACTGTTTTGTGTTACATTTTTTGATATGTTAGTTTGTGATTAGGAGTTTTCTTTTGGGACATATACAAGATTTGTTTTGATTCATCTGAGATGTTTCATTGTTTATTCATGTTTTGGATTACTTTTGTTTCCATACCTATGGAATGCTGAGTATTATGTTTTATGCCCTGTTGAACTTTTGGTGAAGTATATTTTGATTGTTGAAAATCTTATAAATAAATTAATAACATTTTTTTAAAAAAGACATTTCACGGGCAGAAGGCAGGGTACTGGCGGGGCTCAAGTCCAGGATACATGCGGGTGGACAGAGTCTACCCACTTTTTTTCAGAGGGTGGACTCAGTCCCCCCAGCAAAGATGCAAAACATTGAAAAATTCTCTTTGAATGTATGAATTAAAGCCGACCTCAGGGATCGAACCGCAGTCTTACAGCCCGGACATTTCACCGCTGCACTATATAACCTCATAAAAAATAACAAACAACTAAAGGTGAAATGTCACACTTCCAGGCAAAACATTTGTATTGGTTCTTGGAGTTTAAAACATGCACACCTTTTAATGTATTCAAAAGCACTATTAGAAGAAAATATCCTCTCTTGGTTCTGTGTGTGTTGATTTTATGAAACGCAAATACCAATCGTCCTGTGCAATTTGGGTGGTTGTGCAAAGCCAATTTAATCAAATGTGAACATTTCACGCTGAAGTACACATTTCTGGCGACGTCGCATCCCATTGCGTTCGATGATGAGTCCCCCCACTTTACTGTTTAGGACTTGACCCCTGTTTACTGGCACATGTGGTGGGCCAGCCCGAAGATGCAGGTCTACTGAGGGGTGGAGAGGGGGGGAGGAGGGGCTGGGGTGGAGAAAGGCCCGAGACGGGATTGGGAGGACGCTGGCGTCATTGCTGGTTCTCTGTGCCATAGAAGTGCGAGAAGGGGGAACATGGGGCACTTCCTGCTTCGGGAGAGCGAGCCCGCTGTGCCTAGAAGCCAGGGGCAGTCGCACAAGGCGCTCTCATGGAGCCTGGCACCTGGCCTCCGCGTGACGCGGCAATGGCCCCTACCCGTGTGCTCGACGCTGAAGGGGTGAGGTGACCCGACAGTCAGCCCAGGGAGGGTCACCCGAACCTCAAGCCCATGAGAAAGGGAGGGGGTGAAGAGGGGACGACGGAAGGAACACATATGTATCGAGAATGCGTGGATGCCAATGGAGACCGAGAAATGTGGTGTTATACCTTTTGGGGGAAAACTACACACATGTGCGGCTAACATGAATGTTTCATTTCGCAAGAAGAGTAAAAACAAGTTCACAAAAAGAGAGACTTCCGCCGAAAGGCACGGGAGTTTGCCATGGTACAGATGTGCAGTTTGCAGGTAAGAAGGGAAGCGCAGGCCGGCCAATGCCCAGGCCTCCCTCTAGCGCTTAATGCTGGCGTTTATTCTGCTTCTAAACGCTCGCACGTTAGCTGGGGGTGCAGGGCCACACAATGTGGCCAAGTGGGGGGCAGAGACTAGACCCCCTGCCTCCACACGGTGGCCTTTCCCCTGATCTTTCACTCACCCCCATCCACACGTGGGGTACCTACTTGTGGTCACAGTGGCCGGGAGTCTGACCGGGGGGAGCTTTCTGCCAGCCTGCCTAGGTTTGCGAAGGCCTCAGAAGGGGGGGGGGGGGCTCCACGCATTATGCTGAGGGATGGGGCACACCCTGAACTTGTTCTGAGTGTGAGATAAGCCCCTCCCCCGTGCCCTGTGGTCTGGGGTGGCCCCGCCCCCTCGGGGTATGATGGATGGGCTGGAAGTGGACGCCACGCTTCACTGCTGCCCAAAGGTGGGGAGTTATTCGGGTGACAGGAGAGACAGGCCCTGATTTCACTCCATCACTCAGCCCCCCAAGCCTCCCACCTCCCAGGGGGGCGCCTTCGAGACCCCCAGCCCCACTTCCGGCCTTGCCCTTCCGGAAGCACTCTCCCTGCTCCCCCCTCGCGGGTCCTAGCGGTCCCTCTCAGCTACAGGCCCGGTTCCCCCGCTTTCCTCTGCACTTCTCCTCTCTGCTATTCAAGCCGCTCCCCTTGGATGACACGGGGCCTCCACTGAGTCACTTTACCAGAAGTTGCATGGCGGCCCCCTGGCCTTCTGGGTCTACTACCCGAGTGCCTCTGGAGCTTGAAATAGGACCTGCTCTTGCTTATTTCCGGAGGTCTTAAGCTACTCATGTGGTAGCCGTCCCTAAATACCGCCGTACCTGAATAGGCGCTAGGGCCTTTTCGGTGGCTGCCGGTACACTATGGAACAAGCTACCTCTGGCCCTCATATGCACTGAGAATCCTTTGGATTTCAGACTCTCATTGAAGACCTTGCTTTTTTTCTTCACCCTGCCTTCCTCGCGCCGAGAAGCCTTTTGGTGAACGCTCGTGCTACAAGTGCCCATAGCATAACATATGGTACTTCCATGCCTGTCAGGCAGAATCACCTGCAGTACCCCTGGGGAACACTACAGGTAATTAGGACTACAAGTGTAAGCACAATTTCACCTTTGGTACAAGCCTGTACTACACAGTAAAGTGGTAGCGATGGCTGAGCAGCCAGGCTTATCTCAAGAGTTCAAGTGAGCAGTAGAACAAGTTACACAACGGACCAACCAATACAGTAATTCAAGTAAACACTTACTCAAGGTATCTTGGTAAAAGAATATACATTTATTTACTCAGTCAGTTAGAAAACATTACACTAGCATAAGCAGCTCAATATCACACACTAATAAACCACAAAAATCCAACCGGTAAGTAAATGAACAAGTTTAGCTCCAAATGAAATGGGAGCAAAATGGCACTTCAGATACTTAATAAAGGAGGGTCAAGACAAGGTTATATGAATAGACAGCCCAAATACATTCATAGGCAGGGCAAAGGGTTTCAGTTAAATACAACCAGCAATTCTTCTCAACAGGCCTTGGCCAAAGTCAATGGTTCGGAGTCTTTTGTATAGGATAGCACAGTTCTGGTAGAAAACGGTTAAGTCTTTGCCACAGAGTTTAGAAGAATTTGTCTAGGCGAAAAGTTTGACGAATGTTAAGGGAAGGACAAGCCTTCATAGTTGAGGAAAGTTTCACGCACTTTCTCGATGGCCGAAAAGATTTCCGAACCGCGTTTGCACAATACCTTGTTAATGAAGAAAGCTGTAGCTCAGGCAGTTGTTCCTGGCAGTTCGAGCAGATCTCGCTGTTCCTGAGCTTCAGTCGTGGGGACCAGAAGGAGAGTGTCAGGAGGTTCCTGCACTGCCCAGGGAAGAGGCCAAAAGCTGTAGCAAGATGTCAGTTTAAGGTGTGAGTGCCTTAAAGTGCACAAGCTGGTTTCCTTCCCTCTGGCTATCTGGTTTTCAACAGCACTCTGAAGAAAATTTGACCAGATGGGGACGGTGTCCAGGTGGCTTACGAGTTGGTTTTTCCCACCAAACTCAAGCGAAGAAGTTAAGCTTGAAGGGCTTCTCTGTCGATGGAGTTTCAGGCAATTCAGACCTGTTGCCAGGGCTTCACCGGTCGTCCAGGAGTTGCAGCAGTCCTCTTCCTTCAGCTCATCTTCGGTTCTTTCGTTCCAGTGGTCGACTCTGCTTTCCAAGTCCCAGAGACCTGCTTTTAAACAGCCCCCCCCATTCATTCCAGCCTGGCTGCCACTCACACAGCAGGGTGGCTGTCCTTGCCGGACAGCCAGCTGGCCAATCACGCCAGAGTGCATTCAGGTCTCCTAGGAGACTAAGCACATGGAATTTCGGCCACCTCCCTCACATCCTGTCCACCCCAGACACTCAGGCGCCAGAGGCGTTCTTCAGTCCTGAAGCCCGCCAAAGACCAATGAACAAAGGGACCAAACCCTGATTGGCGCGCAGAGACAAACACAAGAAGGCCCTTTCCTAAAAGAAATTGTGAAAAAAGATGACGGGAGTCTGTTTTTACAGATAGGTCTGGGGTGCCATATTGAAAAACATGGCTGACCCGATTTCTAGCTACCGTTGTTAGCGGTCCGGAAAAATCATGCTAGTTTGATCTAAACCACTGCTACTAGCCATTTAAAGTAGGAAAGGGTAACATTTTACTGTCACATGAGTGTTTTGACTCAGGGGAAGCTAAGCAACCCCTCCAGCACTTTATACGAAGATAGGATGTGCTGGGCCAGTAAATTAAAAGAGACTAGTAAAGTCAATTTAACTTTACATGCTCTGGGAGACAGTAGTCAGTCCCAGAGAAGGTATTTAAACCTTGGGGGGTCTGAAAGGCACCCCTGTGCGACTGCACTAAAGGTGCTGTGTGGTTATAGGTCATAGTTTCGAATCCTAAAGTCACCAGTCTCTCTCTAGCAAGCCTTGTGTACAGTAATACAGCTAAGGTCACCAGTATCTCTCTAGCAAAGCTTGATTGGCTTGTAGACCACAACTGTGGCATAGACGTCAGCTCCAACAGACCTACCCCTTGGTCTGACCACCATCTTACACACTTCTTCATACCAAATGTTACCAAGTCACCTAAAAATCTCAACCCTATCCCACCTGTATTAGCCAGAAGTGCACGTAACCTTACCAAAGAAAGAATCCTCCCTCAGCTAGACTCGCTAACACTTAACCTCCCAACTTCCCCAGAACCTTCGGTACTGGAGGACATCTACAAAGCCACTCTGACCACGACGGTCGACACCATCGCACCCCTACAAAGTAAAAAAAGCCAAATAAATTAAACACTGCAATACCTGGTTCTCCGCAGAACTGAAAGAACTGCACACCCATAAACGTAAAGCACTAAGTAAGTGGTTATGTTTCCCACAGGAATCCACATTATCCTCCTACAAGACCCTAGCCACTCAATACACGAAAGCAATAATGATAGCCAAATCCTACTCCTATAACAAACGCGTCACCAACGCCACCTCCGAGTCTAAGGAACTCTTTGCCATCTTCAAAGAACTGTCCACTCCAGCCATGAAATCTCATGGGATCGTTAAAGACAAAGCATGGTGTACCAGCGTACAGACAGCTCTGTTAAATAAAATTGAGTTACTGCAAAAGAAAATAAATGAGCATCACAAAAACCTCTCCAAACAGACCAACCTAGCTCCCCGCCCTAATACTAAAAGCACTTTGGATAATATAATGCCCTTCTCATTTAGGGAGGTCACTGAATCTGAAGTCCTAGATATCGTCAACAAAATTAAGCCATGAAACTGCAAAGGTGATGCCTGCCCAGCTAAACTAATCAAAGACTGTGCAGAAACCCTCACCCCCCCTTCTAAAAACATTCATCAATGCATCCTTTGAAACAAACACAGTTCCTGACAGTCTAAAAGAAGTGTGGGTTCGCCCTCTTCTAAAGAAACCCTCTCTGGACCCTGAAATAGCCAACAACTACAAGCCCATCACCACCGCCCCTTTCTTGCTTATAATTCTGGACAAAGTGGCTTACACTCAAATCCAGCCATTCCTGGAAGAAAACAAAATCCTAGCCAAAAGGCAATCAGGCTTCCGCTCAGGGCATGGAACAGAATCTGCCCTCTTTGATCTTAAAATCCAATTGAGCAACATCATGGACAAAGGCAAACCAGCACTCCTCCGCCCTGCTAGATCGGTCGGCTGCCTTTTATCTTGTCAATCATGATATTCTCATCAAAAAACTAATAAATGCAGTCCACTTCTCCCCACAAGCCACAGCTTGGATTGAGTCCTTCCTCAAAGAGAGACTCATGAGAGTATTCTCCGACTCTGTTTGTGCCTCTCCCACCACCATACACTGTGGAGTCCCACCTGGTTCATGCACTGCACCTACCAGTCAGGGGAAGGGACAGAGTCCGGGCTTACCAGGACTTTGGGAAAACAAGGTAACGGGGAATAGAAAGCAAGAGGCCACAGGGGCCATCTTGTTTCCTATCAGGAATCAACTGATTCCAATGCCAGGGCCTGGATATTCCAAAATGGAGGATATTCAGAGCACCTCTCAAATTCAGCATGAAGCTGCTACCAGCCCATAGCCTGCTCTGTGCTCGACACGCAGGTGCCCAAAAACATACAGTAGGGGTACAAGGTTGTTTCATAAGGGTATCCCAAGGGTCTGCTCACCAAACCAAAAAGAGGACCAGCTGCACTGCCAGGAGTCCCACATGGACTCCTGTGCAGAAAATAACACATGATACAAGGACTACAGGACAAGGACATGGAGGCCCTGTCCCTCCAATGCATTTCCAGTATCACAAGCAGTGAAAGGTTCAGTAAGCTGTTAGCAAAACACTAAGGACCATGTAGTTACAAGTAAGAGTAGAATAGATTGTGCGACTTTAGTAGGGTGATAGTTTGCATTTTGTTGCACATATTGGCAGGGAATAATTAAATGGTGACACATGTAAGCATGAAGAATGCTAGCATGTAGACACGAAGAACACGTACACGTAGACACAAAGAACACTAATATGGTGGAGGATGAAAAGCAGTACCGCCATTACTCAGACCAAATCCAGCAAGGCCTCAATATCTAAATACTGAACCCTGACATAACATTGTTTAACACACAGTTTCCAGGCTTCATGAAGCTCAGAGAGAAGCACCAAAGTCAGCAAGCCGATGAGTTTTGCTTAGAAGCTGAAACTGCACCAGATAATGTTTCCCAGGATACACAGTTGCAATTATTAAGGTTAATTAGTTTTAGTTGGTAACAGTGAGAAACAGACATATCCTTGAATGCCAGCTGCAAGTAGTTGCTGTACATTTTGTCCCATAACAAATGAATATACAGCACCCCAAGGAAAGCACAGACACATTAAGATGGCAGAAAACCAATGAATAGCAATAACTCGATGAAATTGATTGAAATTGATTGCTGAACAGTGATCCTAAGAATGGCTATCCATTCCTGGCCCAATTAGATAATACACCTGGCACTTCCTTAGCACATCCAGACATAGAGACGACATGCCATGGCCACGAACACAGGCTGATATGAGATAGTGGGTGACTTCTTTAAACTGGATCATAGCGGTTCGCCCATCTCTTCTTCCCCATCACATAACTTGGCACTGCGCAAGATAGGTCAGATGATCAAACAGCCGACCAATCAAATCATGTTCCTCTTATTGACTAGTGTAATAGCATGCCGACCAGTAGCATGATAGATTGAAATGTGTAATTTTTGGAAGGAGGTTATTAGTTGTAGAAGAACCAATAGTAAGCGGTCCCCTTATAGATAACTATAGGTTCTATACTCTACCAACAAATCCAAACTGAGGATAGAAGTTTTTTCATGATTGTACTAACCATTACGTCAGCGATAACGATTATTTTGTTCAAAAACTTGTTGTTCCTAACACCATTTTTAAATTGTCCTTTGTACACTCTCCAAGTGGCCATTTATATTGGAATAAAGCTGGGGTTTCTCGTCCACCTGGAGTTACTCCGTTATTGAGTATTTTTCCCTTGTTGGTACATTTGGGCCTATCTTAACAATAGAAGTATACTTCCGATTCTAGTGCACATATAACTTGCTGTTGTGGTGAAAAGGTGCGAGGTGTCAACAAATGTGCGCGCCCAACAACATTTTAAAGTGAATTTTGGATTGCAATATTTTCTACGGGCTGATTTTATACTTTAAAACTACAACTGGAATTTGCACACTTATTCAATTATTGCCTGAATCAATGTTAAAACATGTGGAAAAGACAAAGAACTGAATTTTGGAGTGCATTTACTTTCCAAAAGAATTCAGCAGGCTCAGAATGTTTGATGAAGCACATGACACAGATTCATGGAAGTACAGGATTTCATATGCAATGGACACAAATATAATGTACAGAGAAACACCTTTTCTGAAAGAGGTGCTATTCATAGTGTGGTGATGGAGATGCGAGTTGCACCAGTAGTTGTCACATCCCCGATGGCTCCACCTGTTCCAAATCCACCTGTTCCCAATCACGAGCCAAAGTATAAGCTGTGAAAGGTTCAGTAAGCAGTTTGCAAAACACAAAGAACCATGTAATTACAAGTAAGAGTAGAATAGATTGTGCGACTTAAGTAGGGTGACAGGTAGTTTGTATTTTGCGGCACACATGGGCAAGGAATAATTAAATGGTGACACATGTAGACACGAAGAACACTAGTATGTAGACATGAAACACATACATGTAGACAAAGATGCTCCTAGATTCTGTAAGGAAGGCATGGTATCAAACAGTGAAGACAGACACAAGTGATCATAGTGCAAGGATATTTATTGAACTTGAATTGGGTTTGGAAAATGCCTATCTAATCCTAAATATAAAGATGGGAGCAAGCTACGACCATAAAAGAATAATAACGCAATCCTAGTCAAGTCTGTCAAAATAAAAGGGCCTACACTAAAAAAACCTTTTGCCAATCCTTCTAAATACAAATAGTGTTGGAAACAATGTTATGCAAAAGAAAAGTATTCAAGAAATGAGATGTCGACCAGACAGGGGGTAAGGCACGTATCTCACGGATCTATAAAGCCCTGCGGGAGGGGAGAACCCTAAGGGGGAGCTGAAGGTCAAGGATAAGTGGGAGGTGGACATGGGACACCAAATATCAGAAAAAGAATGGGCACATGTCTGGGGCTTGGTCCAGAAGACATCACAGAATGCCCGCTTCCAGCTGGTCCAATTTAATATTTTACATAGGACGTATGTGACCCCAGTGGTACTTCGGACAATGAACAGGGAACTGTTGGATGAATGTCCTCGGTGTTGCACGGCACAGGCGGGGTTCTGGCACATGATATGAGAGTGTGGGATAATAGCGGAGTATTGGGATGAGGTTATTAAAGGCATGAATGGGTTGTTGGGGACCAGATGGGAATGGAGTCCGGGAATATGTATATGGGGTAAGCTCCCAGGGGGGAAAAGGCACAAAATACGGAACAAGATGGGCCGGTTCTTATTGATACTGGCTAATTGCCGAATGGCAATAGCATGGAAGCGCCCACAAGGCCCAGCGATAAATATGTGGCGGGTGAGAGGTGGGGCATGGCGGAATTAACTATTTTGCAGAAGGCAGAAACTGAGATGGAAGGGGAGGGAGTGTTGATACATTGGACTCAATTGCTGAATAACCTGTCAAAGGCTAATGATCTATGACCGCTGTGAAAAGTGTCTAGGTAGGGGCAGGAGGTGGGGGGGGGTAGAACGAATGGGGAGGACATGGACCAAGGGAGTGGCGATGGAGCCGCCCAATTCTCAGGGACACTACAGACCACCAAGGATTGCTTGCTGTGACCTATGGAATGAATGGAGGACTGGAGGGCATAATCTGAATACTGGAAGGAGGTGGGAGGGTAGAGTGGGCCATTTGGGGTTGTGATCTCGATGATGTTATAAAAATGTTAATAAGTTTCGGGGGGGACAAATGGGGGGTCAGGGGGTTTGGTGGGAGAAAAGGAATGTTGGGATTGTTATCTGTTTCTGGTTTGTTATTACAAAATGCCAATAAAGAGTGTAGAAAAAAAAAAGAAATGAGATGTCGGGATGTTCAAGCCGTTTGCTTCCCTTCCCCATGTTTTCAGCACGGGACAAGGCGGCACACATCGAGTTTAGCACACTCTCTGGCTTCTCTAGCACGAGGATGCAGTTCAAAACACCAACATCAGGTCCTTCTGTGCCAAAGTTTCTTTGCCATTTAAAGTCCCTTTTTTCAGAGGGTCTGATGCCCACAACAAAACATTAAAGTTCCCTTCTTCTCAGGATTTGCACTTATACAATTTCTCGGGTGATTCACTGTTCACCCCCGGTTCCCCTCTGCCGGGCTCAGACCAAATTCATGTACTTTTCCAAACTTTCTCTGCTTCATCAAAAACTGAAGACTTTCGACTCTGCGCAGGATTTTGCTTGACCCTTCGTAGGACGACTTTGATTCACATTTATTCGTTCTTTCAATTGGCCTCCCTCTGCTGCGCTCGAACCAAATTTATCTACTGTTGTCACTTCTCAGCTGGATACCTTACAGCGACCTTTGATTGAGCACTCAGGCAGTGCCGGACCATTCTGTCAAAGGTATTGTAGCTTGCTTTAAAGTTCAATCACTCATCAGCAGTTCAAATTCACTTGCGTCTCTTATCACACGGATTTTAACAATATTCGTTCCAGCGCTCACCATACAATGTTGCCGCTTGCAACCTTGTTTCAACACAGACCGGTCTTGTATCCTTCTCCCAAACTCACTGGCTGTGTTGACTTCACTGAAGCAGTTTTGTTCTTGGAGCCAAGGACGTTACCACGGTGGCTGGTGATTCTCCCTGCCTTGGCTACTGACGCAGGAGGGCCCCGGGTAGCTCCAACACACAATGCAGGATTTTTAAGCCTGGTTTCCTGGTCTCATGTTTTTGATTCTCAAGGTCTCAGGAAAGTAATGGTTTCTTGTCGAAAAGGTCAAGGGAATTTCCCTCCTTGTGACCCCCTTCATTTTTGCCGGTTTTCCCCTCTTGCTCAGCTGCCATCTCGAAACTGCTGTATCCCTGTGTGCTTTGTCTTCCTCAGAGTGTGCTCTTGTGCTCCGCTTTTTATCGGTGTGGGGAAGTGTAATGAAAGTCGGTTGTGCGTGATGGTCAGTAATAGCCTGACCTCGTCTGACCATTGTATTGAGACATGTCCGGTATACTGCTATGGTGTTAGTCTGGTTTATCTCATAGCGGGCTGCCCGTGAAAAAGTGTTTGTGTTGTAAAAGGAGGGTGGGGGGTTTTGAGTGGCTATATATCCTACCTGGTAAAATGGGGTAAAGGTGTTACAAGGAAGGGGATAACCGCGTCTCACCATCTGGTGTCCCACTCCCACCCTCGAAGCCCCCTGGCCCAGGTGATTCTCCCGCACTGGTCGATCCCGAAGGAACTGGATCCAAAAGCAATGGCCGTGGCCTGGCCACCTGGATGACAGATCTCTGTGGACAAGTGGGTGAGACACCTGGTTTCTCACAATTCCCAGTATACAAAATAAATCCCCTTGTTTTACAAACATGTCCTGTGTAGAGAAAATGTATCTACACACAATACATCTTAACTGTGTCCCGTGAAGCAATATCTGAAAGAGGAGAAAAACAAGATGTTCGTGTAGCCTCACTGAAGAATATGGTTCCCCCGGGAATAATCAGCATGCATAGAGAACCAGATGCGGCTTCCCTCGTGGGTCGATCACTCATGCACATGTGTGGAAACATGCACTGGCACATTCCAAGATTGCGCTGGCAGCTTTTAAGGCCAAAGTTCACTCACCAGTTCAAAAACCTCTAACACCTGATCTAAGGGTTGTAATTAAGGGGATCCAATCCATATCCCTGCGCAATCGGGGTGCACCGGTGCAGACCCTCAATCATAGCCCAACCCAGTGGGAGGCAACTTTAGGCTGTGTGAATCCAAACCCAGTAGAGTGGGATAGGTATTTGCAGGAAGTTACAAGTGGAGTTTGCGTGTGAGTTGACGATTCAGGGGGAAGAGGAGACGGGAGGAAGAGAGGGAGTAAGAACAAGAGGGGGTGGCAGGAAGAGAAACTTGGGCAGAAGGAGGACATCTGACATTGGCCGAGGAAAATAAATGAGGTGTTGGGAGGGGAGGAGAGTATAAGGAGGTAGCAGGAGGGGAACATCCGAAGGTGGCAGGAAGGGAGAACCACAGCCATCATTAGGCAACGGGAGGAGCAACACAGGAGGTGGTAGGAAAACAGCAGGTGGCAGCTTGGAAGGAGGAGTTCAGCACTAGTGGGCTACTAGACGGAGCGGTGAGAAACGTGACTTCAGGCATCACCCATGGCAGAGGTTAGGGGTGAGACCGAGATCTGAATGGGTTGAAGGCTCTTTGGGAGGAGGAACACGCTTGTGGTGTGGCTTTGAGCTGGGCCTGAACCAGAATGGAAATAGAAAGGAGGGACAGAATGTGAAAATCAGAACCTTAGGAAAGGAAGGTGACAATGTCAGTTTTAAACTCCCCGGGAGAGAGTGGCACATAGAAATCATATGACGGAGATCCTTCTCATTGGCACCCCTGCTCCAGCTTTCCCTCTCTCACTCTCGTCGCCCTCCTTGGGCCCTCTACCCTCACCTTTCTGTAAGGCAAAAAACCTTGGTGTCATCTTCTACTCCACTCTCTCTTTCTCTCCTTACATCACAGACCTTGCCAAAAAGGCCCATGTCCAGCTGCACCTCCTCAAAGGTATTCTACCTTTTCTCACTTTCCCCCAGATGCTCACTGTCCCCAGAGGTCTGATTCTCTCTAGGCTGGACTACTGCAACAGCCTCTTTCTCAATCTGCCTTCCTCTACTCTGCGCCCTTTGCAGCTAATCCAGAATAGGACTGTGAGACTTATCTTTGGCCTCGAGCCCAGGGATCGTATCTCTCCAGCCCTGTAATCTCTCCACTGGCTCCCGATGGCTGCAAGGATCAGGTTCAAGACCCTGTGCATCGCCTACAAGGCTTTTTTGGGCCAGGGCCCGAACTACATCCAAATCTCTCTTCCGAAATACCTTCCTTCTAGAGTCCTTCGCTCAGCTACCTCCAACCCTCTGAGGGTCAGATGCTTCTCCAGGCAGAGAGTGGGGGGTAGATCTCTCTCCTCTGCAGGTGCCTCCCTCTGGAACAGCCTCCCTGCCCCTCTCAGACTTGAGCCGGACCGCCTGAAGTTCCGGAAGAAGCTCAAGACCCTCATTTTCTCCTATGCCTTCTCCCTCTCCCTTGCTAACTTCCTGTCTGCTGCGCTGACTGGTTGCTTGGTTCCCTCAGAATCTCACAGGGTATCTGGCTCCTCCACTTCCTTTGCACTGCCTCCTTGCCCACCATGCACTTAGGGGCCGTAACTGTAACCCCTACAGCCCCCTTGCCTCCTTGCGGAGGATGTTACTTTTGGTAAGTAAAGAATCACATAAACTGATTGTTGAGGATGGACTCAAGTTTTTATGCCTGGTGGAATTGTCTGCCTCCCTGCGCCTCTTTCCGGAGGCTGGCAATGATTTCAGTGCCTCATCTCTCTACCTCCCAGCACCTCATCTTTCTACCTCCCCAGGCCTTCTCTCTCCCCCTCCCTGTGCCTCCTCTCACTGCCTCCCCACGCCTCCTCTCTCGACCTCCCCCACTTCTTTCCTCATGCTTGCACTGATATTGGTGCCTCACCTCTCTGCCTCCCCACACTTTTTACCTTGGGCTGGCACTGGTTTCAGTTCCTCATCTCTTTGCCTCCCCCCACTTCTTTCCTCTGGTTGGCACTGGTATTGCACCTACTCTCTCTGCCTCCCTGTGCCTCCTCTCACTGCCTACCATGCCTCCTCTCTCTGCATCCCTGTACCTCATCTATCTTCCTCCATGCACCTCTTTCCTTAAGCTGGCACTGATAATAGTGCCTCATCTGGTCTCCTCTCTCTGCCACCCTGTGCCTCCTTTCTCTACCTCCCCCACATCTTTCCTCATGCTGGCACTGGTATCGGTGCCTCATGTCTCTGCCCCCTTGCACCTTTTTCCTGAGGCTGGCACTGGTATCGGTGCCTCATCTCTCTGCCTCCCTGCTCTACTTTCCTCTGGCTGGAACTGGTATCGTGCCTCATCCCCCTGCATCCCTGCGCCTCATCTCTCTTCCTTCCTGCCCTTCTTCCCTCAGGTGGCAATGATATCAGCACCTCCTCTCTCTGTCTCCCTGTAGCTCCTCTCTCTGCATTCCTGTGTCTCCTCTGTGCCTCCCCGTGCCTCCTCTCTGCATCCCCACACCTCCTCTCTCGGCCTCCCTGTGCCTCCTCTCTGCCTGTCTGCACCTCATCTGTCTGCCTCCATGTGCCTCTTTCCTGAGGCTGGCAATGATTTCAGTGCCTCATAACTACCTCCCGGTGCCTTATCTCTCTCTGCCTCCCTGTGCCTCCTCTCTCTGCCTCCCTGTGCCTCCTCTCTCTGCCTCCCCACACTGCCTCTCTCTGCCCACGCCTCTTTTCTCTGGCTGGCACAGGTATTGTGCCTCCCTGCTTTTCCTTCCTCTGCCTCCCTGCTTTTCCTTCCTCTGCCTCCCTGCTTTTCCTTCCTCTGCCTCCCAGCTTTTAATTTCTCTGCCTCCTTGCTTTTCTTTTCTCTGCCTCCCTGCTTTTCCTTTCTGCCTCCCTGTGGCTCCTATCTCTGTGTCCCTGGGCCTCCTCTATGCCTCCCCACACCTCCTCTCTCTGCATCCCCACACCTCCTCTCTCAGCCTCCCCGCACCTCATCTCTCTGCCTCCCTGCGCCTCATCTATCTGCCTTCATGCGCCTCTTTCCTGAGGCTGGCAATGATTTCAGTGCCTCATAACCCTACCTCCCAGTGCCTCATCTCTCCCTACCTCCCCATGGCTTCTTTCTCTGCCTCCCTGTTTCTCCTCTCACTGCCTCCCTGTGCCTCATCTGTCTTCCTTCCTGTTTGTTTCTTTAGTATTTATTATGCGCGCCAGACCCGAGGGTATCAGGGCGCAGGAAAGTAAGAAGTCATACAGCTCGGTGCAAAGTTACATTAGTTACAAAGTATCAACAAAAAATGTGATTGAACAGTCCATGGTAAAGGTACATGTGATAGCCAGTGGACGGGCATAAGCTTTAAGGTAAGGAAAGGGCAGACAGTTATATACAGGAGGATCAGTAGTTATATACATGTAGGATCACATTTTTGTACATTCATTTATCATCCTTCGCTATTAGCCATCTAATCAAGTTTTGCCTACATTTGGTGAAGGTTTGGTCCATTCTCAATGTGGTAGGTAGTTCGTTCCATAGTTGGGCTGCTTTGACTGGAAAGCTGGAGCCCCCAATGGTGGCGAGTTTAAAGCGGGGTACCTGAAGGCGGTTGGAATTTGCTAGTCTCTTCGGTCTGGTGGATGATGTCCGAGAGAATCTATCTGCTAGATATTGTGGGACTTTGTGAGTGAGGGGGGCAGCCTTAAGTCTGATTTTCTCATAAGTGGAAAGCCATTTATATTTCCTTCTTGTCTCAGAGATATGTTCTTTCTTCGAGATGTTCAGTGCGGCTCTAAGAGCATTGTTTTGTAGTATCTGTATTTTGTTGATAGTAGAGTTGGTCGCTCCAATGTAGAGGGCATTGCAGTAATCTAGTTTGGAAAGGATCAGGGCTCTGGCTAAGGTCATGCAACTGTTAGGGGATAGGAATTGTTTGCCCGCTCTAATTAGTTTGCATGTATATGCTGTGGAGGAGGCTAGAGTATTTACCTGTTTGGTAAATGATAGAGTGGTGTCTAAGTAGGAGCCTAACGTTTTTACTCCCTTAGCGACTTTAATGAGGTTCTCATCAATGATGAAGGATGAGTAATCCGCACCCAGTCTGTTGAGAAGAGGTATAGTTCCCAGGATGAGACGCACTGTTCTATCATCGTTCAGGCATAGGCCGTGCATCCATGTCTGATCGATACTATAAATTCTATTCACCATTGCTAAGTCCTTGCTATAGTCCCCAGTGAGTGGAAGGAGGATCTGGGTATCATCTGTATAATTAGTGTAGGTGATACCCAGATAGTCCAAGTCATCAAACAGAGGCTTGGTGAAGATATTATATAGTGTTGGTGAAACACAAGCGCCCTGGGGCACCCCGCAAGTGATGGGGAGGGGTCCGCAGCTGCAGATGATGAGAAGACCCTCATGGTTCGGTCACTAAGGAATGATTGTATCCACGCTATTGCCTCACTGGAGAAGTGGGCAGCTGGGTCCAAGTGGCTACATAAAACTTTGTGATCCACTAAGTTGAAGGCCACCGATAGGTTGAGTAGGAGAAGTAATGGCGGTTTTCCATTGTCTCTTAATTTATCTATTTGGGTTTTAAAATCAATAAGTGCAGTTTCGGTGCCATGTAATGGGCGGAAACTGGATTGATGAGAACCTAGTAGCTGGTTAAGTTCTAAGAAGTTCTGGATTTGGATATATGCCACCTTGTCTAAAATATTCAGCACAAAAGGTACGGAGGTGATAGGTCTGTAATTAGTAGGTATGGACGGGTCTAGAGTTTGCTTCTTAAGGAGTGGAAGTACCCAGGATTCCTTAAGGTTACTAGGAATGGTGCCAGTTGTGAAGGAAGCATTGGTCAGTCTAGTGATAAATGGTGCTAGATCGTCTTTGATTGGCGTCTTTGATCAGTTGTGCTGGTCATAGGTCACCTTTACAGTTAGATGGTTTGAGTCCAAGAATTACTTTCTCACCATCTATAATGGAAACTTTAGAAAAGTGAAATTGGTTAGTGGGTTTGGTTTTAGGTGGTGCTGTTGTGTTGGGGAGTGTTGTGGTGGTTAGTGTCTCTCTTTTTTTAAATCTTCTTTTCTTTTGGAGGTTTAGGACTTTGTTTGCTAGCGCGTGCTGGATATCAGCGCACCATGCTTTATCGTGGACACAGTTATCTTGGGATGTTATAGGGTTTTCTAGTTCTTTTAGTGTGGAGAACAGCTACTTCATGCTAGAATTCGCTTGTGTGATTCTATTGTTGTAGGTCTCTTGTTTGGCCGAGAGAATCTCTTTTTTGTATTGGGATGAGGTATTGATTAACTTTAATTTGTTTTCTAAAGTCGGATGAAGTTTCCAAGTAGTTTCACATTTTCTTTTTTCTAGTCTGAGGTTTTTTAGGTGGGGGTGAACCAATTGTTCAGGTGACATTTAGGTTTACTATTTATAAGTTTTAGTGGGGCAATCCTGTCAAGAGTTGTGTTAATGACTTTGTTGTATACTTGAACTAGGAGGCTGGGATCCAAGTTTTCAGGTAAGGAGTTAGGGGTAGACATAATACAGGGGAGACATTTGTCTACTGTCATGTTTTTCTTGTTTCTGGGGAGTATGGGTGGGGCAAAAGTTGCTGTGGGGTAGGAGTTTTAGTTGCTAGTGTAAAGAATATCAGGTAGTGGTCTGTCCAGATTTGGGGTGAAATTTTAGGGATGGCGATATTGCAGTTGGGATCGGCAACCAAATCTAATATTCTCCCTTTGATGTGAGTTGGATCATTTACTCTTTGGGTGAAGCCCAGTTCTGTCAAGGTGTTGGTTGCTGCAGTGGCTTGTTGGTCATTGGTATCATTGAAACCTGCATTAAAGTCACATAGCAGTAATGTTTGGGACGTATCTTTTGGTTATCGGATAGAATCGTGGAAAGGTCTTCTATGAAGGTATTGATGGGGTCAGGGGGTCTGTATATAAGGTGGATGTTTAGTGTTTGGGAGTTGGCTGTGGGTATTTTAATTGACATAACTTCACATGATTTAACGTCAGGTGAAGGAGATATTCTCAGACAAAGCTTGGTCTTGGCAATGATGGTTAGGCCACCACCTCAGGCTTCACATCTATCCACTCTGAGGATAGTGTAGTCATTCCGTACGGCTAAGGTTAGTGCTGGGCCTGCTGCCTTGTGGAGCCAAGATTCTGTGATAGGAAGTTGTAATCTTCTGTTAAGGTAACTTCGGCTATTTCTGTGGCATGAGCGACTAAAGATCTTGCGTTTGTTAGGACACCTTTGAGTTTAGGTGTAGGCGTAGCTGGAAGAGGTGGAGTACTGCTAACTGGAGCGACAGGACGGCTAAGAGTCCTAATTCTTTTTACCTGAGGCTTGTTGTAGCTATTATTGTTATAGTGATTAGATGTTGGTGTAAGTTCATAAGAGGTTTTGGTTTGGAGAGTGTTGTTCTCATATCTAATAAGTGGATCGAATATTCTGGGTAGTCGTGCCCGGAGTCTTGCATTTCTAAGTGCCGTGTTACATGGTGTGGTTTGGGAAGGTGAATTGTACTGGTGCCTAAGTAGTTTGGGAAGCAATGTAGGGTTATCTAAGGTGTCTGTTATTCCACGTAATGTAGACGTATAAAGTATCATTAGTGTGAGTAGGGTGCGCAGGTATTCTGAATTGGCCAGTACAGGGTACATAGCGTATTAATGTGACATGCAGTATAAGAGAAGAGTGTAGGATCTATGTACGTTAGGTCAAATAGATCAGCAAACAGCAAAACGTGTTAACAGCAAGGCGTTCAACTAAACAGTTACCTAAATTTAAGCAATAGGTGCACCTAGAGTCTCAAATCCACATATAGGGCAGAATCTGCTAGCAACAGTCTATTGTCAATGAACTCAAATGATATAACGGAGCCTGGATTCAATAATTGACATAGGGGCAAATTCTACATAAGCTGTTATCTGTGATAACAGGTAGGGCATAAATATGCCGAAGCCTTTGCACAGGGGTTAACAGATAAAACCGAGATTATATGCCACGAGCAAGTCCCACGGTTAGTACATGTAGTATGTAATAGTTGAACCTTGGGCAAAGATGCATAATATTTGGGACATGATGCAGGCATAGGTAAAGGATACATATGCCCAGGTAAACGATACAGGCATAGAGGATTTAGCACTCGAGCAGCACTATATGTAAGTGTGCAGTCCAGGTATATGTAGCCAGTGAGCTACAAAGGCTTCGACCTGTAGGGTCTCAGGGGATGTGGTACAGTGTAATCAACGTAGGTATCGTGGCGACAGCGGAGCTAAATACACTAGTATACGAATTAAATCGTTAAAATGACAGCGTAAAATTGCAGGTATACATATATGAAAGCATGTCGAGAAATGGAGTCACTAGCACAAGCGTGTTGGCGACGTGGGTAATGCCATGTGTGAAGGTGATAGATGGGCATCGGCTTATGTTATACGGGTCATGTTACCACTGATGGGAACTGGCAGGGGGTCAGGCCCTGGGCTCTGGTCGGCTCTGGACAGTCTCAGGACAGTTGTTGGCCTTGCCGTGCGGGCCTTTCCGGAATCCCGGAGCCGGATTGGTTTAGAAATAGGCGGGAAGGGCCAATGGAATCGCGGATATGTCTGGCAAATGAAGTAGAACTGTGAGTGCAGTGTTGCAGACACGGTGGGCCATCTTGGAAAAGGGACCGAAGCTCATATGTTGTGATGACTTCCTACAATCACGGTGCTACGGTCAGAATGCTTTTGATGTGGCACAGGGGCTGGCTGGCGGTGCCGAGATGGCGCAATGAAATTTGTTGCGCTCTGGGTGCTTTAATGAGCCCAGATAGAGAGCTCGCTGTGGGAGATGCTAGCCTACCTCAGAAATATAAGAGCATGTGCCTCTTTCCTCTGGCTGGCACTGATAGCACCTCATCTGGCCTCCTCTCTCTGCCTCCACATGCCTCCTCCCCTACTTCTTTCCTCTGGCTGGCACTGGTATCAGTGCCTCCTCTCTCTGCCTCCCCGCGCCTCCTCTCTCTGCCTCTCCATGCCTCCTCCCCCACTTCTTTCCTCAGGCTGGCACTGGTATCAGTGCCTCATCTCTCTGCCTCCCCACGCCTCCTCTCTCTGCCTCCCCATGCCTCCTCCCCCACTTCTTTCCTCAGCCTGGCACTGGTATCAGTGCCTCATCTGTGTCTCCCTGCACTACTTTCCTTGGGCTGGCAGTGCGATCACCCGCATCTCACCGTGTCCCTGCGCCTGATCTCCCTTCCTTCCTGCACTTCTTTCCTCGGGTGGCAATGATATCAGCGTCTCCTCTCTCTGCCATCCCCGGGCCTGCTCTCTCTGCCTCCCCGTGTCTCCTCTCTTTGCCTCCCTGTATCTCCTCTCTCTGCCTCCCTGCGCCTCCTCTCTCTGCCTTCCCATGCCTGCTCTCTCTGCCTCCCTGCGCCTCCTCTCTCTGCCTCCCTGCGCCTCCTCTCTCTGCCTCCCTGCGCCTCCTCTCTCTGCCTCCCTGCGCCTCCTCTCTCTGCCTCCCCGTGCCTCCTCTCTCTGCATCTCCCGGGCCTTCTCTCTCTGCATCCCCCGGGCCTCCTCTCTCTGCCTCCCCCGGGCCTCCTCTCTCTGCCTCCCCGGGGCCTCCTCTCTCTGCCTCCCCGGGGCCTCCTCTCTCTGCCTCCCCCGCGCCTCCTCTCTCTGCATCCCCGCGCCTCCTCTCTCTGCATCCCCCGGGCCTCCTCTCTCTGCCTCCCTGCGCCTCCTCTCTCTGCATCCCCGCGCCTCTTTCCTTTGGCTGGCACAGGTATGGGCGCCTCACCCCTGCATTAGCCTCAGACCTGGAAGTGATGAGCAGGGATGGCTCTAGCCAGGACATTCCTCCTCCTCCTCCTCCTGCTGCTGCTCAGCTGGAGCGCCTGGTTCCTGATGTTCAAAGGCAGGAGCGCCTGTAAACCCCGGGAGAGCGGCAGCGGCCTGGCAATAAAGTGCCTTGAGTTATGGGGAGCGCGGGGCCGGATCGCATGTCAGGGGAGCCGGCCCCTGAAATCCCTCTAATCGTGCTTTCAGCTACTGTATGAGCCGCCTGGTGAAATATGGCCGCCGTCAGGGGTCATCCGCCGCTTCCTGCCCCCGGCAGGGCCTCTGGGGCGTGCCGCCATCCAGGAGCTGTGTCTGGGCTCCCTGCACGGACCTGGGCGCAGTGGGGACGCCACCCGACCCCAGGGGAGCACAGGGTCCAGACCCAACCGCATGCATGTCACCCACCACACGAACATCCCAACCTCGCATTTCCACGCACTAGTTACTCAAAGGCACGCGCTATTCACCGTTTGCAGGGTTCGTGGCCTTGACTCAAATAATGGGGGTATTAACCTTCAAGGTGGGTGTGACGAGTCAACTTCCAGGCTCCAGTGGTCCAGGGATGAATATCGGTTTCTAAACCATCAATCAGCCCCACACCTCTAGTACACCAGAAGGGATCCGAACAGATTGGAAACACAAGCCAATTACAAACCTTGTCCAATTTTGGTAACGTGATTGGAACGGCAGGCTTATCTCCTCAAGGTTGTGGATCGTTGGTTAGTTGCAACACAGCGAAAATACAATTATTACCCAATGACAAAAGAGACTGTTCAGTCAAGGTTGTATTAAAATGTCTACTTTATTATTATCACAACAGACATTCCTAGCAACACTAAAAATGCAACCCACTCTGTAAAGGAATACAGAGGACAGACAGTTTCAAAGAAGGGAAAGGGATGCACTCTGGAGACTGACAGGAGGGGAGTTGGCATGGATAATAACCACAACAGTATAAGGTTACTTGGCTTTAGCACAAAGGGGGCAATGGGTCTTAATATGTCTGTAAGGGCCTTCTGGGAAGGACTTGGGGACAGAATCACAATGTACCTTGTGCTGCAGGTGTTCCTGGTACTCAACAGGGTCGCGTCTGCTTCAGGGCGCTTTACAAGCTTCTGTGACAGACTTCAAGATGGTAGTCAGCTGCGGGTAGCAGGCAGCAATATGGTTTGGCGAGTGAAGCTGGTTGAACGGCTGCAGGCTGGTCTACACAGCGGCTCGGCGTCCGGAATCATCTCAGTGCTGATCAGCGGTTCTGAAGCACTGGTCGAGATGTCTCGGGTGTCTTTAAGCGACTGCGGCTTGACAACGGTCCGCGTTGAAGGCGGTTGCAGCTGGAGGAACTCGACTGGCTCGAAAAAATGTCCTTTAAAGCAGATGTCGATAGATGCTGGTTGAGGCACTTACTTCTCCCAGCTTCTTCAATGGGCTTGGTGTCATCCTTTAAGGCACACAGCCCAAACCTGAGGACTGTGTTGCAGGAAGCTGCCTTGTCCTTGATTCAGACACTCTCTGGCACTTCCCACCTAGGAAGCTTTCTGCAGAGCCTAGTAAGGCACGCTGTTTGCTGGAGGCGGGTTTCAGGAGGATCCTCATGTCTGGGGCAAGAAGGTCAAGGGTGTTGGTATTGGCTAAATGGAGGTTATTGAGAGCAGAGTCGGTGGTAGAGTCTAGGGAGTGGGAGAGTCGGGTGATGGTGAATGCAAAGGCAGCGGCTGACTTCATCGGACGGATGTTCGTGAACAAGGCTAGCAGGGCCTTTGGAGGTGCGTTCAGAGGGCCGAAGGGACCCAGGTACGAGGAGAGAATGGTCTGACCAAGAGAGTGGTGTGATCAGAGGGGCGGGGGGCGGGGCAGAGAGAGAGGTCAGAATGGATGAGGGCGCCCAGAGTGTGTCCAGCCGAGTGGGTTGGACCAGAAGGGAGACTGGAGAGGGAGAGGGAAGTGCAGAGTTCAAGGAAGAGAGTGGATGCTGTGACAGGGGAGTCCAACTGGATGTTGATATCACACATGAGGAGGAGATTAGAGGGGGTTGAGAGTAAGCAGGAACAGAAATCAGTCCATTCAGAGAGGAACAGGGTGGTAGCTCCAGGAGGCCTGTAGATGGTAGCAATGGTCAGAGAGGAGGAGGGAGAGATGACAAGCTTGCAGACCAGGCTGTCAAAGCAAGAGTAGAGCTGGGTGGGTATGACGGAAGAAGGAACCCACTCTGGGAAGATTAAGGCAACCCCACCACCAGCACAGTGAGGTTGTGTCTTGGAGAGGATCTTGAAGCCATCAGGGAGAAGGGAGCCAAAAGCTGTGACTGAGCTGGCATTGAACCATGTCTCGGTAAGAGTGAGAATGTCGAGGTCAGTTTCTTCAAGAAGGAAGCAGATGGCAGAGTGTTTATTGGATGAGCGGGTGTTAAGAGTAGCCAGGTGAAGGAGGTCTCTGCCTTTGAAGGTTTTCTGAGGTGGAGTACAGGGGCGTGGTCCACCAGTCAGAGGGGGAGGGACAGAGAGAGCGGTAGGGGAAGAGGCAGATAAAGGAAGAAAGTTAATGAGCGATGACAGGCGCCGGTCAAAGAGCAGGAGGTTGGTTGAGGACCCTGAACCAAGATAGTGCCTGTGTGGTAGACATTAATGATGCAGCGTGATGATGAAAAGCCGGCCAAGAGGACTTACCACTTAGTGCCACCATTAATGGGAGAGGATGTGAAAGGGAGGAGAGTGGAGATGAGATGAGATGAGGAGTCCATAGATCTGGAGAAGGGGCAGAGAAAAGGATGTCAGTGAAGACCTCTCTGGAAGTTGCACTGACATAGGTGTTTGCGACGGGTAGGCCAAAGTTGCTTCTCAGTATGCCTTTTTTGTGCTTTTGTTTTCCAGACTGTGTAAGAGAGGGAGGATAGGTGATAGTGTAGCAGTTGGAGAAGATAGGAGAGATGGTGAGTGCCATGGCGGTGGCAGAGGATAGTTGGATGGAAAGAGGAGAGGCCTCACTGCAAGTTGGGGCCCAGCTCATAAGGCAGTCTAGTGTTTACAGGAGGTGCACATGATGCAGTGCAGTCTGAGGTGCAGGATGTTAAGAAGCACAAAACCTAAGTTTGAGAGTCAAAACCAGGGCACAAAATGCAATGCACAATTTTGGGTGCAGGATGTTAAAAAAGCACAACACCTAAGTTTGAAAATAAAATCAAAAGTAGGGTGCAATGCATTGAAGAAGAGGAGGATTAGATCAAGGCAGAAAGTTCGAGTGAGGAGAAGCTTTGGTTCAGGTTTTGTTAGTGGAGTAGGCAGTGGGAGAGTTCAGCCATCACTCACGTGTCAATGCTGGGTGTGCTTGGAGGTTCATGGGCACAGGTTGTCCGGGCACTGGCTGCAGTGGGGGGCGCCTCATGATTCAGGGGATCAAGAGGTGCCCCCCTTGGCCCCAACAGGCCCAGACAGGAGTCTTGGAGCAGCGATTTGCTGTAGATGCATCAATCACAGTGGGGCAGCATTGAGGTGGTCTGCTGCTCGCTGAGGGAAAATGGCTTTGGGCACGTTGAAGGAAGCTTTCCTCACATAACATGAATCAACGTGCACACTAATAAGGACAACAAGCCCCAAATTTTACCAGGGCGTGTAATCTCATGACATCCCCACAGCCAGGTGCAGAGCACTCGCTCATTCCACAATAATTCTGATAATAGTCGAATTTCGTGCAGGCAGATTGTATTAAGCCCACCTTGGGTTTGGATGTGTAGGCACGCTGCTCCTGCAGCTTGTAGTTGGAAGAGGTAAGATGGTCTGGTCCACTTGATGTTACTGCAATGCTGTTCTGTATATATATATATCTATATAGATATATATATATATATTTCTGAGGCTTGTGGAATCTGCTTATTGTTTTATTTATTTATTTTATTTATTGCATTTGTTATACGCCCAAGCCCTGAGGTATCACGGCGTAGAAGAATTTGTACATTAAATACTTGGCAGGAAGCTTGGTGGTTGCAGGTACATAGGGTTACACATAGTCATGGTTAACTTTACAGTTGCATTACAATGAGCGATTCCATGGTACTTAATACAGACAAAGAGAGGGCAGCCCGAGGAAGGATGCCCTGAGGGATAAGGGGGTAAGTAATAAAGCATCCAGAGGAATGAGAGCAGTGAGAGATAGCCTGGTCATTCATATAGACAAAGAAAGGCATACAGGAGAGTGAAACAGTGCAAAGTGCCGGATATGACCCGGGGCTGGCCCCTTAAGTCTACTTGTTAGTTCCAGTGTGCGGGTGAGGACTTCAGGTGGTGAGGCTGTCACTACCGAAACAGGGATGGGCGCAGAGGCTGGCAGGCCTGTTGGGCATATGTGGGATTCAATATTTGTTGAATAACCAGGTTTTAAGGAGTTTCTTGAATTTAGTTAATTATGTTTCCTTACTGATGTAGTTTGGGAGGGAGTTCCATACTCTGGGTGCTGCTGTTGGGAAACTAGAGTTCCCTGTTCTCGAATTCTTGAATCTAGGGATGTGTAGTAGTGTATTGTTGTTAGATCTAAGCACTGAGGTAGTGGTTTTACGGTTGATACTTTTGTTGAGATAGTTGGGTGCGTTACCTGTGACACATTTATGTGTGATTGTGAGGGTTTTGTGCAGAATCCTTGCTTGGATAGGTAGCCAGTGAACTTCTCTTCTGTGTTGAGTTTTGTTCACTCTTTTTTATGCCTAGAGCTGCTCTTAGTTCTTTATTCTGCAGTAGTTCCAGTTTATTTAGGTTTTTCTTCGTGGTCTCTAGTAGTACTATGTTGCAGTAATCAATCTTGGCAAGTATTAGGGCTCTGGCAAAAGTGATACAGTTTTGTTGTGAAAGGAAGGGTCGGCTCAATGCAATGAGTTTGGCAGTATAAGCAGTGGAAGAAGAGAGGGCAGTAATATGTTTATTCATCGTAAGACTGGAATCTAGATAAACGCCTAATGTTTTTACTTAGCTGGAGATCGGGATGTCAGTGCCATCTATGACCATGGCTGTGTATTGGGGGTGAAGTTTGGCTAGTTTTTATGGGGTGCCTACTATCAGAATTTCAGTTTTTCCCCATTTAGACAGAGGCTATTTGCTGCCATCCAGTTCTGGATGATGGAATAGATTTTATTAACAAGAATGGGGTCTTGTTCGAGGTTGCCTGAGACTGGGATTAGTATGTGAGTATCATCAGCGAAATTCGTGTATACAACTCCCATTGCATCTAGGGCTGCAAACAGAAGTTTTGTGTAAGCATTGTAAAGTGTTGGTGAAAGACATGAGCCTTGGGGGACTCCCAACGGCACCGGAATGGGGTCGGCTGAGACATCTCCTATAGCTACCCTGGAGGTTCGGTCAGATAGGAAAGATTTGATCCATGCGGTTGCATCTTTGGAGAATTGAAAGTTGTTTGCTAGTGTTAGGCAGAGTTTACTATGATCTACTAAATCAAATGCCGCGGACAGGTCAAGTAATAAAAGTATGCACAATTTTCCTGAATCCTTGAACGCATCCATTTGGTTTTTTAGATCCAGCAATGCTGTCTCTGGGCTATGACGAGGGCAGAAGCCTGATTGTCTTTCCCCTAACAGATGGTAGTTTTCAAGGTGAGATTGTACTTGGGTATAAGCAATTTTATCTATGATTTTAAGGAGGAAGGGTACTGTGGTCATGGGTCTGTAGTTGGTGGGGGTCGTGGGGTCTAGGGATGGTTTCTTGAGGAACGGGGTCACCCAGGCTTCTTTAATGTTAGAGGGGATAGAATTAGTGGCAAAGGAGGCATTGACAAAGTTTGTGATAGTTGGGGCTAGTGTAGGGGCACAGCCCTTGACTAGTTTGGCTGGGAATTTATCTCCTTTACAATTGGAGGGTTTGAGAGAAGCTATTGTTTTTTGTACTTGGTCGAGTGTCACTGGGGTGAAATGGAATTCCGGTAGATTGGGAGACTGGAGTGCGTGTTGTAAGGAGGTCGGTTCTGTCTCTAGGGAGATTCCTAGTGTTTCTCTTTGTGTTGTGATTGTGTTCTGTAGGGTGTTTATTTTAGATGCAAGTGCATCTTGGATGGATGTACACCAGGCTTTGTTTATTATGGTTATGCTAGGTGGGATAATGGGAGTTTCCAGTTCTTTGATGATGGCAAAGAGCTCTTTGCTATTAGAGGTGCCGTTGGTGACGCGTTCATTTAAAGAGTTTGCTTTTTGTATATAAATTTCTTGTTTGTAGATTTTGGCTATTGCTTGGAATTCTTTTTTTACATCAATGGTAGGGTTTTTCCTGAAGAGGTGTTCTTGAGTGCTTTTATTCTTTCTAAGTTCAGTAAGAGTATCATTGAACCATATGTTGCTACATTTCTGTTTAGGTCTTTTAGATTTAAGCAGCGCTATTTCATCAATGGCTGATTGTAGGCAGGAGTGGTAATGTGATGAAATTTCGTCAGGATTAGGGTCTACTGGAGGATGTTTGTTAATTAGATTGTGGATCAGCGGGGTGAGACTTTTGGCGTGAGTAGCCTCGTGTTTCTCATCATGGTCATAGATGCTGGGTTCCCCACCGGGGAGGGGTCCCTCTTGGTGGAGATATTAAATCTGATCAGGAAGTGGTCGGTCCAGGGTATTTCTAAGATTTCTTCAATGGATGCTGTTATATTCAAGGTTAGAATCCAATCAAGGATTCACCCTTTAGAGTGGGTTGGGGCATTGACAATTTGTTTGAATAGCATTTCAAGAAAGGCATTGTGAAATGCTGCGGCTCTGAGATCAGTGGTAACGTCAAACCCTAGGTTGATATCCCCTAGAAGGATGCATTTAGTGTTTGGTTTGAGTAGAGGTGAGATGAGTAAGGGCAAGTCTATCTCTGGGTTGTTAGTGGTGCTAGGGGCTCTATATAATATTAAGAAGTTGATGGTTGTTTTAGGGTCTAAGGCTAACTTGAGTGCTAGGAGTTCATAGCCAGGTAGTAATTCAGTTTTACATTCCCTGAACTGGAGTGTGGTTTTGGAGATGATGGCGACATCGCCGCCGGTGGTCTCTTTGCGATCTGCTCTGAGTATGGTGTAGTCTGGTGGTATAGTTGGTGTGAGCAGTGGTCCTGAAGCTGGGTGTAGCCACGTTTCGGTTATTACTAACAGGTCCAGCTCATGTTCAAGTATCAGGTCATGTATATCGGTAGCGTGGGCTCCTAGGGATCGAACATTGATTAATGCTCCTTTTAGTGATTCTGGGGTTAGTGTGCAGTTACTAGGTTGGTTTGTTTGCGTATATAGGGGGAGCTGGGTGGAGCTTTGCAGTTTCCTATGATTATACGTTGAATTGGTGATGGTTTGAGGAGTACTGTCATTGCTATTATAGGTGACGGGATCTTTGATGTTGGCCCGGTCATTGTTAATGTATGGGAGGGTAGCGTTCCTGGTGCATGACGATAGCCTTGTTTTTCTTAAGGTTCCTTGTATGGGTTTGGTTTGTGGAATATTCGTGTAGGTTCTGGAGGATAATCTATGAAGGCGGGCTCGCCGTGAGGGGGGCTTGGAGGTTGGAGTGGTAGCAGCGATCTCTGGTGTGGGTAAGAACGCTGGAGTGGTAGGCAGGAAAGGTGTAGGGCATGGTAGGGGGTAGTGTCTGGGGCAGAGAAGATGAGCTAAACCTTTATCTAGGTGAATGAATGCCCCGTTGTAGCATGGTAGATGGTTGGTGCTGTTAGTATAGTGTGATGGAGACATCTTAAAATGGGAGTGAAATTAGGGCGCTATAGGATTATTAATTATCCGTATTCGTTATTTGTCCTGGAGTGGAAGATGGAGTAGACCTAGCAGTGCAACGAGTATTATGCTTGCCTGATTGGTGGTGCTATATGGTAAATGGCTGGGACGATATAATGGCATAGTTACTTGGACTATGGGGTGGTCTGAAGAGGTCAGTCTGTGGGTAGGTGTGAATGTCATAAAGGGCAATGTGTCCTGGTAATATGGATATGGCAGGAACAATGGCCGGCACTCTAGTGATAGTGGCAGTTTATTCAGCTCTAAGTGACTTTTCCAGGGATTTAACTGGTAATTGTCTAATTAGCATGTGGGCCTTGCAGGGCTTGTAAAAGCGGTAAAGACATACAAATGCTGAAGTGGTATGGTAATTGGGAAGATGAATACATTCAGAAATACTACCCCTAGTGTGACTTCCACTGTACCCATGATCCCTCACTCGTGTAGGACCCTCAGATTGTTTTTTTCCGCCATACTTGTCAGAAGCATTGCACGGATTTCCCTGGCTTTCAGCCATATTTTGCTAAATATCATATCATTTCCCCGTTCTTCCACTCCCACGTCAAGACATCAAAGTTCGAAGATCGACGCCGGTCCGGAGAACAAACAACCGTCGAGAGCTGCACGACGGACTTTGGGCCTCGGAAGGCATCTGGCCTCGGCCCGGGCCTTGGAAGGCCTCTGGCCTCGGCCCTGCAAGTACTAGGGAGAGTGGGGGGTGGAAACATACTCTACACTCTTATTTTTCCTACACACACTAGCCCACTGCCACAGGGTGCATATGGAGGGTACCCCATTTAAATTTTGCCCCAAGTGCAACCGCAAGTACCCTTGGGTTGACAAACACGCCACCTGTAACCTCTGCTTGCCGAGGGATCACCCCAAGGCGAACTGCAGAGCGTGTAGCCACTTCAAGGCTAAAACACTAAAGGACCGCTCGACCAAACGTTGGGCCCACCACGCAAGGCAACTCGAGGCCATGGAAGCAGATGGCGCCTTCAGTTATGCAGCAACGCCGTACTTTCGGACGGCGAGGGCAAAGAAGTGTCGAAAGATGCCCAAGCGCAAGTCCCCGACCTCGGAAGATTGTCCGGCAGGGCAGTTATGGGGAACCCACCTGGCGACACGAGCACTACCCACACCACTTCTACACCTAAACACTCAAAGTCCAACCGGGACTCGACACACGTGTCGAGATCACGGAAAGAGGCACGAAGAGAGCGGTCCACCAAATCGGTCTCCTCTGGGCGTTCCCGGTCGCACACCAGAAGTCGGCTCCGGCAGACCGTTCGGCGGCTGCTTCCGAGTCCCGACGTGCTCACTCGAAGGAAAGAGACACTACCCCTGAATCTCGACGCCAGGCGTCGAAAAGCTCAGAGAAGGTGAAAACATCAGGGAAACACTCTTCTACTCATGGGGAAGGGGGTAAACAGCAGAAGAAACCATCTCATCCTTCTTCTGCACCACAGACACATAAGGACAGTTCAAAGTCTTCAGATAAGCATAAATCCAAGACCCTTGTCCAGGCCCCTAGGTCCAAACAAGGAATAGAAGAGGAACCCTCTCAGAAAATGGTCATTCCCAGCTCCAAAAAATGGACCAGTGAAGATATAGACAGGGTAATGACTAGAATGTCCTCCCTAGCTGACTTCTACTCCAAGAATCCAGAGCACTTCCTCACCTATACCCCGGACAGTGCTACTCCCTCAGGATGCAGGGACCCTCAGCCCCCTAGTAAGAAACCTCGTGTTGAGACCCCAACTCAGGGACTGACTTCAGACCCTTTTTACATACAGCCTTACACTCAGTATGGTGAGGATCCACAACAGTACGATGAGGATCCAGACTTGGTAACGTTGGATGACCAAACTGGGGTGGACTATTATGGGGATGACGAGGGCCAAGAGGGGGAGGAAGATGACGCCGCAGAAGTCTACAGGATAGACTCTCCTGTTCAGAAAGAACCTCAGGTTACCGACTCTCCAGTAGACGACAGCCCCTCCTAAATGAGGCCTTGGCTAGAGCAGCAGAGCACTTCCACACTCAGGGGGCACAGGAGGAGAGGGACTTTGCAGAAGAACTAGTGGGAGAGAAGAGACCCATTGTCCAAGCCATTCCAATTCTCAAGTCCATCCAACGGAGAATTGATCCTTCCCTTCTTACTCCTAACCTCACCAGGGCCGTAAACCCCAGAATCGAGAAACTCTTCAGGGCTGCCGAGACAGACCCACTTTACATAAGGGGTCAACTGAAGCCCGACTCCTTGGTAGTTACTAACACCAGAAAGAGGGCGGGGACACCTCTATCATCATCTGAGGCCCCCCCCCAGACGAGGAGAGCAAGAGAATTTACAGGTTGGGAAGGAAGGTAGCCTCCACTTCCGCTTACCAGAAAAGGATTGCCAACACCACCACTCTGCTGGCAAGTTACACTTGCAACCAGTGGGAGCAGATAGCTGCCTCATTGACTCCGCACCGGAACCACTAAAGGGTCAGTTGGCCCAGGTCGCGTCAGAGGGGAGAGACGTGTCCGGCTGCATCCTTAAAGCAACCTTTGATGCCGCAGATAACGCAGGCAGACTCATAACAGAGAGCACAGTCATTAAGCGGCATGCTTGGTTAAGCCAGTCAGGGTTTAAACCCGAGACACAATCATCCTTAATCGACATGCCGGTGGAACCTAATCTACTGTTTGGTAAAGCGGTAGAGGACGCATTAAAGAATGCCAAAGATGAGTATGAGACTCTGAAATCCCTGGGACAGTTGACCAACAAGCCCCCTAATCAAAGAGGCAATGGTAATTTTCGTCGCCCATTCGTCCAAAATTCACAAAGGGGCTCCAATTATACACAGGGGCAGGGTACATCATGGGGTAACAACCAGCAGACTACCCAAAGTTACTGCAGAGGAAACAAAAGGGGCCGTGGTAGAGGTAGAGGCAGCCCCAGCAGAGGCAGCACGCCTTCCGCAAAACAGTGACGCTGCGCTCAGGGTCCCTTCTCACGCATCCCCAGTAGGGGGACGCATTTCCAACTTCACCCAAGCTTGGGAAGGGATCACATCAGACAGATGAGTGCTGTCCACAGTATCCGCAGGATACTGCATAGAACTGCTCGGGCATCCCCGAAACCACCCTCCACGTCAAAAGATACATTCCTTTGACCACCAAAAGATCCTCGTCGAGGAGATTGTCAATCTTCTAGCAAAGGACGCAATAGAACTCGTCCCGGGCAACCAGTTAAACAAGGGTATTTATTCAACTTACTTCCTTGTGCCAAAGAAAGATTTGGCAATGCGCCAAGTATTAGACATATGCCCTGCAAACAAGTATGTCAAGCCCCAAAAGTTTTGCATGACTACTCTCCAAGAGGTAATCCCCCTCCTAAAAAAGGGGATTACATGGCAACATTGGATATGAAAGATGCCTATTTTCATATTTCCATGTTCCCAGCGCACAGGAGATTCTTGCGCTTCAAGGTGGACAGTCAGCAATACCAGTTCCCCTGCCCACTTACATGCTCCACCTGCTGGATGCAGGGTTGGTATTTAACTCACTCAAGGTACACCTGGCGGCGCAGTCAGCCTACACCACCTCCCACAACAAGGTTTCGTGGTGGAAGGTACCAGTGGTTAAAGCCTTCATGAAAGGGGTAAAGAGACTCCACCCTCCAATTTCAAACCCACCACCTGGATGGGACCTTAATGTGGTGCTTGCTAAACTCATGGGCCCGCCCTTTGAACCCATGCATTAAGCCAGTCTCAAACATCTGACCTATAAAACTGCCTTCTTAGTAGCCATTACATCTATAAGAAGGGTCAGTGAAATTAAGGCTCTGTCAGTGCAGGATCCTTTCTTTACTGTTCATAAAGATAAACTGGTTTTACGCACTCACCCTAGGTTCTCACCTACGTTCATTTCTAAATTCCATGTTAACCAGTACATTGAGCTTCTGGCCTTCTTCCAAGAATTCCAAAGCTCTGCTGAGGTGAAACTACACACTCTAGATGTGCGAAGAGCGGTCCTCTACTATGTAGACAAGACCAGACCGCTAAGGAAGACAGATCAACTGTTCGTCTCCGTAGCTACAGGCAGAGTAGGAGATTGCGTCTTTAAAGGTGCCATCTCAAAATGGATAGTCAAATGTATCCAGCTGTGTTACTCCCTTTCAGATAAAGCTCTGCCTTTTACGCCAAGGGCCCACTCTACAAGAGGCATTGGGGCCACTCTGGCTTTCATTGCAAATGTACCCCTTGACACCATTTGCAAAGCAGCTACACACTTTTACTCAGCACTACTGCATTGACACTCATTCCAAGACAGATACTCAAGTGGGACAAGCAGTTCTAAGACATTTATTTGCTCATGACCCTTCTTCTTCACATCCCACCCGCTTCTTCTAACACTGCTCGCTAATCTATGCACAGCATGTGATCTAAGAAGATTCCACAAGCCTCAGAAGGGATACATTACTCACCGTAATCGTATTTCTGATGCTTGTATCTGCTTAGATTCACATGCGCCCGCCCTTCCTCCCCTCTGAGAGAGAAGGCACATGGATGCTTGTAGTCTTATCTTTCTATCTATCTGCTTGGATAATTTGTACTCGCGCTACTCCTCATGTTACCTCATGTCAGAAAAAAAATACAATCTGAGGGTCCTACACGCGTGATGGATCATGGGGACAGTGGACGTCACACTAGGGATAGTATTACTGGCACGCCCTGTGTCGACGCCCATTTTCGAGTTTCGAAAAACAAACTGTAATACTCTGCAGCTTCCACTAGATGTCGGCCTATGCACAGCATATGAATCTAAGCAGATACAAGCATCAGAAATACAATTACTGTGAGTAATGTATCCCATATATATTTATTGTTACATTTTTGAAGGGTAAATCTTGTACACATATCTGCACAGCCCGTCGTTTTCTAAAATTCTATCTTACCTAGGTCCTGGGACCCCCATAAAGTGACATATTTCGCCGCCACTTTCTCCACACAGTGAGTTTATATTGTCTGTTGTTATGAACGCTTTAATATTAAGGTGTGTGTGAAAAAAGAAATGTGTGCTTTATTATCTTGGTGATTCAAGCGTACAACCCTTTTATCAAATAGAATGAGCTCAACTCATACTTTGGAGCCAGGAACCCTCATCGGTTCTACGTGTTCCCTGCCTCTTTCACATTTTAGGAGTGTACCAAACTGTTCATTTTAGAATGATAACTTTCTGTCAGGAACTCATTCATGTGGTTATTCTATACTTTCGTCATTTTCTTGGCTCAGTAAGGCAGGTTTAACAGTCTTTTTATGACTACAGTATATACTGAAAGTAATCATTGGAAATGATCATTGTATGCTTTTAAAGAGCCCTTTACAATGTTACAACACTACAATATCTCCCCTACAGCATTTCCCCTCCCAGGCATAAGCATGGCGGCTCCCCTGCCCGGGTGAGGCCACTGCTGCTCTGTCTTCTAGGATAACTCCCCTATAGCATTTTCCCATGCAGGCATAAACATGGTGGCTCCTCTGCCCGGGTGAGGCCACTGTTGCTCTCTCTACTAGTATATAACCCCTATAGCATTTCCCCTCGCAGGCATAAGCATGGTGGCTCCCCTGCCCGGGTGAGGCCACTGCTGCTCTCTCTTCTAGGATATCTCTCCTATAGCATTTTCCCTCGCAGGCATAAGCATGGCGGCTCCTCTGCCCAGGTAAGGCCACTGCTGCTCTCTCTATGTGGATATCGCCCCTATTACATCTCCCCTCGCAGGGATAAGCATGGTGACTCCCCTGCCCGGGTGAGGCCACTGTTGCTCTCTCTACTAGGATATCTCCCCTATAGCATTTCCCCTCGCAGGCATAAGCATGGCGGCTCCCCTGCCCAGGTAAGGCCACTGCTGCTCTCTCTACTAGGATATCACCCCTATAGCATTTCCCCTCACAGGCATAAGCATGGCGTCTCCTCTGCCCGAGTGAGGCCACTGCAGCTTTGTTTTCTAGGATATCTCCCCTATAGAATTTCTCCTCGCAGGCATAAGCATGGTGGCTCCTCTGCCCGGGTGAGGCCACTGCTGCTCTGTCTATGAGGATATCGCCCCTATAGCATTTCCCCTTGCAGACATAAGCATGGTCGCTCCCCTGCCCAGGTAAGGCCACTGCTGCTCTCTCTACTAGGATATCACCCCTATAGCATTTCCCCTTGCAGGCATAAGCATGGTCGCTCCCCTGTGCAGGTGTAGGCCACTGCTGCTCTCTTTGAGGATATCGCCCCTATAGCATTTCCCCTCGCAGGCATAAGCATGGTAGCTCCCCTCCCCAGGCGAGGCCATTGCTGCTCTCTCTACTAGGATATCCCCCTATAGAATTTTCCGTAGCAGGCATAAGCATGGTAGCTCCCCTGCCCAGGCGAGGCCACTGCTGCTCTCTCTACTAGGATATCCCCCTATAGCATTTCCCCTCGCAGGCATGAGCATGGTGGCTCCCCTGCCCGGGTGAGGCCACTGCTGCTCTGTCTACTAGGATATTGCTCCTATAGCATTTACCCTCGCAGGCATAAGCATGGTGGCTCCTCTGCCCAGGTAAGGCTACTGCTGTGCTCTCTACCAGGATATCACCCCTATAGTGTTTCCCCTCGCAGGCATAAGCATGGCAGCTCCCCTGCCCGGGTGTAGGCCCCTGCTGCTCTCTCTACCAGGATATTTCCCCTTGCAGGTATAAGCATGGTGGCTCCCCTGCCCAGGTGAGGCCACTGCTGCTCTCTCTACAAGGATATCGCCCCTGTAGCATTTCCCCTAGAAGGCATAAGAATGGTGGCTCCCCTGCCCAGGTGAGGCCACTGCTGCTCTCTCTAGTAGGGTATTGCCCCTGTATCATTTCCCCTAGAAGGCATAAGCATGGTGGCTCCCCTGCCCAGGTGAGGCCACTGCTGCTCTCTCTCTACTAGGATATCGCCCCTGTAGCATTTCCCCTTGCAGGTATAAGCATGGTGGCTCCCCTGCCTAGGTGAGGCCACTACTGCTCTCTCTACTAGGATATCGCCCCTGTAGCATTTTCCCTAGAAGGCATAAGCATGGTGGCTCCCCTGCCCAGGTGAGGCCACTGCTGCTCTCTCTAGTAGGACATTGCCCCTATAGCATTTACCCTCGCAGGCAAAGCATGGCGGTCCCCTCTGCCCAGGTAAGGCTACTGCTGCGCTCTCTACCAGGATATCTCCCCTGTAGCATTTCCCCTTGCAGGCATAAACATGGCGGCTGCTCTGCCCGGGTGAGGCCACTGCTGCTCTGTCTATGAGGATATCAGGTAAGGCTACTGCTGCGCTCTCTACCAGGATATCGCCCCCGTAGCATTTCCCCTTGCAGGCATAAACATGGCGGCTGCTCTGCCCGGGTGAGGCCACTGTTGCTCTATCTACTAGTATATAACCCCTATAGCATTTCCCCTCGCAGGCATAATCATGGCAGCTCCCCTGCCCGGGTGAGGCCACTCCTGCTCTGTCTTCTAGGATATCTCCCCTATAGCATTTCCCCTCGCAGGCATAAGCATGGCGGCTCCCCTGCCCGGGTGAGGCCACTCCTGCTCTGTCTTCTAGGATATCTCCCCTATAGCATTTTCCCTCGCAGGCATAAGCATGGTGGCTTCCTTGCGCGGGTGAGGCCACTGCTGCTCTGTCTACTAGGATATCGCCCCTATAGCATTTCCCCTTGCAGGCATAAACATGGCGGCTGCTCTGCCCGGGTGAGGCCACTGCTGCTCTGTCTATGAGGATATCAGGTAAGGCTACTGCTGCGCTCTCTACCAGGATATCTCCCCCGTAGCATTTCCCCTTGCAGGCATAAACATGGTGGCTGCTCTGCCCGGGTGAGGCTACTGCTGCGCTCTCTACCAGGATATCTCCCCCGTAGCATTTCCCCTTGCAGGCATAAACATGGCAGCTGCTCTGCCCGGGTGAGGCCACTGCTGCTCTGTCTATGAGGATATCGCCCCTGTAGCATTTCCCCTTGCAGGCATAAACATGGCGGCTGCTCTGCCCGGGTGAGGCCACTGCTGCTCTGTCTACTAGTATATAACCCCTATAGCATTTCCCCTCGCAGGCATAAGCATGGCGGCTCCCCTGCCCCGGTGAGGCCACTCCTGCTCTGTCTTCTAGGATATCTCCCCTATAGCATTTCCCCTCGCAGGCATAAGCATGGCGGCTCCCCTGCCCGGGTGAGGCCACTCCTGCTCTCTCTACTAGGATATCACCCCTATAGCATTTCCCCTCGCAGGCATAAGCATGGCGGCTCCCCTGCCTGGGTGAGGCCACTCCTGCTCTGTCTTCTAGGATATCTCCCCTATAGCATTTCCCCTCGCAGGCATAAGCATGGTGGCTCCCCTGCCCGGGTGAGGCCACTGCTGCTCTCTCTATGAGGATATCGCCCCTGTAGCATTTCCCCTCGCAGGCATAAGCATGGTGGCTCCCCTGCCCGGGTGAGGCCACTCCTGCTCTGTCTTCTAGGATATCTCCCCTATAGCATTTCCCCTCGCAGGCATAAGCATGGCGGCTCCCCTGCCCGGGTGAGGCCACTGCTGCTCTCTCTATGAGGATATCGCCCCTATAGCATTTCCCCTCGCAGGCATAAGCATGGCGGCTCCCCTGCCCGGGTGAGGCCACTGCTGCTCTCTCTATGAGGATATCGCCCCTGTAGCATTTCCCCTCGCAGGCATAAGCATGGCGGCTCCCCTGCCCGGGTGAGGCCACTGCTGCTCTCTCTATGAGGATATCGCCCCTGTAGCATTTCCCCTCGCAGGCATAAGCATGGCGGCTCCCCTGCCCGGGTGAGGCCACTGCTGCTCTCTCTATGAGGATATCGCCCCTGTAGCATTTCCCCTCGCAGGCATAAGCATGGCGGCTCCCCTGCCCGGGTGAGGCCACTGCTGCTCTCTCTATGAGGATATCGCCCCTGTAGCATTTCCCCTCGCAGGCATAAGCATGGCGGCTCCCCTGCCCGGGTGAGGCCACTGCTGCTCTCTCTATGAGGATATCGCCCCTGTAGCATTTCCCCTCGCAGGCATAAGCATGGCGGCTCCCCTGCCCGGGTGAGGCCACTGCTGCTCTCTCTATGAGGATATCGCCCCTATAGCATTTCCCCTCGCAGGCATAAGCATGGCGGCTCCCCTGCCCGGGTGAGGCCACTGCTGCTCTCTCTATGAGGATATCGCCCCTATAGCATTTCCCCTCGCAGGCATAAGCATGGTCGCTCCCCTGTGCAGGTGTAGGCCACTGCTGCTCTCTTTGAGGATATCGCCCCTATAGCATTTCCCCTCGCAGGCATAAGCATGGCGGCTCCCCTGCCCTTGGAACGGTCATTGCTTACCTCTTTTCCAGGATCGCCCCTGCAGACTTTCTCCTCAGTCGCATCATAGAGTTACTGCTGCTAAGATCGAGGCCACGGCTTCTCACTGTGCCAGTAATAGCGGCATATCACATTCCCCCCCCCCCCCCCCCGACACGACCTGGGGGTTCTCTCCTGCCAGCCCTGCCAGCTCTAGGCTGCCATTTCTCTCGTCGGGGTAAAGCCCACAGTCTCTCGCCCCCATACTTCTAGCCCATGCGGGGTACAGCCCTGCGCATGTGGGTACCCCGGTGCCCCAGGCTCGGCCTCCAGCACCGGAGGTCCCCCCTGTCTGTGCAGAGCAGAGCTAAGGCCTGGGCCCCGCTTCCGGGTCACTCGCTGCTCCCAGGGAAAGTCATTTGTTAATGTCATGAGCCATGAACTTGCAGCAAGGCGGGAAGTGCGCGCATTTAATAACAGCACCAGGATTTCCGCGCTAATCCCAGCGGCCGCTTCATTATCTCTGGCCTCCGTGAGAGGGCGGCTAGAGCCCGAGGCCTGCCGGCCTGGGCCAGTGCTGTCAGGGGGGCTTGGATACCCATGGCCTGTCCAGGTGGGAAGCATGCCGGCCTGGGCCTGTACATGGCAAGGGCTGTGGAGACACACGGCCTGGTGGGCACTGTGCTGGCCTTGCCCTGTACAAGCAAAGGGCTGAGACCCAGGGCCTGTCCAGGTGGACTACATGCTGGCCTGTACAGCCAGAGGGCTGTGGGGACCAAGGGTCTGTCCCAGTGGGCACTGTGCTGGCCTTGCCCTGTACAGGGAAAGGCTGAGACCCAGGGACTGCCCAGTTTGGCAACATGCCGGCCTGGGCCTGTACAGCGAGAGAGCTGTGGGGACTCAGGGTCTGTCCAAGTGGGCACTGTGCTGGCTTGGGCCTGTACAGGTAGAGGGTTGAGGAGATACTGGGCCTGCACAGGTGGACCCCCGAGGTAATCTGGGCCAGTGCCTGTAGGGGGCTGTGGAGATCCAGGGCCAGTCCAGGTTGGCCCTATGCCAGGCAGTGCCTATGCTGGGAGGGGGCTGTCGATAGCCAGGACCTGTCTAGGTGTGCTCCATGCTGTCCTCAGCCTGCACAGAGAGAGGGTGAGGTGATACAGGGCCTACCCAGGTTGGCACTGTCCCGGCTGTGCCTGTGCTGGGAGGAGCTGCAGATACCCAGGGCCTGTCCAGATGGGCTACATGCTGGCCTCAGTTTTTACAGGGAGAGGGCTGAGGACATAAAGGGCCTGCCCAGGGGGGCAATATGTCGTTCTGGGACTGTACAGAGAAGGGCTGAGGAGATACAGGGTCTGTCCACGTGGGCATTATGCCGGCCTGGGCTTGTGCTGTGAGGGGACTCGGGATACAGTGGCATGGTGCAGTGAGGAGGTAGACAAGAGGATGGCATTTTAGCTATAGACTTTTATTTTAAAGTTAAAAAAATAACCTATCTGTCCCTATTTCTATTGGGCCATCCCTACCTAAACAAGGAATAACGCGCGTGCTCGTTGATGGATGTGTCAAAAGCAATAATACGGTCCATTGTCTAAAACCAGCTACTCTATCCCTGCCACTAACAAGCAAACAAAAGGTTCAACAAGCTCAGATCCACAATACCAGGACAATGGCGCCCTTCTTCTGGCAAACTGATGCAGTTTTGGGGCTGTTTCCCAGCCGTCGATTACAATATGGTCTGATTTACCAAAGGCCATAATGCCCAGGAGAATGACTCCCTTCTCCTGGTCTGTCTGGGTCAGTCCTGGGGCTGTGTTTTGATAGTCTCTAGCAAACGTCTTTAAACGTCTCTTTACTTCCTCCCCAGGGTTCTTGAGGATCTGCTTCATAGTTCTGTCAAACCTTCTTCTTGTGTTTATCCCCCTGTCAAGGTTTCCCGGACCCTGTATCTGTTTCTTGGGGCGATTACCCCCAGAGAGTTCTTGACTTGAAATGTAGATTCCAACTTTAATACAACCAGCACTGTGACGCCGGAGAGTACTCCTGAGGCACACTTGACTTTTATTAATTTCACTTTCACCACTGTGACGAGGAAGATCACTCTTGGTGCACTCTTGACTTGAGTGGTTCTTGGCTCTTATTTCTCTTGGTGTTAACCACTGTGACAAAGGTGTTTCTTCCCTCTGTCTCTTCTCCATGTCACCACTGGAACTAGGGAAATTACTCCTGAGTGGTTTGTGTCCCTGGTTTTTCTTTGGATGTCACCACCGTGACGAGGGAGATCACTCCAGAGAGTTTCTTGTCTATGGCTTCTCTGGTGTCACCACTGTGATGAGGGAGATTACTCCCGAATGTTTCTCATCTCTGGCTTCTCTGGATGTCACCACTGTGACGAGGGAGATCACTCCCAAGTAATACGTGTTCTCATATATACTTGTGATTACTGGGAGGAGTATGAAAAGCCTTGATGCTATGTCCTGGCGCCCTCCCGGGTCTCCCGCTACGCCCGTTAGCTTTTTTCTACGGGGTCAGCGTCACTGGCTCTTCTTGCAAGGTCAAGACAGCGTTTCTCATCCACGTGGCTTCTGCCGATTGGTCTGCTTCTTCCCTTGAGACATTTGGCAGTATCGGGTCACGTCGCCGCCTTCCTTGCAACGCCACTCTTACCTGTCTTGCTGAACTCCCTGGTGCCTAGGAGATCGCCTTCCTGGGGGATCCGTTGCTGCGCAGACCCCATTGCTGGCCCATTCTCATAGGGGCCGCCATCTTGCAGGCCACGAGCATGAACCAGGGACTGGCAGCCGTTTTCTGTGCATGCCCAGTGCTTAGGGCTTGTTGTAGTTGCTACAGGTTACCCAGTGGAGCCTCATTCTCGCTCGAGGATACTTGTAGGAAACGGACGCTGCTGTCTGTGCATCGCAACCTTTCCTTGTCTTGAGGAATAGACGATTCCTGTATCTCAGACATCTGTCCCTGAATGTTCCATTTGCCTTACTCTCCCCTCCTCTCTGCCAGGTTTTTCCTTGTCCCTCCCCTCAGGGGTCTCTCTCCCTCTCTCTTGGACCTCTTTGGCCCTGTCCTAGGTCCTGTCTCCTTTGCCACACCTACGCTGCTGTTATTGCTTCATTTCTCTGAACAGCCATTCTTCTTCCTTGATCTTCTTTGCCCTGGGCGCCCATGTCAGTGTTTGCACTGCCTGACACCACTTTAATGCGTGGGTGTGTCGTGAATCTCCCCCCTTCTCACCTGAGATCGCTTCTTGCAGGGGTCAGCAGGAATTCTTGCGGGCGGATCGGGTTTTGTACAGGCCGGCACGAGTCTCTTCCGACTCCAACGTGCGTTCAGCGTTCCAGGATACTCGCGGGTTCAGGACGTCCAGGAAGGAAGAAGCGGTCGCAAGGATACGTGGATTCCAGGAACAGGGTGGAAAGGAGAGGGTGGAAGGAGTGGGAATAAGGGTCCAGGAACTTGGATAACAGAAGGGTTCGCCAAGCTGTGAAGTACACGTCTAGTCACTACCTGTTGATAGTGTTGAGACGTGTGGGGCCGCGGGGGCGTGGCATATTTATGGGCCGTACTACGTCCGCCGTGAAGGCTGGTGCGAGGCTTGTCACGTGATACGGCCATGTTGGGAGAAACAATGAATGCAAGCCCCGCCGCCATAAGGACCAGGAAGTCCAGAAGGGGCTTGTTCTGTGGGTCATGACAGCATGCCTCCTCCGAAAACCTGTTCCACCAGGTTTGCCCAGGTGTATGAGATGATATCTTCGGAGCAATCGTGGGGTGTTCAGGTTAGAAAGTGGTTCCCAGGTTCTTTCACTAGGAGGATATCCTTTCCACTCAACCAAGTATTGAAGTTGACCCCGTTTATACCTGGAATCGCATATTCTGGATACTTCATATTCCAGTTGGTCGTCCACAACCACGGGACTGGGTCTGCAGGATTTCCGGGAGGATCGGATGTAGGGTTTCAATAAAGAAGTGTGAAAAACTGGGTGAATTTTCTTCCAGGAGTCTGGTAGCTTGAGCCGGAATGAGACTGGGTTGATGACGACTTTTATGGAAAATGGCCCATAGTACCGGGGGGCCAATTTGTTTGGTCGCAAATGTCATGGTAGTAGTTTCGAGGACAACCAGACTTGATCACCGACTGAATAAGAAGGCCCTGGTCTTCTCTTGGAATCCGCATAACGCTTAGTGTGTGTTTGGCCCTTTTCTAAATGTTCTTTGGCTTCCTTGTGTATGTTGATGAGAGTTTCGATCCAGGAGTCGACAGAAGGTACTGGTGTTGGATATGGAAAAACAGTACGTAAAACGATGGGTGGAATCCTTGACTGCAATAGAAGGGGCTGGTCTTGACTGCTGAGTGATCGGAATTGTTGTAGGCGAATTCAGCCACAGGTATAACGAGCGACCAATCATCCTGTACCTTGGTGGCGAAGCAATGAAGGTATTGTTCCAGGGTCTGATTTACACGTTCCGTAGCTCCGTTAGTTTGTGGGTGATAACCTGATGAAAGAGCACATTGGATTCCTAGAATGCGACAGTGATGTTTCCAGAATTGTGAGACGTATTGAGGTCCTCGGTCTGATATGATCTTGGAAGGAAGTCCATGAAGGCGGAAAATGTGTTCCAGGAACATTCCAGCGAGTTGTGATGAGGATGGTAGTTTGTACAGGGGTGTAAAATGAGCCATATGAGTGAACAAGTCAATGGTGACCATGATAGTCGAGTATCCCCTGGAAGGTGGTAATTCCACAATGAAGTCTGTAGTGATGAATTCCCATGGCCTTGTCGGTAGTGTAGGTTGCAGTAGGAGACCCGCCCGTCTCTTGTTATTGTGTTTGTTTTGACTGCAGATAGAGCAGTCTCGGATGTACAGTTGTACGTCAGTCTTCATTCTAGGCCACCAAAATTGTCTTTGTATAAGACGGAGAGTGTTGGTGATGCCAAGATGTCCGGAGTGGAGGGTATCATGGCAGAGGTTTATTATCCTTTGTTGTAGTTTCTGTGTGGGAATGACTAGAGCGTTATCTTTGAACAAATATCCATTCTTGGTTCTCAGATTCCATGGATTCTTCCTTGAAATATCCTTCCAGAGCTCAGAGGATTGGGTTTGCATCCGGACTTCTTCCAAAAGACTGACTGCTTGAGGTACAAAAATTGTGTGGGGAAACATCTTGGGATAGGCTCGATCTTCAATAGTTCCGTAATCAGGACGTCGAGATAAGGCGTCAGCAATTATGTTTTGTGATCCAGGAACATGACTGATGTGGAACTGGTACTGGGCAAAGGAGAAGGCCCAACGGGCCTGACGACTGTTCCTATACTCCAAGGATTGTAGAACTTGAAGGTTTCGATGGTCCGTGCGAACCTGGACTGGATGTCTAGCTCCCAGGAGTAGATGTCGCCATTCTGTGAAGGCTTGGCAGATGGCTAACAGTTCCTTTTCCAGGGCGGAATAATGTGTCTCACTGGGAGTCAGGGTTCATGAAAGGTAAGCAATGGGGCATTCCAACTTGTCCTCAAATTCTTGCTTCAAGACTGCTCCTATGGTGTAGTTAGAGGCATCCGTCTCCACTAGGAATAGCCGATTAATGTCAGGTTGGGCTAGGATGGGGGCTTGAGTAAACTCTGTCTTTAGGCGTTGGAATGCCTTGTCTTGAGGTGCAGACCAGAGAAAGGGGGTGTCTTTCTTCAAGAGAGCGATGATCTGTTGAACAATCTCAGAAAAGGTGGGTATGAACTTTCGGTAGAAATTGGCAAGCCCCAGGAAGGATTGAACTTGTTTCACGGAAGTGGGAGCCGGCCAAGATAGTATGGCCTTTACCTTCGAATGATCCATTCCATTTCCTTCTGGACTAAGGACAAATCCTAGATAATGAACAGAAGTAACGTGAAACAGACATTTCTCAGGTTTGGCTAGAAGTCTGTGTTCACATAGTCGTCGTAAAACTGCCTTTACATGCTCTTCATGCTTTAAAAGGTCCTTGGAGTAAATCAAGATATCGTCCAGGTAGACGATGACAAAGAGAAACAGCATGTCAGAGAACACCCTATCCATGAATCGTTGAAAGACTGCAGGGGCATTAGCAAGTCCAAAGGGCATGACCAGATATTCGAAGTGTCCAGAAGGTGTTCTAAAGGCTGTTTTCCATTCATCTCCTTCTCTGATACGAATCATGTGATAGGCACTCTTGAGATCCAGTTTCGTGAAGATTACAGTTCCTCTCACCGCTTCCAGGATATCCGAGATCAAGGGTAAGGGGTAGCGGTACTTGAGGGTGCATTGATTTAATCCACGATAATCGAGGCAAGGTCTAAGTTCCTTGGTGTCCTTCTTGGGAACAAAGAACAGCGAGGCTCCAGCTGGGGATTTCGATGGTCTTATGGTGCCATTTTCAAGGTTGGTATCCAAGCATTCTCGGAGGGCCTTTTTTCAGGTTCGGATAGGATAAACATCCTCCCAAAGGGAATCACTGCTGAAGGCTCTGTGTCTATGGCACAGTCTTCAGGTCTGTGAGGGGGTAGAGCCTGAACTATGGCAGCTGAAAACACATCAGCATAACTTTGATAGGCCTTTGGGACCTGAATGATATTGGAAACCATGAGTGCCTCTTGTTGATCTGCTGGATTACTTTTAGACGATATCGAGGAGGGATCCAGGGATAAACAATGAGACAGACAATACTCTGAACCAAGAAACAAGGATCCTGCGTTCCAATTGATGTATGGATTGTGTTTCTGCAACCAGGGCATGCCTAGTACCATGGGGTAGTGGGATGATTTGATGATATCAAACTTGATCAATTCCTGGTGATGGTTTATTGAAAGTTGTATTTCCTTGGTCTGCAAGGATATGGGTCCTGAACTGAGGGGTCTTCCATCAATTGCCTCCACAGGTTGCATTACACCCCGGGCTTCATATGGAATGTTGTGCTTAAAGACCCAATCTTGATCAATGAATACTCCCATAGCCCCACAATCCACCAAGGCCAGGATGGGGTAGGTCTCCTTCTTTGATAATGATAAGAAGGCTTGTAGAACCACTAGGTTGTTCTGTCCAGGAGAGTTCAAGGACGGAATAGATGTAGAGCAAACATCTCTCTCCCAACATCTCGCTCCATCTAGGATCGGGAGCTGGCGTTTCCCGAACGCCGTGGAGGGGCTAGAGGACATTCTCTAACCAGGTGTTTATCCGATGCACAATACATGCACAAGCCTGTGTGGATCCTTCTTATCCTATCTTGTGGGGAAATGGGTCCATGGAAGGCTCCTATTTTCATGGGTTCCGGGTCAGTGTCAGGGGTTGGAACAGGATCAGTTTTTACTGAAGTCTCAAGAGAACTTTTCTGGAAGGGCATCTTGGTCTTTTTTCTCTCTGCCTTTCTTTCCTGGATACGAAAGTCTATCTGCATGGCTAAATCCATAAGAACCTGGAATGAGCTAGGACGAGCCACTCTGGCTAATTCATCTTTTATATCCTCGTTTAGGCCCCTACGGAAGAGAATGAAACTTGCTTCTGAGGACCAATCTGCTTCCTTGGCCAATTGTTTGAATCTTGTGACATACGTTAGCATGTCCTGGGATCCTTGCCGAAAGTCAAGTAGGCATTCCTGGGCACTATAAACCTGTTCTAGGCAGTCGAACATGGTTTTGAGAGCCTGTATGAATCCGTCATAATCATCTAGGAGGGCATCTCCAGAACTGACTAAGGGAGTAGCCCAAGTCAATGCATTTCCTGCGAGGTGTGAGATTATAAAGCCCACCTTTGCCCTGGAAGTTGAAAAATAATAGGGCTTAAAGGTAAAATGCACCAAACAGGAGTCCAGGAATCCACGAAGGGATTTTGCAGACCCATCATACTTGTCTACGACACCACCCAGTAACACACTCTCTTTTGTAGCGGAATCGCGAGACAAAACAAGTTGCTTTAATGCAGCATTCTCCGCTTTTAAGTTCTGCACCTCGGTTGTTAGTTCTTGCATGCCACGCATGAGATCCTGGACGGCCTTTTCCATATCGGTTTCAGTGTCGGTCGTTCAGCGTCTCAAACTGTCGTGAATCTCCCCCGTCTCACCTGAGATCGCTTCTTGCAGGGGTCCGCGGGAAGATTCTTCTTGCGGGCGGATCGTGTTTTGTACTGGCCGGCACAAGTCTCCAGCGTGCGTTCAGCATTCCAGGATACTCGCGGGTTCAGGACGTCCAGGAAGGAAAGAGCGGTCGCAAGGATACGTGGATTCCAGGAACAGGGTGGAAAGGAGAGGGTGGAAGGAGTGGGAATAAGGGTCCAGGAAATTGGATAACAGAAGGGTTCGCCAAGCTGCGAAGTACACGTCTAGTCACTACCTGTTTATAGCGTTGAGACGCGCGTGGCCGCGGCATATTTATGGAATGTACTACGTCCGCCGTGAAGGCTGGTGCGAGGCGTGTCACGTGATACGGCCATGTTGGGAGAAACAATGAATGCAAGCCCCGCCGCGATAAGGACCAGGAAGACCAGAAGGGGCGTGTTCTGTGGGTCATGACAGGGTGGTCCATTCCTGTGCTTTTGGGAGACGAAGAGAAAATGAGGATCCAAAGTAGGAACCCTCCCAACCCTTGCACACTGTCTATAATCCACCAAATAGGTGGTAATCAGTCATCGATATAGATTCATAAAGTTCAACAACTGAATTCACTAGGAACTGTTTACAAGACGATATATTCAAAGAGAGATTCTGAGAACACACTGTGTAAAAGCAACAAATATTTTTAATCACATATTTAACGAATGTGATAGCAACGAAAAACACATTTCTCAGGTTCAATAAACTGTCTCTTTGCGCTTTTCAAGGAATGCTCCTCTTCATGAGAAGCCTATATTGAACTGCGGGTAAGATGCTGCTGGTGAACAGATGATTCTAAATCAAAATCTGCGGACCGCACCGGTCCTGAGAATGTCCAGTGTGATCAGTGGAGAGCGTCGTAATGCACCCCATCCGAGGTGGTTAGTATACAGAGAGGAAGCCGTCGAGGAGCCTACTTCTTCGTAACTGGAAGGCTGTGTAACGTAGATGCGGTCAACAAAAGACGTGCAGCTACATTAGCGTCTATGGATCTAGTGTTAGGAGAGAACTCAGTCTCAGGCTGAGTTCCAGTCTCTCAGACTGGGAGTTGGGGATGATATTCCTTCCCATAACATCCCAAAACAGGATTGGACACCAGCATCAGGAGTAACCAGGCCCGGCTAAAGCCAAGATCTACTGGTACGCAGGAATCCCTGTGGGCACACCTTGATATATCAGCGCTGTTTATGAACCAGCCAGTCCACCCTCCTTGGGTGACACCACTGCCTGGAGTTCCTCTCATTCTGTTGGGGTCGGTGGTTTGCCTCCCCTTTTTTTCTGTGGTTGGGATGGGCCACTCTCTGTCCCGACTGTGGCTCTCCTGGTTGTTCCGACTTGCTTCACTGTTGCCACGAATTTGAATCTCCCAGGCGTCCTGAATGCTGAAGGTTAGTCCTTTCTCTCTTTTATTCTCGTACAGCTGGTCCCTCCCCAGTGTGTACACAAAGGCGTTCTTTTGTCTTTGTGGATTTATCTCTATTCTTCTTTACCTCTTCTTCATCTCAGAATGGTTGACTGCCAACCAACAAGCACTCTTCATGGATTTTCCATTCTTCCTCTTCCCAGTACTTTTAAGAAGTGTATGTACAGGTGGTGCAGCATTGCAGTAATACACATAGGCTCGAGGGACTGATATCCTAGAATGGTGAGAGGTCGAAGGAGTATCCTTTAGGAGGTTATCCAGGAGTTCCCTAAAGCAAAGGGAGTCCTTATCCCCTATAGGGGAGTCTCTCCCTATGAGGCCCTACACCTATTACCACCCCCATGGGGACTATTGGTTAGCGGCCTCACCTCTCTAGCCTCATAGAAAAGGGCTCCCCTTTGGGAAAAGTGACAAGAACCTGTTAATCATCACAATACCCAAGGCCAGTCTAGGTGGGCCCCATGCTAGCCTCGGCCTGTCTAGGGAGAGGGCTGAGGTTTAGGCATGTGCTGGAAGGGGGCTTTGGATACCCAGGGCCTGTCCAGGAGGGCTCCATGTGATGAATCAACTTCCGGGGTACCAGTGGTCCAGGGATGAATATTGGTTTCTAAAGCATCAATCAGCCCCACACCTCCAGTACACCAGAAGGGATTCGAATAGATTGGAACACAAGCAAATTATAAACCACCTTGTCCAATTTTGGTAACTTGGACGGGACGGTAGGCTTATCTCCAAAAGGTCGTGGATTGCTGGTTAGTTGCAATACAGCGAAAGTACAATTATTACGAATGATGAAAGGGACTGTCCAGTCAAGGTTGTATACAAATATCTATTTTATTATACTCGTACGGTACGCCCCCCCCCCTTTCCTCCATACTGCATGGGTGTCCCTCTCTAGGGACGGCAACAGAACCTTTTTCACCGGAAAAAAAATGTTCAAGTAAAATTTAGTAGCACGAGGGGGTGGGCCCGGGACCATGCACTCCCTTGACTCCGCCCACCGGCGCCACACCTCAGTCCTCTTTTCCACAGCCACTGGAGCGGACCTACCTCACCAACGCGGTGGTTGAGGCCTTTCTGTAGCTTGTAATTCCACATGTGTCAAGTCTTCCCCAGGGACAGCTGTCCCTAGAATTGTATTTTTATTTCGATTTTTAGATTGTGTTGTACACAATCCTCCGGTGCCTCACCCCTCCCCGGCACATGTCGGCCGCAAAGTGTTTCAGCAGATGGCCGGTCTGCGATGGTTCTTTCCCTACATCAGACCCACACGTGCTCTGCCTCCGGTGCCTAGGCGAAGACCACAGCTGGGAAGGTTGTACTGTGTGCAACACTCTTACGCCCCAGTCTCTGAAGAACTAGCTGGGTAGGTGGAGAGAGCTCTTCAACAGATCTCCTCCGGACCACATAAAAAAGTACATAAGGAGAAAGACTAAGAAGGTAAGTATATCTTTCTCAAAAGCACCCCACAAAGGCGACTCCTTCCAAGGGAAGCGACCTATCGGGAGGGGCCTAGTGGGCTGTGTTACCGGCAAGGGTAACGAGGCTCAGATAGCTACCGGCCTCACGACTGAGGTGTCCACGGACACTCCCGGTCCCTTAGCCGAGGGGCCACGTGGCTCTAATACCGGGCTGGATCCCGAGGGCTTTGCTCTGATACCAGGCTTAGGCCTGAGTGGGGGCCTAAATGCAGTGATAAAAGCACTACCAGTACCATGTTTGAGGGGCGAACAGCCTACCAGGTCTGCACCTGAGGTGCAAGGCAGACCCAAGCCTTTGCAATCAGGCAACTGGTGCAGGCCAAAGCCAGTACACCCACAGATCCGAGATATACATGTGAGGTGGTACATGACAAAATGGCGGCAAAGCCAATCAAAATGGCGGCAAGTTCAGAAGCGTGCTTTTCCAGTGAACGGCAAAGGCTGGACTTCACGCCCAGGGTGGAGTGGTCACCCATGTCCACACAGCAGGTCACATGGTGTACTTCCTACCCAACCCCATTGGGGCAAGTGTGCTACACGGAAGCGGGCTACTCCCATACCAGACACAGCACGGGGAGAAGTCATCTGTATGCGCCCATCCAGATGGCTGTAGAGGAGCGTGCCTCACCAGCATGTGAAGAATGCTCTTTTGAAAAGTTCCTTGCACTCATGAGATCGCCACAATTGGGGAATATTCTCGAGGGAATCTTCCAGGACATGATCCTGCCTATGCCCCCTCGGCAGCCGTTTCCAGCTCCACCAGTACAGCCACCGTTTCCAGTGCTGTCACCAGCCCCAAGTACAGTGGTGGCCTTGTCTCAACCCACAGAGGCCCCAGTGCAGCCTACCGGCAAGACTCAAACCCCACCTCCAGACCCTCCACCACCAATACACCGCCAGCAGACTCTGGGGACCCGCAAGACACAGCGGACAACACGGATGATGTTGATGATGAGGAGGAACAAAACACCTCCTCCTCTGCAAGGGCTTTCCATGACAGGTTAGCCGGAGTGGCAGAGTACCTGGGAATTCCTCAACCACAAAAGGAGCAGCCAGAGGCAGGAGTTCTAGGAGAGGTACTGACCATCCGCTCATCCACCTGGTTGGGTATACCACTACAAAAGGATGTGGAGGCCTTGGCGAAGAAAGGTGTATTCCACCGCCACTCTCCACTTGCGGCAAGCCAATGCAGACGCCATGCTAGCAGATGTAAATCAGAAATTATGGAGGGAGATAGCCAAATTCCTCCCTAACCTTCCGGTTCACAGACAGGCTTGTTTCAAGGCTGGGCTCATAGAAGCCAAAATAGTGGCGGAAGACATAATGGAGTCATCCATGGTTCATATCTATACTGCAGGCAGGGCCATCTGTGTGGCTACACACATGAGGAGGACTGTGTGGCTCAAGGCCACTAGGTTTAATCTGGACGTGCAGGACCGTTTTCTCGACCTCCTATTTGAAGGAGGGCACCTTTTCCCCTGTTCCACCGATGAAGAGTTGGACAAGAAAAAGAACAGCTCTCAAGCAGCCAAATCACGGTCTATACTTGTAAAATCAGCTGCTAAGAGCTTTGCTTAGGACCAGGTGCGGTCTGACAGAGGTTGTACCTTTGGCGGCTTCAGAGGCTTCCAGGACTGCCACACTAGACAGCCCGGCCGGACCCCAGCCAACACCAGTGCAAACAGCAGAAATCATCTCACAAGGACTTCTTCCAGTGCCCCTGCAAGGCACCAGCCTCAGAGGGAAAGAAGCAGTAAAAGGGTCATCAAGATCCAGAGGTCTCCAGATGGGGGCAGGCTTGCCCTTCTCCTTCAGTCCTGGCGGACACAGTTCGCCGACCTGTGGATACTCCCGGTGGTATCCCAGGGCTTTCACCTTCCTATACCACAAAGTCCTCTTCCCCCCCCTCTCACAGATTGGGATGCCACCTCTCCTTGTGGAGATCCACTCTCTGGTAGCGAATAAGGCCATAGAGGAAGTGCCCCCCCCCCCCACCCTCGCAGAGAGTCTTGGAGTTTTACTCTTGTATCTTTGCAATACAGAAGAACCACCAGGCTGGCCTGCAAGATGTCCTAGATCTGTCCTTCTTAAACCTTTACCTACTCTTTCCAAAGTTCAAGATGGTTACACCAACATTGATAGCTGAGTACCTGTGTGGGGGAGACTGGATAAACTCCCTGCATCTGAAGGATGCATACCTACACATCCTGATTTGACAGCCCATCGGTCCTTCCTACGGTTTTAGGTCATGGGCTTGCACTTCCAATACAGAGTCCTCCCGTTTGGCCTCAACGCAGCCCTGAAGGTGTTTACAAGACTCATGAATTGGGTGGCGGCAATACTCTGGTCAGAGGGCCACCATGTATACGACTGGCTGTTTCCAGCGGAATCGCCATCGGAAGTTGAAAATACAACAGCCAGGCTAATGCATACACTCAACAAACTGGGGTTCTCCATCGGCCTCAAGAAGTCGCAGCTCCAGCCTTCACTCCTTATCTCTCTTGTGTCTTATGTGGGATACAAAAGCAGAGATGATATTCCCCATTGCGGACAAGGTCGCAGCTATCAAAGCGGCTACGGGGCATTTTCTCAGCAGGGCGCTAACTTCGGCATGGTGGTACCAGCACTTGCTGGGGATTATGGCCGCTTGCCTCATGGCAGTGCCTCATACCAGGCTCAAAATGAAGAGGCAGTAGCTTAATTTTTCAGCCTCGTGGAGCAAGGAAACCGTCTCCCAAGCAGTGCTAACTACCATTCCAACGCATCTTCACCAGGACCTACTATGGTGGAGAATGGACACCAATCTCACGGCGGGCAGGCTGTTCAGGCAGCCTCAGCCGGCATACACCATTACAATGGACTCTTCCCTCGAGGGATGGGAGGGCCACTCTGAGCAACCACAGTGTGCACGGCATATGGTCCAAAGAGGACCAGGACAAACGCATCATTTGGCTCGAAATGATGCTGATATGGCTAGCTCTGAAAGATTTCCTGCAGATTATCAACAGCCCAGTCTGTAATCAGAGGGACAGCTCTACTTGCATGTACTACCTCAACAAACAGGGAAGTTATCCCTAGCAGCCTGGATCCTGAGTATGTAACCTTGCAACACCGCCATGTGTCACAGAACAACTTGGACATCATCCAACGGTCAAGAAGCACTTCCACTAGGAGTCCATACAGAAGCAAAAGGGCCAGGTTCTGCCACTGGGCCAAGGAAAAGGGCATAGTCCTTTTAGGGTGAACCCTCATCCACATGCTCTCCTTCTCTGCCCATCCGGCACACTCAAGGGGTGCAGGTGGACACATGCCGGCCCTACCTGGCGGCCATAGGTGCATACAAACACTCTGGCAGAAATGTTTTTTCCACCTTCAACCCTGTGGTCAAAAGGCAGATGTCTAGCAGGACTAACCAGGTTGTGCCCACCTGTCAGATGCCCACACCCGGTCTGGGACCTCGATGTGGTTCTGAGCACTTTGGCTCATAAACCATTGAAACCCATTGCATCATAGACATCAGACTAGTCACTATAAAGACAGCGCTCTTGGTGAGCGTTACCTCGGCGTGCAGGATCAGTGAAATTCAAGCCCTGGTGGGATCAGAGCCATATACCACTTTCCATCAGGACAAGGTGGTGCTACAGACACACCCCTCTTTTCTCCCAAAGGTGGTGTCGTCGTTTCACCTTAACAAAGAAATAGTCCTTCCAACTTTCTTCCCAAACCTGAAAGATGATGCAGAAAAAGTTTAAAATTGTCTCGACATCAGGAGAGTGCTGAGATTCTACCTGGACAGGACTAGGGGCTTCTGCAAATCTGATGCCTTGTGTATCACATTTGGAGGGTGAAAACCAGGGTGGCAGGCCTCAAAAGCCTCGATTGCTAGGTGGATGGTTATGGCCATCAAGGAAGCCTATGAAGGACAGTGCATGCAGTTGCCACAAACATGCACACCCAATGACATTCCAAAGACGCGTGCCAAGGCAGACACTCAGCAGGGCAGCCACAAGGGCTTCCCCCTCAGCCTTCTGCAAACATTATTGCTTGGACGCCACTGCCAGATCAGACACAGCATTTGGCCAAGCAGTCCTGAAAAACTTGTTTTCTTAGGAGCTGCAACGTCTCTCCTCCCGGGGCTTCAATCAGTGGTAATTGCCCATACAGCATGGAGGAAACGGGATGGGACGTAGGAGTAATTACTTACTGTAGTAACTAACATACTCCTAGTCCATAGTTCCCTTTCCTCCATGCGTTCCACCAGCCTCCCCCTTAAAGAAAAAAACAAGTTGTAATATAGCAGACACATCAAAGGGGACTGAGATGTGGTGCTGGTGGGTGGAGTCAAGTGGGTGCATGCTCCCGGGGCCACGCCCCCGCATTCAACTAAATTCTAAGGGGGTGAGACCGTGTTTCCTGGTGGAAAAGGTTCTGTTCCCATCCCTAGCAAGGGATGCCCATACAGTATGGAGGAAAGAGGACTATGGACTAGGTGTACGTTAGTCACTACAGTGAGTAAATTAAAATGTATCACAAAAGACAGTTGTAGCACACTACAAAATACAATCCACCCTGTAAAGGAATGCAGAGGACAGACAGTTTCAAAGAAGGAAAAGGGATGCATTCTGGATACTGACAGGAGGCTAGTTGGTATAGTAATGAATCGCAATAGTTCAAGGATACTTCGTTTCAAAACAAAGGAGCAATAGGTCTTAAAATGTCTCTAGAGGCCTTCGGAAAAGAGCCAGTGGGACAGAACCACAATGTACCTTATGCTTGTAGATGTTCTTGGTGCTCGACAGAGTGGAGTTGGTTTCGGGGAACTTTGCAGCTTCTGCAACAGAGTTCAAGATAGGAGACAGTTGCGGATATCAGGCGGCAGGCAGTTGGGCGAGTGAAGCTGGACAGATGGCTGCCGGCTGGCCTACATGGCTCGTGGTCTGGAATCATCTCAGTGCTAGTCGGCAGGTTCTGAAGCACTGGTCGAGGCGTTCGGATAGCTTTAGCGACTGTGTCCTAACAACAGTCAGCAGTGCAGTCAGTTGCAGCTTGAGGGGCTCAACTGGCTCGAAAATGTCCTTTAAGGCAGACGTCGGTAGATGCTTGTCAATGTACTCTTCCTAGCTTCTTCATTGGGCTTGTGTCGTCCTTTAAGGCGGACTGCCCAAAGCTAAGGAGAGTGTTGCAGGCAGCTGCCTTGTCCTTGGTTTGTGTCAGAGGCTCTCTGGCACTTTGCACATAGGAAGCTTGCTGCAGAGCCTAGCAGGGCACACTGTGTGCTGACTGGGTTCCGGTTCTGGAGCTGCTGGAAGGTCCTCTGGATTTGATATCTCCCTCTGTTCCCTGGGATATGTTTAGGGGATGGATCTTGCTTCCCTCTTTGGAAATCCTGGCCTTCCTTCACTGGCGGAAGCTGTAAGGCAGACCCTTCAGACACGGTCCAATGATGAGTTCTTCTTGCTACTCCTTGCAGAGTCTTTAGATAATCTGCCAAAAAAACGAATGGACTGCAGGGATTGCTGTAGGCTAGGCCTACCTTAATGAACCAATCCTGGGTCCCCACCAACAATCTCCTGTATGAATGAGGTCATAACTAGAGTGCTCTGCAACAGAAAAGGTCAATGGGTGAAAACATGTAATACTAAGTGTGAGTAACCCTAGGGCATCCATCCATCTACTCCCTTAGATGCTCTTCTCAGGTGGCCAAGAAAAGGCCATCGCTCTTGGTTCCTGACCCTGGGGTGGAGATGCGAGGGAGGATCACCTGGGTGGAGGGGATTGGGGAGAGGATATCCTCAGGCGAGACATGGTATCCCCCTTTTTCTTATGACAACCATCCTCACCCAGCCTTTATAGGTTATTGAAACCATCTCCCTTCATTTCCCCTCATTCAGACAATTATAATACTTGGACGAGGAAGAGTCATACACACTAACATGTCATTTCACTACTTTAGTACTGGGACGAGGAAGAGGCCTACAGACTGTTGTAAGGGTCAGGCAGGCCCAGAGTATCCACTAATTGTCGTTAGGCAGTTGTGACCATGGACTCACACATGCAACCTGTCAAATGGTTGCAGGTATATAAAAGCTGGAACCAGCAAGAAGCAAAAGAGACTAGCAGGAGAGAAGCAGGCCGAGCGTTGTGGGCCTGAGGGGAGAATCCTGTGCGGAAGGAGGCAGTTCAATAGGGTCCTGTAGGAGCACCAGGATACTGGCGAATACTGCCAAGAAGCTGTGGAGCCAAGAGGGTCACAGAGGTGGGAGCCTAATTGGTCGGGTGTCAGCGGTAGGAGCTGCAGGCACGGGAGAAACCTGCAAGTTACCGACAGCATTCGCAAGAAGTGAGCGGGGCTGCTGGCAACCCACATAGAGAAGGCGAGGTGCAAGTGGGGCTCGCAATCCAAAGAAACTATATCAGCAAAGCAGGAACAGAGAAGACAGCAGCCACACGGAGGAGATGTGAGGGACTGGTGAGTGAGAAGCAGAGAGCACTCAATCCGGAGTGCTCCTGGGGGTTAAAGCCAAAGTAAATGAAGAATGAACGAAAGAGTATGTGCTCGAGGCAGTGAACCCAGAGCAACAGGTTTTGAGGTATATTATGGGCAAAATAATGTGAGAAACCTGAAGGTGTCTCACACACTAGTTCCCGGGGATCTGTCATCCAGGTGGCCAGGACACGGCCATCGCTTTTGGATCCAGTTCCTGGGGGTGGAACAATGCGGGAGGATCACCTGGATGGGGGTCCTCAGGGAGTGGAAGTGGTACACGGAAGGGTGAGACACGGTATCCCCTTCCCAATAACACCTTTTCCCCATCCTACCAGGTAGGATACCTAGGAATTCAACCACCCCCCTTTTCCGACACAAATTCTTTCTCACGGACAGTTCACTGTAAGCGATTACAGACTAACACCAGAGCCAACACCATAAACAGGCAAGTTCATGCAATTACGGATTATTGCACACATCTGACTTCCATCACACTTCCCCACATGGATAAAAGGCAGAGCACGAAAGCACACTGAGCGAGGCAAGCCACACGAGGAAACAGCATTTCCAAGATGGCAGTTCCATACAAAGAGAAAGACGGCGAGACCAGAGAGAGTCACAAGGAGGGAAGTACCACTGACCTTTAAAGACTGTTACTTTCGTGAGCCTTGGAAAGTAAGAAACCGAAGGCCAGGAACTAATGATGATCAAACCTGTACAGTGTGTCGGAGGGTCCCGGTGCTCTCCCGCCTCGATAACAAAGGCTGGGAGGAGCGATTGCCGCCATGGTACTGTCCTTGGCTCCTACAACAAAGCGGCGTCAGAAATGACAACACAGTAGGTGAGTCAGAGAGACTGATCCCAAACCAGCTTGTGTTTTGAACCAAGGTTGCAAGCGTCAACATTGTACAAAGAGAACAATGTGTGAGGCGTTTGCAAAGAGCGACGCAGATATGAGTGAAAACCAAAAGGATTAAGTGAAAGTTATAATTGAACTTTGGAGGTCATGCAACGGGTCCAGCTAAACCCTGTGCACATTTGAAAGTCTTCGATAGTTTAAAGTACATCACAATTGGTCCGAGCCCGACTGAGGGAGGCTAATCGAGTGAAAGAAAGGGATCTGAGCCCTGCTGAGGGTTATCTGGGGTGAACCGTGAGCAACAGAATTATTGAATACCGAACTAAAGGAAATCTTTGGACACAGCTATGAACAGATAGCTTTGTATGAAGTACACATACAGTATAATGAAGACAAATAACTAATTGTGTGCAGTGAAAAGCAAGTTTTGAAGTTTGCTGAAAAGTATGAAAGCAGATGTGGCAAAGGACCGAAAGCACCACAAAGTGAATTTTGAAACACACTGTGACAAAGCCAAGAGGCTGATACGGAAAAACCAAGTGAGTGTGAACCAGCGCACAGATACAGAAGAACCTGTGTGGGTTAGAAAATCTAGGGTTCCTGGTTGCGTGACCTTTAATGGGTTGATTGTGTGGTCCGACAACTGTGCCTAGACGGGGGATACCCTACATGTGAAAAACAAAGAACTATACAGATGAACTATCTAGAATAAGGAGGAGTGGAAAGATAACCTGGAACAGGGTTTTGAATACTGAGAGACCACGAGTAAATACAAGTTGGCAAGCTGATGTCTTGGGGAAGGAAAACCCTGAGACCTTATGAACTATGTTGACGCCTTGAGGAACAGAACCTGAGGCCCCTTTTCTTTGGAACAGTGTTGTCTACTTGGGGCAGGGAACCCAGAGACTTGGTGAACTGTTTGAACCTGGGGAAGGAATCTCAGAGGTTTTGTGGAATTGTTTGAACTTGGGCAAAGGAACTCCGATACTTTGTGGAACTGTCTTGAAATTGGGGAAGGGGAGCAGGAAAGTGAACCAGGAGCTGGAAGAGGCTCAGAACTTTATTTTAAACACTTTCTTTTATTACTGACATCCCTAAACATTGGTTTGCTTTAGTTGTGAGGGCAAGTATAGATTTTGGACACAGACTTTTAAGTTGAACTTACGGAATCAGACTTTCCTTTGTTTCTTTAGGAAGGGAACTCCCACCTTAGCATACATCAAGTAAGGCCTTCAACCACCCAGACATTTAATTTAGTAAATTACTTTTGTTTTAACTTTGAATCTGTTGCCTGTGTCTTGCTTCATGATGCCTTCACATAAGTCCCACCCATTTTCCTTTCTGTTGTGGATCAAAGGGTCCCTCTGGTTAATGGAGCTCTCTGTGGTTTCTGATTAAAACGTCAGGTGTCCCTTGAAGCTGCGGCGAGACAAGACTTTCTGGCTCTGTCAAACCACAAACTCCTACCTTCTTAATGGTGTCTTCCTGCAGGGATGACTACTGTAAACATGCAGTCCCAGACATGACATTTCACTGTCAATCGATACTGAGGGCGGGAGCCGGCATCAGGTTGACACAGTGCACATGAAAGGGTGTTGGAATTTCCTGTCTCCTTTGTTAGTCTCTGCAGACAGGCCCCATGTGGGCCTGTTTGAATTAAACTCTGATTAGTATGCCAATGCTCCCACCAGCTACACGGCTTAACAAAAGGACTGGGCAGATCCAGGGAGCCTTTGTTAGTTAATTAGGCTGGTCATGGCAGGGGGGAGGTTTAGCCCTCTCCTTCTGAGATTACGTGGTGTACTCCTAGCTGTCATATCCCAAGTAAATATGACTGGGGACTGTGTCCACCCAGAGTACACAGGTCTTGTGAGCATAGGAAAATGTGTGCGGATTAGCCCCACACATTTTCCAAAGGTTGATCTACCAGCATTCAATTTCATTTAAAATTTCAAAAAAGCCCAGGTGAGCGCACACCCATCATGCAGATGGTCACATTCCTCACACACCATGCTGGCCTGGCATGTACAGGGAGAGGGCTGGGGAGATACAGGGCCTGCCCAGGTGGGCACTGTACCTGCCTGGGGCTGTGCTGAAAGGCGCTTTGGATACTGTGGTGGGTCAGAGTGAAGGAGTCTGACACTTTGAAGACATTTTGTACACTCTTTATTAAACTAAAAGGATATGGTTTGTAACGGTTTATTAAGAAGCCACCCTGAACACGGAAAGTTCCTTCCCTCCCCACTCAAGTGGTGACTCAACAAACTGTTTAGCAGATTCTTTTCTTTAGCCCTATCTCAGACACATATCATGCCCGTTGTATCTCTCTCCCCTGAGCTAACAATGACCCAAGAACCAAGCCGGTTTATGGGAAATATATAGGTATTTATTTAAATTAAAAGTAATAATTAGCATGGAAATATCAAAAACCATTTTATCCGTGGCATAACACAATCAAATTCTCTTAGCATAAATAAATCACAAAAGTGATTTAAGAAGAACACAATCACAATTCTTACTTTATGCAAATTTCACTTCACAAAATAATTACACTGATCAATAACAAAGGCACTTACGTAATGTGTGATTTTGATTTTCCTGCAGGCTTAAAAGGGTAGCAGTAGGATTTCAGGATTGGTAAAAATACATATGGCAATTATAATTTTGCCCACACCTTTGGTTTAAAGTAAACACAGGGTGATTTATCGCTTTGTTTTTCAGGACCCCTATGCCCCTTGCCTTGGTCTAGGTTGGGAAGTCAGACAGAAAAATTGGAATGCTTTGGGGAATTTTGGATTTCAGACCCCCCCTTACTAAAAGGCCTGTGTTGGGGAAGCTGGATGAAAAGGTTGGACTGATTTAAGAACAAAGACACCCCTCTTCCTTAAAGAAGTCAGGATCAGCTGGACAACAAGGAATGCCCAATTAAATTATAGGCTATAATTTGCAGTGCACACTGGGAAGTGAGGTTTGTTAATTTTGAATTTTAATAAAATGCACCCGTAGTGTCCTCCTGTCTTTCTCCTTTTTCTGTCTCCTTGTCTAGTGCAGTCCCCCTATATAGCAGCAATGACACCACCAATTTTACAATCTTATAGAAGTACCCTGCAATAATCACTGCCACTAGGACTGGACAGTTACCCTTCTCTCTCCTCCCAAACCCAGCCTCCAAGTCAGGATTGGTTTAGGGGTCTGGAGCAACATGTGGCAATTCCCATTTGTCATCATCCTTTGTTCTCCTTTGAACTTTTTGGCAAAGACGAGTTATGTATGACAACTTCATTATTGTACTAGCAACTGCCATACAAACATATTTTCGGTCTCCGCTAGTCATGGGGAATTAGATAAGCCGACCACAACATCTGTATCATGTAGCTCAGCCATGTGGCACCTTTCTGACGTTTCCATAAAAAGCACAACAGTTATGAATATGTAACTTAGTAAGCACATCCCTAATTTCAGTTTCCACCGCGCACCAACTCTCACATTTGGAACATGTTCAGATTAGCCAGAAACCTAGTTTAATTGGCCCTTACAGTTCCCAAAGTCTCAGGAAGATTAATTTGATAGCCCCAAAATCGCCTGGAGATTACATACAAAATGGCACACAGATGAAATCCATCTGCCTTATGATGGCTGAGAAAAAGGCCTAAATGATAATAGTCCTTTTAAATACATTTTGAATCTTCATGTGGCACAAATGGTCCTGCCACCTGCCTTCCGGCCATCTGTTTTCCCTGGGTCAGCATGTGCCTTTATCAGTTTCCTTTGTGCTGGAAGCTTGCTCTTTGAAGTGGGCGCCACCATTTACACACATTAGTCGTGCTCCAGCCAAGGGGCACTTTTCTTGAAGTCCATGATTTTAGAGCCAGCAGGTCTGGAGAACACTGAATTTCAACACCTTTAGCAGGACATTATTATTACGGTTGGTCATTAGATGGGAGATGTGACATCCAGGCTGGAAGTGGGAGATGACCTTGTGAAGTTTGGCCCACAGCCAGCAAAAGGGTCTGCCTTGGCCTGACATTGTCCATGAAGACCAACTGGCTCTTCAAATGTCACTGCAGTTTTGTGGGTGAAACATAATAAACATTGCTTTTGGCCAACCCGCACATCATGTTTTGTTTTCCTGACATTTTTCTGTGAGCTGTGATATTTTTTACACTTTTACTTTTTTTTAAAACCGTTTTTATTTGCACACACGTGCAGGCCGTTTTTGTTTTCCATGTTTAAAAATCTTGTTTTCCATGTGACAGGGATCTTTGATTCCTCCTTCTTTTGTGAATTAAAATGTTGCTTGTCCATTGGTAATGACAGGTAGCCCTCTTTCCACATGGCTCTTTAACTTTACTTGAAATACAAAAACAAAGGAGAGGCCGTTTTTTTCCAGTTTTTAAAATGGTTTATAGTGATAGCTTTGAATGCAAAAGCATAGAATACAAAAGCATCGAAAAAATGCATCGAAAAAATGCATTTTTTTTTCTTTTTTTAATGGGGGGATCCCCCAACCCCTGTTTTATACCCCTTAAAACCCATTATAATAAAAATAAAACCTTTAAAAAAATTTATTTTTTCGATGCTTTTGCATTCAATGCCTTTGCATTTGATGCTTTGTATTCAATGGAATCACTGGATACCCTTAACATTCTGCCTTTCATGTGCAAGGGACTTCCTTTTGGGGCCTTTAAATGCACCCCACGTGTTTATCTGTTTCAATGACTATAGGGAATACCCTACCTATGAACAGAAACTAAAGGTACTCGCAAGATATCAGGAAGTCCAAAGTAACTCTGTCTTCCGTCCAAGCTAACCCTATCCGACCCTACCACGAAACTTAACTAATGTAAAATAGGCCAGGAGAATGTCTCTTCCTACCTTGGTCTTCTCTTTATCCAATGTTCTTGTTATACTTTACTATATTTCTTAATATAGTCTGTTAGTCTTTCTTGTTAGTTCTTATAGTTGACCTTTCTATGGTCCTCTCTTGGTAGTTGTTTCCCTATAATCATTTCTCCTCTTCTTGGCATCACATACATGTTTTCTTCAGTCTATCTGTTTGTGCTTTTGCAAAGTATCTTTACTTCTATTTCCTTTTAGGCTCTCTCGGGGCTTAGGGTTCTTCTTTGCAAATCTATTTTTCCTTTCCCGTTACATGTTTTAGGCTTTCCCTTTTCACATGCCTCAACTTTGTGTATATATAGGGTTCCTACCCTTCTTGCAAGGGTTTCCGTTCCCAGTCTCTGTTAGTTTCCCACCTGGGTTGTTTAAATCCCTCCCTTTTCACTTGTTGCTCATGGTTATCCTTTTCACCCCCTTCGATTTTGCATATACAGGGTGCTTGCCCTTCTTACCAGGCTTGCCGTTCCCAGTCTGTATTCGTTCTCCACTTGGTTTGTTTATTTCCTTTCTCATCTGGGCTCTTCAACAATATTTCGATCTTTGCACTGGAACGAGCTTCTCTTTTCATATACTCCCGGTCTTTCTTTACCAGATCTTTTACTATTTATTCCCTTGGATTTTCACAGTTCCAATCCTTCAGCTCTATTTATGGTTTTTTCCTTAATGCTGGGATGAGTTTCTTCACGTAAATGATTCCTTGGCGGCCTCTCGCTATCCTCAGTTCCCCCACTACCTTTCGCGATGTGGGGAAGGGTTGCAGGGCTCTGCTCTTGCTCGAGTACAGTACTGCTTCTCGCACTCTTTGCTGTTCTTCGGTCTCCCGTTCTCGTTTGCCATCAGACGCCTACCATCTGCATATGCTGGTTCTTAGAAGGTGTTCAGACTTCCCGTTGCTATAGTAGCTTCTCAACAATGTTCTTCGGACCTCCTGCCCACCACGCTGCATACGTGGTCGCGCCACTACCAACTACCTTCTACTCGTCTGCTTCTTACCACTTTCCTTTTGGTCCTGTACACTGGAACTAGGGCGTCTCACAATGTGCTGCTCTGCTTCTTCCAGACATGCGGCCTCTGCGATGTACGTTGACTCCGCCTCCACAGTCTGCGATGAGGTCTGGGGCTTCCCCTGCATATTGGACTCTCCTTTCCGCCTTCTGCCCTGACTCAATAACTCATATAATAATAATAATAATAATAATAATAATAATAATAATAATAATAATAGTTCCCTCAGGGAGTTCCACACAGGAACAGGAGTCCTTGTCCCAAAGGGGGAGTCTCTACCAACGAGGTCCAAATTGTGTTGACTCAGAGGGAGGGTCGAACGTAGCGTGCTCACCTTCCTAGCCATACTTGCGCTTCGTCACAATCCCGGGGCCTGTCCAGGAGAGTACCATGCCGGCCTGGACATGTACAGGGAGAGGGCTGAGGAGATGCAGGGCCTGCCCAGGTTTGCCCTGAAGGATTATGTGGGGAGATGGCTAAGGATACCCGTGGCCTGCCTAGGAGGACACCAAAGGCTTTTGTGGGGAGGCAGCTAAGGATACCCGTGGCCTGCCTGAGTGGGCATTCAAGGCGTGTGCAAGGCCTGTTGGTCTTATTCTGTGCAAAGAGACGGCCACCAGGAGTGGGGAGCTGCTGAGGATACCAGGCCCTTCCCAAGGAGGGGGCGGAAGGTACTTGGGCCTGCTCAGGTGGGCATTGAAGGACTGTTCGCCTGAACTTGTGGAGGGAAGGGACTGAGGATACTCGGGTGGGCACTGGGCACCTAAGGCATGCTGAACCTCTTCTTGTGCAGGAAGGGGGCTGCCTGGCTCAGGGAGGGCGCATAGGCTACCAAGAGCCTGCCCAGGTGAGGCCAAATTGCTGTGGTCTGTTCTGTGTGGGGGAGGGGGTTTGGTATACCCAGAGCCCGTGTAATTGTGCACCTAAGACTGGCTGGCCTGGGCCTGTGCGAGAGGTGGCTGTGCAGTAAGGGATGAAGGGGGTCTGACGATACTCAGGGCCTGTGCAGGTGGGTACCAACAGCTTTGGCCTATCATGCCATAGGGGTGGGCTGCCCGCCTTGAGGAGTGGAGTGGAGGGCAGGGGACGGAGGATACCCAGGTATTTTCCAGGTGGGCATCTGAGGCCTACCTTCTTGGGCCTTTGCAGGCATATGGAGGTGAGAGGGGCCTGAAACCTGAAGATACTCGCACCAAAGGGCCCGGCCTGCCGTAGTGATGACGCGTGCATGCTTGGGCGAAGTGTGTACCGCCTGTAGCATGAGGCGGTGGAGCGTGGACGGGCATGTGAACAAGAGAGGAGCAGAAGGGCTAGCAATAGGTTGCTGCAGAGTTGCTGAGGCTCTTGGTATCCGGAGAAGAATTGTGACCAGACTGTTAATGAAAGCGGAATTGGGCATCGAGACACTTCACAATCGCACCAGGTACTGAAATAAGGATGAGACTATGTTCTCTTGAATAATGAGTAGGACATCTTGATTTAAGGAGTGCGACAAGTGTTAATTTATGTAGCCGACACATATTTTGACACTCAGGGGTCATTTTCAAGGCTAAACATTGACAATAATTACATTAAGCATTGAGTGAATTACCCAATAGTGTGTTTTGCCCAATCGTGGTTAGGTTTGAATGCATTTTTTAATTTTTTTTTATTTTACTTGTTACAATTTACAAAAAATGTTTACACATTTTTACATTTAACATTGCATTGTGAATGATTGGCAATTGAAGTGAAATACATACATTGGCCCTCATTACGACCCTGGCGGAATACGAAAAACGATGGCGGAAATGTAATACCGCCATCGAATACCGCCCGTTGCGATCATGACCCGTCACCGTAAAGTACGATGCCATTAGCGACACCGTAGCGAACGCCAACGCTAACTGCGCCAAGTACGCGCACGCGCGCCCTGCAAAACCGCAATATCCGCCATGGCGCAACGGTACGCGAATGCTGACCCCAGCGGACATTCACCTAACGCCATCAAGCATGGCGGAAAGTACCATTCCGCCATGGCGAGAACTACGGCATCGCGAACCAACCGTAATGGCCCTACTGAGTGCCTGTACTCCACTCCCTGGCCACATTGCACAACTCCTTGTAGGCGCAATGCAGTCACACCATGCAACCAGCGAAATGTACAAGTCACCCATGCATGCCAACGAACAAATGCATGCAGGGGCCCCAAGTGCCCTGCGAGTGGCCATCCACAATTGCCAACACACCATTGCCGTACTGATGCAGCACAGGCATCTGAAGGTGCAAGTACACCAAAACGAACAGAAAATTCCATGACACAAAACAACTACAGTCCCCCATCGCTTGCCACCAGTGCAAATCAACATCCAAAGCAGTAACCTGAGGGAGACTGCACCAGCCCTGTACACATGCCAGTAGTCAAACCAACCATCAGCATAAGGACGTACCACACAACTGTACCCGGAAGCCGGAACCCAATGCAGAACAACTCACAATACATCGCGCCACAAATCGGAATATTCCACATTACTAGCAAAGAATAACGCTACACGGTAAATATCTGAATATAAATTTAATGCACATCAAAATCACCAAGCCCATACAGCCATTAGAACATAAAATCACAAATGATCAGCATTACTGTGGGCTGCATCCGCAATAAATGACCAGCTTCCCCATGTGTGACGCCCTGTACCTTCATGGCACACAGGGGCTACATCAACGTCCAAAAAGGCAACATGGAAGCGCCTATGACCGCAGGGCCGTCCCATGAAGTAGGCACTAGTCCAGCTGGAAGCTAGGTATGCTGCACCTAGCCACTAGTACTGCGTAAGGGCATGTGGGCCATTGGCGATCGTCCCATAAGATCGTAATGGTGCTCCACTGATTAACTCGAAGCTGCAGGTGTCGACTGTAGAAGCCATCTGCAGGAGTGGCGTACAGATGGCAGCGGCAGAAGGGGAGGAGATACCTGTCACCCAAATGAAAAAAATGATAGTATGGGCATCCGAACTCCATATGCATTAACCACTTCATTCAACACACCAAACCTACAACCATATGCATGCTAGGCCACTCATAAGGATCAATTGCACCCAAAAATCACTTGCGAATCATTACGACACAAATCGAGGTGAATACACTATTTCAAACGAGTGTCTGTGTGCATGCGCCTGTCAGAACAGGATCCATCAGATGGGATCATCAACGTGCATAGACACAAGTGATTGAAGGCGCGTCGAGACAGGGGGGGTTCAACAAGGGCAGACAGACGCTGGTCCCACTATGGCAGCCTTGCATCACATAGCGCAGGGGAAGGGGACAGATTCCAAATAGCCATGTACATGGCCGACTCCCAATTAAATCATCTTCCCATGCATCCATTCATCATTCCCTCATCCCGTAATGAAAACGCCTGAATATTCACTCACATAACATTCGAAATTTCCATTGAGTCTGTGCGTAATGCAGCCTTCAAAATCCACTGTGCTCCTGCCCGGATTCCTTGTGTAGTGAAGTCACATGTATTTGGGAACGTCCTGCCTTATCGTCCACTACGCCATGGCGCATCCCATTCAGACCATATCAATCATTGCATTCCCGTCATGGGCCCTGTCCCAAGGACATTCAACAATAGAACGTTACATTTCCAGTCAGACCTGTGGGCGTCTCGACGCCGCTAGTTGAAAACCGAAAGCGCTGTCCTTCGAATTCCTCATTTGCAACATCACGTTGAAAAGGCATCTGTGAACGCTTGTATTCACAAATACATGTATGCAGTGCGGCTGTGTGTGAAAATGGTAACTGGCCTCAATCACTGATGGGACTCCCCGCCGTCGGAGGACGTCGGTACAGTGCTGCATGAGGGTCCACCGTTGATCGAGCACTACATTCCACTGACCCTTCACAAGTCTGCTCGCGAATGCAAATATAGTATGTGCAACAATGGGACCATAGCAGAATTAACATATAAACCAATATTCCACAGCCATCGGGATGAAGAACATGATTGCAAATGCAAGATGCCATGCGTCGAATTGCAGCGTCGTGTGCGGGACGTGCTCGCACGAAAGGCATTGCAGCTAACACAGGTGGAATGAATCACCACAGGTGAAGGCTATACAGCCTGAAAACACATAAATTGCATACCCAAACCCCTCCCACAACCACACCCACTCCAGAATGCTACCGGCAGGACTAGCGATGTTGGGCCTGGGGGACCTGATTGCACTGCAAGTACTCCAACTTCAAGAGGAAGACGAACGCCAACGACTGCAACAACCGGCCGCACAGAGGAGACGCAGGAGGAGGAGGAGGAGGGCAAGGCATGGCCAGCAAGCCCCACCAGCACAGCCACTACCACCACGCAGGCAGCCCGCAATCCCACGCCTCCGAGCTAATCCGTTCAACCTCACAGCTGAGCAGATCCACACCCTCTACCGTTTGGACCGGGACACCATAACCGCCATTGTCGACATGACACACGCTGACCTTGTCAGCATGATAGATAGCCCAACCGCCATCCCACCCCTACTGAAGGTGGTGTCTGTACTCCACTTCCTGGCCACAGGCACCTACCAGCACACAGTCGGACAGTTGCATGGCATTTCACAGCCACTATTCTCACGGACACTATTCCAAGTGCTTGATGCCCTCCTGAAGCACTCAGACGACTACATCACTTTACCACGCTCGGAGCAGGAGCTAACAAACACAAAAGTGGGATTCCATGCACTTGGCGGCATACCGGGTTGCATTGGTGCCATCGACTGCACCCATGTGGAATTGGTTGTCCCACATGCCATGGAGGCCCAGTACCGCAACCGGAAACAATATCATTCTATCAATGTGCAAATGGTGTGTGACTCCAACAGGATCTTTACACATTGTTCTGCCCGATTTCCGGGATCAACACATGATTCTATGGTCTTGCGGAACTCTAGAATACCACGCTACATGGAGCGACACGCAGGGCGCCGATCCTGGCTACTCGGTGAGTCTCATTTAATGCATGAGTATGTGGGGTAGGTGATGCGTGAATGACCTGGCAGGAAGGGGGTAGGGTGCGTACGTAGCAATGACATTCTACAAACATCCTTTCTTGTCCACATACAGGTGATTGCGGGTATCCACTGAAGAAATGGCTCCTTACACCAATCCGGAACCCACAGGACCAGCATGAGGAGGACTACAACCATGCCCACTCACGTACCCGTGTGGTCATAGAACAGGCATTCGGCTTACTGAAGGCTCGTTTCCGCTGCCTCAGCAGGTCTGGCGGGGCACTCCTGTACCGCCATGAGAGGGTGGCAAAGATGGTCATGGCATGTGTCATGCTACACAACATGTGCGTACGTAGGAATGTGGCCATGCCCCCCGACGCAGAACTGCTAGCACCTGAAGATGGGCATGATGAGGGTGGGGATGTGGCAGCACCTCAAGGGGTCCGCGAGGCACAGGAGGCCCGTGAATTACGGCAGAATCTCATAGATGCATGCTTCTAGCACTCACGCCTGGTGGCTGTTACATGGACACGGGACTTGTGGCACTGTGTGTGTCTGGGACATGCACAATATGGACTGTACACCAGGATAGGCCTCGTACACAGAGATCAATGTCCACACATCTCATTGGATGAATATGAAGAATTGTATTGCAGATGTGAAATGACATTACACACCCAATCGACCCGCCACCCAAAGAAGCCCAACACACCCCCTCCACCCTCCTACCTCCCCCCCGAACACCAGTGTCCAATGACGCTCATTGTCAGTGGGCAGACGCTATTGCAAGCCCCCTCTCCGGGTATCAGGGGCACCCCTGCCTGTGGAGCGCCGGGTCCTCCCAGATCTACGTTGGGGGCTGCCCTGGACGGAACTTGCAACGGATGATGTCTCTGCCTGCTCACGTCCATGCATGTCCCTAAGGGTTTGTGAGAGCTCAGTGAGCACACGGCGCACAGCGGCAAGTTCACCACACACGTCTTTGGACGTCGCATGCAGTTCACCCCTCAGGCTCTCGGTACTTCTGTCCATTTGTGCCCTTAGTGTCTCTGTACTTCGCTCGATTTCTGCCCTAAGTGTCTCAGTAGATGTTTCAATGGCTGCCTTAGAACCCCCACATTCATCAGCATGCTCCTTGAGGAGCGTGGCCATTTGCTGCTGTTGCACTATCATCTGCTCGAGGGACTGTTGCCTCTGCTGGGCCATGCCCATTTGCGGTGGTGTCACAGAGGGGCTGGACGCCTCATGTTGCCTTGCAACAGGCCTTGTTGGGGTTGGCCAGTCGTCGTCTTGTGGGTGCCCCTGCGTGGTGTCCTCATGGTGTACGGGATGAAACATACAGGGGGATTGGGACAGGTCATGGATGGATCCTACATCTACAGCACCGTTTTCTGTGTCGGAGCATGCTCGCATGAAAGCAGTGTCACCTATGGTGCTGCTGCCACCAGAAGCAGTGCCTTCTGTGGCATCCATTGGGGGGACCTGTGGTGCTGCTGTTGTGGACATGCTGGCTGCTGGGGTGCCTGTTGATGTCCCCTCCAGTGTGCTGCCACTCGATTTGTGCAGCTGCCGTGCCTTGATCCGTGCAGCTGAGGTGGAGGGTCTTTGGCCGTTGGTCTTGGCCCTCTTTGCAGGTGTGCTGGTAGGGGTGTCCTGAAGCTCGTCGTTGGAATCGGACCCTGTGGTGGAGTAAAGGAGGGCGAGCGTTATTCATGGGTCTGTGGTGATTGTAATGGCAATTGTATCACATGCATTGGGGTGGTACCTGGGGGTGATTTGGGTCAGGGCCTTGGAGGTGGTCTCATTTTTGTGTGCATTGGGGATGCTGTTATTTTGCAGTCTGCAGTTAGGGTGTGCATGCTGCCCATGTAGGGTGTGTTTTTTGGTTTTTTGAATATTTAGTTGTTTGATCTGACTTTTAAGGGGCGCTGTCATGGCATTGTATGTGGTCGTTCTCCTGAACATGTGTTTCTATTGCACTATGGGGACACATGGTACTTCACATGGTTGGTAATTGTGGATTTGCCATAGTTTTATTTGGGCCACCTACCTGATTCTTATGATGTCTGCACTCCTTTCTCCATCCCTCCGACTCCCTCTATGCTCTCCATTCCGATGGTGGAGGCACAGATTTCTTCCCAGGGGGTCAACTTGATGGGTGATTCCGATCCTCCCCCGGTAGCTGTGGCAATGTTTCGGTTGGCAGAGAGTATGCTCCGGACGCGTATCCGTAGGTCGTCCCATCGCTTTCTGCATTGCTGTGGGTTGAGGGGTGCGGTCCCCACCGCACTTACCCGCTGTGCCACCAGCGCCCATATGGCCTTCTTGTTCGCAAGTGCCGTCCTGGTCATTTGCGTGGAGAAGACGACGGCAGCGTTCTCCTGGAGGGTCTCTGTGAGCACGGTGAGTTCCTCGTGGGAGAAGTGGACCTGCCGCTTGCGGTCGCACGCTTTTTTAGCAACTTTTCCCATATTTATTTTTTTAACTGGGGTGGCTAACGGGTTGGGATGTGTCTCAGGGTCGGATTTTAATGGTTGTGTTGGGATTCTGGTTTTATAGGTGTACGGCGTGCTGTTTCCCGTTCCGGCCCCATGTTTTTACTTCCGTTTCCGTATATTTACGGTGACCGTATTTTGCGCTGACCGCTCATTGCGGTGACTGGTAAGATGGGTGGCGGAATTGCACCTAGGGCGACGTACGACGGCGGTATGGGGCGTTTTGGGGTCATTTCCGCCATCGCGGACTTTGCACTTCCGCCATGGCGTAATGCTCGTGCCCGATGGGTCAGAATTAGCCGCACTTTCCTCCATCGTGCAGTGGCGGAAACGCTATTTACGCTATGGCGGTCATGTCAGTTGATTTCCGCCAGGGTCGTAATGAGGGCCATTGTAATTTATACCGTTGTAAGAATAGTGGTGAGTCAATTGTGTAAGACGGTTACATTGTAATCACGACAAAGTTGATGGAATAGTAAACAGTCGTATAAAACAAACCATTCTGAGAGAGAGGAGGGAGGGAAGAGGTAGAGCGAAGGACAGAGCGTTTGATATGTTGAATGGGACCCCCCCTGGGATGGGAGCACACGGATGGTCTATGTTGAGAATGGAGGTGTGAGCTTGCCGATATGAGGTTGGTTCAGACTAGTTGTTTAGTCTTTTGCTGTGCCAGGGAGGTGCCTCAGGGAATAGTCTTGTGGATAATCCACAGGTACTGCTATGCTGAGGAGGCCTGTGAGAAGGGAAGAGAAGGTAAGTATATTTGAACCCAGGTGGGTTGCAGAGTTGCAAGGTGCAGGTTGCAGTGTCCCGGGTGTGCATCTTTTTATCAAGTCTGTGGGACCCAGAGGGCCAGTGTCAAAGGAGGTGAGAGCATGGGTGCTCATTGCTGTGAACCCACGTGGGTCTGCCAGTGATGTGAGATGGGCAGCGAATTAGTGGCTATCGGAATGTTAATGTTAAAGGATATTTGTACCGCGCACTATCACCACCAGAGTGGTCCCCTGGCGCTCTGGTGGCTCTGAAAAGGGAAGGCATGGGGGTGAGTTAGTGGGAATAAGCTGGGAAAGTGCAAGAGAGCATTGATATGCTGTTGCCGGCCTCAGCCCGGTGGGTCCGTTGGCATCTTGGGGTGTTTTACGGTCGGTAGTCCTCGTGTGCTGTTGTGCGAGTCTGTGTGCGGTTTGTTTTGTTGATGCAGTGTAATGAAGTTTGTGAGGATTGTTGTGTTGAAGGCTTGTGGTTGTGTTTGGGTAGAGTTTGAGAGGTGTATGCTGAGGGGTGAAATTGTTAGTGGATTGGTTAATTGGCATTGCTGTCTGGAACTGAGGTGCTAAATTTCCGGATTCTCTCCGCGAGGGGTGCAGAAGCATCTCTGTGTCGCTGTCCTGATCTGGGCCGTCCGATACTCGCAGTCCTTTTTACACATGGCATCCACTCATATTCATAACCTTACCCAGCCTCGGCCACCTATGTGATACCTGTCGGTATGCGGGGTAGGCAGGTGTTAGTGTGTCCCTTCAAATCTGGCTAAGAGAGCATTCCCAATCCAGTCGGTGCACGGCATCTACTGGCCAAGGCTATTCCATCCACACGTGGTGGATGGTTGGCATTCATCATCTTATTCAGTTGTTTATGCATGCTATCTCTCCTAGCCCCTTCAAAACGCAACGCTTGCAATTACGTCCAGGGGTGGCACCTGCCTTCATTCACAACTCCATACGGTCAATGTCCATGCCAATGTCCACAACTTAGTTCAGGCGTGGCAAGTGCTAACATTCACTCAACTCTATACAAGTTTGTTACCTGGTAGCAATTATGGGGCGGGTTGAGGTTGGTGGCTTGGGTATGGCTAGAGATGCTGATTCCTGTCCTCATGGGTGTCGATTGTGTCCTATTTGACTTCGCATTGTCTCTCTTGTTGTAGTAAGAGTTTCTCCGGTCGGTTCTGGGTGTTTTAAGTGTCATCCTAAATTTAGTCATCCTTTCTTTGTTTTTCGCGTTTGGTTGTTTTGGTTTTTCAGTTTGAATCTGTGGTGTTGAAGAGCCAGGTTTTTAGTAATTTTCTGAATTTTAGGTGGTCTTTGGAGTTTCTTTTTTCTTTCGGGATGTTGTTCCAGGTTTTTGCGGCTAAGTGAGAGAAGGAGGAGCCCCCAAGTTTTTTCTTAAGGTATGGTTTTTGTTCCAGGTGGATTTCCTTGCTTGATCTGAGGAGTCTCGTTGGCTTGTAGATTATTTTCTTTTGTAGGAGTTCAGCTCCTTGTCCGCTGATTGCCCTGTGCGTTATGCACATTCTTTTGAAGGTGATGCAATGTTTGACTGGGAGCCAGTGTAGTGTTTTTAGGGCTGGAGTGATGTGGTCTCTTCTGGACAGTTTGAGGAGTAGTCTGGCTGCTGTATTTTGGATCCGTTGTAGGTTCTTCAGGAGGTATTCTGGTAACCCGAGATAGAGGCTGTTTGCATAGTCGATTATTGACATGATGATGGCAAAGATTGTGAGTGTTTAGTGGGTGAAGGGGAGGAAAGGTAGGATTCTTCTTGCTGTGTGGAGGAGGAAGAAGCATTTCTTGGTGATTGCATTTATTTGTGGTTCTAAAGTTAGGGTGTTGTCCATCAGGACTCCCAGGATTTTTACTACCTTAGATGTTGTTGTTGCGGTTCCCATTTCCGTTGGCCATGGAATGTAGGTGCTGTTCTCTTGGTTTTTGGGTGTAGTCATGATTTCTGTCTTTCCTGGGTTGATTTTCAAGCTGTTGGCATTCATCCATTTAAAGACGACTTTTAGACATTCGATTAGGGTTGAGTGATCGACTTGAGTGTCCTTGATTTTGTAGATGATTTGAGTGTTGTCTGCGTAGTTGTAGCATGTAATGTTGTATTTTTTGAAGATCCCGATTACTGGAGTCTGATAGATGTTGAAGTATAGTGGTGAAAGTGAGGACCCTTGTGGTACTCCACAGTCGTTAATTTGTGGGGTGGATTTGAGGGTTTTATCCGTACGGCTTCTGTTCTGTCTGCTAGGAATGATTTAATCGAGTGTAGTGCCATGTCAGGCAGGTGGGGTTTTAGTGTGCAGGGTTGCCTCGGTTGTAAGGCCTAGTATGCTAATAGTTGGTGGTGGCCCGAGCTGTTAGTAACATGTTAGTTTGACTACTTTATGTTCCTGTTAAATGGCCCCAGAGCAGAGGCAGGATGGTGTCCTTGGAAATAAAAGGTGGATGGTAAGGTGCTGCGCGTTGGCATGATACCGATGGTAGTGAGGCTAATTCAGTCTCATGGAGATGTGTGGAGCGCGGTGCGCAGCCAAAAGGTGAGGGCAATGAGTGTGGTGTGTGCGCCAGAGCTTGTTACATAGTTTCTGCAGTGGTGACCAGGGAAGAGGTTTGACACGCGTGACCTGTCTGAACCCTCAGGCAGACACAGGGCATTGCCCATTGGAGTGCGGCGATAATTGATGCACTGATGCATGTGTTGGTGGGGAAGGAGTGGTGTGGGGCTTGCGAGAGAGCCTATGTTGTGCTCCGGTATGGGATGCCAGGACCCGAGCGCGAGAAAGAACGGTGAACTTCATAAGTGATCATGCACAACAGGGCTGACAAACTCCTCACAGCGGGGTGTGTGGCAGGGCAGGGGTTTGCATTGCTGAGCCCTGTGCTGAGGTGCTTGGAGCCAGACACTGGGCATCATTACGAGCATGGCGTTAGCCGTGCCTGTACGGCAGGCGTGGCTGCCGCCATGCTCGCTACCGGCACTGCCACCCATGATTGGGCAATAACCAGCCCATTACGAGTTGAATGGGCCGGTAATTGCCCATTCGCGGGTAGCGGTATTGCCGGGCTCCCGATCACCATTCCGCCCCATTGGGTAGAATGGGAGTGGGGAGCATGGTTGCACCGTTGACAATGGTGCCGGTGAAATCATGAGTTCTGCTTGCAGGTGCTGCACAGCCCACCAGGTAAGACCTGGCGGGCTGTCAGGAATCCACGGGCAGAACTCGCGAGACGGTATGAACGGTGCCGGCGCCTTACCGGCACCGTTCATACCATCATCGCCAACATCATAAGGAGGCCCATTGTGTGCCGAACAAAGAGTTAGGATGACAGTGATTACTGGTCTGTCACGGCTGCAAGAAGTTGGTCTGGGGGAAGGTGGTCCTGTCAATTGAGACACACTTGGCAGAGGGTTATGCTGAATCCTAAGAGGGCAACCTCTCTAGTTAATGGAGTTCTCTGTGGTTCCTGATTAAAGTGGAAGGTCTCCCTTGAAGCTGTGTTGAGAACAGACTTTCTGTCTCCATCAATCCACATACTCGTACCTTCTGAATGGAGTCCCCCTCTGGGGATGACTATTGTAAACATGCAGTCACAGACATGATAGTTCACTGCCCTTGATACTGAGTGGCGAGAGCTGGCTTTAGGTTGACACAGTGCATATCAAAGGTTGTTGGGGGTTTCCTCTCTCCTTTGTTAGACCTGCGACTTAGCCCCATGTGGCCCTTTTTGAAGAATACTCTTTTAGTATGATCATGTTAATCACTGCCACCATTCTGCGGGGCTCAAGAGGACAGCACAGATTCATGGGGCCGTTGATAGTTAATTAGACTGGCCATGGCAGAAGGAAGGGGTTGCCCTTCCCCTTCTGAGTTGACAGGTTTAATCCTGGCTGTCATATCCCAACTAAATATGACGGGGGATTGCACCTGTATGCTGTGTCCACCCAAAGAACACCGGTCTATGTGTATGTCGTGCGGCGAGCATAACAAAATGTGTGCGGATTAGCCCACACATTTTCCGGAGGTTGATCTACCATCATTCAATTTCATGTACAAATTTTTAAAAGCCCAGGTGAGCGCACACCCACCGGTCGAATTCCTTACACCACTCAATGCTACATAAGTGTCCCATCCAACCCGTCTTGATTATTTGAGTCCAGAGGATGGGGGCAGAAAAGGGGCCACTGGCCCTTCGTCCTTTAGAAGCGGGGGAAGGGGGCTCACTTTATCCCCATAGAGATAGTAGCAGTTTTCAGTTTCTATCTGTACCTCCTAAATGAGACTGTGCACGGTGCCTGTGTGGCTGAAGGTGAAAGGCTGTATTCTGGCTGCACCTCCTAAATGAGACTGTGCACAGTGCCAGCGTGGCTGAAGATGAAAGGCTGGCTTATGGCTGTACTTACTGAAAGAGACTGTGCACAGTGCCAGTGTGGCTGAAGCTGAAAGGCTGGCTTCTGCCTGTACTTCCTTAATGAGACTGTGCGCAGTGCCTGTGTGGCTGAAGGGGAAAGGCTCGCTTCTGGCTGTACCCCTGAATGAGACTGTGCGCACTGCCGGTGTGGCTGAAGATGAAATGCTAGCTTCGGGCTGTACCTCCTGAATGAGACTGTGCACGGTGCCTGTGTGGCTGAAGGGGAAAGGCTGGCTTCTGGCTGTACCTCCTGAATGAGACTGTGCACCGTGCATGTGTGGCTGAAGGTGAAAGGCTAGCTTCTGCCTGTGCCTCATGAATGAGACTGTGCGCGGTGCTGGTGTGGCTGAAGATGAAAGGCTGGCTTCTGGCTGTACTTCCTGAATGAGACTGTGTGTGGTGCCTGTGTGGCTGAAGGTGGAAGGCTAGCTTCTGCCTGTACCTCCTGAATGAGACTGTGCACAGTGCCAGTGTGTCTGAAGGTGAAAGGCTGGCTTCTGGCTGTACCTCCTGAATGAGATTGTGCACAGTGCCTGTGTGGCTGAAGGTGAAAGGCTGGCTTCTGGCTGTACTTCCTGAATGAGACTGTGCGCGGTGCCTGTGTGGCTGAAGATGAAAGACTGGCTTCTGGCTGTACCTCCTGAATGAGGCTGTGCACATTGTCGGTGTGGCTGAAGGTGAAAGGCTGGCTTCTGGCTGTACCTCCTGAAGGAGACTGTGCACATTGCCGGTGTGGCTGAAGATGAAAGGCTGGCTTCTGGCAGTACCTCCTGAATGACACTGTGCACGGTGCCGGTGTGGCTGAAGATGAAAGGCTGGCTTCTGGCTGTACCTCCTGAATGAGGCTGTGCACATTGCCGGTGTGGCTGAAGGTGAAAGGCTGGCTTCTGGCTGTACCTCCTGAATGAGACTGTGCACGGTGCCTGTGTGGCTGAAGGTGAAAGGCTGGCTTCTGGCTGTACTTCCTGAATGAGACTGTGCGCATTGCCTGTGTGGCTGAAGGTGAAAGGCTGACTTCTGGGTGTACCTCCTGAAAGAGACTGTGCGCAGTGCCTGTGTGGCTGAAGGTGAAAGGCCGGCTTCTGGCTGTACCTCCTGAATGAGACTGTGCACAGTGCCAGTGTGGCTGAAGGTGAAAGGCTGGCTTCTGGCTGTACTTCCTGAATGAGACTGTGCACAGTGCCACTATGGCTGAAGATAAAAGGCTGGCTTCTGGCTGTACCTCCTGAATGAGACTGTGCACATTATCGGTGTGGCTGAAGGTGAAAGGCTGGCTTCTGGCTGTACTTCCTGAATGAGACTGTGCACAGTGCCAATGTGGCTGAAGATAACAGGCTGGCTTCTGCCTGTACTTCCTGAATGAGACTGTGCACAGTGCCAGTGTGGCTGAAGGTGAAAGGCTGGCTTCTGGCTGTACCTCCTGAATGAGACTTTGCGCGGTGCCTGTGTGGCTGAAGGTGAAAGGCTGGCTTCTGGCTGTACTTCCTGAATGAGACTGTGCGTGGTGCCTGTGTGGCTGAAGGTGAAAGGCTGGCTTCTGGCTGTACCACCTGAATGAGACTGTGCATTGTGCCTGTGTGGCTGAAGGTGAAAGGCTGGCTTCTGGCTGTACCTCCTGAATGAGACTGTGTGCGGTACCTGTGTGGCTGAAGGTGAAAGGCTGGCTTCTGACTGTACCTCCTGAATGAGACTGTGCGCGGTACCTGTGTGGCTGAAGGTGATAGGCTGGCTTCTGGCTGTACCTCCTGAATGAGACTGTGCATTGTGCCTGTGTGGCTGAAGGTGAAAGGCTGGCTTCTTGCTGTACCTCCTGAAAGAGACTGTGCGCGGTGCCAGTGTGGCTGAAGGTGAAAGGCTGGCTTCTGGCTGTACCTCCTGAATGAGACTGTGCACAGTGCCAGTGTGGCTGAAGGTGAAAGGTTGGCTTCTGGCTGTACCTCCTGAATGAGACTGTGCACGGTACCTGTGTGGCTGAAGGTGATAGGCTGGCTTCTGGCTGTACCTCCTGAATGAGACTGTGCATTGTGCCTGTGTGGCTGAAGGTGAAAGGCTGGCTTCTTGCTGTACCTCCTGAAAGAGACTGTGCGCGGTGCCAGTGTGGCTGAAGGTGAAAGGCTGGCTTCTGGCTGTACATCCTGAATGAGTCTGTGCACAGTGCCTGTGTGGCTGAAGGTGAAAGTCTGGCTTCTGGCTGTACCTCCTGAATGAGACTGTGCACAGTGCCTGTGTGGCTGACGGTGAAAGGCTGGCTTCTGGCTGTACCGCCTGAATGAGACTGTGCGCAGTGCCTGTGTGGCTGAAGGTGAAAGGCTGGCTTCTGGCTGTACCTCCTGAATGAGACTGTGCGCGGTGCCTGTGTGGCTGAAGGTGAAAGGCTGGCTTCTGGCTGTACCTCCTGAATGAGACTGTGCACAGTGCCTGTGTGGCTGAAGGTGAAAGGCTGGCTTCTGGCTGTACCTCCTGAATGAGACTGTGCGCGGTGCCTGTGTGGCTGAAGGTGAAAGGCTGGCTTCTGGCTGTACCTCCTGAATGAGACTGTGCGCGGTGCCTGTGTGGCTGAAGGTGAAAGGATGGCTTCTGGCTGTCCCTCCTGAATGAGACTGTGCGCGGTGCCAGTGTGGCTGAAGGTGAAAGGCTGGCTTCTGGCTGTACCTCCTGAATGAGACTGTGCGCGGTGCCAGTGTGGCTGAAGGTGAAAGGCTGGCTTCTGGCTGTACTTCCTGAATGAGACTGTGCACAGTGCCAATGTGGCTGAAGGTGAAAGGCTGGCTTCTGGCTGTACTTCCTGAATGAGACTGTGCACAGTGCCACTATGGCTGAAGATAAAAGGCTGGCTTCTGGCTGTACCTCCTGAATGAGACTGTGCACATTATTGGTGTGGCTGAAGGTGAAAGGCTGGCTTCTGGCTGTACTTCCTGAATGAGACTGTGCACAGTGCCAGTGTGGCTGAAGGTGAAAGGCTGGCTTCTGGCTGTACCTCCTGAATGAGACTGTGCGCGGTGCCTGTGTGGCTGAAGGTGAAAGGCTGGCTTCTGGCTGTACTTCCTGAATGAGACTGTTCGTGGTGCCTGTGTGGCTGAAGGTGAAAGGCTGGCTTCTGGCTGTACCTCCTGAATGAGACTGTGCATTGTGCCTGTGTGGCTGAAGGTGAAAGGCTGGCTTCTGGCTGTACCTCCTGAATGAGACTGTGCGCGGTACCTGTGTGGCTGAAGGTGAAAGGCTGGCTTCTGACTGTACCTCCTGAATGAGACTGTGCGCGGTACCTGTGTGGCTGAAGGTGATAGGCTGGCTTCTGGCTGTACCTCCTGAATGAGACTGTGCATTGTGCCTGTGTGGCTGAAGGTGAAAGGCTGGCTTCTTGCTGTACCTCCTGAAAGAGACTGTGCGCGGTGCCAGTGTGGCTGAAGGTGAAAGGCTGGCTTCTGGCTGTACCTCCTGAATGAGACTGTGCACAGTGCCAGTGTGGCTGAAGGTGAAAGGCTGGCTTCTGGCTGTACCTCCTGAATGAGACTGTGCGCGGTACCTGTGTGGCTGAAGGTGATAGGCTGGCTTCTGGCTGTACCTCCTGAATGAGACTGTGCATTGTGCCTGTGTGGCTGAAGGTGAAAGGCTGGCTTCTCTCTGTACCTCCTGAAAGAGACTGTGCGCGGTGCCAGTGTGGCTGAAGGTGAAAGGCTGGCTATTGGCTGTACATCCTGAATGAGTCTGTGCACAGTGCCTGTGTGGTTGAAGGTGAAAGTCTGGCTTCTGGCTGTACCTCCTGAATGAGACTGTGCACGGTGCCTGTGTGGCTGAAGGTGAAAGGCTGGCTTCTGGCTGTACCTCCTGAATGAGACTGTGCACAGTGCCAGTGTGGCTGAAGGTGAAAGGCTGGCTTCTGGCTGTACCTCCTGAATGAGACTGTGCACAGTGCCTGTGTGGCTGAAGGTGAAAGGCTGGCTTCTGGCTGTACCTCCTGAATGAGACTGTGCACAATGCCAGTGTGGCTGAAGGTGAAAGGCTGGCTTCTGGCTGTACCCCCTGAATGAGACTGTGCGCGGTGCCTGTGTGGCTGAAGATGAAAGGCTGGCTTCTGGCTGTACCTCCTGAATGAGACTGTGCGCGGTGCCTGTGTGGCTGAAGGTGAAAGGCTGGCTTCTGGCTTTACCTCCTGAATGAGACTGTGCGCTGTGCCTGTGTGGCTGAAGGTGAAAGGCTGGCTTCTGGCTGTACCTCCTGAATGAGACTGTGCGCGGTGCCTGTGTGGCTGAAGGTGAAAGGCTGGCTTCTGGCTGTACCTCCTGAATGAGACTGTGCGCGGTGCCTGTGTGGCTGAAGGTGAAAGGCTGGCTTCTGGCTGTACCTCCTGAATGAGACTGTGCGCGGTGCCTGTGTGGCTGAAGGTGAAAGGCTGGCTTCTGGCTGTCCCTCCTGAATGAGACTGTGCGCGGTGCCAGTGTGGCTGAAGGTGAAAGGCTGGCTTCTGGCTGTACCTCCTGAATGAGAATGTGCGCGGTGCCTGTGTGGCTGAAGGTGAAAGGCTGGCTTCTGGCTGTACCTCCTGAATGAGAGTGTGCGCTGAGCCTGTGTGGCTGAAGGTGAAAGGCTGGCTTCTGGCTGTACCTCCTGAATGAGAGTGTGCGCGGTGCCTATGTGGCTGAAGGTGAAAGGCTGGCTTCTGGCTGTACCTCCTGAATGAGAGTGTGCGCGGTGCCTGTGTGGCTGAAGGTGAAAGGCTGGCTTCTGGCTGTACCTCCTGAATGAGACTGTGCGCAGTGCCTGTGTGGCTGCAGGTGAAAGGCTGGCTTCTGACTGTCTCTCCTGAATGAGACTGTGCACAGTGCCAGTGTGGCTGAAGGTGAAAGGCTGGCTTCTGGCTGTACCTCCTGAATGAGAGTGTGCGGGGTGCCTGTGTGGCTGAAGGTGAAAGGCTGGCTTCTGGCTGTACCTCCTGAATGAGAGTGTGCGGGGTGCCTGTGTGGCTGAAGGTGAAAGGCTGGCTTCTGGCTGTACCTCCTGAATGAGAGTGTGCGGGGTGCCTGTGTGGCTGAAGGTGAAAGGCTGGCTTCTGGCTGTACCTCCTGAATGAGACTGTGCGCGGCACCAGAGTAGCTGAAGGTGAAAGGCTGGCTTCTGGCTGTCCCTCCTGAATGAGACTGTGCACGGCGCCTGTGTGGCTGAAGGTGAAAGGCTGGCTTCTGGCTGTACCTCCTGAATGAGACTGTGCACAGTGCCAGTGTGGCTGAAGGTGAAAGGCTGGCTTCTGGCTGTACCTCCTGAATGAGACTGTGCACAGTGCCAGTGTGGCTGAAGGTGAAAGGGTGGCTTCTGGCTGTACCTCCTGAATGAGACTGTGCGCGGTGCCTGTGTGGCTGAAGGTGAAAGGCTGGCTTCTGGCTTTACCTCCTGAATGAGACTGTGCGCGGTGCCTGTGTGGCTGAAGGTGAAAGGCTGGCTTCTGGCTGTACCTCCTGAATGAGACTGTGCGCGGTGCCTGTGTGGCTGAAGGTGAAAGGCTGGCTTCTGGCTGTACCTCCTGAATGAGACTGTGCACGGTGACTGTGTGGCTGAAGGTGAAAGGCTGGCTTCTGGCTGTACCTCCTGAATGAGACTGTGCGCGGTGCCTGTGTGGCTGAAGGTGAAAGGCTGCCTTCTGGCTGTACCTCCTGAATGAGACTGTGCACAGTGCCTGTGTGGCTGAAGGTGAAAGGCTGGCTTCTGGCTGTACCTCCTGAATGAGACTGTGCGCAGTGCTAGTTTGGCTGAAGGTGAAAGGCTGGCTTCTGGCTGTACCTCCTGAATGAGACTGTGCGCAGTGCCTGTGTGGCTGCAGGTGAAAGGCTGGCTTCTGGCTGTCCCTCCTGAATGAGACTGTGCACAGTGCCAGTGTGGCTGAAGGTGAAAGGCTGGCTTCTGGCTGTACCTCCTGAATGAGACTGTGCATTGTGCCTGTGTGGATGAAGGTGAAAGGCTGGCTTCTGGCTGTACCTCATGAAAGAGAGTGTGTGCGGTGCCTGTGTGGCTGAAGGTGAAAGGCTGGCTTCTGGCTGTCCCTCCTGAATGATACTGTGCAGGGTGCCTGTGTGGCTAAAGGTGAAAGGCTGGCTTCTGGCTGTATCTCCTGAATGAGACTGTGCGCAGCGCCTGTGTGGCTGCAGGTGAAAGGCTGGCTTCTGGCTGTCCCTCCTGAATGAGACTGTGCACAGTGCCAGTGTGGCTGAAGGTGAAAGGCTGGCTTCTGGCTGTACCTCCTGAATGAGAGTGTGCGGGGTGCCTGTGTGGCTGAAGGTGAAAGGCTGGCTTCTGGCTGTACCTCCTGAATGAGAGTGTGCGCGGTGCCTGTGTGGCTGAAGGTGAAAGGCTGGCTTCTGGCTGTACCTCCTGAATGAGACTGTGCGTGGCATCTGTGTGGCTGAAGGTGAAAGGCTGGCTTCTGGCTGTACCTCCTGAATGAGACTGTGCATTGTGCCTGTGTGGATGAAGGTGAAAGGCTGGCTTCTGGCTGTACCTCATGAAAGAGAGTGTGTGCGGTGCCTGTGTGGCTGAAGGTGAAAGGCTGGCTTCTAGCTGTCCCTCCTGAATGATACTGTGCACACTGCCTGTGTGGCTGAAGGTGAAAGGCTGGCTTCTGGCTGTAACTCCTGAATGAGACTGTGCGCGGTGCCTGTGTGGCTGAAGATGAAAGGCTGGCTTCTGGCTATACCTCCTGAATGAGACTGTGCACAGTGCCAGTGTGAGTGATGATGAAAGGCTGGCTTCTGGCTATACCTCCTGAACGAGACTGTGCACAGTGCCTGTGTGGCTGAAGGTGAAAGGCTGGCTTCTGACTGTACCTCCTGAATGAGACTGTGCGCGGTGCCTGTGTGGCTGATGGTGAAAGGCTGGCTTCTGGATGTACCTCCTGAATGAGACTGTGCGCGGTGCCTGTGTGGCTGATGGTGAAAGGCTGGCTTCTGGCTTTCCCTCCTGAATGAGACTGTTCACGGTGCCTGTGTGGCTGAAGGTGAAAGGCTGGCTTCTGGCTGTACCTCCTGAATGAGACTGTGCGCGGTGCCTGTGTGGCTGAAGATGAAAGGCTGGCTTCTGGCTATACCTCCTGAATGAGACTGTGCACAGTGCCAGTGTGACTGATGATGAAAGGCTGACTTCTGGCTATACCTCCTGAATGAGACTGTGCACAGTGCCTGTGTGGCTGAAGGTGAAAGGCTGCTTCTGGCTGTACCTCCTGAATGAGAGTGTGTGCGGTGCCTGTGTGGCTGGAGGTGAAAGGCTGGCTTCTGGCTGTACCTCCTGAATGAGACTGTGCGCGGTGCCTGTGTGGCTGAAGGTGAAAGGCTGGCTTCTGGCTGTACCTCCTGAATGAGACTGTGCGCGGTGCCTGTGTGGCTGAAGGTGAAAGGCTGGCTTCTGGATGTACCTCCTGAATGAGACTGTGCGCTGTGCCTGTGTGGCTGAAGGTGAAAGGCTGGCTTCTGGCTGTCCCTCCTGAATGAGACTGTGGCTGGCTTCTGGCTGTACCTCCTGAATGAGACTGTGCGCGGTGCCTGTGTGGCTGAAGATGAAAGGCTGGCTTCTGGCTATACCTCCTGAATGAGACTGTGCACAGTGCCAGTGTGACTGATGATGAAAGGCTGGCTTTTGGCTATACCTCCTGAATGAGACTGTGCGCGGTGCCTGTGTGGCTGAAGGTGAAAGGCTGGCTTCTGGCTGTACCTCCTGAATGAGACTGTGCGCGGTGCCTGTGTGGCTGAAGGTGAAAGGCTGGCTTCTGGCTGTACCTCCTGAATGAGACTGTGCGCGGTGCCTGTGTGGCTGAAGGTGAAAGGCTGGCTTCTGGCTGTACCTCCTGAATGAGACTGTGCGCGGTGCCTGTGTGGCTGAAGGTGAAAGGCTGGCTTCTGGCTGTACCTCCTGAATGAGACTGTGCGCGGTGCCTGTGTGGCTGAAGGTGAAAGGCTGGCTTCTGGATGTACCTCCTGAATGAGACTGTGCGCGGTGCCAGTGTGGCTGAAGGTGAAAGGCTGGCTTCTGGCTGTACCTCCTGAATGAGACTGTGCGCGGTGCCTGTGTGGCTGAAGGTGAAAGGCTGGCTTCTGGCTGTACCTCCTGAATGAGACTGTGCGCGGTGCCTGTGTGGCTGAAGGTGAAAGGCTGGCTTCTGGCTGTACCTCCTGAATGAGACTGTGCGCGGTGCCTGTGTGGCTGAAGGTGAAAGGCTGGCTTCTGGATGTACCTCCTGAATGAGACTGTGCGCGGTGCCTGTGTGGCTGAAGGTGAAAGGCTGGCTTCTGGATGTACCTCCTGAATGAGACTGTGCGCGGTGCCTGTGTGGCTGAAGGTGAAAGGCTGGCTTCTGGCTGTACCTCCTGAATGAGACTGTGCGCGTTGCCTGTGTGGCTGAAGGTGAAAGGCTGGCTTCTGGCTGTCCCTCCTGAATGAGACTGTGCGCGGTGCCAGTGTGGCTGAAGGTGAAAGGCCGGCTTCTGGCTGTACCTCCTGAATGAGACTGTGCGCGGTGCCAGTGTGGCTGAAGGTGAAAGGCCGGCTTCTGGCTGTACCTCCTGAATGAGACTGTGCGCGGTGCCTGTGTGGCTGAAGGTGAAAGGCCGGCTTCTGGCTGTACCTCCTGAATGAGACTGTGCGCGGTGCCTGTGTGGCTGAAGGTGAAAGGCCGGCTTCTGGCTGTACCTCCTGAATGAGACTGTGCGCGGTGCCTGTGTGGCTGAAGGTGAAAGGCCGGCTTCTGGCTGTACCTCCTGAATGAGACTGTGCGCAGTGCCAGTGTGGCTGAAGGTGAAAGGCTGCCTTCTGGCTGTACCTCCTGAATGAGACTGTGCGCAGTGCCAGTGTGGCTGAAGGTGAAAGGCTGGCTTCTGGCTGTACCTCCTGAATGAGACTGTGCGCGGTGCCTGTGTGGCTGCAGGTGAAAGGCTGGCTTCTGGCTGTCCCTCCTGAATGAGACTGTGCACGGTGCCAGTGTGGCTGAAGGTGAAAGGCTGGCTTCTGGCTGTACCTCATGAAAGAGAGTGTGCGCGGTGCCTGTGTGGCTGAAGGTGAAAGGCTGGCTTCTGGCTGTCCCTCCTGAATGAGACTGTGCGCGGTGCCAGTGTGGCTGAAGGTGAAAGGCTGGCTTCTGGCTGTACCTCCTGAATGAGAGTGTGCGGGGTGCCTGTGTGGCTGAAGGTGAAAGGCTGGCTTCTGGCTGTACCTCCTGAATGAGACTGTGCGCGGTGCCTGTGTGGCTGAAGGTGAAAGGCTGGCTTCTGGCTGTACCTCCTGAATGAGACTGTGCGCGGTGCCTGTGTGGCTGAAGGTGAAAGGCTGCCTTCTGGCTGTACCTCCTGAATGAGACTGTGCGCGGTGCCTGTGTGGCTGAAGGTGAAAGGCTGCCTTCTGGCTGTACCTCCTGAATGAGACTGTGCGCGGTGCCAGTGTGGCTGAAGGTGAAAGGCTGCCTTCTGGCTGTACCTCCTGAATGAGACTGTGCGCAGTGCCAGTGTGGCTGAAGGTGAAAGGCTGCCTTCTGGCTGTACCTCCTGAATGAGACTGTGCGCAGTGCCAGTGTGGCTGAAGGTGAAAGGCTGCCTTCTGGCTGTACCTCCTGAATGAGACTGTGCGCAGTGCCAGTGTGGCTGAAGGTGAAAGGCTGCCTTCTGGCTGTACCTCCTGAATGAGACTGTGCGCAGTGCCAGTGTGGCTGAAGGTGAAAGGCTGCCTTCTGGCTGTACCTCCTGAATGAGACTGTGCGCAGTGCCTGTGTGGCTGCAGGTGAAAGGCTGGCTTCTGGCTGTCCCTCCTGAATGAGACTGTGCACGGTGCCAGTGTGGCTGAAGGTGAAAGGCTGGCTTCTGGCTGTACCTCATGAAAGAGAGTGTGCGCGGTGCCTGTGTGGCTGAAGGTGAAAGGCTGGCTTCTGGCTGTCCCTCCTGAATGAGACTGTGCGCGGTGCCAGTGTGGCTGAAGGTGAAAGGCTGGCTTCTGGCTGTACCTCCTGAATGAGAGTGTGCGGGGTGCCTGTGTGGCTGAAGGTGAAAGGCTGGCTTCTGGCTGTACCTCCTGAATGAGACTGTGCACGGTGCCTGTGTGGCTGAAGGTGAAAGGCTGGCTTCTGGCTGTACCTCCTGAATGAGACTGTGCGCGGTGCCTGTGTGGCTGAAGGTGAAAGGCTGGCTTCTGGCTGTACCTCATGAAAGAGAGTGTGCGCGGTGCCTGTGTGGCTGAAGGTGAAAGGCTGGCTTTACAGTCTTGTATGTGAACGGCACTGTTGGTAATGCGGGGATGTTCAGCATCTCCATGGGGCCACATTAAATGTAACTGTTGCTGGGATTTTATTAAATCGGCCTACACATCATTTCACTTTTGTAATCCCCCCGCCGGGCCACTGATTGCGTTCGGGGGTCGCAGCTTTGCTTGCTCCGGTCTCTGTGACCTTATGTGTTCAGGGGCCCCAGCACTGTGAGCTGCTCGGTTGAGGGCCTTTATTATCGGGCTGCAATGCCACACCGTCACTGAATGCGCATGCGCGCAGCCTGCAGGATAAGCGGTGCGGCTTCACACGTGCTCTTCTCTCTGGAGTTCATGTGCGCCCCATGCTTGTGTCCTCGCTCGCCCACCACTTCTCCCCTCCCCCCGCCTGCCCACAGCCTTGCTTCTATTAAGACGTCCCCTTTTCATCTTAACGAGGGTGTGAACTATGTTGCAAGCCGCTTCCAGTGATGGCTGCAGACGTGGAGGGCCCAGTGCGGCCATTAGAGCCCGGCGAGGCCTTCCCCGGCCGTAGGGGGTCTGTGAACTGCGAGGCAATGGGATATTTATAGGCGCATTCCGGGCATAGCACCGGGGCCGGCCCATATGGACTGCCCAGGCCCCCTATATCGGAGGGAGAGAGGCAGAGATGCCAGCCAAGAGCTGTGCCCCTTGCCCCCTGTGTCAGCACGAGATAGGGCAGCTACAACCCACCCTGGTGGGGAGAGAAAGAGGCCTGACTAGGGGGGTCGGGGGTTAGTGGGGGGTGGGTCAATGTGCCTGAGCAGGGGCGGAGAGGACCGTGGCTTTTGGGAAAAGTGTTCTGGGCAGCCCAGAGAGCCCTGCTGGCAGGTCTCCGTGTCTATGGAATAGGGACTGGGGAGAGGGAAGGGGGGTGGGGGTGGGGGTGAAGGTTCCTACCGGGAGATCTGTCACCGAGGAGAGAGAGGGGTGTGTCTGTGAGCTATGGATGAGTGGGGCAGGATAGCAGGGCCTTCCTGTGGCCTCCAGCCAGTAGATGAGCTGGTTCAGAGAGACCCCTGTGACTTCGAAAGGCCAGAGCGATCTGACGGAGTGTCTCAGAGTGCGAGTCAGGGCAGATGGGCCTTGCCGAAAGCCCCCATGTCTGCAGCTGCACAGAGAAGCCCCCTGATGCGTCCTTGTTTGACGCTGTTGTTTCCTGTGTCTGGTAAGGGAGAGGGAGGCCTGTTGGTACCTGTGTCTAGGGAGGGACAGGGAGATCTGGCTGAGGGTTCCTGTGTCTTGTAAGAGGGAGGGAGGCCTGTTGGTACCTGTGTCTGGGTAGGGACAGGGAGACCTGGCTGAGGGTTCCTGTCTCTGGTAAGAGAGAGGGAGGCCTGTTGGTACCTGTGTCTGGGCTGGGAGACCTGGCTGAGGGATCATGTGTCTTGTAAGAGAGAGGGAGGCCTGTTGGTACCTGTGTCTGGGCAGAGGCAGGGAGATCTGGCTGAGGGTTCCTGTGTCTTGTAAGAGGGAGAGAGGCCTGTTGGTACCTGTGTCTGGGCAGGGAGACCTGGCTGAGAGATCATGTGTCTGGTATAAGAGAGGGAGGCCTGTTGGTACCTGTGTCTGGGGAGGGGCAGGGAGACTTGGCTGAGGATTCCTGTGTCTGGTAAGAGAGAGGGAGGCCTGTTGGTACCTGTGTCTGGGCTGGGAGACCTGGCTGAGGGATCATGTGTCTTGTAAGAGAGAGGGAGGCCTGTTGGTACCTGTGTCTGGGGAGGGGCAGGGAGACTTGGCTGAGGATTCCTGTGTCTGGTAAGAGAGAGGGAGGCCTGTTGGTACCTGTGTCTGGGCAGAGGCAGGGAGATCTGGCTGAGGGTTCCTGTGTCTTGTAAGAGGGAGAGAGGCCTGTTGGTACCTGTGTCTGGGCAGGGAGACCTGGCTGAGAGATCATGTGTCTGGTATAAGAGAGGGAGGCCTGTTGGTACCTGTGTCTGGGGAGGGGCAGGGAGACTTGGCTGAGGATTCCTGTGTCTGGTAAGAGAGAGGGAGGCCTGTTGGTACCTGTGTCTGGGCTGGGAGATCTGGCTGAGGGATCATGTGTCTTGTAAGAGAGAGGGAGGCCTGTTGGTACCTGTGTCTGGGGAGGGACAGGGAGACTTGGCTGAGGATTCCTGTGTCTGATAAGAGAGAGGGAGGCCTGTTGGTACCTGTGTCTGGGCTGGGAGACCTGGCTGAGGGATCATGTGTCTTGTAAGAGAGAGGGAGGCCTGTTGGTACCTGTATCTGGGGAGGGACAGGGAGACTTGGCTGAGGATTCCTGTGTCTGGTAAGAGAGAGGGAGGCCTGTTGGTACTTGTGTCTAGGGAGGGACAGGGAGACTTGGCTGAGGATTCCTGTCTCTGGTAAGAGAGAGGGAGGCCTGTTGGTACCTGTGTCTGGGCAGGGAGACCTGGCTGAGGGATCATGTGTCTGGTAAGAGAGAGGGAGGCCTGTTGGTACCTTTGTCTGGGCAGGGAGACCTGGCTGAGGGATCATGTGTCTTGTAAGAGAGAGGGAGGCCTGTTGGTACTTGTGTCTAGGGAGGGACAGGGAGATTTGTCTGAGGATTCCTGTGTCTGGTAAGAGAGAGGGAGGCCTGTTGGTACTTGTGTCTGGGCAGAGGCAGGGAGATCTGGCTGAGGGATCATGTGTCTTGTAAGAGAGAGGGAGGCCTGTTAGTACTTGTGTCTAGGGAGGGACAGGGAGACTTGGCTGAGGATTCCTGTCTCTGGTAAGAGAGAGGGAGGCCTGTTGGTACCTGTGTCTGGGCAGGGAGACCTGGCTGAGGGATCATGTGTCTTGTAAGAGAGAGGGAGGCCTGTTGGTACTTGTGTCTAGGGAGGGACAGGGAGGCTTGGCTGAGGATTCCTGTGTCTAGTAAGAGAGAGGGAGGCCTGTTGGTACTTGTGTCTGGGTAGGGGCAGGGAGACCTGGCTGAGGGATCATGTGTCTTGTAAGAGAGAGCGAGGCCTGTTGGTACTTGTGTCTGGGGAGGGGCTGAGAGACTTGGCTGAGGATTCCTGTCTCTGGTAAGAGAGAGGGAGGCCTGTTGGTACCTGTGTCTGGGCAGAGAGACCTGGCTGAGGGATCATGTGTCTTGTAAGAGAGAGGGAGGCCTGTTGGTACTTGTGTCTAGGGAGGGACAGGAAGACCTGGCTGAGGATTCCTGTTTCTGGTAAGAGAGAGGGGGCCTGTTGGTACCTGTGTCTGGGCAGGGAGACCTGGCTGAGGGATCATGTGTCTTGTAAGAGAGAGGGAGGCCTGTTGGTACCTGTGTCTGGGGAGGGACAGGGAGACTTGACTGAGGGTTCATGTGTCTGGTAAGAGAGAGGGAGGCCTATTGGTACCTGTGTCTAGGGAGGGACAGGGAGACCTGGCTGAGGGATCATGTGTCTTGTAAGAGAGAGGGAGGCCTGTTGGTACCTGTGTCTGGGGAGGGACAGGGAGACTTGGCTGAGGGTTCATGTGTCTGGTAAGAGAGAGGGAGGCCTGTTGGTACCTGTGTCTGGGCAGGGAGACCTGGCTGAAGGATCATGTGTCTTGTAAGAGAGAGGGGGGCCCGTTGGTACTTGTGTCTGGGCAGAGGCAGGGAGACCTGGCTGAGGGATCATGTTTCTTGTAAGAGAGAGGGAGGCCTGTTGGTACTTGTGTCTAGGGAGGGACAGGGAGACTTGGCTGAGGATTCCTGTGTCTGGTAAGAGAGAGGGAGGCCTGTTGGTACTTGTGTCTGGGCAGAGGCAGGGAGACTTGGCTGAGGATTCCTGTGTCTGGTAAGAGAGAGGGAGGCCTGTTGGTACTTGTGTCTGGGCAGAGGCAGGGAGACTTGGCTGAGGATTCCTGTGTCTGGTAAGAGAGAGGGAGGCCTGTTGGTACCTGTGTCTGGGCAGGGAGACCTGGCTGAGGGATCATGTGTCTTGTAAGAGAGAGGGAGGCCTGTTGGTACTTGTGTCTAGGGAGGGACAGGGAGGCTTGGCTGAGGATTCCTGTGTCTAGTAAGAGAGAGGGAGGCCTGTTGGTACTTGTGTCTGGGTAGGGGCAGGGAGACCTGGCTGAGGGATCATGTGTCTTGTAAGAGAGAGCGAGGCCTGTTGGTACTTGTGTCTGGGGAGGGGCTGAGAGACTTGGCTGAGGATTCCTGTCTCTGGTAAGAGAGAGGGAGGCCTGTTGGTACCTGTGTCTGGGCAGAGAGACCTGGCTGAGGGATCATGTGTCTTGTAAGAGAGAGGGAGGCCTGTTGGTACTTGTGTCTAGGGAGGGACAGGAAGACCTGGCTGAGGATTCCTGTTTCTGGTAAGAGAGAGGGGGCCTGTTGGTACCTGTGTCTGGGCAGGGAGACCTGGCTGAGGGATCATGTGTCTTGTAAGAGAGAGGGAGGCCTGTTGGTACCTGTGTCTGGGGAGGGACAGGGAGACTTGACTGAGGGTTCATGTGTCTGGTAAGAGAGAGGGAGGCCTATTGGTACCTGTGTCTAGGGAGGGACAGGGAGACCTGGCTGAGGGATCATGTGTCTTGTAAGAGAGAGGGAGGCCTGTTGGTACCTGTGTCTGGGGAGGGACAGGGAGACTTGGCTGAGGGTTCATGTGTCTGGTAAGAGAGAGGGAGGCCTGTTGGTACCTGTGTCTGGGCAGGGAGACCTGGCTGAAGGATCATGTGTCTTGTAAGAGAGAGGGGGGCCCGTTGGTACTTGTGTCTGGGCAGAGGCAGGGAGACCTGGCTGAGGGATCATGTTTCTTGTAAGAGAGAGGGAGGCCTGTTGGTACTTGTGTCTAGGGAGGGACAGGGAGACTTGGCTGAGGATTCCTGTGTCTGGTAAGAGAGAGGGAGGCCTGTTGGTACTTGTGTCTGGGCAGAGGCAGGGAGACTTGGCTGAGGATTCCTGTGTCTGGTAAGAGAGAGGGAGGCCTGTTGGTACTTGTGTCTGGGCAGAGGCAGGGAGATCTGGCTGAGGGATCATGTGTCTTGTAAGAGAGAGGGAGGCCTGTTGGTACCTGTGTCTGGGCAGGGAGACCTGGCTGAGGGATCATGTGTCTTGTAAGAGAGAGGGAGGCCTGTTGGTACCTGTGTCTGGGTAGGGACAGGGAGACCTGGCTGAGGGTTCCTGTCTCTGGTAAGAGAGAGGGAGGCCTGTTGGTACCTGTGTCTGGGCAGGGAGACCTGGCTGAGGGATCATGTGTCTTGTAAGAGAGAGGGAGGCCTGTTGGTACTTGTGTCTGGGTAGGGACAGGGAGACCTGGCTGAGGGATCATGTGTCTGGTAAGAGAGAGGGAGGCCTGTTGGTACCTGTGTCTGGGGAGGGACAGGGAGACTTGGCTGAGGATTCCTGTGTCTAGTAAGAGAGAGGGAGGCCTGTTGGTACTTGTGTCTGGGTAGGGACAGGGAGACCTGGCTGAGGGTTCCTGTCTCTGGTAAGAGAGAGGGAGGCCTGTTGGTACCTGTGTCTGGGCAGGGAGACCTGGCTGAGGGATCATGTGTCTTGTAAGAGAGAGGGGGGCCTGTTGGTACTTGTGTCTGGGTAGGGACAGGGAGACCTGGCTGAGGGATCATGTTTCTGGTAAGAGAGAGGGAGGCCTGTTGGTACCTGTGTCTGGGGAGGGACAGGGAGACTTGGCTGAGGATCCCTGTGTCTGGTAAGAGAGAGGGAGGCCTGTTGGTACCTGTGTCTGGCAGGGAGACCTGGCTGAAGGATCATGTGTCTTGTAAGAGAGAGGGGGGCCCGTTGGTACTTGTGTCTGGGCAGAGGAAGGGAGACCTGGCTGAGGGATCATGTTTCTTGTAAGAGAGAGGGAGGCCTGTTGGTACTTGTGTCTAGGGAGGGACAGGGAGACTTGGCTGAGGATTCCTGTGTCTGGTAAGAGAGAGGGAGGCCTGTTGGTACTTGTGTCTAGGGAGGGACAGGGAGACTTGGCTGAGGATTCCTGTGTCTGGTAAGAGAGAGGGAGGCCTGTTGGTACTTGTGTCTGGGCAGAGGCAGGGAGATCTGGCTGAGGGATCATGTGTCTTGTAAGAGAGAGGGAGGCCTGTTGGTACTTGTGTCTGGGCAGGGAGACCTGGCTGAGGGATCATGTGTCTTGTAAGAGAGAGGGAGGCCTGTTGGTACCTGTGTCTGGGGAGGGACAGGGAGACTTGGCTGAGGGTTCCTGTGTCTAGTAAGAGAGAGGGAGGCCTGTTGGTACTTGTGTCTAGGGAGGGACAGGGAGACTTGGCTGAGGATTCCTGTGTCTAGTAAGAGAGAGGGAGGCCTGTTGGTACTTGTGTCTGGGTAGGGACAGGGAGACCTGGCTGAGGGTTCCTGTCTCTGGTAAGAGAGAGGGAGGCCTGTTGGTACCTGTGTCTGGGCTGGGAGACCTGGCTGAGGGATCATGTGTCTTGTAAGAGAGAGGGAGGCCTGTTGGTACCTGTGTCTGGGCAGAGGCAGGGAGATCTGGCTGAGGGTTCCTGTGTCTTGTAAGAGGGAGAGAGGCCTGTTGGTACCTGTGTCTGGGCAGGGAGACCTGGCTGAGAGATCATGTGTCTGGTATAAGAGAGGGAGGCCTGTTGGTACCTGTGTCTGGGGAGGGGCAGGGAGACTTGGCTGAGGATTCCTGTGTCTGGTAAGAGAGAGGGAGGCCTGTTGGTACCTGTGTCCGGGCTGGGAGACCTGGCTGAGGGATCATGTGTCTTGTAAGAGAGAGGGAGGCCTGTTGGTACCTGTGTCTGGGGAGGGGCAGGGAGACTTGGCTGAGGATTCCTGTGTCTGGTAAGAGAGAGGGAGGCCTGTTGGTACCTGTGTCTGGGCAGAGGCAGGGAGATCTGGCTGAGGGTTCCTGTGTCTTGTAAGAGGGAGAGAGGCCTGTTGGTACCTGTGTCTGGGCAGGGAGACCTGGCTGAGAGATCATGTGTCTGGTATAAGAGAGGGAGGCCTGTTGGTACCTGTGTCTGGGGAGGGGCAGGGAGACTTGGCTGAGGATTCCTGTGTCTGGTAAGAGAGAGGGAGGCCTGTTGGTACCTGTGTCTGGGCTGGGAGATCTAGCTGAGGGATCATGTGTCTTGTAAGAGAGAGGGAGGCCTGTTGGTACCTGTGTCTGGGGAGGGACAGGGAGACTTGGCTGAGGATTCCTGTGTCTGATAAGAGAGAGGGAGGCCTGTTGGTACCTGTGTCTGGGCTGGGAGACCTGGCTGAGGGATCGTGTGTCTTGTAAGAGAGAGGGAGGCCTGTTGGTACCTGTGTCTGGGGAGGGACAGGGAGACTTGGCTGAGGATTCCTGTGTCTGGTAAGAGAGAGGGAGGCCTGTTGGTACTTGTGTCTAGGGAGGGACAGGGAGACTTGGCTGAGGATTCCTGTCTCTGGTAAGAGAGAGGGAGGCCTGTTGGTACCTGTGTCTGGGCAGGGAGACCTGGCTGAGGGATCATGTGTCTGGTAAGAGAGAGGGAGGCCTGTTGGTACCTGTGTCTGGGCAGGGAGACCTGGCTGAGGGATCATGTGTCTTGTAAGAGAGAGGGAGGCCTGTTGGTACTTGTGTCTAGGGAGGGACAGGGAGATTTGTCTGAGGATTCCTGTGTCTGGTAAGAGAGAGGGAGGCCTGTTGGTACTTGTGTCTGGGCAGAGGCAGGGAGATCTGGCTGAGGGATCATGTGTCTTGTAAGAGAGAGGGAGGCCTGTTAGTACTTGTGTCTAGGGAGGGACAGGGAGACTTGGCTGAGGATTCCTGTCTCTGGTAAGAGAGAGGGAGGCCTGTTGGTACCTGTGTCTGGGCAGGGAGACCTGGCTGAGGGATCATGTGTCTTGTAAGAGAGAGGGAGGCCTGTTGGTACTTGTGTCTAGGGAGGGACAGGGAGGCTTGGCTGAGGATTCCTGTGTCTAGTAAGAGAGAGGGAGGCCTGTTAGTACTTGTGTCTGGGTAGGGGCAGGGAGACCTGGCTGAGGGATCATGTGTATTGTAAGAGAGAGCGAGGCCTGTTGGTACTTGTGTCTGGGGAGGGGCTGAGAGACTTGGCTGAGGATTCCTGTCTCTGGTAAGAGAGAGGGAGGCCTGTTGGTACCTGTGTCTGGGCAGAGAGACCTGGCTGAGGGATCATGTGTCTTGTAAGAGAGAGGGAGGCCTGTTGGTACTTGTGTCTAGGGAGGGACAGGAAGACCTGGCTGAGGATTCCTGTTTCTGGTAAGAGAGAGGGGGCCTGTTGGTACCTGTGTCTGGGCAGGGAGACCTGGCTGAGGGATCATGTGTCTTGTAAGAGAGAGGGAGGCCTGTTGGTACCTGTGTCTGGGGAGGGACAGGGAGACTTGACTGAGGGTTCATGTGTCTGGTAAGAGAGAGGGAGGCCTATTGGTACCTGTGTCTAGGGAGGGACAGGGAGACCTGGCTGAGGGATCATGTGTCTTGTAAGAGAGAGGGAGGCCTGTTGGTACCTGTGTCTGGGGAGGGACAGGGAGACTTGGCTGAGGGTTCATGTGTCTGGTAAGAGAGAGGGAGGCCTGTTGGTACCTGTGTCTGGGCAGGGAGACCTGGCTGAAGGATCATGTGTCTTGTAAGAGAGAGGGGGGCCCGTTGGTACTTGTGTCTGGGCAGAGGCAGGGAGACCTGGCTGAGGGATCATGTTTCTTGTAAGAGAGAGGGAGGCCTGTTGGTACTTGTGTCTAGGGAGGGACAGGGAGACTTGGCTGAGGATTCCTGTGTCTGGTAAGAGAGAGGGAGGCCTGTTGGTACTTGTGTCTGGGCAGAGGCAGGGAGACTTGGCTGAGGATTCCTGTGTCTGGTAAGAGAGAGGGAGGCCTGTTGGTACTTGTGTCTGGGCAGAGGCAGGGAGATCTGGCTGAGGGATCATGTGTCTTGTAAGAGAGAGGGAGGCCTGTTGGTACTTGTGTCTGGGCAGGGAGACCTGGCTGAGGGATCATGTGTCTTGTAAGAGAGAGGGAGGCCTGTTGGTACCTGTGTCTGGGTAGGGACAGGGAGACCTGGCTGAGGGTTCCTGTCTCTGGTAAGAGAGAGGGAGGCCTGTTGGTACCTGTGTCTGGGCAGGGAGACCTGGCTGAGGGATCATGTGTCTTGTAAGAGAGAGGGAGGCCTGTTGGTACTTGTGTCTGGGTAGGGACAGGGAGACCTGGCTGAGGGATCATGTGTCTGGTAAGAGAGAGGGAGGCCTGTTGGTACCTGTGTCTGGGGAGGGACAGGGAGACTTGGCTGAGGATTCCTGTGTCTAGTAAGAGAGAGGGAGGCCTGTTGGTACTTGTGTCTGGGTAGGGACAGGGAGACCTGGCTGAGGGTTCCTGTCTCTGGTAAGAGAGAGGGAGGCCTGTTGGTACCTGTGTCTGGGCAGGGAGACCTGGCTGAGGGATCATGTGTCTTGTAAGAGAGAGGGGGGCCTGTTGGTACTTGTGTCTGGGTAGGGACAGGGAGACCTGGCTGAGGGATCATGTTTCTGGTAAGAGAGAGGGAGGCCTGTTGGTACCTGTGTCTGGGGAGGGACAGGGAGACTTGGCTGAGGATTCCTGTGTCTGGTAAGAGAGAGGGAGGCCTGTTGGTACCTGTGTCTGGCAGGGAGACCTGGCTGAAGGATCATGTGTCTTGTAAGAGAGAGGGGGGCCCGTTGGTACTTGTGTCTGGGCAGAGGAAGGGAGACCTGGCTGAGGGATCATGTTTCTTGTAAGAGAGAGGGAGGCCTGTTGGTACTTGTGTCTAGGGAGGGACAGGGAGACTTGGCTGAGGATTCCTGTGTCTGGTAAGAGAGAGGGAGGCCTGTTGGTACTTGTGTCTAGGGAGGGACAGGGAGACTTGGCTGAGGATTCCTGTGTCTGGTAAGAGAGAGGGAGGCCTGTTGGTACTTGTGTCTGGGCAGAGGCAGGGAGATCTGGCTGAGGGATCATGTGTCTTGTAAGAGAGAGGGAGGCCTGTTGGTACTTGTGTCTGGGCAGGGAGACCTGGCTGAGGGATCATGTGTCTTGTAAGAGAGAGGGAGGCCTGTTGGTACCTGTGTCTGGGGAGGGACAGGGAGACTTGGCTGAGGGTTCCTGTGTCTAGTAAGAGAGAGGGAGGACTGTTGGTACTTGTGTCTAGGGAGGGACAGGGAGACTTGGCTGAGGATTCCTGTGTCTAGTAAGAGAGAGGGAGGCCTGTTGGTACTTGTGTCTGGGTAGGGGCAGGGAGACCTGGCTGAGAGATCATGTGTCTGGTATAAGAGAGGGAGGCCTGTTGGTACCTGTGTCTGGGGAGGGGCAGGGAGACTTGGCTGAGGATTCCTGTGTCTGGTAAGAGAGAGGGAGGCCTGTTGGTACCTGTGTCTGGGCTGGGAGATCTAGCTGAGGGATCATGTGTCTTGTAAGAGAGAGGGAGGCCTGTTGGTACCTGTGTCTGGGGAGGGACAGGGAGACTTGGCTGAGGATTCCTGTGTCTGATAAGAGAGAGGGAGGCCTGTTGGTACCTGTGTCTGGGCTGGGAGACCTGGCTGAGGGATCGTGTGTCTTGTAAGAGAGAGGGAGGCCTGTTGGTACCTGTGTCTGGGGAGGGACAGGGAGACTTGGCTGAGGATTCCTGTGTCTGGTAAGAGAGAGGGAGGCCTGTTGGTACTTGTGTCTAGGGAGGGACAGGGAGACTTGGCTGAGGATTCCTGTCTCTGGTAAGAGAGAGGGAGGCCTGTTGGTACCTGTGTCTGGGCAGGGAGACCTGGCTGAGGGATCATGTGTCTGGTAAGAGAGAGGGAGGCCTGTTGGTACCTGTGTCTGGGCAGGGAGACCTGGCTGAGGGATCATGTGTCTTGTAAGAGAGAGGGAGGCCTGTTGGTACTTGTGTCTAGGGAGGGACAGGGAGATTTGTCTGAGGATTCCTGTGTCTGGTAAGAGAGAGGGAGGCCTGTTGGTACTTGTGTCTGGGTAGGGACAGGGAGACCTGGCTGAGGGTTCCTGTGTCTAGTAAGAGAGAGGGAGGCCTGTTGGTACTTGTGTCTGGGTAGGGACAGGGAGACCTGGCTGAGGGTTCCTGTCTCTGGTAAGAGAGAGGGAGGCCTGTTGGTACCTGTGTCTGGGCTGGGAGACCTGGCTGAGGGATCATGTGTCTTGTAAGAGAGAGGGAGGCCTGTTGGTACCTGTGTCTGGGCAGAGGCAGGGAGATCTGGCTGAGGGTTCCTGTGTCTTGTAAGAGGGAGAGAGGCCTGTTGGTACCTGTGTCTGGGCAGGGAGACCTGGCTGAGAGATCATGTGTCTGGTATAAGAGAGGGAGGCCTGTTGGTACCTGTGTCTGGGGAGGGGCAGGGAGACTTGGCTGAGGATTCCTGTGTCTGGTAAGAGAGAGGGAGGCCTGTTGGTACCTGTGTCTGGGCTGGGAGACCTGGCTGAGGGATCATGTGTCTTGTAAGAGAGAGGGAGGCCTGTTGGTACCTGTGTCTGGGGAGGGGCAGGGAGACTTGGCTGAGGATTCCTGTGTCTGGTAAGAGAGAGGGAGGCCTGTTGGTACCTGTGTCTGGGCAGAGGCAGGGAGATCTGGCTGAGGGTTCCTGTGTCTTGTAAGAGGGAGAGAGGCCTGTTGGTACCTGTGTCTGGGCAGGGAGACCTGGCTGAGAGATCATGTGTCTGGTATAAGAGAGGGAGGCCTGTTGGTACCTGTGTCTGGGGAGGGGCAGGGAGACTTGGCTGAGGATTCCTGTGTCTGGTAAGAGAGAGGGAGGCCTGTTGGTACCTGTGTCTGGGCTGGGAGATCTAGCTGAGGGATCATGTGTCTTGTAAGAGAGAGGGAGGCCTGTTGGTACCTGTGTCTGGGGAGGGACAGGGAGACTTGGCTGAGGATTCCTGTGTCTGATAAGAGAGAGGGAGGCCTGTTGGTACCTGTGTCTGGGCTGGGAGACCTGGCTGAGGGATCGTGTGTCTTGTAAGAGAGAGGGAGGCCTGTTGGTACCTGTGTCTGGGGAGGGACAGGGAGACTTGGCTGAGGATTCCTGTGTCTGGTAAGAGAGAGGGAGGCCTGTTGGTACTTGTGTCTAGGGAGGGACAGGGAGACTTGGCTGAGGATTCCTGTCTCTGGTAAGAGAGAGGGAGGCCTGTTGGTACCTGTGTCTGGGCAGGGAGACCTGGCTGAGGGATCATGTGTCTGGTAAGAGAGAGGGAGGCCTGTTGGTACCTGTGTCTGGGCAGGGAGACCTGGCTGAGGGATCATGTGTCTTGTAAGAGAGAGGGAGGCCTGTTGGTACTTGTGTCTAGGGAGGGACAGGGAGATTTGTCTGAGGATTCCTGTGTCTGGTAAGAGAGAGGGAGGCCTGTTGGTACTTGTGTCTGGGCAGAGGCAGGGAGATCTGGCTGAGGGATCATGTGTCTTGTAAGAGAGAGGGAGGCCTGTTAGTACTTGTGTCTAGGGAGGGACAGGGAGACTTGGCTGAGGATTCCTGTCTCTGGTAAGAAAGAGGGAGGCCTGTTGGTACCTGTGTCTGGGCAGGGAGACCTGGCTGAGGGATCATGTGTCTTGTAAGAGAGAGGGAGGCCTGTTGGTACTTGTGTCTAGGGAGGGACAGGGAGGCTTGGCTGAGGATTCCTGTGTCTAGTAAGAGAGAGGGAGGCCTGTTAGTACTTGTGTCTGGGTAGGGGCAGGGAGACCTGGCTGAGGGATCATGTGTATTGTAAGAGAGAGCGAGGCCTGTTGGTACTTGTGTCTGGGGAGGGGCTGAGAGACTTGGCTGAGGATTCCTGTCTCTGGTAAGAGAGAGGGAGGCCTGTTGGTACCTGTGTCTGGGCAGAGAGACCTGGCTGAGGGATCATGTGTCTTGTAAGAGAGAGGGAGGCCTGTTGGTACTTGTGTCTAGGGAGGGACAGGAAGACCTGGCTGAGGATTCCTGTTTCTGGTAAGAGAGAGGGGGCCTGTTGGTACCTGTGTCTGGGCAGGGAGACCTGGCTGAGGGATCATGTGTCTTGTAAGAGAGAGGGAGGCCTGTTGGTACCTGTGTCTGGGGAGGGACAGGGAGACTTGACTGAGGGTTCATGTGTCTGGTAAGAGAGAGGGAGGCCTATTGGTACCTGTGTCTAGGGAGGGACAGGGAGACCTGGCTGAGGGATCATGTGTCTTGTAAGAGAGAGGGAGGCCTGTTGGTACCTGTGTCTGGGGAGGGACAGGGAGACTTGGCTGAGGGTTCATGTGTCTGGTAAGAGAGAGGGAGGCCTGTTGGTACCTGTGTCTGGGCAGGGAGACCTGGCTGAAGGATCATGTGTCTTGTAAGAGAGAGGGGGGCCCGTTGGTACTTGTGTCTGGGCAGAGGCAGGGAGACCTGGCTGAGGGATCATGTTTCTTGTAAGAGAGAGGGAGGCCTGTTGGTACTTGTGTCTAGGGAGGGACAGGGAGACTTGGCTGAGGATTCCTGTGTCTGGTAAGAGAGACGGAGGCCTGTTGGTACTTGTGTCTGGGCAGAGGCAGGGAGATCTGGCTGAGGGATCATGTGTCTTGTAAGAGAGAGGGAGGCCTGTTGGTACTTGTGTCTGGGCAGGGAGACCTGGCTGAGGGATCATGTGTCTTGTAAGAGAGAGGGAGGCCTGTTGGTACCTGTGTCTGGGTAGGGACAGGGAGACCTGGCTGAGGGTTCCTGTCTCTGGTAAGAGAGAGGGAGGCCTGTTGGTACCTGTGTCTGGGCAGGGAGACCTGGCTGAGGGATCATGTGTCTTGTAAGAGAGAGGGAGGCCTGTTGGTACTTGTGTCTGGGTAGGGACAGGGAGACCTGGCTGAGGGATCATGTGTCTGGTAAGAGAGAGGGAGGCCTGTTGGTACCTGTGTCTGGGGAGGGACAGGGAGACTTGGCTGAGGATTCCTGTGTCTAGTAAGAGAGAGGGAGGCCTGTTGGTACTTGTGTCTGGGTAGGGACAGGGAGACCTGGCTGAGGGTTCCTGTCTCTGGTAAGAGAGAGGGAGGCCTGTTGGTACCTGTGTCTGGGCAGGGAGACCTGGCTGAGGGATCATGTGTCTTGTAAGAGAGAGGGGGGCCTGTTGGTACTTGTGTCTGGGTAGGGACAGGGAGACCTGGCTGAGGGATCATGTTTCTGGTAAGAGAGAGGGAGGCCTGTTGGTACCTGTGTCTGGGGAGGGACAGGGAGACTTGGCTGAGGATTCCTGTGTCTGGTAAGAGAGAGGGAGGCCTGTTGGTACCTGTGTCTGGCAGGGAGACCTGGCTGAAGGATCATGTGTCTTGTAAGAGAGAGGGGGGCCCGTTGGTACTTGTGTCTGGGCAGAGGAAGGGAGACCTGGCTGAGGGATCATGTTTCTTGTAAGAGAGAGGGAGGCCTGTTGGTACTTGTGTCTAGGGAGGGACAGGGAGACTTGGCTGAGGATTCCTGTGTCTGGTAAGAGAGAGGGAGGCCTGTTGGTACTTGTGTCTAGGGAGGGACAGGGAGACTTGGCTGAGGATTCCTGTGTCTGGTAAGAGAGAGGGAGGCCTGTTGGTACTTGTGTCTGGGCAGAGGCAGGGAGATCTGGCTGAGGGATCATGTGTCTTGTAAGAGAGAGGGAGGCCTGTTGGTACTTGTGTCTGGGCAGGGAGACCTGGCTGAGGGATCATGTGTCTTGTAAGAGAGAGGGAGGCCTGTTGGTACCTGTGTCTGGGGAGGGACAGGGAGACTTGGCTGAGGGTTCCTGTGTCTAGTAAGAGAGAGGGAGGACTGTTGGTACTTGTGTCTAGGGAGGGACAGGGAGACTTGGCTGAGGATTCCTGTGTCTAGTAAGAGAGAGGGAGGCCTGTTGGTACTTGTGTCTGGGTAGGGGCAGGGAGACCTGGCTGAGAGATCATGTGTCTGGTATAAGAGAGGGAGGCCTGTTGGTACCTGTGTCTGGGGAGGGGCAGGGAGACTTGGCTGAGGATTCCTGTGTCTGGTAAGAGAGAGGGAGGCCTGTTGGTACCTGTGTCTGGGCTGGGAGATCTAGCTGAGGGATCATGTGTCTTGTAAGAGAGAGGGAGGCCTGTTGGTACCTGTGTCTGGGGAGGGACAGGGAGACTTGGCTGAGGATTCCTGTGTCTGATAAGAGAGAGGGAGGCCTGTTGGTACCTGTGTCTGGGCTGGGAGACCTGGCTGAGGGATCGTGTGTCTTGTAAGAGAGAGGGAGGCCTGTTGGTACCTGTGTCTGGGGAGGGACAGGGAGACTTGGCTGAGGATTCCTGTGTCTGGTAAGAGAGAGGGAGGCCTGTTGGTACTTGTGTCTAGGGAGGGACAGGGAGACTTGGCTGAGGATTCCTGTCTCTGGTAAGAGAGAGGGAGGCCTGTTGGTACCTGTGTCTGGGCAGGGAGACCTGGCTGAGGGATCATGTGTCTGGTAAGAGAGAGGGAGGCCTGTTGGTACCTGTGTCTGGGCAGGGAGACCTGGCTGAGGGATCATGTGTCTTGTAAGAGAGAGGGAGGCCTGTTGGTACTTGTGTCTAGGGAGGGACAGGGAGATTTGTCTGAGGATTCCTGTGTCTGGTAAGAGAGAGGGAGGCCTGTTGGTACTTGTGTCTGGGCAGAGGCAGGGAGATCTGGCTGAGGGATCATGTGTCTTGTAAGAGAGAGGGAGGCCTGTTAGTACTTGTGTCTAGGGAGGGACAGGGAGACTTGGCTGAGGATTCCTGTCTCTGGTAAGAGAGAGGGAGGCCTGTTGGTACCTGTGTCTGGGCAGGGAGACCTGGCTGAGGGATCATGTGTCTTGTAAGAGAGAGGGAGGCCTGTTGGTACTTGTGTCTAGGGAGGGACAGGGAGGCTTGGCTGAGGATTCCTGTGTCTAGTAAGAGAGAGGGAGGCCTGTTAGTACTTGTGTCTGGGTAGGGGCAGGGAGACCTGGCTGAGGGATCATGTGTATTGTAAGAGAGAGCGAGGCCTGTTGGTACTTGTGTCTGGGGAGGGGCTGAGAGACTTGGCTGAGGATTCCTGTCTCTGGTAAGAGAGAGGGAGGCCTGTTGGTACCTGTGTCTGGGCAGAGAGACCTGGCTGAGGGATCATGTGTCTTGTAAGAGAGAGGGAGGCCTGTTGGTACTTGTGTCTAGGGAGGGACAGGAAGACCTGGCTGAGGATTCCTGTTTCTGGTAAGAGAGAGGGGGCCTGTTGGTACCTGTGTCTGGGCAGGGAGACCTGGCTGAGGGATCATGTGTCTTGTAAGAGAGAGGGAGGCCTGTTGGTACCTGTGTCTGGGGAGGGACAGGGAGACTTGACTGAGGGTTCATGTGTCTGGTAAGAGAGAGGGAGGCCTATTGGTACCTGTGTCTAGGGAGGGACAGGGAGACCTGGCTGAGGGATCATGTGTCTTGTAAGAGAGAGGGAGGCCTGTTGGTACCTGTGTCTGGGGAGGGACAGGGAGACTTGGCTGAGGGTTCATGTGTCTGGTAAGAGAGAGGGAGGCCTGTTGGTACCTGTGTCTGGGCAGGGAGACCTGGCTGAAGGATCATGTGTCTTGTAAGAGAGAGGGGGGCCCGTTGGTACTTGTGTCTGGGCAGAGGCAGGGAGACCTGGCTGAGGGATCATGTTTCTTGTAAGAGAGAGGGAGGCCTGTTGGTACTTGTGTCTAGGGAGGGACAGGGAGACTTGGCTGAGGATTCCTGTGTCTGGTAAGAGAGAGGGAGGCCTGTTGGTACTTGTGTCTGGGCAGAGGCAGGGAGACTTGGCTGAGGATTCCTGTGTCTGGTAAGAGAGAGGGAGGCCTGTTGGTACTTGTGTCTGGGCAGAGGCAGGGAGATCTGGCTGAGGGATCATGTGTCTTGTAAGAGAGAGGGAGGCCTGTTGGTACTTGTGTCTGGGCAGGGAGACCTGGCTGAGGGATCATGTGTCTTGTAAGAGAGAGGGAGGCCTGTTGGTACCTGTGTCTGGGTAGGGACAGGGAGACCTGGCTGAGGGTTCCTGTCTCTGGTAAGAGAGAGGGAGGCCTGTTGGTACCTGTGTCTGGGCAGGGAGACCTGGCTGAGGGATCATGTGTCTTGTAAGAGAGAGGGAGGCCTGTTGGTACTTGTGTCTGGGTAGGGACAGGGAGACCTGGCTGAGGGATCATGTGTCTGGTAAGAGAGAGGGAGGCCTGTTGGTACCTGTGTCTGGGGAGGGACAGGGAGACTTGGCTGAGGATTCCTGTGTCTAGTAAGAGAGAGGGAGGCCTGTTGGTACTTGTGTCTGGGTAGGGACAGGGAGACCTGGCTGAGGGTTCCTGTCTCTGGTAAGAGAGAGGGAGGCCTGTTGGTACCTGTGTCTGGGCAGGGAGACCTGGCTGAGGGATCATGTGTCTTGTAAGAGAGAGGGGGGCCTGTTGGTACTTGTGTCTGGGTAGGGACAGGGAGACCTGGCTGAGGGATCATGTTTCTGGTAAGAGAGAGGGAGGCCTGTTGGTACCTGTGTCTGGGGAGGGACAGGGAGACTTGGCTGAGGATTCCTGTGTCTGGTAAGAGAGAGGGAGGCCTGTTGGTACCTGTGTCTGGCAGGGAGACCTGGCTGAAGGATCATGTGTCTTGTAAGAGAGAGGGGGGCCCGTTGGTACTTGTGTCTGGGCAGAGGAAGGGAGACCTGGCTGAGGGATCATGTTTCTTGTAAGAGAGAGGGAGGCCTGTTGGTACTTGTGTCTAGGGAGGGACAGGGAGACTTGGCTGAGGATTCCTGTGTGTGGTAAGAGAGAGGGAGGCCTGTTGGTACTTGTGTCTAGGGAGGGACAGGGAGACTTGGCTGAGGATTCCTGTGTCTGGTAAGAGAGAGGGAGGCCTGTTGGTACTTGTGTCTGGGCAGAGGCAGGGAGATCTGGCTGAGGGATCATGTGTCTTGTAAGAGAGAGGGAGGCCTGTTGGTACTTGTGTCTGGGCAGGGAGACCTGGCTGAGGGATCATGTGTCTTGTAAGAGAGAGGGAGGCCTGTTGGTACCTGTGTCTGGGGAGGGACAGGGAGACTTGGCTGAGGGTTCCTGTGTCTAGTAAGAGAGAGGGAGGACTGTTGGTACTTGTGTCTAGGGAGGGACAGGGAGACTTGGCTGAGGATTCCTGTGTCTAGTAAGAGAGAGGGAGGCCTGTTGGTACTTGTGTCTGGGTAGGGGCAGGGAGACCTGGCTGAGGGATCATGTGTCTTGTAAGAGAGAGGGAGGCCTGTTGGTACTTGTGTCTGGGGAGGGGCAGAGAGACTTGGCTGAGGATTCCTGTCTCTGGTAAGAGAGAGGGGGCCTGTTGGTACCTGTGTCTGGGCAGGGAGACCTGGCTGAGGGATCATGGGTCTTGTAAGAGAGAGGGAGGCCTGTTGGTACCTGTGTCTGGGCAGGGAGACCTGGCTGAGGGATCATGTGTCTGGTATAAGAGAGGGAGGCCTGTTGGTACCTGTGTCTAGGGAGGGACAGGGAGACTTGGCTGAGGATTCCTGTGTCTAGTAAGAGAGAGGGAGGCCTGTTGGTACTTGTGTCTGGGTAGGGACAGAGAGACCTGGCTGAGGGTTCCTGTCTCTGGTAAGAGAGAGGGAGGCCTGTTGGTACCAGTGCCTGGGCAGGGAGACCTGGCTGAAGGATCATGTGTCTTGTAAGAGAGAGGGAGGCCTGTTGGTACTTGTGTCTGGGGAGCAGCAGGGAGACTTGACTGAGGGTTCCTGTGTCTTGGAGTCTATAGGTCGGGAGAAGGAACGACAGAGGATGTCGGTGAGAGTCTCTCTGGCAGAAGCACCGACGTAGGTGTCAGCGATAGGAAGGCCTGGGTTGGAGCCCAGTGTGTCCTTGAGTTTCTTCCTGCCAGACTTAGTGAGAGGTGAAGGATAGGAAATAGAAAATCAGTTAGAGAAGATGGGAGAGATAGAAAGTGCCACAGTGAGAGGCACATAGTGAGGTACACTTAACCATGCAGAGCAGCTGAGGTACGTGGGAGGAAGTAGGCAAGGAGGAGCAGGCGCACAAGGAGACACAAAACAGGACTGGGTAGAACAATGGGAACTGAAGAGGCTAAGGTGGTAGAAAACAGACCAGAGCAGAGGACAAAGTGAGTAACCAGTCAGCGCAGTCCCAAGAAAATACAGGATGTGTCACACCTAAATTCGATTTTTTAACTAGCAGAACTAAGCAATGCAGGATGTGCAGACTCCTAAATTTGATTTGTTACTAGCAGAACAAAACAATGCAGGATGTGCACACACCTAAATTAAATTTTTTGGACAACAGGTAATGCAGCACAACGGTACAGAGGTGTAGGCAGGGAAGTGAGAGCACATGATAGCGATTATGATCCAGTTGTACTGGGAAGAATGCCATTTGAGAGATGCGGCAGGCAACCAGAGCACACAGTCAACACTCAAGGTAATAGCCGAGGGGGAGGATCCCATAGGCCAAGGCCGCATGAATGAGGTACCTAGTCTCAAAGTGCATATTGCTGACTGTAGAGTGTAACGGGGCCCACAACGCCCAGACATGCCCAGACAGGGGCCTTAGAAAGCTGGGCCCTTGGATTGGGGCTGGCTATTTGCCTGTCGGCTAGTGATAGGCTACAAATGCAGCAGGACAGCCAATCACAATGCGACAGGCCCAGGAAGCAGAGCACTCGAAAAATATGATGATAAATATTCCCCTTTGCGGTCTTCCCCACAGGGGAAAATGGCCTGTGACCTTAAAGGGTGGAATATAACCTCTATCCTCTAGCTTTGGTAATTAAAGGTTGCAGTGTTTCCCCACTAGTTCTGATCTTGTGGTATTGTCCCATGAAAGTGGGGTTTAGTGATCGCTATTTCTCAGGTGGAGGAAATACTGGTGGAAAAGATATTAGTTGGCTCTTTCCTAGATGTTATGTTATTTGGCATTTATATAGCGCTCTATACATCATTGGCATGGCCTCAAAGCGCTGGTAGGTTGAACGCCCTCGTGTACCGCAGTCCAGGTCAGTCGAGAGAGAAAGTATTGTGGGGTGCGTGGGTGCACCAGTTATGTGTGCAGCTGATGTAATTGCCAGATGGTAGCTGCATCCTAGCGTTAGGTGGAGAAGATTTCAGTTGAATGTGTGCAGTCTGGTGGGTGGACATTGAGACTGGGGTCTGGGTGTGTTAGGCCTGTAGGACACTTATGTGAGCACCTAGGCCGGAATGTCATGGGATAGCTGTGTTTTATTAGAGTGATGAGGTGTTCATGGGGTAATGTTCGTATGTGAACAGCTAGGCCGAATTGATCAGGGGTATAGCTGCATTCCAATTGTATGATGGTGTAGTCGAGAGTACGCGTAGTGATATGGGATGGGAGTGTTTGTGTGGGATTATGAGCCAGTGCAGCAGGAGTCATTTCTAGGTGGAAGTTACTGATAATATGTGTTCTTCTATCGAAGTGTGGCACTTGCCGACATTTTACCATCCTGTTTAGATGTGATGCAGGCTAATGTTCATAACTTTAACTGAGTGTGGCATTTGCTAACATTAATAATTCTATCTGGGTCCGGCGTAGGCTAATGTTCGTGGTTCTATCTAAATGTGGTATTTGTTAATATTCGAAAAACATGTATCTAACATGTCGCATCTAGATCATATCTGGCACATGCTAATGTTAATAATTCTAACCAAATGTGGCACTCGCTATCATGTACAGTTCCATCTGGGGCTGGCGCAGGCCAATGTTCACAATTCTAATTAGGTGTGGCATTGCCAACATTCACAATCCTATGTAGATGTGACGCAGGCCAACGTTCACAATTCTAACCAGGTGTGGCACTTGTCAACATTCACAATCCCATCTAGGTGCGACACAAGCTATTGTTCACAATTCTAACCAAATGTGGCACACACTATCATGTACAATTCTGTCTGGGGGTGGCGCAGGCTGATGTTCACAATTCTCTCTAAATGATGGACTACTTAACACTCACAATCCTATCTAGATGAGATGCAGGCTGATGTTCACAATTCTAGGTGCAGCATTGCTAACATTCTCAGTCCTGAATGGGCCTGGCACAGGCTAATGTTCACAGTTCTAGGTGCAGCATTGCTAACATTCTCAGTCCTGAATGGGCCTGGCACAGGCTAATGTTCACAGTTCTAGGTGCAGCATTGCTAACATTCTCAGTCTTGAATGGGCCTGGCACAGGCTAATGTTCACAGTTCTAAGTGAGGCATTGCTAACATTCACAATCCTGTCGTAAATATAGAGTCTGAGATCAATCTAGTATTCCTGTGTGTTCCCCAGTTTGTGTCTGTTAGGCAGAATTGCAGGCAGTACCCTCTGGGACCACGACGCACAATTAGGACTACAGGTGTAAGCAAGACCAACCTTTGGTATAAGTCTGTACCACACAGTTTGTTGGTAGCGAGCTGAGCAGCCAGACTTATCTCAAGAGTGAATGGGAGCAGTACAAGCAGTTACGCAGAGGACTTTTAATCACAGTGGTTCAAGTAGACACTTATGCTCAAGGTTTCTTGATAAAACACAAAACACTTATTAATTTATTACACAGTCATTTAGAAAACATTTCACTAGAAGAGGACAACTTAATATTATATACAATACACTTCAATACAAAACTCTGAAGTTTTTGAGACAGTTTGAGCTCCCCTGAAGTAGGAGCAAAATGGCAGCTAAGTACAGTATTTAGAAGTGAGCAAAAAAGGACAGAAGTAAGTAGAATAGATTACATCTACTTTCTAGGCAGTGCACATAGTTTCAGTTCTCCAGAAGAGTTCAGTTCAAGTCAATAGGCCAGGCCAAAGTCAATGGGCTAGTGTTCTGGATAGGAAAGAGCAGTTCTGATATGAAACGGTAAAGTCTTTGCAAAAGTTCTCAGAAGTAGTTTAGGCGAAAAAGGATCATTTGTGGGGTCACAAGCTGATTAGGCCTGCAAGCTGGGAAAGTTTCCCGAACTTTCCCTGCGAGAGTGGCGTTCTCTCAATCGGGTTGGCACAGTACCTTTATATGAAGAAACAAATGATGCTGAAGTCGTGGTTCCTGGCAGTTCCTGCAGATCTCGCTGCTCCTGAGCCTCAGTCGTGGGGACAAGAGGGAGGATGTTGTGGGGACTCCTGCACTGCATGGGATCGTTGAAGAAAGCAAACAAAATGGAGTCACTTCAGTTCCAGTGGCTGTAGATTCAAGAAAACAAGCTGGTGTCCCTCGCCCTGGTTAATCCTAACCAGCCTTGAGAATGGTATCCAGGTGTCTTACGAGTTGATTGGTCCCACCAACTCAAAGGAAGAAGCCGTCCTTGAAGGAGCTTCTCTGTCGAATGGAATTTGGCAATTCGGACCTGCTACAGAGCTTCACCGGGTAAACCAACGGTCCAGGAGTTTCAGCAGCCGTCCTCTTCCAGCTCGTCTTTGGTTCTTTAGTTCCAGTGGTCGACTCTGCCTTTCAGTCCACGAGACTCGCCTTTTAAACAGTTTTCTCCCTTTCATTCCAGCCTAGCTGTCACTCACCCAGCAGGGTGGCTGTCCTTGCCGGACAGTCAGCCAGCCAATCACACCAGAGTGCATTTGGGTCTCCTAGGAGACTAAGCACAGGGAGTTTTGGGCACCTCCCTCACTTCCTGCCCACCCCAGACACTCAAACGCCAAGGACCGACTGAAGACACACGAACAAAGGGACCAAACCTGGTTTGGCGTGCAGAGACAAACACTAGAAGCACCTTTCCAAAAAGAAATGGTGAAAAAAGAAGACCAGGACCCATTTAAACAAAGGGGCTTAACCCCTTAAGTGCCAAGGATGAGGTATCTCATCCTTGGGATTACCTCCCTGTTGGCAAGGATGAGATACCTCATCCTTGGCACTCAATGGGGTTAATGAAGGAGAAAACATTAGAAGATATTGAATGGCGAAATACCGAAATCACCAAAAAAGGCCTTGGCACTGGGGGGGGGGGGGGCGGAACCCATTGCAGTTAAAAGGTTAAGGCGCCATCTTGAAAAACATGGTTCCTGTGATTTTTAGCTACCGGTGTTCGCGGTCGGGAAAAATCATGGTAGTTCGTTGTAAAACCACTGCCACCAGCCTTTTCAATAGGAAAGGGTAGCATTTGACTGCTACATGAGTGTTTAGACGCAGGGGATATTATGTAACCCCTCCATTGTAAAATGGTGTGTGCTGGGTCTATGAATTTGGAAAAGACTAGTAAAGTCAATTTCACTTTACATTCTCTGGGAAACAGTAGTTGATCCCAGAGAAGGTATTTAAACCTTTGGGAAGTCTAAATGACATTCCTGTGTCACTGCACTGAGGGTGCTGTGTAACACACATGAAAAGATGATGCCTATGGAGTTATTTAAACTTCAGAATCATAGAACACAAATGTAAAACACACATCAAAATACAAGAAAGAGTGGGAAAAAGGGCTCACACTCTTTCCAGGAAAAAAAATCAAGTCCTCAAAATCCAGCAAAGTTGAAGGGAATTAGCACATTTCTGAGAATTCTCCCTAACACTCGTCCCCCACAGACTAAGGGACAGGAGAATTTAATCTACCCCTGGATGAATCTCCTTACTCCAGTCGGTCAAACATTCTGGAGAGACCATCAGCATTTTGGAGATTACACCCTGACCTGTGTTCAATGGTAAAATCAAACCCCTGTAGCCCGATTGACCATCTTAACAATTTAGGATTCTCCCCCTTCATCTGCATTAACCATCTCAAGGGTTGGTGGTCAGTCTGAATCACAAAAGGAGATCAATACAATTATGGTCTAAACCTCTTCAGTGACCACACAATAGCAAAACATTCTCTTTCAATGGTTGCCCACCTTGTTTCTGGTTCTTTCAACTTTCAACTTTCTGCTGATGAAGAACTGCACCTATACCTGTATTTGAAGCATCTGTTTGCACAATGAAGGGTTGGCTGTAGTCAGGAGCTCTTAAGACTGGATCTTGACAAAGGGCTTTCTTTAGGCCTTCAAATGCTTGAGTGCACCCCTCATTCCACCTGGCCTTTTTAGGAAATTTGGGTGAGGAGATGTCATGCGCCCAACATGGAAACTATGGCAACGCTGGAAACAACAATAACACTTGCATTTTTTCCCTTTGTTTTACCTGTGGTCTAGTCTTCCACCAACATGGCCATCAGTATAAGAAGGGGGCGGATACATCCTTCATTGCGTTGTATCCGTCTAACGGTGTGTTTGCCTTTCGTTGTTGTGTGCTTTTTGTGATCGTCCCTTCCAATCGTCCCTCTTCAGACTTGCTTTTCCTTTATAGGAATCTTTTTCCTCTACGCATTCTACCATCCTGTTTCCTTCACTTCCCTGGGTTCACCCTCTGGTGTCTTTCGAAGCTGCGGTCTGTAGTTACTTCGTTCCTATTTCTTCCGTGTTCACGGAGGTAAGCTTTGGTGGGCTTCTTAGTTTTTCCTTTCTTTCGCGGCTGTTTCTTTGGTAACCGCTTTGTATACTTTTTTTCTGAACTGTTCCCACACTGTTTGGAATTTGTTGAGTATTACCTTTCGTTTCGCGTCTCCTGCGCATCCCTCTTTACCGTCTCTTTACCGTCTGGGTCTGTTTACATCCATTCCGCCTTACCTTTTGTTTCGCGTGTCTGCGCATACTTTTTACCGTCTGTGTCTGTTTACATCCGTCCGTCTTACCTTTCGTTTCGCGTGTACAACTCATATTTCTTTCACTGTCTGTGTCTGTTTACTTCCATTCCAGACAGAATACAATGCCTGACAACTTCCATGGGCTCTTTGGAACAGTTTCAAGAAATGTACAGTGCCCTTCAGGGGCTAACTGCAGAGGTACAAGGACTTTGGGCTCAAAATGTGACACTACGACAGCAGGTTGCAGTTCGGGATGAACATCGAGGGGATCTCAGACCTGCCCCTCTTTCCTTTGGCAAATTCGACGGAAATCCCAAGCACTTAAAAGAATTTCTCGACGCTTGTTCTGTGTACTTCTCCTTTATGCCTAAAACCTTTGAGTCAGGAAGCGCCAATGTGGGGTTTATCATCTCCAATATGTCTGGGAATGCATTGGCATGGGCAACCCCTCTGGTCACAGATGCTGATCCTTCAGTCAATGACTACGATCAATTTGTGCAAGGATTCAAGAGTCATTTTGAGAGACCAGAAGTCCGGTTTTCATTGAAGGGAGCAATGTTGGACATTCGCTAAGGGACTCAAGATGTTCAATCCTATGTTGCCCACTTTCAAAGAATATCTGCCTACTCAGGGTGGCCAGACTCTGCCCAACAGACTTTGTTTCGTAGAGGATTACATGAAGAAATAAAGGATGAATTGGCACGGATAGCAGGACTCAACACCTTTCAGGAATTGGTTACTCTGGCATTGCAAATTGAGTTTCGATTAACTGAAAAACAACAGGAAAAAAGAAGAGGTCAGAGTTATACTCCCTTACCAGGACCAACTGTCACTCCCAAGGAGAAGACCACCCTGGACGAACCAATGCATATAAGAGCTACTCGAGGACCACTGGCCCAGGAAGAAAGGAAGAGACGCAGAGAGATGGGACTGTGTATGTATTGCGGCTCTTCTAAAACATCTATTACGCAACTGTCCTGATGTACCACCAAGGCGTCAGGGCAACGCTTTACCCCGTTCCTAAGCAGGGATGCCAGCGGGGTAAGCAGCAAGAGTCCCTGCAATAGTACTCAACCGATGATTAATGAAGACTCTAAGCTGATGGTATTTCAGATTTCTTTTCCCTCCCCTCCTGAGCATCCTGTGAATGTACTGGCCATGCTGGATAGTGGGGCAGCTGGTAATTTCATAGACATTACATGGGCTGAAGAAAACCACCTACTTCTCCAACCAAAGAAGAAGGCTATACCTGTGGAAGGTGTAGATGGCAAACCTTTGTCATCTGGACCTATATGCATGGAAACAGGTCCCATCCAAGTAACCATGGGAGTCCACACAGATGCTATAACCTTCGATGTAATCAGGGCAGCTCATTTCCGGGTTATTCTAGGGATTCCATGGTTAAGATTACACAATCCACAGATCGATTGGAGTGCCAATCGGTTAAGATTTGCATCAGATTATTGTAGTCAACATTGTCATGAAGTCTCAACGACAGAGATACTACAGGGGAATTCAGTAGCATTAGAACCATCTATTATCTCATCAATTCCCATGATCTACCAAGCCTATTCAGAAGTATTTGAGGACAAGATGTCTAAGCTACTACCCCGACATAGACCAGAAGATTGCTGCATTGACCTGAAGTCGGAAGCGCCTGTTCCTTTTAGTAGAATGTATCCTTTGTCTTTACCAGAAAAGGAGGCTTTGAGGGAGTATTTGGATGCCAATCTGCAAAATGGGCTCATCCAAGAGTCTAAGTCTTCAGGAGGGGCATCTCTCTTTTTCATCTTCAAGAAGGGCACGTCAGAATTGCGACCCTATATAGATTACAGGGCGCTCAATGAAATCACGATACGAGATTGATACCCTGTGCCCCTTATCAGAGACATCTTGGAAGCAGTTCAAGGGTCACAAGTATTTACCAAGCTTGACCTCAGAGGAGCATACCACTTGCTCAGAATTAAGAGAGGAGACAAATGGAAGACTGCTTTTCGTACTCCTCTAGGTCTGTTTGAATACAGAGTTATGCCATTTGGATTGGTAAACGCTCACGCAGTCTTTCAAAGATTTATTGATAGTGTTTTCTGACTTACTATACCTGTCAGCGGTCGTCTATTTAGACGATATATTGATCTTTTCATCTAACTTGACAGAACACCGACGACAAGTGGATGAGGTTCTTAAACGACTTCAGAACAATCAGCTTTATGCCAAGCCAGAGAAGTGCGTGTTTGAGGTCTCTGAAGTATCCTATCTGGGGTACATATTATCTGCGGAAGGCATCAAGATGGATCCTGAAAAAGTAAAGGCTATAGTGGACTGGGCTGCACCCAACACGGTCAAGGAGGTCCAAAGATTCCTGGGACTAGCAAATTATTACAGACGGTTCAGTCCCAATTTTTCTACAGTGGTGCTACCAATCACTTCCTTGCTCAAGAAGGGAGTATCCTTTTCTTGGAGTACTGAGGCTCAGAAGGCATTTAAGTACCTCAAGACATTGTTCACTACAGCACCCATTTTGATCCAACCTGATCAGTCGCTCCCATTCATTCTGGAAGCCGATGCCTCTGTGGGAGCTATTGGAGCAGTGCTTTTGCAAAAGACCCAAGATGACCTAGAGCATCCGGTGGCCTTCTTCTCAAGGACTCTAACAGCCAGTGAGAGGAATTACTCTGTATTAGAAAAGGAATTATTAACCCTTTCGGCAGGCATGTGCAGAATGGAGGCATTTGCTTCAAGGAGCGACCCACCAGTTTGTGATACGCACAGATCATCGGAATTTGAAGGTTTTGAGCCAGATGGAGTGTACTAACTCCAGACATGCCAGTTGGGCGTATTTTTTTCCCATTTCGATTTTGTTATCACCTACATTCCAGGATCACAAAATATGGTAGCAGATGCATTATCTGGTAGTCTGGGTGAGGACACTGGCTCTTATCAAGGCAGTGGGAAGTATTGGCAGAAGGATCTTTTTTGGCCAATCCTTTTCTAGAAGAAGTCCAAGATGATTACCAGCATCTTACTCATTCAGACCATCTTCAGTTTCAATTGACAAGAAGAGAGGGTCTTCTCTACAAAGGAGAAGCATTGTATTTACCGAATGAGGTACTTCAAAGGAAGGCTCTAGAATGGTGTCACGATCCTCCTTTAGCTGGACATAAGGGACAGAAGGCTACATTAGATTTGATATCCAGAAGTTTTTGGTGGCCTAAGTTAAGTCTAGATGTCGAGTCTTATGTCTCTTCTTGCCCTGTCTGTGCTTCACATAAGATCCCTCGAAGTAAACCCTTGGGTCTTCTTCAACAAGATTCCTTGCTATCCAGACCTTGGACACATGTTTCCCTAGACTTCATTGTCGATCTACCCCTCTCTAAGGGCATGACTGCCATCCTAGTCACTATTGATTCTTATAGCAAGTTGGCTCATTTTTCAACATTCCCAAATGTTCTTTCGGCTTCAGAAACTGCTGCCGTTTTTCTTCGAGATATTGTCCTTATACATGGACTTCCACAAACACTGGTGAGTGATCGGGGTACCCAATTCACCTCCAAGTTCTGGACTGCCTTATGTGATCAACTTGGTATCCATAGACCACTATCTTCAGGGTACCACCCACAGTCTAATGGACAGACAGAACGTTTAAATGCAAACTTGGAACAATATCTCTGCTGTTTTTTAACTTGAAACAGGATAATTGGGCAGATTTCATACCCTTGGCAGAATTCGCCTGCAACAATACCTTTCATACAGCTATCCGGATGAGTCCTTTCATGTGCACTTATGGGTACAATCCCCAACATCTACCTAGGGCAGGTTACACCACAACTAAATCCCCAACAGTGGACGGTCTTTTGTCTAGACTCCGTCAGACGCATAAGGATGCCTTAAGAGCTTTGGAAGACAGCCGGAAGGGCTATAAGAGATATGCAGATCTCAAGAGAGGTCCCAATCCAGAGTGGAAGTCGGGTACACAGGTGTGGCTATCCACTAAATATCTACCCCGATGGACTCATTGAGGCAAGTTCGTTCCTCGATTTATTGGTCCTTTTCACTTCCTGTCTAAGGTCAATCCTGTGGCTTTTAAACTCCAGCTTCCGACAAGATTGAAAAGAGTTCATCCGGTTTTTCATACCTCCCTGCTCAAAGCTTATGTCCAAGATCCTTACAAGAGAAATTACAAGGGAGCCTCTTTGTCAGGATCACCTGAACCTGAAGAATACGAAGTGGCAAGACTCATCGATTCCAGGTACAGACGTGGGGTGTTACAGTATCTGGTACACTGGAAGGGGTATCCCGATTCTGAGAGAACATGGGAACCTAAGTCTCGCATCCATGCCTCCAGGCATATGCGACAGTTTCATCAGCTCAACCTGGGGAAACTTGGGGAAGGGGTGCATAAAAGGGGGCATACTGTAATGCGCCCAACATGGAAACTATGGCAACGCTGGAAACACTGGTAACACTTGCATTTTTCCCTTTGTTATAGTTGCGGTCTAGTCTTCCATCAATGTGGCTGTCAGTATAGGAAGGGGGCAGATACTTCCTTCATTGCGTTGTATCCGTCTAAACGTGTGTTTGCCTTTCGTTCCTGTGTGCTTTTTGTGATCGTCCCTTCCAATCGTCCCTCTTCAGACTTGCTTTTCCTTTGTAGGAATCTTTTTCCTCTATGCATTCTAGCGTCCCGTTTCCTTCACTTCCCTGGGTTCACCCTCTGGTGTCTTTCGAAGGTGCGGTCTGTAGTTACTTCGTTCCTATTTCTTCCGTGTTCACGGAGGTAGGCTTTGGTGAGCTTCTTAGTTTCTTCCTTTCTTTCGCGGCTGTTGTTTCTTTGGTAACCGCTTTGTATACTTTTTTTCTGAACTGTTCCCACACTGTTTGGAATTTGTTGAGTATTACCTTTCGTTTCGGGTCTCCCGCGCATCCCTCTTTAACGTCTGGGTCTGTTTACATCCGTTCCGCCTTACCTTTTGTTTCGCGTGTCTGCGCATACTTTTTTTTTTAAACGGTTTTTATTATTTTTTTAAAACAAACAAACAATACAAACCAAACTGGCAGCGCTTTTTGCAACAAACACATGAACATCAATTAGTCAAGACCACTGCTCCCCCAATCCCTCCCCCCTCAAGAGCTTGTTTGTCCATCTCATTCCGTATCTGCTGCGTGTGGCAGGGTATCACCTCCTTCTGAGACTGCAGAATCCGTTATTGTTCCAAACAGTCCTGCTATTAATACTCTCCATGCAGCAGGGTACTCACTTCTTCTTCCCCACACTTGCTACATGCCTCCCGCCATACCACCGTTTCAGCCTCCGCCCATTTCTGCAAATCCCGCCACCATACCTCCACCCGTGGCTTATGGCGCTGCTTCCATCCCATGGCAATCCTTCGTTTTGCGAGCACATATGCCAAGTCCTTCAATTTCCTAACATGTTTAAGTTTCCGTGGTCTGGGAAACCCTCCCAACAGGCAGGCCCAGGCCATATCTATAATGAGCGTGACCCCTTTGTCCGCTAGTTTTTGCGCCACTTCTCCCCAGAAACTCTCAATCACTGGGCAAGACCAAAACATGTGTGTCATATCAGCATCTTCCTTATCGCATTTTGGGCACGCTTGTCGTCCCACATTTACAAACTTTGATATTCTCATCGGGGTCATGTAAGCTCTGTGCGTTATATACAACTGTATTTGTTGTAATCTGGCATTTCTTGACACCTTCTTGTGGTATCCCATAGCACGCTCCCACATCCCATCTTCCATCTGTGCTCCCACCTCTGCTTCCCAATACAACCTCAAATGCGTCAATTCCTTCCCAACCCGGGTCATCACCATCTCATACAGTCTAGAGATCTCATGCCCCCCTTCTGATATGTCATATATTGTCCCCATAGTGGCGTCTGGTTCCTCCGCCAATACAGTCTCAGGCCAGATTTTACGAATATTCTGCACCAGCCTTAGATACGTGATATACTGGCCCCTATGCAAGCCCGCCTCCTCCCCGAGTCCTTCAAAATCCCTAATGGCCCCTTCTTGCCAGACATCCCTCAATGTAACCAGCCCGACCGACTCCCAGTAGGTCCTGATTATCATCCTTAGTTGTTTGTCTTCCCCTGCCAAAGCAACCAACGGCACCTGCGGGGAACATGGATACAGGTCCTCCATCATTCGACATACTCTACGCCACATCTTCCACCCAAGCAACATCATTCCCGGGCGCTCCTTCATTTCTGACCTAGGCAACCAAATAATTTCCTTCAGGTAAAACGGAGTGCAGTCCTGTCCAAACAGCCTAAATTCGGGAGTTACCTCATCAGAGAGCCATTTGACCACATATTGCAACTGACCAACTACATAATAGGCTTCAAAATTAGGCAGCTTAACACCCCCCTTTTCATAGAAGTTCTGCAACTTCCATAGCGCCACTCTATTCCGAATGCCATGCCATAGGAAGTCTCTGCACATACTATTCAGCTTGGCAAAAAACTTCTTAGGTATCATGTACGGAATATTGCTGAAAAAATGTAAGAGCCTGGGTAGGACCACCATTTTGAGCATAGCCCCCCGTCCCATCATCGCCAACGGCAACTTCTCCCAAAACTTCATGCTTATACAGATTTTTCCCACAGCCACCTCGGTGTTGTGCAAGCGTTCCTCCTCTACCGTGTGATACACATCTATTCCGAGGTAGCAGAAGAAACCAACCACCCATGGTATCGGCAACACTGGAAACCGCTCCTGAAGGGTTCCTCTGTAGCTACCCAATGGGAACATGCTCGATTTTTGGGGGTTCACCGCTATGCCAGACACTTCTGCATACCTTTCCATTACCTCCAGAATATATTGAAGATTTTCCTCCGGATATTTCAAATATAATAGCAAGTCGTCAGCATACAGGGATATTAGGTGTTTCTCTACCCCTACCTCAATGCCTATCATGTCATATTGTTGTCGAAGGTACACTGCCAGGGGCTCCAGGGCCAGAATATATAACATCGGGGACCAGGGGCACCCCTTTGTCTGCGCATACCTTTTACCGTCTGTGTCTGTTTACATCCGTTCGTCTTACCTTTCGTTTCGCGTGTCTAACGCATACTTCTTTCACTGTCTGTGTCTGTTTACTTCCATTCCGCTTCATTCCTCCGGAAGGGGGCTTTCCCTTTTCATCGTTACTTACTAGGTCTAGCCTTATTGTCATTCCCATCATCCATCTGGACAGAGCTTATTACTTTTTCCCCATTTGTTAAGATTTTCCGGCTCCTTGGGTACGTTCAGGACAATATACGGTCCTCTCTCCTACCAGAAGTGTCGTTTTTGGAAGTTCATACCTTGAACATCAACAGTGATTCTTCCCAGGATATGGAGAGAAAGAATACCAACATTCAACTCTCCAATCCCTCCTTAATTAGGGCCAATGAACCTCTAATGGGATGACAATAGAGGAGGTCAAAGGGACTAAATCCAACTCCCTCCTGAGGGACTTCTCTATAAGCAAATAGAAGGCATGGTAATAGAAGGTCCCACTTTATTCTAAGGGGTTCCTCTAAAGCACCTATCATGCTCTTCATATTGCGGTTAAACCTCTCTACCAATCCATTTGTCTGTGGATGGTAGGCAGTTGACAACGTGTAAGTTACTCCACAGTTCTTCCACATGGCCTGCATGTAGTGGGACAAAAAGTTTGATCCCCTGTCAGAGATGACCTCCTTAGGAAAACCCACTCTGGTAAAGATACCAAGTAGGGCCTTTGCAACAGCCTGAGCTGTAACAGTCCTCATAGGTATGGCTTCAGGGTACCTAGTAGCATGGTCTACTACAACCAATATAAATCGATTGCCTGAAGAGGATGGAGGGTGTAAGGGGCCAACAATGTCAATTCCTACCCTCTCAAAAGGGACTCCCACCACTGGCAGGGGCACCAAAGGTGCCACATTCTTGTCTCCACTCTTGCCAGAGATCTGACAAGTGTGATAGCTCCTACAGAATTTATCTACATCAGACCCCAATTCAGGTCAGTAGAAATACAGAGAAAGCCTTTCCTTGGTCTTCTTGAAGCTCAAGTGACCAGCCAAAGGAATCTCATGTGCTAACTGTAGGAACTGGTGTCTTGTCTCTAGAGGCACTACAGGTCTTCTGTAGTACCCTGGGATAGACTCAGATGGTTCACTGTAGAAGAGGCCATCTTCCCAGTATAACCTATGCTTCCCTGGCTCTTGCCCGTCCAGCTGGGAAGCTGCCTGTTGGCGAAGACCCTCAAGAGTAGGACACTCTCTCTCTGGCCTCTGCTGAAGTCTGCCCTACAGTGGCCACCTTCTGCCAGTAAAGACTGCAGCTCAGGATGGTCTTTAGGATCCAGATCTCCAACAGGGGTTAGGTCTTCTTCCAGCTCTGAATCCTCAGCAGCTGATTCAACCTTTCCTGGTTGTTCCTCACACTCAGCCTCAGCTGGTGGAGCAGTCACAGGTGTGACATTGGGCAGTTCTCTCAGGGATGTCCTTCTTGGTAGCACAGGAGTGCTTTCTGGCTTTTTCTTGGAGACCTTGGGTTTCCCCTTTGTCTAATTCTTCTTTGAAATAGCAGTCAGTAGCTCTTGTGGGCTAGGTGTCATAGATTCTTCTGTAGCATCCTCTGGAGAGCCATCTAAGGTACTCTTCCCTGGCCCTCCTTGTCAGCTCCTGTTTCCTTTTGCTGGGAGGCCTGGGGTGCTTGATACAACTCAGAGTTTTTAAGTCATTCCCCAACAGGACTCTGCCAGGCACCTCACTTTGCACACCAACAGGTATCTTGACAGTCATGATGTTGCACTGGATGAGAGCTGGTAGTCTAGGAAGCATTTGGACAGGGCCTCCAGCAAGCTTAGTGAGGCTTTGGGGTGCCTTAGCAACATCCTCAGCCTTGAAACAAAATTCATCCACTACAGATATGCTGGCCTCGGTGTCTCTCATGGCATGGGTCTCCTGACCGTTTACAAGTACACTGTCTTTGTAATATGCTTTTGTGTTATCTGGAATTGAATTATAGACATCTAAATTCTCCTGTTCCCACAGACCCAAGGACACTAAAGTAACACTGGCAGAGACTCCAATGGGGTCTTCAGCCAGTACTCTAAAGTTACCACTTGTCACATGTACTTCTTCCTCTGGGGTGAAGTCTAAGGAGACAGTGTGGATCCCTGAATGTTTACCTTTGCATCTGGGATCCCCTTTCACATGGTCAGTAGACCCACAAGCATAGCATTTTCCAACTGTTCTGACAAATGGGGGTCTCTGCTGACCTCCCTCTGGTTTGGCACCAGAGGTTTCACTAGCCTGATTCGGTTTCCCTGGTGGCTTACCCTTCTTATGTTTGGGGCCCTCTTTAGGATTGGAGGTATTGGAATTCTCTTTGCTATCTTTCTTTTGCTGCTTCCCATCATCCTTCTTCTGAGTTGCCCCAGAATCCTTGTGAGTGGCCCTGTTGGCAACCCACAAGTCAGCAGCCTTTGGTAGCTTCTTTTGATCAATTTCCTTAGTCAGCCAAGTGCTGTCTCAGCTCAGGAGAGCAGGCATAAAAAATAGATTCCAACAAAAATAGATATCTCATCCCTTCAAAAGTGTTAACTTTGTAACCCTTTACCCAACCATCTAAGTTTTTCAAACATTCACACACCCAGGTAGCCCAAGGGGTACCATCATGCTTTTTGAGGGCCCTAAACTTCTCAAGGTACTGGGAAGGAGTTTTCCCAAATCTAGCTATCAAAGCTAGCTTCACATTTTCATACTCCAATCTTTCAAGTTCCTCCGCCTCCATTACACCATCAGTTGCAACCTGGGGGAGCCTAGACAAAAGCCAAGGAATCAACTGATTCCCTGTGAAACCCTGAATCCCATAGTTATATTCAAAAGCAGCCAACCACTCCAAAATATCAAGTCTCACCTCATACATACTCACAGCTTCTTTGGGCATGCAAGGCCTCTTAGGACTGGAAGACCTAGAAGACTCTGGGAGAGAACCATTTTCAAGAGACAATGGGCCTCATTACACGGTAGGCGGTGGACCAAGGTGCTATTAGCACCTTGGTCCATGCCGGTAAAATACCGACACCGCCTTGGAGGAAAGGGATATTACCGCCCTATTCCAAGGTTGGCGGGGCGGTAATTCCCCCTTCCCCCATTGCCCTTCCCCATTCCCATTTTTGCCCCATAGGGCATAATGGGAATGGGGAAGGTGTTAATTACGGTACCGCAAATTGCGGTACCATAATTAGCACCCTGGTCCCTTTGCGGGTTGGTTTTTAATGCCTGCTAAAAAGCAGGCGTTAAAGTACCAACCCGCAAAGGGACCTCGTAGTAAGGCGGTAAGGGTTAACGGTCACCGGTACCCTTACCGGTGACCGTTAACCCTTACCGCCTTCCTTGTAATGAGACCCAATATCTTCATTTCAAGTTCATGATTCAATTCCATTTCTCTGAGCCTGAGTTGTTGATGTTTGCTTTCAGTTTGCATTTGTAGCCTTTCAAGTCTCATTGTTTCAAGAGAGACACATTCTGGACTCAGTACTGCACCTGGTAGGGTCCCTGTGGTTATAGCTTGAGGAGCTAAAGCAAGTAGAGGTGCAGTGGGGCTCACATCCTGAGACTCCTCGGATTATCCTAACTCATGATAACATCTGAGCCTCACTCAGAAACATTATCATCCTCATCAACATTATCCACATTTGCTGGAAGGGTAGGGGTTATAGCTCTACCTCCCAGTCTTTGATTCAACAATTTCTAAATCAATTTGTTTTTCTTGCCTTTAACAGAGAGAGACCTGACGTTACACATTTCTTTCAGTTGATCTACTGTTAGAATGATCAGGGCTTCCTGTTTGAAGTTATCCATATTTGGCATTATAAGACTATTGCTTTTCTAGTGATGCTTAGCCTTGTGAAGGTTATTTGAACAAAATTAATAGCAGCACTCTCAATGTAATAACTATACTTTTTATCCTCACCACTGTAAACCAGTGTTAAGCAGAATTGCAGGCAGTACCCTCTGGGACCACTACGCACAATTAGGACTACAGGTGTAAGCAAGACCAACCTTTGGTATAAGTCTGTACCACACAGTTTGTTGGTAGCGAGCTGAGCAGCCAGGCTTATCACAAGAGTGAATATGAGCAGTACAAGCAGTTACACAGAGGACTTTTAATCACAGTGGTTCAAGTGGACACGCTCAAGGTTTCTTGGTAAAACACTTATTAATTTATTACAGTCATTTAGAAAACGTTTCACTAGAGGAAGGCTACTTAATATTATATACCAATTCACTTCAATACAAAACTCTACGTTTTTGAGATAGTTTGAGCTCCCCTAAATTAGGAGCAAAATGGCAGTTCAGATACTTAGCACTGAGCAAAAAGGACAAAAGTAAGTAGAATAGATTACATCTACTTTCTAGGCAGTGCAAATAGTTTCGGTTCACCAGAAGAGTTCAATTCAAGTCAATAAGCCAGGCCAAAGTCAACGGGCTAGTGTTCTGGATAGGAAAGAGCAGTTCTGGTATCAAACAGTAAAGTCTTTGCAAAAGTTCTCAGAAGTAGTTTAGGCTAAAAAGGATCATTTGTGGGGTCACAATCTGATTAGGCGTGCAAGTTGGGAAAGTTTCACGAACTTTCACCAGAATAGTGGCATTCTCTCAATCGGGCTGGCATAGTACTTTTGTAGGAAGAAACAAATGATGCTGAAGTCGTGGTTCCTGGCAGTTCCTGCATATCTCGCTGTTCCTGAGTCTCAGTCGTGGGGACAAGAGGGAGGATGTCGGGGGACTCCTGCACTGCACGGGATCGTTGAAGAAAGCAAACAAAATAGTCACTTCAGTTCCAGTAGCTGTAGATTCAAGAACACAAGCTGGTGTCCCTCTCCCTGGTTAATCATAACTAGCCTTGACAATGGTATCCAGGTGTCTTACGAGTTGATTGCTCCAACCAACTCGAAGGAAGAAGCCGTCCTTGAAGGAGCTTCTCTGTTGAATGGAGTTTGGCAATTCAGACCTGCAGCAGTGCTTCGCCAGGCAAACCAACGGTCCAGGAGTTGCAGCAGCCGTCCTCTTCCAGCTCGTCTTCGGTTCTTTCGTTCCAGTGGTCGACTCTACCTTTCAGTCCATGAGACTCGCCTTTTAAACAGTTTTCTCCCTTTCATTCCAGCCTAGCTGTCACTCACCCAGCAGGGTGGCTGTCCTTGCCGGACAGTCAGCCGGCCAATCACACCAGAGTGCATTTGGGTCTCCTAGGAGACTAAGCACATGGAGTTTCGGGCACCTTTCTCACTTCCTGCCCACCCCACACACTCAGACGCCAAAGGCGGACTTCAGTCCTGAAGCCTGCCAAAAGCACACAAACCAAGGGACCAAACCTTGTTTGGCACGCAGAGACAAACCCTAGAAGGATCTTTCCCAAATGAAATGGCAAAAAAAGAAGACCAGGACCCGTTTAAACAAAGGGGCTTAAGGCACCATCTTGAAAAACATGGTTCCCGTGATTTTTAGCTACCGGTGTTCGCGGTCGGGAAAAATCATGGTAGTTGGTTGTAAAACCACTGCCATCAGCCTTTTCAATAGGTAAGGGTAGCATTTGACTGCTACATGAGTGTTTAGACACAGGGGATACTATGTAACCCCTCCAGCACTCCATTGTAAGATGGTGTGTGCTGGGTCTATGAATTTGGAAAAGACTAGTAAAGTCAATTTCACTTTACATTCTCTGGGAAACAGTAGTTGATCCCAGAGAAGCTATTTAAACCTTTGGGAAGTCTAAATGACATTCCTGTGTCACTGCACTGAGGGTGCTGTGTAACACACATGAAAAGATGATGCCTATGGAGTTATCTAAAACTCCATAATCAGAAAACACAAATGTAAAACACACATCAAAATACACGAAAGAGTGGGAAAAAGGGCTCGCACTCTTTACAGGAAAAAAAATTCAAGTCCTCAAAATCCAGCAAAGTTGCTGGGGGCCTCTAAGGTGAAGGGATTTAGCACATTTCTGAGAATTCTTTCTTGCAGTGTCCACTGGGCTTGATCCCATTCCTGGCACCAAATGTGAGGAGCCAAGAAAGAGATGCCGACACAGAGGAGTCATGTTGATTGTTATCGACTTTTATTCAAATAATAAAAGGGTTGGAAAATGCCTCACTGTCCCTCTTCTAAGAGGTATTTCCCTACTCAACCAAACTAAAGTTCTGTCCTATGTCAAATTGTCCAAAGCCAAAACATCTTGTGTCCGAAATCCTATCCTAGCCCTCACATTCTAAAAGTAACTCTAAGGTGCTAAGAGTAATGTCTTTCGGCTTGAAAGTGCACAAATGTTCAGTCTCAAAAGAAAGATTTAACTGAAAAGTTCATAATGGATAAAATTCACAGTTCCAGAGGATGGCTCCCACCCCCAGGTTTTCTCTTCGATATACTTTAAACTCTTCAGGATGTAAGTCTTCTTCCTTGTACTTTTCTGGTCAATAAAAAAAAACTTGTATGCAAAACAACTTGGATACAAGACCAAACTTTGTAGAACACCTGGTATACTCCCTGCCTGGTTTTTCTCCACTTAAACATAACTTTACTCAAAAGCTTGGCTTTTCTTGGGGTACTCTTCTGCCAGGACTTTCTTATATGATTCACTTTACACACTTGCCAACTTGACTTTACCTGGTATACTCTCCTGCCAGGGCTTTCTCATGTGATTCACTTTACGAACTTTCAAACTTGACTTTGCCTGATTTACTCTCTTGCTAGGGCTTTCTCATGTGACTCACTTTACACACTTGCAAACTTGACTTTGCCTGGTGTACTCTCCTGCCAGGGCTTTCTCATGTGATTCACTTTACACACTTGCAAACTTGACTTTGCCTAGTATACTCTACTGTCAGGACTTTCTCATGTGATGCACTTTACACAATTGCAAACTTGACTTTGCTGTGTTGACTCTATTGTTCTTTCTTTGGCAATGTTGGGTCTCATATTCCCTTTCATTCACTCCACTTATTTTTATCTATGTTCAGTAATGTTGCCAAAGTGCTGTGGTGTCCCAGTATCCCTGCTGAGAACTCACCGGCTTTCTGTGGCATTTTTCAGCTCCCTCGCGGTAACCTGGAGGCAGCGCTTCGGTGTCCCGTTTCTACTTTATGGGCTCACCGGCTTTGATAAAGGACTTCTACGTCTTCTGCGGTTCCCGCTTGCCTGCCAAACACTTTTCCATGTGCGGTGGCATGGATGCTGCTCTCTGGTTTCCATGACCGTTAGGATGTCCCTCCTTCTCATGGTTTCCACACAGCGGACCGCCATCTGCAGTCCTCCTTCTTTGGCCTTGTCCCTGAGCCAGCTGGCTCCACAGTCCTCCCTGCAGCTTGTCAGTCCCTCGGTCTGCACTAAGCTGCATGGGAAACCTCCCATGCAGCTTCTCTCTCCTACATGCTTGTTCTGGTTTTTAAATGTCCTGGCACGTCCCGGGAGGATAGCTTAACGGCAACGTGCGCGCCTTGGAAGCAAGACGACACGAAGCAACACAGGTTTGATCCCCGGGTCCGTGCTTAGAAACCTCTGGGTGTTTAAGCGCGTTATAAATATGCAACTAAGACAACAAAAAAACAAAAAAAGAAAACAATTACGCAACTGAACAAACAAACAATTCCTGTAACAGCGCCTCGATGCCCGCGGGCTGTGTGAGCGCTTTAAAAATGCAAAATAAAATACAAAAATAAAATAAAATAAAAAATACCATACGCTCGCAACCACTTGAGCGCGTACAGTGTTTCCCGTTCTGACTGATTCTCATTGCTCCATTAAGCCTCCTCATCCCAGTACTTTCAATTGTCTGGGAACAACAGTTCTTGTTATTTTCTGTACAGAATATTGGAAGGTGTCTACAGTAGGTTCCATGGTTTGTTGAAGGAAGCCATCACCATATGCCATCAAAGCTTGAGCAATGGAATGGGTATCCCTAACAGGAAAAGGGGTACACAATGTCTCATCTGATGATGTATCACTCCCATGAGGGCTGCCGCCCCCCCCCAGTTGGTCCTCCCTCATATAGGCGCCCCCAAGGTCAGGGTCAGGTAGCGGCTGCCATCACCTGGCCACATGGGGAGAGGCTGCCGCTGAAAAGGAGTGATGACATCATCAGATTCATCACAGGACCCAGTCAACCTGCTCACCAATCTGGCACTGAATTGTGGACACCCTACATCAGAGCACAGGGATCAGCAACCTTGTCCTATGCTGGTTCAAATCCTACCTCACCAACCGCCAGCAGTTTGTTCAGATGGACTCCTCTTGATCGCCAATGCTACCTGTCACCTGTAGAGTCCCGCGGGGTTCCATCCTCTCCCCAGGGATCTTCAGTCTATACGTGGAGCCCTCGTAGCTGCACACAACATCCACCAATACACCGATGACACACAGCTATACCTCAAGATCGACTCCATCACGGACATCCATGGGCTCAAATCCTGCCTCTCACTGATCCAGTGTTGGATGTCCAGTGCATACTTGAAGCTCGACCCCTCCAAGACCAAATGCCTACTCTTCACCAACACCACCAAACACCCAGACATTCCAACCTGGATATCAACCATGAACTCTGAGGGATTCACACCTGAGGTCACCTCCTGCGCCAAGTCCTTCGGGTTCCACATCAACAAACACCTCTCCTTCAAGACACACACAGCAAAGAAAACTCAGACAGTTGGGTATGAGCTCTCCCTCCTGTGAAAAGTCAAGCCCTTCCTCCATCCGAACAGCTTTAGATCCACTGTTAAAGCACTGGTCCTCGCACCTGGATGGGGGCAATGCACTTCTCAAAGGCCTCCTGTCATCCTCCCTTGTGCCCCTGAGACTTGTCCTACACGTGGCCATATGCCTCATCAAGGGTCTATTTCACTGGCTCCCGCTGCACGCACAAATCGCCTTCAAGTCTTGCTGTATCTTCTATACGGCAGCCGCCCTCATGTCACCCTTCTACCTTGCAGAGAAACTCACCATCTCTGGTGGACAGTGCACCACCAGAAACTAGGATGTGCGCAGACTTGAAATCTGCTGCTGCAATTAGGAAAGTATCCAAAAACAAGCCTTCTCTGCCTACGTCCCAAGACAATGGAGCCTCCTCCCGTCAGCATCCGACTTGCCCCCCTTGCTCCTACAATTCAGAAAAAAACTCAAGACCCACCTCTTCAAGGAATCTCTTCTCTTTAACACCTAGGCCATCACATCACCCCTCGCACCACCTGATTTTCTAGATGCCACCTGCCCCTCTCCTCCCCGCCACCTGGTACAGCTTACTCCTCCTCTGTGCCTCTCTGTATCCTACACCCGCTGCATATCTGTACTGTTGTATACCTCTGTAAAGCGCTCTGTTCTGTACTGATGTATACCTCTGTAAAGCGCTCTGTTATATATCTGTACTGATGTATACCTCTGTAAAGCGCGCTGTTATATATCTGTACTGATGTATACCTCTGTAAAGCGCTCTGTTATATATCTGTACTGATGTATACCTCTGTAAAGCGCTCTGTTCTGTACTGATGTATACCTCTGTAAAGCGCTCTGTTATATATCTGTACTGATGTTTACCTCTGTAAAGCGCTCTGTTATATATCTGTACTGATGTATACCTCTGTAAAGCGCTCTGTTATATATCTGTACTGATCTATACCTCTGTAAAGTGTTCCATTGCTTCTCAATGCTAGTTCCACGCTCACCATACTCCCTGATCAATGCGTTTGAGCCCAAATAAGGATGAAATGAATCTGTAGTGGCCCTCCTGGGCTTGCTTTAAGGGCCCCAGTGACATTCAAGACCCTACTCATTAGCTTTTCTAAAAGACTTATCCTTGAATGTGAACATTGCTGTGAAAGACAATTGCCTGCATGCCCCTGTCTTCATATCCTGAGTGCCTCCTTTTACTCAAAGTCAGTATACTCTGTTTGTTTACAGGAGGTGGGTGAGGATTGTCACAGAGATCAGGCAAATAAATAAATAAAACCGCCTTTTAAGTGTGCTCTGTATCGTTGGACCCCTGGGCCCCATCTGAGAGGAGATACTGTTGCTAAAGACGTACTGAAGGCCGTGCCAAACATCGACGACCTGAAGCTGCTATCTCCAGTCCTAAGAGCTCCTGACTATAACCAAACCTTCATTGTGCAGACAGATGCTTCAAATACAGGTATAGGTGCAGTCCTTAGTCAATTGGATGAGAAAGGTAGGGAGCACCCCATTTTCTTCATTAGCAGGAAGCTGAAGGAACCAGAAACAAGGTGGGCAACCATTGAGCGCGAGTGCTTTGCTATTGTGTGGTCACTGAAGAAGTTTAGGCCATACTTGTATGGATCTACTTTTGTGATTCAGACTGACCACCAACCATTGAGATGGTTGATGCAAATGAAAGTGGAAAACCCAAATCTACTGAGATGGTCAATCGGGCTACACGGGTTTGATTTTCCCATTGAACACATGTCAGGGTGTCACCACTAAAATGCTGATGGTCTCTCCAGGATGTTTGACAGACTGGAATAAGGAGATTCATCCAGGAGTGGATTAAATCCTCCTGTCCCTTAGTCTGGGGGGGACTAGTGTTGGGAGAATTCTCAAAATGTGCTAATGTTGACACCCCGAGCAACTTTGCTGGATTTCTAGGATTTGATTGCTTTACCTGGAAAGAGTGTGAGCCTTTTTTTCCCACTCTTCCATTTATTTTTGTGTGTGTCTCACTTTTGTGTTATTTGGTTATGGAGTTTTAAAACAACTCCATAGGCATAATCTTTTTCTGTGTGTCACACAGCACCTTCAGTGCAGTGACACGGGGATGTCTTTCAGACTTTCCAATGTTTAAATACCTTTCCGGGACTGACTACTGTCTCCCAGAGCATGTAAAATTAAATTGTCTTTACTAGTCTTTTAAAATGTACTGACCCAGCACACACTATCTTCCTATAGAGTGCTGGAGGAGTTGCCTAGCTTCCCCTGAGTCAAAATACTCATGTAACAGTCACATGTTACCCTTTCCTACTTTAAATGGCAGGTAGCAGTGGTTTAGATCAACTACCATGATTTTTCCCAACCGCTAACGATAGCTAAAAATCGGGTCAGCCATGTTTTTCAATATGGCGCCCAAGACCTATCTGTAAAAACAGACTCCCGTCATCTTTTTTCACCATTTCTTTTAAGAAAAGTCCTTCTTGTGTTTGTCTCTGCGCGCGGAACCAGGTTTGTTCCCTGTGTTTGTTGGCCTTTGGCAGGCTTCAGTGCTGAAGCCCTCTTCTGGCGCCTGAGTGTCTGGGGTGGACAGGATGTGAGTGAGGTGCCCAAAACTCCCTGTGCTTCGTCTCCTATGAGACCTGAATGCACTGTGGCGTGATTGGCCGGCTGACTGTCCGGCAAGGACAGCCACCCTGCTGTGTGAGTGACAGCCAGGCTGGAATGAATGGGGGAAAACTGTTTAAAAGCAGGTCTCTGGGACTTGGAAAGCAGAGCCAACCACTGGAACGAAAGAACCAAAGACGAGCTGAAGGAAGACGACTGCTGCAACTCCTGGACGACCGGTGAAGCTCTGCTGCAGGTCGGAATTGCCTGAAACTCCATCGACAGAGAAGCACTTCAAGGTTAGCTTCTTCCCTTGAGTTTGGTGCGAACAACCAACTCGTAAGCCACCTGGACACTGTCCCCATCTGGTCAAATTTTCTTCAGAGTGCTGTTGAAAACCGGATAGCCAGAGGGAAGGAAAACAGCTTGTGCACTTTAAGGCACTCACACCTTAAACCAACGTCTTGCTACAGCTTTTGGCCTGGGCAGTGCAGGAACCTCCCGACGTCGTCCTTCTTGTCCCCACGATTGAAGCTCAGGAACAGCGAGATCTGCTCGAACTGCCAGGAACAACTGCCTCAGCTACAGCTTTCTTCATTGACAAGGTACTGTGCAAACACGGCCTGGAGATCTTTTTGGCCACAGAGAAAGTGCGTGAAACTTTCCCGACTTCGAAGGCTTGTCCTTCCCTAAATATTTGTCAAACTTTTCGCCTAGCCAAATTCTTCTAAAAACCGTGGCAAAGACTTTACTGTTACTACCAGAACTGTGCTAACCAACACAAAAACTCTGAACCATTGACTTTGGCCCAGGCCTATCAGATGAATTGCTGGTTGTAGTTTACTGAAACCCTTTGCCCTGCCTATGAATGCATTTGTGTTGTGCATTCTCATAACCTTATCTTTTTATCCCTTTTATAAGTATAAGAAGTGCCATTTTGCTACCACTTCAGGAGAGCTAAACTTGTTCCTTTACTTACAGGTTGTGTATTTGTGGTTTATTAGTGTGTGATATTGAGCTGCTCTTGCTAGTGTAATGTTTTCAAACTGAGTAAATAAATGTATATTCTTTTACCAAGATACCTTGAGTAAGTGTTTACTTGAATCACTGTATTGGTTGGTCCTTTGCTGTCCTTTGTGTAACTATTGATACTGCTGACTTTACTCTTGAGATAAGCCTGGCTGCTCAGCCATCGCTACCACTTTACTGTGTAGTACAGGCTTGTACCAAAGGTGAAATTGTGCTTACACCTGTAGTCCTAATTACCTGTAGTGTTCCCCAAGGGTACTGCATGTGATTCAACCTAACAGGTACTACCAACTGCACCTCACAACGGTACCACCGGCCCTCCCCCGCCCATCTTGTCACACCTAGAAACACATGTACAGGCGCGTTATAAATGACTTATATCATATCATACACTGGTACAGTGGTACCAGTACTAGCTGGTTGTACTGGCACAGCAGTGCTAGTCCGCTCTTCTGGCACAGCATTGCTACCTGTTCTCACTGGTCATCAGCACCACCCACCATTCTGCACTGTGCCATTGTACTGGCACAGTGTGCCCGAGTACACTGATACAACAGAACCAGTACTCGCTGGTTGTACTGGCCCAGCAGTACTTCCCAGCTGTACGTTGTTAAATTCTAAACCCTTTATCTTTGTTCGACCCATCGCAGAGATCTGTATTTTCCTCGTTTGCTGGTGTAAATGCCCGCGGGGGCGGGGGGGGGGGCGGCTTCGTTTGCAGTGGCCCTGATTAGCAAATGGAAGACGCGGATCATTCTGAGCCTCTTTTCGGGGGCATTATTGAAGTTTGCGGGCTGCTATCGCGTGCCCCACTCGACGCCCGGCCGCTGAGCTGCGGGTCTGGCGGTGGGGTGGGGGAGCCCCGCGTCGCCCCCTCCTGTATCATCAGATGGACGTGTTTACAGCTCGGCTTCCCTAATGGACTGGGGTGGCTCGTGCCCCGCCCTCGCGCCCCGGGCTGGGCTCCTGGCAGGTCCCCCGGTGCCCCTCGGCTCCCCGGTGGTCACCGCACTCGGGGTTTCCTGCGCCCTCCTCCATTTTACGATTTGATGATAACCCCATTACCCGAGCCATGTTGCATCAATAGAGGGGGCTCCGGTTGCGCCCCGTGATTGCCCCTCTTCATTTCTATAATGGCTTACATGGCTTGTGGGATTTGCCATTAAAATAAACTCCAGCCTTATCCTGCGAACCTCCTTAGCTCTCATCCTGTAAGCAATATCAACAAGTGGAGGAAATGCCTGCCAGACGCCGGGATCAGGCCCGCTGCCCTGCGCCGCTGCATGGGATCGGGTTTTACAGGGAATCTAAGCGCGCTTATTGGCACCATATGGACCTGTCCGAGAGGGCTGCGGAGACCCCGGTGGGCCACATAGCGCCACAGCGCACCGCCAGCCCAGCGCCGCGCCGCAGCATTGCCCAACCCAGGAACATAACCACCAACAACCACTGGAGAAACCCATCAGTGTGCTCCACCAGCCCACCACAGCATTGCCCAACCCAGGAACATAACCACCAAACACTGGAGAAACCCATCGGTGTGCTCCACCATCGCAGCATTGCCCAACCTAGGAACATAACCACCAACCACTATACACACACAGCAGTGTGCTCCACAGCACAGCATTGCCCAACCCAGGAACATAACACCCAATCCACTGGAGAAACCCATCGGTGTGCTCCACCATCACAGCATTGCCCAACCCGGGAACATAACCCCCAACCACTGTACACACACAGCAGTGTGCTCCACCAGCCCGCCACCACACCATAGCATTGCCCAACCCAGTAACATAACCACCAACAACCACTGGAGAAACCCATCAGCGTGCTCCACCAGCCCACCACCACACCGCAGCATTGCCCAACCCAGTAACATAACCACCAACAACCACTGGAGAAACCCATCCGTGTGCTCCACCATCACAGCATTGCCCAACCCAGGAGCATCACCCCCAACCACTGGAGAAACCCATCAGTGTGCTCCACCATCACAGCATTGCCCAACCGAGGAGCATAACCCCCAATCCACTGTACACACACAGCAGTGTGCTCCACCAGCCCACCACCACACCATAGCATTGCCCAACCCAGTAACATAACCACCAACCACTGGAGAAACCCATCGCTGTGCTCCACCATCACAGCATTGCCCAACCCAGGAACATAACCACCAAACACTGGAGAGACCCATCAGCGTGCTCCACCAGCTCACCACAGCATTGCCCAACCCAGGAACATAACCACCAAACACTGGAGAAACCATTCGGTGTGCTCCACCGTCGCAGCATTGCCCAACCTAGGAACATAACCACCAACCACTGTACACACACAGCAGTGTGCTCCACAAGCACAGCACAGCATTGCCCAACCCAGGAACATAACCCCCAACCACTGGAGAAACCCATCAGCGTGCTCCACCATCACAGCATTGCCCAACCCAGGAACATAACCCCCAACCACTGGAGAAACCCATCGGTGTGCTACACCATCACAGCATTGCCCAACCCAGGAACATAACCACCAAACACTGGAGAGACCCATCAGCGTGCTCCACCAGCCCACCACCACACTGCAGCATTGCCCAACCCGGGAACATAACCCCTAACCACTGGAGAAACCCATCAGCGTGCTCCACCATCACAGCATTGCCCAACCCAGGAACATAACCACCAACCACTGGAGAAACCCATCGGTGTGCTCCACCATCACAGCATTGCCCAACCCAGGAACATAACCACCAACCACTGGAGAAACCCATCAGTGTGCTCCACCAGTCCACCACAGCATTGCCCAACCCAGGAACATAACCCCCAATCCACTGTACACACACAGCAGTGTGCTCCACCAGCCCACCACCACACCATAGCATTGCCCAACCCAGTAACATAACCACCAACAACCACTGGAGAAACCCATCAGTGTGCTCCACCATCACAGCATTGCCCAACCCAGGAGCATCACCCCCAACCACTGGAGAAACCCATCAGTGTGCTCCACCATCACAGCATTGCCCAACCCAGGAGCATAACCCCCAATCCACTGTACACACACAGCAGTGTTCTCCACCAGCCCACCACCACACCATAGCATTGCTCAACCCAGTAACATAACCACCAACAACCACTGGAGAAACCCATCAGTGTGCTCCACCATCACAGCATTGCCCAACCCAGGAGCATCACCCCAACCACTGGAGAAACCCATCAGTGTGCTCCACCATCACAGCATTGCCCAACCCAGGAGCATCACCCCCAACCACTGGAGAAACCCATCAGTGTGCTCCACCATCACAGCATTGCCCAACCCAGGAGCATAAACCCCAACCACAAGAGAAACCCATCAGCGTGCTCCACGAGCCCACCACCACACCATAGCATTGCCTAACCCAGTAACATAACCACCAACAACCACTGGAGAAACCCATCAGTGTGCTCCACCATCACAGCATTGCCCAACCCAGGAGCATCACCCCCAACCACTGGAGAAACCCATCAGTGTGCTCCACCATCACAGCATTGCCCAACCCAGGAGCATCACCCCCAACCACTGCAGAAACCCATCAGTGTGCTTCACCAGCCCACCACAGCATTGCCCAACCCAGGAACATAACCACCAAACACTGGAGAAACCATTCGGTGTGCTCCACCATCGCAGCATTGCCCAACCTAGGAACATAACCAACAACCACTGTACACACACAGCAGTGTGCTCCACAAGCACAGCACAGCATTGCCCAACCCAGGAACATAACCCCCAATCCACTGGAGAAACCCATCGGTGTGCTCCACCATCACAGCATTGCCCAACCCAGGAGGATAAACCCCAACCACTGGAGAAACCCATCAGCGTGCTCCACGAGCCCACCACCACACCGCAGCATTGCCCAACCCGGGAACATAACCCCCAACCACTGTACACACACAGCAGTGTGCTCCACCAGCCCGCCACCACACCATAGCATTGCCCAACCCAGTAACATAACCACCAACAACCACTGGAGAAACCCATCAGCGTGCTCCACCAGCCCACCACCACACTGCAGCATTGCCCAACCCGGGAACATAACCCCCAACCACTGTACACACACAGCAGTGTGCTCCACCAGCCCACCACCACACCATAGCATTGCCCAACCCAGTAACATAACCACCAACAACCACTGGAGAAACCCATCAGTGTGCTCCACCATCACAGCATTGCCCAACCCAGGAGCATCACCCCCAACCACTGGAGAAACCCATCAGTGTGCTCCACCATCACAGCATTGCCCAACCCAGGAGCATCACCCCCAACCACTGCAGAAACCCATCAGTGTGCTTCACCACCGCAGCACAGCATTGCCCAACCCAGGAGCATAACCCCCAACCACTGCAGAAACCCATCAGTGTGCTCCACCATCACAGCATTGCCCAACCCAGGAGCATAACCCCCAACCACTGGAGAAACCCATCGCTGTGCTCCACCATCACAGCATTGCCCAACCCAGGAACATAACCACCAAACACTGGAGAGACCCATCAGCGTGCTCCACCAGCCCACCACCGCAGCATTGCCCAACCCGGGAACATAACCCCCAACCACTGTACACACACAGCAGTGTGCTCCACCAGCCCACCACCCCACCATAGCATTGCCCAACCCAGTAACATAACCACCAACAACCACTGGAGAAACCCATCAGTGTGCTCCACCATCACAGCATTGCCCAACCCAGGGGCATCACCCCCAACCACTGGAGAAACCCATCAGTGTGCTCCACCATCACAGCATTGCCCAACCCAGGAGCATCACCCCCAACCACTGCAGAAACCCATCAGTGTGCTTCACCACCGCAGCACAGCATTCCCCAACCCAGGAACATAACCACCAACCACTGAAGAAACCCATCAGCGTGCTCCACCACCACAGCACAGCATTGCCCAACCCAGGAACATAAACCCCAACCACTGGAGAGACCCATCAGTGTGCTCCACGAGCCCAGCACCGCAGCGCAGCATTGCCCAATCCAGGAACATAACCCCCAACCACTGTACACACACAGCAGTGTGCTCCACCAGCCCACCACCACGCCGTAGCATTGCCCAACCCAGGAACATAACCACCAAACACTGGAGAGACCTATCAGCGTGCTCCACCAGCCCAGCACCGCATTGCCCAGCCCAGGAACATAAGAACCAAACACTGGAAAGACCCAGCAGCGTGTTCCACCAGCCCAGCACTGCATTGCCCAACCCAGGAGCATAACCCCCAACCACTGCAGAGACCCAGCAGTGTGCTCCTCCAAACCACCACACCGCAGCACTGCCCAACCCAGGAACATAACCACCAACCACAGGAGAAACCCAGCAGTGTGCTCCACAAGCCCACCGCAGCATTGCCCAACCCAGGAACATAAGCACCAAACACTGTACACACACAGCAGTGTGCTCCACCAGCACAGCATTGCCCAACCCAGGAACATGACCCCCAACCACTGTACACACACAGCAGCGTGCTCCACCAGCGCAGCACAGCATTGCCCAACCCAGGAACATAACCACCAACCACTGGAGAAACCCATCAGCGTGCTCCACCAGCACAGCATTGCCCAACCCAGGAGCATAACCCCCAATCACTGGAGAAACCCATCAGCGTGCTCCGCCAGCCCAGCACTGCACCGCAGCATTGCGCAACCCAGGAACATAACCACCAAACACTGGAGAAACCCATCAGTGTGCTCCACCACCGCAGCACAGCATTGCCCAACCCAGGAACATAACCACCAAACACTGGAGAAACCCATCAGTGTGCTGCACCACCGCACCACTGCATTGCCCAACCCAGGAACATAACCACCAAACACTGGAGAAACCCATCCGTGTGCTCCACTACTGCACCGCAGCATTGCCCAACCCAGGAACATAACCACCAAACACTGGAGAAACCCATCAGTGTGCTCCACCACCGCAGCACAGCATTGCCCAACCCAGGAACATAACCACCAAACACTGGAGAAACCCATCAGTGTGCTGCACCACCGCACCACTGCATTGCCCAACCCAGGAACATAACCACCAAACACTGGAGAAACCCATCCGTGTGCTCCACTACTGCACCGCAGCATTGCCCAACCCAGGAACATAACCACCAAACACTGGAGAAACCCATCAGTGTGCTCCACCACCACATCCCAGCATTGCCCAACCCAGGAGCATAACCCCCAACCACTGTACACACACAGCCGTGTGCTCCACCAGCCCACGACAGCATTGCCCAACCCAGGAACATAACTCCCAACCACTGTAAACACCCAGCAGTGTGCTCCACCAGCACAGCACAGCATTGCCCAACCCAGGAACATAACCACCAACCACTGGAGAAACCTATCCGCGTGCTCCACCAGCCCAGCACCGCAGCACAGCATTGCCCAACCCAGGAACATAACCCCTAACCACTGGAGAAACCCATCAGCGTGCTCCACCAGCACTGCAGCACAGCATTGCCCAACCCAGGAACATAACCCCTAACCACTGGAGAAACCCATCAGCGTGCTCCACTAGCACGGCAGCACAGTATTGCCCAACCCTGGAACATAACCCCCAACCACTGCACACACACAGCAGTGTGCTCCACCAGCCCAGCACCACACCACAGCACTGCCCGACCCAGGAACATAAGCCCCAAACACTGGAGAAACCCATCAGTGTGCTCCACCAGCACCGCACCGCAGCACAGCATTGCCCAACCCAGGAACATAACCCCCAACCACTGGAGAAACCCATCAGCGTGCTCCACCAGCACCGCAGCACAGCATTGCCCAACCCGGGAACATAACCCCCAACCACTGTACACACAAAGTAGTGTGCTGCACCAGCCCACCGCCGCACCGGAGCATTGCCCAACCCAGGAACATAAGCACCAAACACTGGAGAAACACATCAGTGTGCTCTACCAGTCCAGTACCATACCACAGCACCACAACCAAGGAACATAACCCCCAACCACTGTACACACACAGCAGTGTGCCCCATCAGCACAGCATTGCCCAACCCAGCAACATAACCCTTAATCCACTGGAGAAACCCATCAGCGTGCTCCACCAGGACCGCAGCACAGCATTGCCCAACTCAGGAATATAACCACCAAACACTGGAGAAACCCATCAGTGTGCTCCACCACCGCAGCACAGCATTGCCCAACCCAGGAACATAACCACCAACCACTGGAGAAACCCATCAGCGTGTTCCACCAGCACTGCAGCATTGCCCAAACTGGGAACATAACCCCCAACCACTGTACACACACAGCAGTGTGCTCCACCAGCCCACTGCTGCACCACATCATTGCCCAACCCAGGAACATAACCACCAGACACTGGAGACACCCATCAGTGTGCTCCACCAGCACCGCATCACAGCATTGCCCAACCTCATTGCACCAGCTGAGCGCCATGCATAGTCCACCATAGCTTCATTGCACCAGCCGAGCGCCAAGCATAGTCCACATAACCTCATTGCACCAGTCGAGCGCCATGCTTAGTCCACCATAATCTCCTCATTGCACCAGCCGAGCCCCATGCACAGTCCACCTTAACCTCCTCATTGCACCAGCCGAGCCCCATGCATAGTCCACCATAACCTCCTCAGTGCACCTCCTCATTGCACCAGCCGAGCCCCATGCACAGTCCACCATAACCTCATTGCACTAGGTGATCCCCATGCATAGTCCACCATAACCTCATTTCACCAGCCAAGCGCCATGCGTCGTCCACCATAACCTCATTGCACCAGCCAAGCGGCATGCATAGTCCATCATAACCTCATTGCACCAGCCAAGCGGCATGCACAGTCCACCATAACCTCATTGCACCAGCCAAGCGGCATGCACAGTCCACCATAACCTCATTGCACCAGCCAAGCGGCATGCACAGTCCACCATAACCTCATTGCACCAGCCAAGCGGCATGCACAGTCCACCATAACCTCATTGCACCAGCCAAGCGGCATGCACAGTCCACCATAACCTCATTGCACCAGCCAAGCGGCATGCATATTCCACCATAACCTCATTGCACCAGCCAAGCGGCATGCACAGTCCACCATAACCTCATTGCACCAGCCAAGCGGCATGCACAGTCCACCATAACCTCATTGCACCAGCCAAGCGGCATGCATATTCCACCATAACCTCATTGCACCAGCCAAGCGACATGCACAGTCCACCATAACCTCATTGCACCAGCCAAGCGACATGCACAGTCCACCATAACCTCATTGCACCAGCCAAGCGGCATGCACAGTCCACCATAACCTCATTGCACCAGCCAAGCGGCATGCATATTCCACCATAACCTCATTGCACCAGCCAACCTGCATGCACCATCCACCATAACCTCATTGCACCAGCCAAGCGACATGCACAGTCCACCATAACCTCACTGCACCAGCCAAGCGGCATGCGTAGTCCACCATAACCTCCTTATTTCACCAGCCAAGCCCAATGCATATTCCACCATAACCTCATTGCACCAGCCAACCTGCATGCACCATCCACCATAACCGCATTGCACCAGCCGAGCGCCATGCATAGTCCACCATAAGCTCATTGCACCATCCGAGTGCCATGCGTAGTTCAACATGGCACTCTGGACAAGCCAGAGGTCACAAGCACACGTCTCCGGTGAGTATTCTCCTGTCCTCATTACACTGTCGACATCCAATCCTCCCTTTACCTACGAGAGCCTGAGACCACACCCACCCCACCACCCCTTGAGGATCCCTAGCTAGAGCCCCAGAAATGCCTCTATGCAAACGTTACCACTAACAAGCCCCACAGAGACACCGCAAATCGCCATCCGCAACTCCTCATCCTCACAATAGACAGTCTGGCCACATCCCTTACCTAACAGGAACAATACAACAAACACTGGGACCTAACACTTAATGGGTACAGGCACCCTACTGCTCACTACCAACTATTACATGACACCTGGCATATCAAGCCACATGCCTCACCCGCGAACCACGCTGAGGTTGACCACTGTACTGTACGGCATTGTACCTGACCAGTGTTGTACTGCATTGTGCCTGCCCCTGAGGGCCACTAGTATTGTATTGCATTGTACCCTATACATGCCCAAGATAACAGCGTTTAGCAACCGGACTAGAGAACGCCACTACTAGCCCCATGGCACATCAGGCCCCCCACGCTCTATAAATATACCCCCTGCCCCCTTCCTGCCATTGTCCTACTGTGCAACACCCGCCCCATACATCTTTGATCAGTCACACCCCGTGACACCCACTAGCCCACAGATGAGTTCTCCTGACAAACCTAGCCACAGACCGAAAAAATCCTTAATGCCAGACACTCTGCCCAGAGCCACCCGCATAAGAAATCAAATGTTAAGAGCCCGCACTAACCTCAGACCACTTACAGCCAACCCGAAAACCCACACCTCCTGTTAGGCAGAATCACCTGCAGTACCCTTTGTGAATACTACATGCAATTAGGACTACAACTGTAAGCAAAATCTTACCTTTGGTGCAAGCCTGTACTACACAGTAATGTGGTAGCGATGGCTGAGCAGCCAGACTTATCTCAATAGCTTAAGTGAGCAGTAGAACAAGTTACACAAAGGACCAACCAATGCAGTGATTCAAGCAAACACTTACTTAAGGTTTCTTGGTAAAAGAATATACATTTATTTACACAGTCAGTTTGAAACATTACACTAGCAAGAGGAGCTCAATATCACACACTAATATACTACAAATACACAACCAATAAGTTACTGAACAAGTTCAGCTCCCCTGAAGTGGGAGCAAAATGGCACTTCAGAGGATTTAAAAAGGGGTAAAGACACAAGGTTATAAGAATCAATAGTACAAATACTTGAATAGACAGGGCAAAGGGTTTCAGTAAACTACAACCAGCAATTCAGTCGATATGCCTGGGCCAAAGTCAATGGTTCAGAGTCTTTGTATAGGATAGCACAGTTCTGGTAGTAAACGGTTAACTCTTTGCACAGAGTTTAGAAGAATTTGGCTAGGTGAAAAGTTTGACGAATGTTTATGGAAGGACAAGCCTTCGAAGTTGAGGAAAGTTACACAAACTTTTGCGATGGCCGAAAAGATCTCCGGACCGCGTTTGCACAGTACCTTGTTAATGAAGAAAGCTGTAGCTGAGGCAGTTGTTCCTTGCAGTTCGAGCAGTTATCGCTGTTCCTGAGCTTCAATCATGGGGCCAAGAAGGAGGACGTCGGGAGGTTCCTGCACTGCTCAGGGTTGAGCTTAGTAAAACGTTGGTTTAAGGTGTGAGTGCCTTAAAGACCACAAACTGGTGTTCTTCCCACTGGTTTTCCACAGCACTCTTGTCATGATGCCTACCCCCGGAGCACCAGGCCAGGCCCAGCACCCCCGGGAGCAGGCATCACGCCCCCGGGTAAAAGCCCAGCGGCCCTTTATAGGGGCTCTTTGGACTCTGTCCTGGCGCCGTTGGCGCCAGGCTCATGTTGGACATCAGTCCTGGCGCCATAGGCACCAGGCTCATAAGGGGAAGTGTTTGGTGCACTTACCTGAAGCAGACCATGCTGCACACTCACCTGATGCAGACCATGCTGCATGAAGAACCAAGCCAAATGAGGCTTAGGAGGGACTATTTTTCTGAAGGAACTATTTTGTTACTTGGGTGGGGCTGTGGAAGAATACTCACCTGGAACTTCTTCCAAGGCTATTTAAGCCACGCCCGGACAGCCACACATGCTTCGCGTTGTTCTGCATCCCAGCAGCTGAATGCTCACCGTGTCTGCTCCTGCACCTGGACTCCAGCCACGCCCGCCTCGAACCTGGAACACGAGAAAGGTGAAAACCAAGAACTTATTCAACCTTCTTACCTGCATCCGGAATCTTCACGCCAGCATTCCTGAAGGAAGACTTCCATTTAAAAGCACCGCGTTGCTCGCTGCAGCGCCGTGCTTCACTCACCTGTTCCAGAGACGCCGCCCGGCTCCATCGCGGCTCTCAGCACCGGTCGCCACATCTCTGCACCTAGGGGAGAGAAGAAGAGACAAAAGGTGAGCAAGGGAACACAAGAGGAAAGCCGAATTTTCAGCCATATTACTTACCGGCTTTTCTTGGTGAACCATTCCACATCTCGGGTCGGCGCCGCATCTTTGGCAGGTACCGCACCCCGGCCCCTAAGGGGAAAGGACAAAAGACATTACTGGGGAATTATAAAGACATTTAGAGGGGTCGCCCTCATCACTAACTCACCTGATTTTACCACCGGCAATTTAACCCCTCAACGCATTTCCTTTGTTCTGCACCTGAAATAAAGGACAGAAAAAACAACATAAAAGGAGGCTCACACTTGAACTTTTGCATCTTCATACTTACGGCGTATCGCTCAGTAAAGTCAAGTGGAGGTGCCAGCGCCATTCTGAAAACCAGTGAAGTAACTGGACGAACGCGCGCCCCTGCACCAGAAGCAGGATGGGGAGTTCATCCTTCCAAACCATAAGGTGAGCTTAAACCGGGGGTTTTGGAGGAAGTCAGAGAAGAACGAAGGGGGAAAGGGGGGAGCAAGCACACTATTCAGCAGACAGTTAATCCCCTTTCTCATCTGCAGAAGGATATTCCTACGGGCCAGACAAGCAAGATTTGGGGGTCCTGTTCAATCGGTGGTCCGAAATCTGCGCATCACGCTTGAAGAGGCCACAGCAACCCAGACCAGACCAGCGCCTCCGTGGGAGCCAGGTGAGCGTTACAACTCTGCAGAAAATTCTACCAGGAGGGGGCGGTGTCCAGGCGGCTTACGAGTTGGTTGTTCCCACCAAACTCAAGGGAAGAAGTTAACCTTGCAGGGCTTCTCTGTCGATGGAGTTTCAGGCAATTCGGACCTGCAGCAGGGCTTCACCGGTCGTCCAGGAGTTGCAGCAGTCGTCTTCCTTCAGCTCGTCTTTGGTTCTTTCGTTCCAATGGTCGACTCTGCTTTCCAAGTCCCAGAGACCTGCTTTTAAACAGTTTTCCCCCATTCATTCCAGCCTGGCTGTCACTCACACAGCAGGGTGGCTGTCCTTGCCGGACAGCCAGCCGGGCAATCGCGTCAGAGTGCATTCAGGTCTGCTAGGAGACTAAGCACAGGGAGTTTCGGGCATCTCCCTCACATCCTGTCCACCCCAGACACCCTGGTGCCAGAGGAGGGCTTCAGCACGCTGAAGGCCAACGAACAAAGGGACCAAACCTGGTTTGGCGTGCAGAGACAAACACGAAAAGGACCTTTCCTAAAAGAAATGGCGAAAAAAGTCGACCAGAGTCTGTTTTTACCGATAGGTCTTGGGCACCATATTGGAAAACATGGCTGACCCGATTTTTAGCTGCCGTTGTTTGCGGTTGGGAAAAATCATGGTAGTTTGATCTAAACCACTGCCACCATCCTTTTAAAGTAGGAAAGGGTAACATTTGACTGTTACATGAGTGTTTTGACTTAGGGGAAGCTAGGCAACCCCTCCAGCACTCTATAGGAAGATAGAGTGTGCTGGGTCAATACATTTAAAGAGACTAGTAAAGTCAATTTAACTTTACATGCTCTGGGAGACGGTAGTCAGTCCCAGAGAAGGTATTTAAACCTTGGGAAGTCTGAAAGACAACCCTGTGCCACTGCACTAAAGGTGCTGTGTGACACACAGAAAAAGATTATGCCTATGGAGTTGTTTTAAAACTCCATAAACAAAGAACACAAAAGTAAAACACACTGAAAAAGAAAAGTTCAAAGCTCCAAATATAGCAAAAGAGCTGGGGGGCTCTAAGGTAGAGGGAATTTAGCACTTGTGTGAGAAATCTCCCTTACACCCCCAACCTACTTCTCCCAGACACCAGGCCATGCCTTAAACGAAAAGAAACCTCCACCAATCAAAACAATCACCTTGACTAAACTTAGCAAGTCCACTTCAGCACCCACACCAAAAACCCCGTTCTCACCACTCAAATGCGCCCTTATCAACGTTCGACCTCTCCCAGCCCACGCCACAGAAATCCATGACCTGCTCTCTGACCTAGACCTAGACATCTTCATCCTCACGGAAACATGGCTACACGAAGCATCAGGCCCATCCATCTGCCTCGCATTATCACCACAAAGACAGAACCACCAACAAGTGAGGCGAGGTGGCGCTCATAGCCAAAGACTCTCTGACTGTCAGACAGATCAGCTCATCGTTTGACGAGCACGCAGATGCGCTATCGGTCAAACTTGCCCTCTCCCCTAACAACACTATAACCATACATGCGATCTACCGCTCTCCAGGCCCATTACTAGACTTCCAAACCAACATTCTTCACCAGATAGGAGACAACCTCCAAAACAACACCAAAGCCATCCTCCTAGGTGACTTCAACCTGGATCTCAAAGATCCCAAGGACAAACAAATCAGAGCCCTAGATAAAGCATTCCTTGACCTAGGTTTCATCCAAAAAGTCACAGACCCAACCCATGTCAAAGGACGCGTTCTGGACTGGTTAGCGGCGCACAACTGCGCAGGCGACATCAGTTCAATCACCCCCTTCCCCTGGACAGACCACTCCCTCATACACTTCTATATCCCTACCAATCCTACACCCAAGCCCAGTAAACCTGCTCCACTAGCCATGACCAGAACAACCAGACTCCTGACTAAAGAAAGGATACTCCGCCTCCTAGAGGCAGCACCTGCCCTGAGGCCCCCTTTCTCCACAGACCCTGCCACCTTGGTAGACATCTACAACGCCACCATCAAAACGGCTGTGGATGCCATTGCACCGCTTACCAAGAAAAAGGCTAAAACAACGGAACACTCCAACCCGTGGTTTACGCAAACACTATCAGACCTAAGATCCCTTCAACGTACAGCACTCACCAGTTAAACCTGCCCTTCCCCCTCCACTCTAGAGGCTTCCAAAACGCTAGCCGCCCGCTACAAAAAAGAAATCACCCGAGCCAAATCTGCATCATCTAACTCCAGGATCGCCAATGCTAACTCCGCGTCTAAGGAACTGTTTGCTATATATAAGGAGCTTGAGTGCCCCCCAACCAACACACAGGAAACCGTGGAAGACCAAACATGGTGTAACAATATACAAACGGCCATGCTGGATAAAATAAACGCCCTTAAAAATAAAATAAAATCACACCTCAATGCCCTACCCAAAGATCACAAACCACAGGCCCCAACACCCCACCCAGTAAACGAGCAATCCAAATCCTTCTCCTTCTTCAGACACGTCACAGAAACAGAAGTCAAAACCATCATGAGGCGCATCAAACCCTCCTCTTGCAAAGGAGATATATGCCGAGCTGCACTCATCAAAGACTGTGTTGAACCCCCAGCCCTGCTGTTCACAGCCTTCATCAATGCATCCCTCTCCACAGGCTTCACCCCCCGTCCCTCAAAGAAGCATGGGTCCAACCACTTCTAAAAAAAACATCCCTAGATCCCAACTTGCCAAACAACTACAGACCTATCACCACTGTCCCATTCCTGCTTAAGCTATTGGACAAGGCTGCATACCTCCAGATACAACAATTCCTGGAAGATAATAATATCCTGGGTAAGAGGCAATCCAGTTTCCGGCCACGCCACGGCACTGAGACAGCCCTCCTCGATTTAAAAATTCAAATCGAGCAAATCATGGATAAAAGCAAACCGACATTGCTCCTGCTTCTTGACCTATCAGCAGCCTTCGATCTTGTAGATCACAAGACTCTCTGAAGACACCTCAAGGACGCAGCACACTTCTCACAGCAAGCCACATCCTGGATCACCTCCTTCTTAGAAGGAAGATGAATGTGAATATTCTCAGACTAGGCTTGTGCCACTCCTACCCCAACCACTGCGGAGTCCCCCCGTGATCATGCACCTCGCCCACTCTCTACAACATTTTCACCCTCCCGCTGTTCAACGACATGGACGATCACGGCATAGCATATACCAACTATGCCGATGATACACAAGTGCTCATCCCTCTCCCCGGCACCCACGAAGAAGATGCAGCCACACTCAGTAAGATCTACGCCCTCGTCCAGGCCTGGATGGCAGCTAACGGTCTCTGCCTCAACGGGGACAAGACCGAAATATTACTAGTAGGTCCCAAACTAATCCTGGACGAGCTGGACAGTAAATACTCAGCATTCCACATTGCCAACTCAAATATCAACACGTCAAAGACAGCCAAAACTCTAGGAGTATACCTTGAGTCCACTTTATCTATGACACGGCAAGTCAGCGCCATCGCCTCATCAGCCGCACTGACTACCATGATCATTAACGCCGTTAAACCTTACCTCTCCCCCAAAAACTGCCTGTCCATAGCCAGAGCAACGGTGAGGGCAAGACTTGACTACTGCAACGTTCTGTTCTTAGGCACTTCATCCAAGAACCTGAAGAAACTACAAATCACACAGAACAATGCCCCTAGAGCAGCCCTTAGCATTCCTAAAAGGGAGCACATCTCCCAAGCTAGGCGGGATGCCCACTAGCTCCCAGTTAAAGAGCGTATACTCTTTAAAACCCTCGCCATCACAAACTCATGCTGATCTAACACAGCACCCCTGTACCTAGCAGAAACCTTTCACCATGCCACATCTGAAATACCCAAGCGTGCCCAGCATTGCAACCAGCTAGCAGTCCCCACCTTCAAAAGAGCTAGAGCAGAAGGCGCCAGCTTTGCATTCCCGGCCCCAAAAAAACGGGAACTCCCTACCTCCCGCACTCAGGAAAGAAACATCCCTCACAGCCTTCCGCAAGTCACTTAAGACGCAACGCTTCCAATAAACACTTACCCTAGGCTCTCTCCTTCTCCAAGGCTACAACTGAAGGTCCGCTCCATAACCAATTGCACCTCAACGCATGTTGTATGAAAACTCACTCTGTAAACTGAACTCGATGTAATACACATGCAACTGTTTTGTTAAAGCAAGTATACTGTAACAGCACCACTATGCCCCAGGGCCACTGTGCGCTCTATAAATGCAAATAAATAAATAACATAACCCCACTGGAGCAGCCGAACACCATGCGTAGTGCGCCATATCCTCATTGCACCGGCTGAGCACCATGCGTAGTCCACCATGACCTCATTGAGGCAGCCGAGCGCCATGCATAGTCCACCATAACGGTATCAGGTAATAAAATTGCGCCAAAAATGCGGTGGTTTGACCCGGTAAAGGTGTACCCATTATACCATTTAGGTGGAGCAGGGGTTGCAGGAGTGTCCCCCGCATCCATTACATGATTGTGGCGGCAAAACGACACCATTTTTGCCACGATATTTTGTATTCACAGCCATTTTTGCCACGATTTTAAGTCATGGAACCACCATAACCTCATTGTACCAGCCGAGCCCCATGCATAGTCCACCATAACCTCCCCATTGCACCAGCCGAGCCCCATGCATAGTCCACCATAACCTCCCCATTGCACCTCCACATTGCACCAGCCGAGTCCCATGCATAGTCCACCATAACCTCCCCATTGCACCTCCACATTGCACCAGCCGAGTCCCATGCATAATCCACCATAACCTCCTCATTGCACCAGCTGAGCCCCATGCATAGTCCACCATAACCTCCTCAGTGCACCTCCTCATTGCACCAGCCGAGCCCCATGCATAGTCCACCATAACCTCCTCATTGCACCGGCCGAGCCCCATGCATAGTCAACCATAACCTCCTCATTGCACCGGCCAAGCCCCATGCATAGTCCACCAGCCGAGCCCCATGCATAGTCCACCATAACCTCCTCATTGCACCGGCCGAGCCCCATGCATAGTCAACCATAACCTCCTAATTGCACCGGCCGAGCCCCATGCATAGTCCACCATAGCCTCCTCATTGCACCGGCCGAGCCCCATGCATAGTCCACCATAGCCTCCTCATTGCACCGGCCGAGCCCCATGCATAGTCCACCATAACCTCCTCATTGCACCAGCCGAGCCCCATGCATAGTCCACCATAGCCTCATTGCACCAGCCGAGCCCCATGCATAGTCCACCATAACCTCCTCATTGCACCAGCCGAGCCCCATGCATAGTCCACCATAACCTCCTCATTGCACCAGCCGAGCCCCATGCATAGTCCACCATAGCCTCCTCATTGCACCAGCGGAGCCCCATGCATAGTCCACCATAACCTCCTCAGTGCACCTCCTCATTGCACCAGCCGAGCCCCATGCATAGTCCACCATAACCTCCTCAGTGCACCTCCTCATTGCACCAGCCGAGTCCCATGCATAGTCCACCATAGCCTCCTCATTGCACCAGCCGAGCCCCATGCATAGTCCACCATAGCCTCATTGCACCAGCCGAGCCCCATGCATAGTCCACCATAACCTTCTCATTGCACCAGCCGAGCCCCATGCATAGTCCACCATAGCCTCATTGCACCAGCCAAGCCCCATGCATAGTCCACCATAACCTCCTCATTGCACCAGCCGAGCCCCATGCATAGTCCACCATAACCTTCTCATTGCACCAGCCGAGCCCCATGCATAGTCCACCATAACCTCCTCATTGCACCAGCCGAGCCCCATGCATAGTCCACCATAACCTCCTCATTGCACCAGCCGAGCCCCATGCATAGTCCACCATAACCTCCTCATTGCACCAGCCGAGCCCCATGCATAGTCCACCATATCCTCCTCAGTGCACCACCTCATTGCACCAGCCGAGCCCCATGCATAGTCCACCATAACCTCCTCATTGCACCAGCCAAGCCCCATGCATAGTCCACCATAACCTCCTCATTGCACCAGCCAAGCCCCATGCATAGTCCACCATAACCTCCTCATTGCACCGGCCCAGCGCCGTTTTAATTCAACTCTCCCATTACACCAAACTGCTCCACTAAGTTCCAATGCTGCTGCTGACCAGCCCCCCTGACCAGGCACCCCACTGCAGCAGAACAACCGCCAGGGCCCAGGTGGGCCCCCCTCCAAACCGCAGTACTAGTGGAGACCAATGCCAGCAAGCTAGCAGCCTGTAGTGCTGCGAGAGGCGCCTCTCCCACTGAAGCAGCAGGGTGCACCCCGCCCTGGTGTTCCCCAGAATCAGATCCATGTATCCCGGGTGCAGCCCCGCGGACCCCTGCAGCAAAGGACTCGCAGCCCCTTACCTGAGGCTGGATACACGGATTGGGAGGTTGGGGCGGTGAGTTGTGGGGGTGCCTGGGGACCGAAAGACGCTTGGCCCGCCTCTGGCGCACTGGGGCACATGCCGAGCCTGGCACCCTCTGTGGGGGCATATTAGTCCAGCGCGTGCTCAGAAGACAGCCTTGCATTGGGCGAGAGCCCCGATTCTTCCCGGCACCCCTCTGGCGAGGCCTCACCTGTGGCCGTGAGGCAGCTTTCAGGTCAGGTGCCTCTCGCTAGCCACGGGGGCACGTGCTGAGCTTTGACGGACAGCTGGAGGCCCGCAGCCCGAGGAGTGGACTCCAGGGGGCGCCCTTCCATGACCCAAGGAGTCATGTTTGGGGGGGGGGGGGGGGGGGAAGGGATGGGCCTTCGATGGATGCTGTGAGGGGCACTCAAATATACTTCTCAGGAAAGAGGTTGCACCGGACTCGCTGCGGTGTCTCTTAATACAGTTAGTACGGGGGGCTTAACCCACTCAGCTATCCTCCCAAGCGTCCTCCGAGCGAGCCCCGGCTCTGTGTCATAATGGCGCCGTTTTTTAATACGCATTTTTCCTACGCATTTCAATACGGGGGAGACCCCTGCCACCTCCCTATTATCCCTTTAATATATATATAACCATAACCCACCCACATATAAATGCGTCGGAAAATCTAAAGCTCGTATCATTGGATGTGTCTAGCCTGCCGAGGCCCGGGCGGCAGTGGGCGGCAGCCCCAGCCCTCCCGGCCTCCTAGTGCACCTCTGACGCTGTGCCTTCTGCCCTCGCCCCCAGGGGCGGCCCAGGGAGGAAGCCCCCCCCCCCCCGCAATTTGCATGGCTCCCGCAAGGTGTGCGCATTTGCATGTGCTGGCGGAGCAGTCTTGTTTGCCATGAATACAGGGCAGGTTATGTCTCTGTGCCCCGGGGCGCTATTCAAACAGCCGGTTAACCCTTTCTCCCCCGGAGCACGTGTCCCCGGGCTGGCCACAGTGCGGCGATTCTCAGTATTCATAGACCATGGCTGGGCGCCCCCCCCCCCCCCCAGGACACGTGTAGATAGACGATAAGAACAGAGGGGACTCGAGTGTGTGCACGTGGAGAGGGGGCGGGGGGGGGACGCAGAGATTACAGCACAGCCTCTGGATTCGCCTCTTTAACCTCTGGATATTAAGCGCGTTATAAATAACCTATCATTTCATATCTGTGAGACATGTATATTGAGGGGGCTTTGCTTGATTTCAGTTTTTGGGCCCTGTGAGGTATGGGGCTAACCCTTGAACTTCAGGTGCAGCGCAGGATGGTCCAGAAGGAAACGCCACACACCCTCCACTCAATCCTGGGTTGTGGCCACAGTTTCCCCGCTACGCTGTGGCCAGTGACCAAGGAAGTGGCGAGCACTTCAGTTTATCTGCTCCAACTCCTCCCTACACCTCCGGCGCCAGGCCAATGAGGACGCCCTGGCCGCGCGGGCTGAGGCTGATCCAACTCCTCCCTACACCTCCCGCGCCAGGCCAATGAGGACGCCCTGGCCGCGCGGGCTGAGGCTGCTCCAACTCCTCCCTACACCTCCGGCGCCAGGCCAATGAGGACGCCCTGGCCGCGCGGGCTGAGGCTGCTCCAACTCCTCCCTACACCTCCGGCGCCAGGCCAATGAGGACGCCCTTGCTGCGCGGGCTGAGTCTGCTCCAACTCCTCCCTACACCTCCGCCAGGCCAATGAGGACGCCCTGGCCGCGCGGGCTGAGGCTGCTCCAACTCCTCCCTACACCTCCGCCAGGCCAATAAGGACGCCCTGGCCGTGCGGGCTGATGCTGCTCCAACTCCTCCCTACACCTCCGGCGCCAGGCCAATGAGGACGCCCTTGCTGCGCGGGCTGAGGCTGCTCCAACTCCTCCCTACACCTCTGACTGGCCAATGAGTACGCCCTGGCCGCGCGGGCTGAGGCTGCTCCAACTCCTCCATACACCTCCGCCACTTAAATGAGGATGCCCAGGCGGCGTCGGCTAAGTCTGCTCCAGCTCCTCCCTACTCCTCTGCCAAGCCAATGAGGACGCCCTGGCCGCACGGGCTGGGTCTGCTCCAACTCCTCCCTGCACCTCCGCCACGCCAGTGAGCATGTCCTGGCCGCGTGGCCTGAGTCTGCTCCAGCTCCTCCATACTCCTCAGCCAGGCCATTAAGGATGCCCTGGCCGCACAGGCTGAGTCTGCACCTATGGAGGGAGAGGACAGACTCAACCAAGGCCTTTCCACTGGATCACCAGCAGCAACTCCAGATCACCCCGGCAGAGGCTACGACTCTGGCTTAACCAATGCTTAGTTCTGCTTATGACCTCATGGACATTACCGCAGGAGCACGTGCCTGGGGGTGGAGGTCCGCAGAACAGCAAGGCTTCCGGTGTCCAGTTCTCAACAGGAGGTGTAATAAGTGTCAGAGCCCCCATTCAATGCAAAGGAGTTTGCTTTGGACCACCCACCAAAGGCCTAGCACCCATACCCCCAAGTCACTATCGAGCAAATCCAAGCCGGTACCTCCTTCTCTCCTCTGCTAATCCCAAAATTGCTGAATCAGTGTCCGGGCCCTTACGCATCTTCAGAGCCTTGACCTCCCACACCAATTCTTCCCAGCTCCTGTCTTTCCACAGCACTTTGCATCTGCACACCCTCCGCAATGGAGACTCGCACTTACACCTCTCGTGGCCCAAGCCATGTAGCAGTCAACTTTCTAGCACTTCGTCTATGGCTCACCCACGGGCGTGGACTCCCCAGCACTTACGTCTTCTTCCCTCTTCCTTTCTGCACTTGCACGTTCTGAATACTCACAAGGCATAGTAGGTTTGTCCCTCTTCCCCCTCTGCTCTTAAATATTGTATTGTAATGTACTTCCACTCTCCCTGCCCTGTGGGGGCTTTGAAACAGTATATTATTGTATAAACGCCTAACAAGCAAACAATAAATAAATAAAGCCAGCGCTACCACATTAGAGTAGTAATTGTAGGGTAGGTTGCGCTGTCTCCAAGGATTCAGGGGCTTCGATGAGCGTCACCAGGACAGGTGCGCCTTTGCTCATAAAGAGTGGCAAGGAGCGATTTGCTGTTCAAACACAAGAGAAGCAGACTTGCCCCTCGCAATTCATTCTACCCAGTAGGCAGCAGGATCCAGAAAGGCAGATTAGCTTCGGAGGTGACCACCCGGGAACCTTGGACCCTCTCACTTTTTCCACAGGGTTCAGGCTCCCTGTCCGTTTTCCTCAACCTTCTCTGCTGAGTTTCAGAAACGTCTTTGCATGGAGGACTTCCAGAGGGGATACCAGAGGGTCAACTGCCTCAGGGCTCTTTTCCCCGTTTTGTGGGATGGGGGTGTGTGTGTAGAAGGATAATGCAAGCAATGTTTGACTCCTCCTAATTCCACCACTCAGTGCCCAAGAAGGAATTCACGATTCTGACCCCATCTCGGATGTAAGTCTCTACTCTGAATAAACATAGGAGAATGATACATTCTGCCCAAACCCTCGCATAAAACTGTCTTGATTTATGCCTTTAGGTGTCAGTGAAGATAGTCGGTCTATCCAAAACAATGCACGTTGAGGCAACAGTCTTTGGATATTTCCCCCTGTTCTCAGTACTGGCAAAAAATCACAAATTGTATTTGACTCACATTATGGTGGAATACATTACAATGAATCACCACCTGTGATTTTTAATTATTAGTCTGGACATTAGATTTGTGCTCAGACCACCTAATTTTCATTTTCTTTGTCGAAAGAGCGACATAATAAATCCGCCAGGGCCATTGGATGGCCCAGATCACATGGCTTGAATCGCAAGTCACTGTCGAGAGTAAGTAAATGTTTTTGCCTATTTTAAGTAGGATGAATTTGATCACCCTTAAGGCTATGTAGACAATTTAAACAGGAAACAGTACCTCTTTTTTCTTTTTAGTAGTATCTCTGTCGGCTCTAATCAATATGTTTGCTTCTCTAAAGCAAAAATTAGAAGCTCTGAAAAAAGACTTTTAGTCAAGTCATAGAGTGAGAGACTGTTGCAATGTTTTTTGAAGATCCGTTAATTGAGAAGCTTTATTTTGAAAAGGTACAGAGATAAAGCAAATGAGTAGAGGGTCTAACGGGCATTCTCGATGCCCTCATATCTTTGTTTTGAGCTTTAATCAAAATATCTTCTCTGTAACCTCTGTCTCTGCATGTAGTGAACAAAAGTGAACTCTGTAATTCCAAGTCTTTATTTCTGGAAAGTATTCTTTTAACACAAACTAGCTGGCTGTATGGTAAACCCTCAATAGTTTGTTTATGGTGGAGAGTAATGGCACGCAGTCAGTTATTTCTTCCTGAAGATTTGACATGCAAGTTAGTTTCAAGACGATTATTCATACACCTCACATTGACACCAAGACCACTTCTCCAGCATTGGGGTCTGGCATGGATTCACATGCTCATGAATATTCCCCGTCTTCAGGCTGGGAATCCTCGATAAAAGAAAAAACAGATTCAATTTCACTTGAAAACTTTATTTCTGCTCTAAACTAATCACTGTCCTCTGGGTCATACTGCTCCCGTCCAATGACATTCCTCCCCCTAAGCCCCGCCTCTGTCAGCCATCTTGAGATTTGTACTGCTCACTTCAGTGTTGGGAGTCCACGTGTTGCTCTCTGAACTATTTGTAAGTGTTTTCGACGAGAAAACTTACATTTTTGTTTCAAAGAGCCTGTGCGCTCTTTTCTTCATCTGCCGACAGTCGAGATACATTGTTAATGAAGTTCCGTGCCCTTCAAGGGCGAAGATTCTCAAAGGCCTACTTCGCGGCCTCCAACCATGACAGAGGAGAGGGAGGAGGGAAGGTCCCTCTTCAAGCCCTGCACCAAATGCGGGCTACGGAATGTGTTTGTGGAGGACAAGCACCTACAATGCCTCTACTGCCTACACCCGGACCATAAGGAAGTAGAGCGCAAGATATGACTCGGTTTCTCTAAGAAAACGACGAAGGACAGGCATAGTAGGCTGGCAGCATGGCTTAACACGGCCTCTGACCCGTGCTCCGAGCAGGGTCATGCCTCGTCCAGGACCGGCCAGTCCGAGGAGCAGTCTTCTAAGTCATTTCAGGGAGCGTCATCCATGGGGGCCCAAGATAAGGCCAAGACCCGCAAGTCCGAGTCCACCGGGTTCGCTGCTGAAGCAGGTCCCAGAGTGAATAGGGCGCGATCAGCATCTCCTTCCGCCTCCATTGCCAGCCTACCATCAAGCTCCTCTTCAAAGAGGAAGTCATCTACCCCGGCTTAGCCACAGGAGAAATCCGAGAAGCCGCGGACAGAGGAGAAGAAGGCTGCGCAGCCCAAGCAGGCTCAACCGGCACAGGCAAAGACCTCATTGGCGACTCCATCTACCATGGCAGCTACGGCGCAGATCCTATGAGAGTGTCTCCCATGGTGCAGAAAGTGTCCATGCCCCCATGGCGCGACACCACAGCAGAGATTTTGGCAAAGTCTGCAGGCATGCCAGAAGGGGTGAAGATTCCAGCCCATGTCCCAGTTCAAAACCCTCAGGGAGGAAAAAAGGGCAGGGCAAGGAGGCCCCAGAAACAGCCCTCCCAGGTCGTCACCCAAGCCATGGAGGTCTCGTCCACAGATGACGATGATCAGGAGTCCATGCGTACGGTCCACCAGGACGAGGACGACAATGGCAGTGTAGAGCCTAGTTTTTCTGTTTTGCCTTCTCAGCCGAGGGACATTTCCCTGGATATACTGTCGACTCTCCACACCTTGGTGTCAGAGACCCAGATGAAAATGCCTCCAGCAGCGGTACCCGTGGTCTCCCAGGTCCCATATCGGCCTCCTCTGAAGAAGAGGAAGCGTCATCTGATGCCCCCATATTAACCTCCTCCACCACGTTGGGACCCAACTCCTTCAGCAGACACGGGTACGGGAACGAATACGGCCACTACGACTGATGACGAAGACATCGTTGCAGTGCATGGTAAGGCGCCACATTTGGATGCCTCGCATAGGGTTTCCCCATCAGACGAGGTGGGTTCATTCCACTCCATGATCGCCAGGGCCTCCGAGCTATTCCAGCTGGTGCCTGAGGAAACCAAGAAGGAGGGCCTTCTTTTGTATCAAAGGCGAGAGGCCAAGAGGAAGACGATCATGGCAGTGACCTTTCTGGACGATATTTGGGAAGGGGGCCTAGCCATCATGAAGAACCCTTGCACAGCTCCAACCAAGCGGCATAGGCTGGCATAGGCGGGAAAAGAAGTAGAGGGTGCCGGACTCTGCACCCAAATGCCTGGCGTGGCTGGACTCGGTGGTGTCGGCGGCTGCAGGGAAACTGTTGGTTAACCCATCCTCGTCATCTTCGGTCCCTCCGGACAGCGAGGGGAAAGGGATGGCCACCATGGGGAAGAAGGTGATTTACACTGCAGCGTCCACAATGAAGGCGGGCAACGCACTGGCGATCCTAGCCAGGTATGATGGAGTTGTGGTACAGACTAGGACAAATCCTGGAGTACCTCCCTGAAGATAAGATGGAGGCCCTCGCCCTCTTCCAGGAAGGAGAAGTGGTCATTTGTGGCATCGGACCACGCCATCATGGTGGCAGTGGATGTCGCCGACACAGGGTTCTGGCAAATGGGGAACAGTGTCTTCCTTCGTCGGCAGGGATGGATGAAGGCCACTAACTTCCGTCAGGAGGTCCAAGCGAAGGTGCTGGACATGCCCTTCGATGGGGAAAATCTGTTTGACAAGGCCGTTGACGAGTCTCTCCAGGCCATCAAAGCAGTTATGGAGACGGCAAGCTCACTTGGCACTCTCCAGCAGCACTGCTCGTCTTTTCGCTCCTCCAGAGGAAAATCGAGCAGCTCATCAAAAGGGTTCTTTACGTCTTACAGGCAGCCTTCCCGATACTCAAACAAGAAGCCTACAAAGGCCGCTCCCAGGCCTACGGTAGCTGAGGACTGTGTCACCATCGCCCACAGGGCAGGACGCCAGTGCCCAAGCAAGCTTGAACCGGGCAAGATGTCGGAGGCCCCCACTCATGCATCCCGGTGGGAAGCGGGCTGATGGGGTTCGTCAGCGAGTGGAGAAAGATCACCACCGACACATGGGTGCTGGATGCTCTCGCCCAGGAGCACACCTTGGCGTTCCAATGCAGGTGTCCTCATATTCCGTCGGTTCCCCATCAGGAGCAGCACATCCCTCAGCTTCTGGAAGAGGTGTGAGCCATGCTATGAAAAGGGGTGATAGAGCTAGTTCCCCAACGGCTCCTGGGCTCTGGAGTCTATTTCAGATACTTTCTAGTCAGAAAGAAGACAGGGGGCTTGAGACCCATCTTGGACCTGCGACGTCTGAACAAATACTTAAAGTCCCAACAATTCAGGATGGTCATGTTGCAGCACATGCTCGGCCAACTGGAAAAAGGAGAATTCTTGACGTCGTTGGACACGAAGGACGCATATTTCCATTTGCCCATTCACAAGTTGCATGGGAAATTTCTACGTCTCGTGGGGCAGGGCCAGCACTGCCAGTTCAAGGCCCTACCCTTTGGCTTGAAGTTGGCCCCAAGAGTATTCATGAAGTGCCTGGCACCAGTGGTGACCCATCTACGTCTACTGGGCATACACGTATACCCGTACCTGGCCAACTGGCTGATTCGTCCCTGATTTGGGATTCTCTGTCAACTATCCGAAGTCCTGCTTAACGCCACCCTAAAAACACACTGTTCCTAGGCGCCAGACTCAACACCGTGTCTTGTCTGGCGTCACCCTCAAAAGAGAGGCTAGCAGCCATTCAAGGAAAGGTGCAACGGCTGTCGTCGGCGAAGAGGGCAACGTGCAGGCCATCAAGTCATTACTGGGCAGGATGTCGTCCTGCTTCTACCTCGTCCATCTCTGCAGGCTGCAGATGCAATCCCACAGGAATTCCTGAATGCCTGTTGGATGCAGGTGTCCAGAAGTTTCACAGACAAGATCCTTCTCAACAAGGAGTTCCGACGGGCGATGGAGTGGTGGGGGTCTGCTCTCATGTCATCCAGGGTACCGGATTTCAAAACCCCCATACCAGGAGATGGTCACACAAGACGCCTCCCTAGAAGGTTGGGAAGCTCACACTGGATATCTGCACGCCAGAGGCCTTTGGCTGCCAGAGGAGAAGGTTCTGCATATCAACATCCTAGGGCTATTGGCAGTGTTCTGGGCCCTCAAGTCGTTCCTGCCGTCTCTGAAAGGCAGGGGGGTGAGGATCTTCACGGTCAACCCCACAACCATGTTCTACATCAGGAAGCAAGGGGGCACTCAATCCCCGGCGCTCTCCAAGGAAGCTCAGGACTTGTGGCACTGGGCTGTCATACAGGGCATGTTCCTTGTCCCTTGTCACCTGGTGGGAGTCAAGAACATCACCACAGACTCCCTCAGCAGGGAACTGCCCTCCTGCCACGAATGGGAGCTTCGTCAGGATCAGGTGAACTGCCTGTTCATCGATTGGGGCAGACCCCAGATCGATCTGTTTGCAACAGCGGCAAACTCCAAATGCCAGAAGTTGGCCAGCAGATTCTACCAGCCGAGGAGCCTGGGGGACGTGGTCTCCTTCCCGTGGGAAGGACTGTTTCTGTATACATTCCCTCCGTTCCCTCTCCTACTAAGAGTCATCAACACACTCAGACTGTGTCAATGCAGGATGCTACTCATCGCCCCGGCATTGCCGAGTGTTACGCTCACCTGGCTCACACAGGGGCGTCGGTCGGACCCGGACTGCTGCGGCCTCCACCAACGTGATGCGTAGTGCAGAGATGACAGACTGGACTGGCCCTCCTAATCTCGTCAGCTTGACCCGTAGAAGGATTCTCCTGCAAGTGGAGAGAGGAATTTAGCCACCCGTGGATTCTAGTGATGGCACCTCCCTGCTCTCCCCACTAATCGCCTCCGAAATCCCGTTCCAGTACTCTCACCTTATATTCTTGAAAGATGAGCTCTCCATCATGCGTGGATTGCAGGGGCGCGTAGACAGCAGTCGCTTCACTGGTTAAAAGGCGTTGGGGAGTTCCGGACGAGAGTTGACTCTGAGGTCTCTGGCGAAGACCAGTAAGTATAGAGTTCATAGAGTTCAATATGTCCGATGTTCACTCTTGTCCCATTCCTTTCTTATCTTGCAGTGGAGTTCGAGAAAAGATGGTCTCGTGGCGGTAGATGGCGTTCAGGTAAGAGTCTGTATGACCCGATGCTGTCCGGTAAATGATGCATGTATTTAACGTGTTGTTTTCTCTCCGTTTTCAGATGCGGCGTTCGAAGATGTGAAGAGTTAAAGAATAATGCCTCCGGTGGTAAATCAGGTAAGTCTATGGTGGTAAGAGAGATTGTATTTGTGGACTCTCTCGGCTCACCCGGTTATTTCTTTTGTCCCTATATGCCGGAGCCCAGCGAAGAAATGATGGAGGCAGCGCTGGATCAAAAGGTGCTGTGAGGACTGGTGAGTATGGCGCGGCGCTGCAGCTGGCGATACGACGCGTGTAGAAAGTATGTCCTTTCCAAGTGCTGAGACGTGATGGTTCCGGAATCAGGTGAGAAACTGGAATAAAGTTTGTTTTCTAACCTTGCCTCTACTTTCCTTCCTCTCTAGGAGCTCCGGATTCAGGACGGGCGTGGCAGAGGTCTGGAAGCTGACTTGCAGGCACAGTGAGCGTTACGCTGCTGGATGCAGAATAACGCGAAGCGTGTGTTGCTGCTTGGGCATGGTTTAAATAGCCTCAAAAGTAGTCCCAGGTAAGAAGTCCCTAGAACCCCACCCGAGTAAAAATTAGCCCCTGTAGTAAAATAGTCCCTTTCAGGCTTCATGTGGGATTGGTGTCATTTGCAGCATGGTCTGCTTGAGGTAAGTAATGACTATGAGCCAGGCGCCTTAGGCGCCAGGACTGATTTCTACTATGAGGCTGGCGCCCAAGGCGCCAGGACTGAACCCAGATAGCCCCTAGCCGGGGCTGCTGAGGTTTTACTAAATGTCTAGATGCCTGCTCCCGGGGCTGATGGGCTTGGTCCGGATGCCTGGGGGTAGGCATCATGACACCGAGGCAGATTTGCTATCCGGACCATCTCAGCTTATCAGCGTCATCTCCCATCAAGTTGCCGGTGGATCCGGGTCTTCTCACCAGGGAGGGAGGCGAAATCCTTCGTCAGGATCGCTGAACCTGCAGTCTTAGAGTTTGGAGGTTATGAGTTGCCAGCAGACTGCAGGGAGGTCCTTGCCAAGGCTAGGGCGTCATCATCTTTAAAGTGCTACGGCCTTAAGTGTAAGCGTTTTGCTACGTGGTGCTGGTCGCAGAAGATTACCCCTGTGAGGGCCACGGCTCCACAGACCCTTCCATACCTGCTATTCTTGGCAAAAGCTGGTCTGGCTTACACATCCATCAAGGCACATCTGGCGGCTATCTCCTGCTGCACCAAGTCCCGGGAAGATCCTTGGTGTGGTCCCACAGACTCGTCAAGGAGTTTCGCAAAGGACTTATACAATCCGTCCCGCCTGTGAAGGCTCCTGCCCTAGTGTGGGAACTCGATGTGATTTTGACGAGGCTCCACTTCCCACTCAAGTTTCTCTCGTGGAAGACAGCTTTTCTTGTGGCCATCTCCTCTGCCAGACATGTAGGTGAGATCCAGGCCATATCCTGCAAGCAACCGTACCTGATTGTCTACGTATCGAGGGTGGTACTGCACACCCCTCTTTCATAACAAAGGTTTAGTCGGAATTCCACCTCAACGAGCCTTTGGTGTTTACCGGTTTTCTTCCCGAAACCTTTGTCGCTGGCGGAGAGGACTTTGCACTCGCTGGACGTTGCTCGTGCCCTGAAGTTCTACGTGACACGCATGAAAAGGTGCAGAAAACTTCTCAACTGTTTGTGAACTTTGGTCCTGTGAACCATGGGAAGGCCTTGTCCAAGGCTTCCATTTCAAGGTGGCTCTCTGGCTGCATCACGCACTGTCATCGGTTGGCGATCCGACTGCTGCCTGGCCATCCGATTGCCCACTCCATTAGAGCGATTGCTGCAACGACGGCATCCCATTCTGGTGTGCCGCTGCTGGACATAAGCAGGGCTGCTACGTGGAGGTCCACGCACATCTTCACAAAGTTCTACTGCGTGGACAGGGATTCCAGGGAGGAGTCCAGATTCGGCCAGCCAGTGCTACACAACCTGTTCGCTTGAGGTGCGTCTGTTCCAGAGGTAAGAGTGAATTGCTTCTGTTGAGCCTTGCCACCTCCAGTGGTTGTGTGATGTTGTACTGCTGTGTATTCGTTATTTTTGAGCATATGAATCCATGCCAGACCCCATGCTGGAGAAGGAACATGTTACTTACCTATAACTATGGTTCGCCAGCATGGGTCTGGCATGGATACACATGCGAACCCTCCCTCCAGCCCCTCTGCGGCTCTTCTTGGTCATACTGCCACTTACTTGCTTACCAAATCTAAAGATGGCTGCCAGAGCATGGGCTTAGGGAGAGGACTGTCATTGGATGGGAGCAGTATGACCCAGAGGACAGCGATTGGTTTATAGGAGAAAGACAGTTTTAAGTAAAAGTGAAACCATTTTTTCTTTCACTGAGGATTCCCAGCCTAACGACGGGGAATATTCATGAGCATGTGCTAGTTTGAAGTGTTAGGTACAGGGACACTGCGCTCCACTAACTAATGATTTTAAAATTATTTTTTTTCTCATTACATTATAAAGATCTCAACCTGAAATATCTGGGGGTCTCAGAGCAGCAAGCAAGTTGTGAAGACCATCCCAAAAGACTTGTCCTGATCCCAATACAGAAGGAAGTGGCTGAGGGTTTGCCTCTGGACCTTCGACATGGACGGGGCCATTATAAGGGCCCCACAGGCCCAGGGGAAGCTGTTCTAAATCTTTATCCAATCAGGCTGTCGAAGGCCATTTCCAGGGATTGATGAGGGTGCACTCCCCTGTCGGAGTCTTGACCATGATCCTTGCTAGTCTCAGGCAGAGGCCATCTGCACTCATGGCTTTGGTCAATGTAAGGCCCGTCATCATCAGGAAACTTTTTCGGATCAGTGTCACGTCCGTAGGATTCAGGAATTCTGCACAGAAGACCTCTCCAAGGTCATCAGCAAGAAAAAACTGTTGTTGTGCACTCACCCTCCTTCCTCCCCGGGTGGTTTCACGATTCCACATCCACCAGGAGATCAGTCTTCAACAAGTAAAAAGTGGTGTGCACTCACCCTCCTTCCTCCCCGGGGTGGTTTCACGATTCCACATCCACCAGGAGATCAGTCTTCAACAAGTAAAAAGTGGTGTGCACTCACCCTCCTTCCTCCCCGGGGTGGTTTCACGATTCCACATCCACCAGGAGATCAGTCTTCAACAAGTAAAAAGTGGTGTGCACTCACCCTCCTTCCTCCCCCGGGGTGGTTTCACGATTTTACATCCACCAGGAGATCAGTCTTCAACAAGTAAAAAGTGGTGTGCACTCACCCTCCTTCCTCCCCGGGGTGGTTTCAAGATTCCACATCCACCAGGAGATCAGTCTTCAACAAGTAAAAAGTGGTGTGCACTCACCCTCCTTCCTCCCCGGGGTGGTTTCACGATTCCACATCCACCAGGAGATCAGTCTTCAACAAGTAAAAAGTGGTGTGCACTCACCCTCCTTCCTCCCCGGGGTGGTTTCACGATTCCACATCCACCAGGAGATCAGTCTTCAACAAGTAAAAAGTGGTGTGCACTCACCCTCCTTCCTCCCCCGGGGTGGTTTCACGATTTTACATCCACCAGGAGATCAGTCTTCAACAAGTAAAAAGTGGTGTGCACTCACCCTCCTTCCTCCCCGGGGTGGTTTCACGATTCCACATCCACCAGGAGATCAGTCTTCAACAAGTAAAAAGTGGTGTGCACTCACCCTCCTTCCTCCCCGGGGTGGTTTCACGATTCCACATCCACCAGGAGATCAGTCTTCAACAAGTAAAAAGTGGTGTGCACTCACCCTCCTTCCTCCCCGGGGTGGTTTCACGATTCCACATCCACCAGGAGATCAGTCTTCAACAAGTAAAAAGTGGTGTGCACTCACCCTCCTTCCTCCCCCGGGGTGGTTTCACGATTTTACATCCACCAGGAGATCAGTCTTCAACAAGTAAAAAGTGTTGTGCACTCACCCTCCTTCCTCCCCGGGGTGGTTTCACGATTCCACATCCACCAGGAGATCAGTCTTCAACAAGTAAAAAGTGGTGTGCACTCACCCTCCTTCCTCCCCGGGGTGGTTTCACGATTCCACATCCACCAGGAGATCAGTCTTCAACAAGAAAAAAGTGGTGTGCACTCACCCTCCTTCCTCCCCGGGGTGGTTTCACGATTCCACATCCACCAGGAGATCAGTCTTCAACAAGTAAAAAGTGGTGTGCACTCGCCCTCCTTCCTCCCCCGGGGTGGTTTCACGATTTTACATCCACCAGGAGATCAGTCTTCAACAAGTAAAAAGTGGTGTGCACTCGCCCTCCTTCCTCCCCGGGGTGGTTTCACGATTCCACATCCACCAGGAGATCAGTCTTCAACAAGTAAAAAGTGGTGTGCACTCGCCCTCCTTCCTCCCCGGGGTGGTTTCACGATTCCACATCCACCAGGAGATCAGTCTTCAACAAGTAAAAAGTGGTGTGCACTCGCCCTCCTTCCTCCCCGGGGTGGTTTCACGATTCCACATCCACCAGGAGATCAGTCTTCAACAAGTAAAAAGTGGTGTGCACTCGCCCTCCTTCCTCCCCGGGGTGGTTTCACGATTCCACATCCACCAGGAGATCAGTCTTCAACAAGTAAAAAGTGGTGTGCACTCGCCCTCCTTCCTCCCCGGGGTGGTTTCACGATTCCACATCCACCAGGAGATCAGTCTTCAACAAGTAAAAAGTGGTGTGCACTCGCCCTCCTTCCTCCCGGGGTGGTTTCACGATTCCACATCCACCAGGAGATTAGTCTTTTGACTTTCTTCCCTAATCTTGCTGGTGATCTTGGATTGGGCTCTTCAGCGCTTTGATGTTCATAAACTGCTCACGTTCTCTTTTGATTGGACTAAACATTTCAGAAAGCGGAAAAACAGACCAGTCCTGGGACTTTCCTTGGTAACTAGACTTCAAAGGCTTCTATATCCTGGTGGACCTTCGTCTGTATTATAGGCCGTTTCTGTGGACTCGCTCGTTGACAGAGCATGCTACATTGGAGGTGATCTGCAGGGAAGCCACATGTGCTGCTGGCCACCCTTTCTGCAAACAATACTTCTTGGATACTAGCTCTCAGGTGTTGGTAATGTTTTGGGATGGACTAGGCATCATGTCTTCTGCGGTCTGTCTCCCTCATGCCAGATGAGTCATTCCATCAGTGTACAGCAGGGTTAGCGACGTGAAGCTCTCCGGATGTTTTGGACTATGACTCCCATGACTCCTAAACATTGGGTCTGGTGACTAGGGCTGATGGGATTTGTAGTACAAAACATCTAGAGAGCCAAAGGTTGCAGATCTCCTGTGTCGGGAAAGGACATGGGATGTCAGAGTATTTAAATTACCCACTGTAGTGTCTAAAATACTCCTAGATGGTGGCCCTTTTACCTTTAGGATGTACCCACCCCCTTACCTATGATTAGGCCATCCATAGTCAACATTAAAAGAACAGGACCGATGAGGGGAGCCCGAGTAGGGTGCAAGGGGCCAGAGCATGGTTAGGGTCAGGCGTACTTATGCATCCGCTGTCCTAGGAAGCTTTGCTGCACACTCTCCGGCCCAGGCAAGATGGCCTCCATATCCCATCAGGCTGGAGGAAAGGGGCGTGGACTAAGAGTCACAATGTGAGCAACGTTTACTTCAGTTACTCTTAATTGTCTATTAATTTAAAAGAAGCAGTGTGTTTAGTTTATAAATACACCTTTTACACTTCAATAAACAAAACGAAAAGAAAATGAATATTTCAGCATATTTACAATAGTCGGTATCTAATTGTCTATTAAATGTAAAATGTTATCAAATGTGAGAGGCTGACCCAACATTTCCATGACCAAGACAATGAGCAGGAGGATGCTACTGGCAATGAGCAGGAGGTTGCTACTGGACAATGAGCAGGGGGTTGCTACTGAGCAATGAGCAGGAGGATGCTACTGGGCAATGAGCAGGAGGTTGCTACTGGACAATGAGCAGGGGGTTGCTACTGGGCAATGAGCAGAGGGTTGCTACTGGGCAATGAGCGGGGGGTTCCTACTGGGCAATGAGCAGGAGGATGCTACTGGGCAATGAGCAGGAGGTTGCTACTGGGCAATGAGCAGGAGTATGCTACTGGGCAATGAGCAGGAGGATGCTACTGGGCAATGAGCAGGAGGTTGCTACTGGACAATGAGCAGGGGGTTGCTACTGGGCAATGAGCAGGAGGATGCTACTGGGCAATGAGCAGGAGGTTGCTACTGGGCAATGAGCAGGAGGATGCTACTGGGCAATGAGCAAGGGGTTGCTACTGGGCAATGAGCAGGAGGATGCTACTGGGCAATGAGCAGGAGGTTGCTACTGGGCAATAAGCAGGAGGATGCTACTGGGCAATGAGCAGGAGGAAGCTACTGGGCAATGAGCAGGGGGTTGCTACTGAATACAGCAGCTTAAAGGGGACTTTGCTGCCCATGTGGTGCCAGGGGCCCCCAGACTGCCCCATGGGCAGCACATGTGTGTGGGCGTCCGAGAATCCCAGGGTCCCTCAGCACAGTGTGTATGCTGTGCCCTATGGACAGTGGACATGTGTGGGCGTTGGGGAATCCCAGGGCCCCTCAGCATAGTTTGGAGGCAGCCGTCTTCATTTTGTTTTGTGCCACAAACACTTGAAACCGTAATTGACTGGCAGGGAAGGAGCAAGACTCATGCAGCGAGGATCCATCGTTTACAGATGCTTCACCGGGGTCCAATCGCATGAGTACGGGGGAGGGTGGAAAGGGAAAGTGCAGGAGGGGCAGTGCAATACATAGGATCAACAGTAATAAATAAACAGAATAAATAAAACAATAGGTTAAAAGTGCGGCCAGCGTATGGCAAGTGCAGGGGTAAGTGCAGTCACCAAGTGTCAAGAGCTGGTGGGACTGTAGGGATACAGAAACAGCGCTCAAGTGCAGGGGTTGCCCGGGAGGCAGTGCAGGTGTGCAGCTGGTGGGGGAGGGGGCCTGAGCCCTAGATCACAGAATAGCCAGGTGACCAGTGCAGTTTCAGTCAGGAGTTCAGCAGGGGAGAGGAGGAGAGAAAGCAGAAGCAAAGAGGAAGGTCTTCAGGTGCTTCCAGAACCGGAGATGGTTCTCCTCAAGTTTCAGGGAGGCAGAGAGGCTGTTCCAGAGGGAGGCTCCAGCCGAAGAAAGAGATCTACCACCAACCCGTTGCTTGGAGAAGCGACTGACCCTGAGGGAGTTGCAGGCGGATGAGCAAAGAGCTCGAGAGGGAAGATATTTAGGAGAGGGAGTTGAAGGTATTGAGGCCCCAGGCCCCAAAAGGCCTTGTGGAAAATGCAAAGGGTCTTGAATTTAATCCTTGCAGACACCGGGAGCCAATGAAGAGATTTCAGGGCTGCAGAGATGCGATCTCTGGGCTTGAGGCCAAGGACAAGTCTCGCAGTCCTGTTCTGGATGAGTTGCAGAGGGCGGAGAGTAGAAGCAGGCAGATTTAGAAAGAGGCTGTTGCAGTAGTTCAGCCTAGAGAGAACCAGAGCTCTTGAGATAGTGAGCTTCTGGGGGAAGGAGAGGAAAGGAAGAATACCTCTGAGGAGGGGCAGCTGGTAGTGTGACTTCTTAGAGACGTCAGAGATGTGAGGAGAGAAGGAGAGTGTGGAGTCGAAGATGACCCTGAGGTTTTTAGCCTTGCAAGTGGGAACAGGAAGAGGGCCAAGAGAGGCCGGCCAGATAGTGACAGGAAAGGAGGGAGCAGGTGTGCCGATGAGGAGAATCTCAGTCTTACTGGCATTAAGGCAGAGATCATTGGTGGCACACCACTCCTGGATAGCGACAGATAGTCGGAGATGAGGGGAGAAGAGGTTGCGCAAGGGAGCCTGAAAATGAGCTGAGTGTCGTCCGCATAGCACTGAAAGTTGGGGCAGAGAACGGCGATGCGATGGGCAAGAAGTGCCAGGTATTGGTTGAACAGCCAGGGAGAGAGGTTAGACCGCTGGGGAACACCACAGGTAGAGATAGAGGAGAGGAAGGACCCAAGGTGGACCTGGGAGGGTCTATCGGAGAGGAAGGAGGTTGGGCCAAGCCAGGGCCTAATCGTTGAGACCCAAGTTATCACAGAGACAGTTGAGCAGTATGGCCTGGTTAACCGTGTCAAAGGCAGAAGAGAGATCAAGTAAGATGAGGACACAGGGGGTGTTGGAATTAAGGTTTGAGAGCAGGTATTCACAGATGTTCAGGAGAGCAGTTTCCGGGCTTCTGGCAGCTCTGAAGAATGACAACCAACAGATTAAGTGTGAAGATTACGCTGGGAGATGGCCAGCTTTTTCAGGAGTTTGCATTGGAAAGGGGTGCTGGAGATTGGGCATTAGTTAGCAGGGCAGGAGGGGTCAGCTGAGGGTTTCTTAAGAAGAAGCTGCACAAGGGAGTGCTTCAGGGGGGATGGGAAGACTCCAGTGGTGAAGGAGTGGTTGCAGAAGTCAGCCAGAGCAGGGGCCACAGTGTCAATGTGGTCCTTGATGGTTTTAGAGGAAGAAGGGGAACCTGTTTTGATGAGACTTTCATAGATCGGACTTGTCTAGAAACCTCATCTGGGGAGAACAGGGGAAAGGCATCTTCCTCGCTTATCACCTGAGGTGCAAGTGTGTGGGGCTTGCAAGTGTCTGCTTCCCACAGTCTTGACCCATCAACTCCATCTAGTCCCCTAAAGGTACTCATACATGCAGTCTTCTAATTTAAACATACATAACTGCTTAAAGTATAAAAACAAAGCCAAAACTCAGAACAGGCTGAGTACTCTAAACGGACACTCAGGAGGGCATTATCCCAACTGCCAGCCCTTGATTGCCCACACACGCAGAGCTTTCTTTATTTTGTATGTGTTTAAGAACAGGATGTCATTTCGAAGAGAAATGACTTGGAAATTAGGCAGTCAGAGAGCACAGAGGCAGCCGCAGTGTAAGGTGCCATTGCATAAGAGCATTGATGGGGAAGGGGTGAGGCTAGAAACATCAGCCGGGTACAGAGACTTGAGGTCCTTTAGGCATTTCTAACATGAGGAGCCTGAAGCCATTACATAAAGTAGCCATGGGGCAGAATGCAGGGGAGAGGGAGGTTCGGGTGAAAAGTTTGGATAGGAGGTTGGAGGGGCTTGGGGTGCTCCTTCCATCGCTACCAGGTGGAGTTTGAGCCTCGTTTTGAAATGCTCCACTGAAGAGATAGACGGCTTTCATGGCCAGGAGTGTAGCAAGTAGGTAAAAGGAGCGGAAGTGGGGAAGGGAGAGACAAAACAAGGGGCTGATGGATTGAAAGGGAGAGTACAGTGAGATGCATTGAATGAGATGGTGGGAGGGGGCAAGACCATGCAAGGCTTATAGAGGAGGAGCAGCAGCAATTTGCATGGAGGTCCGCCTAGCATGGTAGGTAGAGGCAGAGAAAAATCGGGTGAGGTTGAAAAGTGTGTGTTTCGATATGTTGAAGTTTGTTGGAGGGAGCAGAAGAGTCGAGGGAAAGACGAAGAAGTAGGCTCATAGAGTAGTCCAGTTTGCATAGCGCAAGTGTAGAGATAAAGGTATAACTTGAGTGGTGTGTGCATTGTAGACACATTTTGGTAACGTTTAGCAGCTTGAGTCTGACTGTAGTGGCGGCCGTTGTGATGAACTGGTAGAGTTTCTTGCCACTGTCAAAGTGAATCCCAAGGTTACAAACCATAGGTTAGGGGGTGAGGAGGTCAGCAGGGAAAGAGAGGGGAGAGGGGTTGGCATTGGAGGCCGGTAGAAAGATGACTTCCATCTGAGAGCCATCCATGGGTGGGTGGCACTTAGTTATGCATTCGGGATTGCAGGAGTGAAGCAGGGAAGGAGAATATCGGAGTATCATTAGTGAACAGGTCATAGAGAAAGCCCAAGGAGGAATAGAATTTTCCATGGGAGACGAAACATTGGGCGAAGAGAAGTGGGCCCAGGGCTAAACCTTGAGGGACACCCATGGGAAGGGGAGTTGGGTAGCTGGGTCTGGAGTCCCTTGTGATGGATAAGGAGGGGTCAGAGAAAATTACGACACCCAGTCAAGTACAGTGTCCTTGAAGCTATGGATGGAAAGAGTGTGAGGGACAAAGGGAGGGATGAGTCCCAGTGTCAAAGGTAGCTGAAAGGTCTAGAACAGGTTTGTGCAACTCCAAGCCTCGAGGGCCGGATCCATGTCGGGTTTCTAAGATACACCTCATTAATATTTTTGAGATAAAATTGCATTCAATGCTTCTAAATGTATGCAGACTTTTCCTAAAATATATCAATGAGGGATATTGTTAGGAAAGATTTCTCTGAATGCAACTTTCACTCCATTTATGGACCCCCCCCCACCAAACATTTTGCTTTTTGTTAAGGATTCCTGACTTGACTTTTGCCAGTGAAGCTCAGCCTTCAATTGCACTCCCTTGGACTTTCCCTCATTGTTAAGGGGAAAATGGCACGTCCTTCAGGCTGTCAGTACTGAGAACCGTTGTTTCTCTTAGTCTTTCAACTTTGTTGCCACTTTTTGTAACATTTTATCATTCCAGAAAAGAACGTTACTGTACTGCGCAATGGGGTCGTTGCCTTTTCTGGCCCTAGTCATCCCTTAAGGATTTTTTGGTGACTGGACGTTGTGCCTAGGAACAGAATTGTGGCAGCAGAAGCGTTTTCTCATATTTTTACAACGCTTTATCGAGCTGTGCCACGCCTACCGCGTTTGGCTCATGACTGTGGCTAGTGGCCGTCATGGCCATGCCACAAGGTCTTTTGTCTGTTCCTTTGGCCATTTTGTCCTTTGGCCTTCCCCCTAGTCTTCAGGACCCAGGACTTCCTCATTTGGGCATGCAGATGCCAGCGAAAGCCGCTTCTTTCGTGTGCTACTTCAGGTCACGTGTGTGGGTACCTAGGAAGTGAGTTGAGACTGTCTGGTCCCAAGAAATACTACCGGTGCCGGTATGTCTTGCGTGCACGAGAGCATGAGAGCCACAGTGAGTGATCCCTGATTGGACCACTGCTGGTGTGCATGAGTGGGACAGATCGCCTTATTGGCTGACCGATTACGAGCACTCGCCAGACTTTTAGATATGAGGAGAGATCCTGAACGCAGATCAGTAGATCACCGTCAGGTCCGAATTGACCTGTAGACAGAGCCAAGTATACAGAGGAGCCGAGCAGATCCAAGGACTATCCAGAAACAACACTGAAGAAGGTTGACACCTTAAGCCTGCTGTTGTTCCGGTAGAGCCCTGCTTTGTGCTTGATCTCAGAAGACCTACAAAGGTGCTTCAAACTTTTGACGTGGCGGGACCAATCACTCTCGATCCCTCCTGGTTGCCCTACAAAAGAGCGTGTTTGGAAGTGTCTCTGGGCCATCCAGCGGACTTTCAAGCTCAAACCTTGGCCACCATGCAGGAGTGTTACTGTGTCGAGTTTTGACTGAAAACATGGGGAAATCCTAACTTTCACTGTACAGTACCTTTTCATCAAACTTCGTGGTCCCAGCTACTATGGTAGTAATATAAATGGGTCCTCGCAACTTTTTTGTTCTCGGGGGGGTCAGATCTGCAAACAGGGAGGTTCTTAGAGGGAACAAGGAACAAACCAGACTGACTACCCCTCTCTCTACGGCCTGTCGAAAACACAGGTGAAGGTGCAATGGAACGGTACGCGCGATCGGCTAACAGGACACTACCTTGTTACAGCTCCGTACCACCGACGAATGCACAGGCATGTTACCGGATGTCGCTGATGATACCAGCTCGAACTAACAACAGTGGATCACCCGATAGCATAAGAAGAGAAAATAAAGTTTTCTGAAGAGTCAACCACTCTGTATTCACCTTCGGTTCCAGACACCGGGAAATATGGAAGATTTCCAGTCTTCACAGCTCCATGGTCTGCAATAATACACGCCGACCATGGATCCGGCTTTTTGTATGTGAAAAGGGGAATGAAACTAAACTTCAACATAAGCACGACTGTCCTGAAGATGGCCCAATATCTACCATTTTGACCATCGCAGACTACGATGATACTTGAAAGAAGGGCAGAAACATATGTCGACCTAGAGGAAAATCTAACGTGTTTTCCGATGTCATGCATACTGTAAATAGCCAATATGCTCAAAAAGTTGTAATTTGTTGAACCCCCAGTCCACAGAATATATCAATTGGAATGAAAGGTATGATTGATGGATGAAAAAGCCTACGAATGTTTTTATGTTAAGGTTTTAAGCAACTATTAAAGTGATTTATATATTTGTACTTACCGTACTCAGTCAAATAATTGGCTCACTAAAGGTTTGTGCTACTGTAGAATTATGAAGCAGTTCCATTGCACCTTCACCTGTGTTTTCGACAGGCCGTAGAGAGAGGGGTAGTCAGTCTGGTTTGTTCCTTGTTCCCAGCTACTATGGGCCACAAGAGAGAAGGCTGTGTCAGATTGCATGAGTTGGGTGCCCCTGTGTCACGCTGCGACTGTGACAGTCACTGAAGGTGGTTTCCCCATGTTCCTTATTGTGCCCTGAGACCAGCTGAATCAGTTTTTCCTTTGTTCTTCAACTGAATCGAGAGATACAGCTCCTGTTGCAAACTGGACCTACATCTGCACCCGCAATACCTGTGGACTTTGAAGATGAACCGAGGATGGGAAATCGAACCTCTGACGACCCCTTCCAGACCTACCAAGTGTGGACTAAAACTGTGCTGAGGGCTTTGAGTACTGAAACCACTTACTAGTGACCCCTTATTCATCCATAGCATTTTATGCATGGAGGATCCCTTGTGGTCCTCTCTTTGGCTTGGTTAGCCCCTGCTTCTTAAAGTCCTCCGAAAGTTGGGAATAGCTTTGTTCATCACAGCAGATCCTCACCTGACACTTTGAACCTGTTTTCACCCTTCGGAATTCTGTCCCTAACTTTCCAGTTCTCTTGCAAGGTACTTTGTGACTTTTACGCACAACCAATCGTGTTTACGCACATATCAAACATTGAGCACAAGGCTCCATTCCTCGTAGGGCCGGACTTATAAAGTTAGTGTTTTCACTTTTGAAGTTCATCTATGCTCTGAAAGTTATTTGCTCTTTCATTTGCAGGTATTGGTGGAGTTATTAACTTACTCGCATTGACTCTAGTGATTGTATATAGTTCACATAGTGTGTTGTGTGTGTGCTATTTTGCTATTGCTTTTCATTATTCATGTGTGTTGATTGTTGGGCCCAATAAATAGTATATTTTGTATATTTCTGGCTAATGGTATTTCTTGATGTTTCACTGTGCGTGCTCATTGAAGACCTCAGATCACCCGCACTCCTCCTGAGATTTAGCCTCGACTGCTCTCCAAGCTACCGTGAATTGGTCTGGCTATCTTTCCAGAAGTGTCCTCTGTTTCACAAACAAAGGTGGCCTCCTAAACATCTGTCCACCAGGCCAGAGTTTAGAAATCCATTGTCAAGGAGTCCCCCCCCCTTCTCACCTGAATCCGTTCTTTACCGTTGTCCTTGGATGCTGCCTTCTTTCGGATGGATCGGGTTTTGAAGAAGGCGGCCCGTGTCTCTGCCGAATCCAGAATGCGTTCAGTTTTCCAGGAGGCCGAATCCAGGAATCCAGGAGGCAAGGTAAGTTCGCTAGAACTAGAATCCAGGAGGAAGAAGAAGAAGGGGGGGGGGGTTCGAGGAAGAGGAAGCGGAGTGGAAAGGAGAAGAACCGCGAACTACGGAGCACACGTCTGGTCGCTAGTCTCTATAGCATTGAGACGCGCGGAGCCGCGGAAGGCGTGGTCTAGAAATAGAGAAAGGTTACGTCCAATGCATGGAGCGAGAAGGGAATGCGTTGGACGGCCATATTGGAGGTATTAATGTGTATAAGTCCGTTGTGACAGGGACCATGAGGCCCAAAAGGGCGCACCCTGCGATTCATGACATCCATTGTAACAGATATCCTGAAAACCTGTCAGGATCCCAGGCCGTCAATGCCTGCATTTGGACAATCCTAGTCTAGAAGAATAAGAAAGCAGAAGAGGTGACAGTGATGGGCAGTGGTAAGAGAATTGGCCATGTGGATGAGCATAGTGTGCGGGTGGACCTCTGATCACTTTATCCCAAAGTAGGCCCGCCACTTAAGAAGCGAGTGCACGTTTGTCTGTAAAGCAAGCTTATTGTACAAATGGCCGGGAGGGGCTAGATGACGCTGTACAGTCAAGCTAACCTGGGTCTCCCTGAACCACACAGCCATTTCACATTGTAAACATGTTGCAACACTTAAAACACTCCAACATATTTGATTACAAATCCTCCCCCACACATGATTGGTCAAACCTATACAAAAGAAATCCAATCTTCTCTAATTCCTACATTCTCGTTGGTCACATTTCTCTTAGCTGTCATCATCAGCTCATATTCCGTGGTAGGTCATGACATCATCACATAGTTACACATTCACATAGAAACATAATTAATTACAAGTTCCAGCTTGCCTGGAATCACTAACCCCGGACGTGATGCACATGGTTTGCAAAGATACTTCAAACAATATGAAGAGGAGAAGAATAAACAAGTTCCTTTTAACTATCGCACCCCCTCCCGAGACTTGCTGGCATCCTTGTTTCACTTTAATCTAAACAACTACTAATTCAACACGCATGATCTCCGGACACAACCTGAGAAGATAATTGAAACCTATAAGTATTGGTCAACTCTGACCTTAGGTGTCCCTTCACCCCAGGTTTATTACTCAGCCACAAACAGATGGCTAAATCCCCCTGAACAATAAATAACAGGCGGCCCATGTACCTTTACAAATTGCATCTCCTTTCCACAATAGTGGCACGCCATAAACCCTAGGCCTGCCTGTGGCTGACCATCTGGTATTGTTGCAGCTGCCCGTTGCTGTTCCTCCTTGCTAAACCAGCTTTCCCAGTCACACAAAGTTCACTTCACAAACCCTGGTGCAAGGTCTGCCCAAACTATGAAAGAGCACATGGCATACAGATCTGTACATTCCCCGTGTACCACAACTGTCCCAAACATGCATCCCTCAAGACCCCATGTGTGTGACTGTTTTATATATGTTCAAGACTACCGCATTCTCTTCACAGTGGTTTCTTCATGACAAATCTCCTTTCTCGCATGCGCACCATGAAGTTTCTCGTTGCCCAGTTTCTAGGCGCTTCGTGCCACACATCTGTATTATGTTTATATTTAATCAACAGGTTTGATATTAAGCTTGCTGCATGTGTGCAAATCTAAATGTATAAACTTAAACCCAAAGTAGCACTAAAAGTAACACATATCCCATTCTCATTAACTACGCAAGACATGTAAAATTGTAAAAGTGCAAAATTGAGCCAACTTTACAGCTCCCCCTGTCACCAATATGGAACTTGCAACGTGAACCCCTCTTTATCACTGGAATCCTTACTGACCACCCCAACATTAGTCTCAGTAGAGTGATTGGATCAGAATCCTGATCAGAGGGGTTCAGCCAGTGAGTGAACCTCAAAATAGTTGATGATGTAATTGAAGACAACCCTCTTGAGGATTTTAGAGTAGTGTAGGGTAGGAGAGTCACATGTCTGTAGAATGAGGGGCTGTTGGGGTCAGGAGTTGTATGACTCAGGCTGTTTTGAAACAGGCTGTGTAGACGCCAACTGAGAGAGAGGTTGGACAAGGTGGAGATGTAAGCGGAGGTGGCAGCTACAAGTTCCTTCAATTAAAAATGGGGATGCATTTGGGTCAATTGGAGCGCATGGATAGGCAGAGTGGAGGATGCTGTAGGGGAGGCATGGTATAAGAAGTATGACACTGACACAATAGGTGCAATTTGTAAAGACCTTTATTGAAGTTTCTGGTGTTGGAAAAACCCCTACATTGCCCTATAACTAAGAGGGGAGTAGTCTCGACCATCAAACGATAAACAAAACAGTCCTAGTGGAGTCCATCAAATCAAAATGGCCTATGCTAACAAAACCCAATGCCTGCCCTATCTTTTGTACAAACATGTATAAAGGAGAAATGTATGTAAAGGAAAAATCAGTGTTCAAAAGAATAAATGTGGTTGAATCAGCTCTTCTCCCCATGGTAGACCACACAGAGTAAGGCGGTCGCTGTAGGCAGGATGACACACTCTGGCTCAGGTTTTCAACACAATAAACAGTTCCAAAACGAGGATCGTGGCCTGCCTGGCCTTCCATGTCAAAGTCTCTCTTTCCATACTTCCAAATAATGTTTCAACAAAAAGTTCACGTAGGTCCCCCTCTGTCGGGCTCTGACCTCTTCAGAACAAAATTCAACGAAACTTGTAAGGGGATCCCTTCCCCAAGCTTATTACACTTAGGTCTCCCTCTGTCGGGCTCAGACCACTATCGGATGTCGAAGACTTTTGAATGTCGAACACTTTCGAATGTGCGTGGCTTTCTTTACAGACCTCTGCAGAACCTCTTTGACTCAAAGTTCAAGATTCAACTTTCACTCTCCCCTTCTCTTATTAATTAATTTAGCTTACTTCACTTTTGCAGTTCATTCCCTTTATCGTCTCAAACAATGCACCTTTCACAGAGACTTTCAAGTGGGCTACTTCCTCTCGCCGGACCACTCCGTTTCTCAGTATTGCTCATTTCACAGCTGTCCTTACTTCAAAGTTCATTCACAGGTCTGCCTTTCTTCGCGTCTCATCCACACACATGCAGCCTTCACGTGCAATATAATGTTGCCACTTCAATCTTTCTTTAACACACACCAGTCTCTCAGGTCGGTTGCCAACTAACTTGCTGTGTGCGTTTCTTTCTTGGTTTTATGATTTCCAATTCATGAGTCAAGGTTAGTACCACAGGCTTGTCCTCGCCTCCCCAACCCTGCCGTTCACCCGCGAGGGTCACTTGCGTCCTTGAAACACAATGCAGCCTTCGGAAGGGGGATCTGCCCTTCTCTGTCTTCTGGTCTTCTGTGTCTTTTTTTCGGCCTGTTCGAAGCAACATCCTCCTGTAGGGAACTCTTGGGGATTTCGACCCTTGGTCCATTACTCTGCTCCAGTTGGTGCCTTTGCCCCGCAATTTCTACTCGTACTTGCGTTCCGCCTTGCTCAGAGTGTGTCTCTAGGTCCTGGCTGAGCTAACTCTGTCACCCTCTTCCTCGGCCCCCCTCTTCCTTGGTCTAATGTTTGTGTAAAAGGGATGTTTGTGATTTCACCGAATCCACTTCACCTAAAGGTGAAATCTTCAAATGGTTTTTTCTTCAATTTTTTTTCATTATGCAAGGGAGACCCCCTCACTTCCCCCCTACCTTATCCTATTCCCTTACCCAACCACCATCTGTGTTATAAGATTTACCCACTTACCTAAGCAAATTCCAAGAAAAATAAATACATGATTTCTGATTAGGTAAAAATGGATTCAGTGAAATGTACTAATACAGTATTAAGGGGGGGTTGGGACCTCAGAGAATCCTATAAAATAGGATGGGTTACATAAACAAAAAAGGGGGAATACTGCGTCTCACCATCGGCTGCCTCACCCAGGAGATCCTCCCACACTGGTCCACCCCTAGGATCTGGATCCAAAGTCGATGGCCGTGTCCTGACCACTTGAGGTCGATGAAAAGCAAGTGAGAGGAGAGTGTGGCTAAGATGGGAGAGTGAGGGAGTGGGTGGTAGAGAGAGAAGAGGGGACAGAGTGTCCTGTATTTTGGTCATTTTAGAAGAGAAGTAGACAACAAATTCATTTGTGGAGAGAGAAGAGTAAACCCAGTTGTTCTTAGAGGGGAAATCATGGCCTGGGTGTTCATGGATAGTTTATGACGGTGCAAGGAAAGAGACGTAACAGACTTCGTGTAACCGGAGCATTTGGCTGTGTCGAGAGCTGTGGTCAGGTTTAGTAGAGGACCCTTGTAGTCAGTGAGAAGAGTGGTACATCCGTTGTTGTGCCAATGGCATAAGCAGAGACGCACTGCTGTCCACAACAGCTGGATGGTGGGTGAGATCCATGGTTGAAGATGTATGCAGGGCAGTGGTTATTGAAGGGGATGTTTCGGTGATGGACATCACCACGAGTTTAGGGTGATGAAGATCGAAATGATTTGTGTGAACGATATTTTGCAAAGGGATTGAGCATTCCAGAAATACTGGGTTTGGTCAAAAGGGGAGCAGAGGTAGAGGTGGCAGTTGTTGATGAAGGGAATTGGATAAAGTAGACAAGGTTGTAGTGTTAGGGATGGGAGAGAGTGGAGCTATTAGTGGTGAATGGGAGGTGAGTGAATAGTGGGATGGGGCATCTAGTGAAGAGGAGTTGTGGGAGTAGAGGGAAGCAAGGGGGTGAGTAGACACCATAGGAGGGAGGCGTGGGAAGGAACAGTAATGAGGGTGAACAGGATTAGCAGGAACATGGAAGGTGAGGAGTGATGGGGAGAGTGTAAGGGGGACCACAGTGTCCTAGATGACTAAGAAAGGAAATGTAGAAAATCACAGGTTCCTAAGCGATCAAGAAATGCAATTTGCATGCTGCCATTTGTGCATGCATTAGTGATTGTGCATATTTAAGGAATGGTACTTGCAAGGTAATCCTGCATTGACGGGTACATGGATGCAGGGGTAACTGGGCTAGGTGGGTGGTCCTATGATCCCCCAGACCCTAAGAGGTGGGAAGCCTCTGGAAAGGCGTTTATTGGAGGTGCAAGAGTTGGAGGGCCAATGAAAGGGCTGCCTGATTCCAAAACGGCTGCTCAGGGACAAAGGCCAGGCACAATGGTGGTCCATGTACAGGGATAGCTTCTGCGCTTCATCTCCGCCAGGGAGTGAACAGGCACTGCTGACTGAACGGTTATGACTTCTGGGATGCATTGAAAATCTCAATGCTTCACAGAGAAAAGCTGATCATACTGGAATTGAAGGCTTGCATGTCACTTGGGGTGGAAGGGAAAACGAGGAAGCCACCTTCTTCCAAAATGGCCGCTCAAGGACAAAGGCCAGGCACAATGGTGCTCCAAGTGCAGGGGTCAGGCTTCTTTCTATTCATTTTCTGCTTCTGGAATGTGCAAGTCCTTCTCGCCAGGGCTTTCATCTAATTTACCTTCCATCCTTTTTCCTACAGATTCCAGATTCAGCGCGGGAAGAGCGACCCTTCCAGCTACAAGAGCCTGGGGGACTGTTTTAAGACCATTTATCGCAATGAAAGGTATGTGTTCCATGATCTAGCACCTTATTAAACATGTATTTGGGCGATGCAGCGCCTGTCGCCTCTAGGCCTTGTCGCTCAGGGATTGCTGGGGATACAGAGCTTTTCGCCTCTAGGTCTGGGTGGCTCGGGATGCAGAGCCTGTCGGCTCTAGGTCTGGGTGGCTCAGGGATTGACTGGGGATGCAGAGCCTGTCGCCTCTAGGCCTAGTTGCTCAGGGATTGAGCTTGTCACCTCTAGGTCTGGGTGGCTCGGGGTTGGCTAGGGATGCAGAGCCTGTCGCCTCTAGGTCTGGGTGGCTCAGGGATTGCTGGGGATACAGATCTTGTCGCCTCTAGGTCTGGGTGGCTCGGGATGCAGAGCCTGTCGACTCTAGGTCTGGGTGGCTCAGGGTTTGGCTGGGGATCCAGAGCCTGTCGCCTCTAGGTCTGGGTGGCTCAGGGATTGGCTGGGGATGCAGAGCCTGTCGCCTCTAGGTCTGGGTGGCTCAGGGTTTGCTGGGGATACAGAGCTTGTCGCCTCTAAAGTCTGGGTGGCTCGGGATTGCTGGGGATGCAGAGCCTGTAGCCTCTAAGTCTGGGCGGCTCAGGGATTGACTGGCGATACAGAGCCTGTCTCCTCTAGGTCTGGGTGGCTCAGGGATTGGCTGGGGATGCAGAGCCTGTCGCCTCTAGGTCTGGGTGGCTCAGGGTTTGCTGGGGATACAGAGCTTGTCGCCTCTAAAGTCTGGGTGGCTCGGGATTGCTGGGGATGCAGAGCCTGTAGCCTCTAAGTCTGGGTGTCTCAGGGAATGACTGGGGATACAGAGCCTGTCACCTCTAGGTCTGGGTGGCTCGGGGATTGCTGGGGATGCAGAGCCTGTCTCCTCTAGGTCTCGGTGGCTCGGGAATTGGCTGGGGATGCAGAGCCTGTCTCCTCTAGGTCTGGGTGCCTCAGGGATTGGCTGGCGATGCAGAGCCTGTCGCCTCTAGGTCTGGGTGGCTCAGGGATTGGTTGGGGATGCAGAGCCTGTCACCTCTAGGTCTGGGTTGCTTGGGGATTGCTGGGGCTGCAGAGCCTGTGTCCTCTAGGTCTGGGTGGCTGGGGGATTGACTGGGGATGCAGAGCCTGTCGCCTCTAGGTCTGGGTGGTTTGTGGATTGGCCGGTGATGCAGAGCTTGTCGCCTCTAGTTCTGGGTACCTCAGGAATTGGCTGGGGATGCAGAGCCTGTCGCCTCTAGGTCTGGGTGGCTCAGAGATTGGCTGGGGATGCAGAGCCTGTCACCTCTAGGTCTGGGTGGCTCAGGGATTGGCTGGGGATGCAGAGCCGGTCACCTCTAGGTCTGGGTGGCTCGGTGATTGGCTGGGGATGCAGAGCCGGTCGCCTCTAGGTCTGGGTGGCTCGGTGATTGGCTGGGGATGCAGAGCCTGTCACCTCTAGGTCTGGGTGGCTCGGGGATTGCTGGGAATGCAGAGCTTCTAGCCTCTAGGTCTGGGGGGCTCAGGGATTGGCTGGGGATTCAGAGCCTGTCGCCTCTAGGTCTGGGTGGCTCAGGGATTGGCTGGGGATGCAGAGCCTGTCGCCTCTAAGTCTGGGTGGCTCAGGGATTGGCTGGGGATGCAGAGCCTGTCGAATCTAGTTCTGCGTGGCTCAGGGATTGGCTGGGGATGCAGAGCCTGTCACCTCTAGGTCTGGGTGGCTCGGGGATTGCTGGGGATGCAGAGCATGTAGCCTCTAGGTCTGGGTGGCTCAGGGATTGACTGGGGATGCAGAGCCTGTCGCCTCTAGGCCTAGTTGCTCAGGGATTGAGCTTGTCACCTCTAGGTCTGGGTGGCTCGGGGTTGGCTAGGGATGCAGAGCCTGTCGCCTCTAGGTCTGGGTGGCTCAGGGATTGCTGGGGATACAGATCTTGTCGCCTCTAGGTCTGGGTGGCTCGGGATGCAGAGCCTGTCGACTCTAGGTCTGGGTGGCTCAGGGTTTGGCTGGGGATCCAGAGCCTGTCGCCTCTAGGTCTGGGTGGCTCAGGGATTGGCTGGGGATGCAGAGCCTGTCGCCTCTAGGTCTGGGTGGCTCAGGGTTTGCTGGGGATACAGAGCTTGTCGCCTCTAAAGTCTGGGTGGCTCGGGATTGCTGGGGATGCAGAGCCTGTAGCCTGTAAGTCTGGGCGGCTCAGGGATTGACTGGCGATACAGAGCCTGTCGACTCTAGGTCTGGGTGGCTCAGGGAATGACTGGTGATAGAGAGCCTGTCGGCTCTAGGTCTGGGTGGCTCAGGGATTGCTGGGATGCAGAGCCTGTGTTCTCTAGGTCTGGGTGGCTCTGGAATTGGCTGGGGATGCAGAGCCTGTCGCCTCTAGGTCTGGGTGGCTCAGGGATTGGCTGGGGATGCAGAGCCTGTCACCTCTAGGTCTGGGTTGCTTGGGGATTGTTGGGGCTGCAGATCTTGTCGCCTCTAGGTCTGGGTGGCTCGGGATGCAGAGCCTGTCACCTCTAGGTCAGGGTGGCTCAGGGATTGGCTGGGGATGCAGAGCCTGTCACCTCTAGGTCTGGGTGGCTCAGGGATTGGCTGGGGATGCAGAACCTGTCGCCTCTAGGTCTGGGTGGCTCAGGGATTGCTGGGAATGCAGAGCTTGTAGCCTCTAGGTCTGGGGGGCTCGGGGATTAGCTGGGGATGCAGAGCCTGTCACCTGTAGGTCTTGTTGGCTCAGGGTTTGGCTGGGGATGCAGAGCCTGTCGCCTCTAGGTCTGGGTGGCTCAGGGATTGCTGGGGATGCAGAGCCTGTCGCCTCTAGGTCTGGGTGGCTCAGGGATTGGCTGGGGATGCAGAGTCTGTCGATTCTAGGTCTGCGTGGCTCAGGGTTTGCTGGGGATACAGAGCCTGTCGGCTCTAGATCTGGGTGGCTCAGGGATTGCTGGGGATGCAGAGCCTGTCCCCTCTATGTCTGGGTGGCTCAGGGATTGGCTCCCGATGCAGAACCTGTCTCCTTTAGGTCTGGGTGGCTTGGGGATTGCTGGGATGCAGAGCCTGTCTCCTCTAGGTCTGGGTGGCTCAGGGATTGGCTGGCGATGCAGAGCCTGTCGTCTCTAGGTCTGGGTGGGTCAGGGATTGACTGGGGATACAGAGCCTGTCACCTCTAGTTCTGGGTGGCTCGGGGATTGCTGGGGATGCAGAGCCTGTCTCCTTTAGGTCTGGGTGGTTCAGGGATTGACTGGTGATGCAGAGCCTGTTGCCTCTAGTCTGGGTGTCTCGGGGAATGACTGGGGATACAGAGCCTGTCACCTCTAGGTCTGGGTGGCTCGGGGATTGCTGGGGATGCAGAGCCTGTCTCCTCTAGGTCTCGGTGGCTCGGGAATTGGCTGGGGATGCAGAGCCTGTCTCCTCTAGGTCTGGGTGCCTCAGGGATTGGCTGGGGATGCAGAGCCTGTCGCCTCTAGGTCTGGGTGGCTCAGGGATTGGTTGGGGATGCAGAGCCTGTCACCTCTAGGTCTGGGTTGCTTGGGGATTGCTGGGGCTGCAGAGCCTGTGTCCTCTAGGTCTGGGTGGCTGGGGGATTGACTGGGGATGCAGAGCCTGTCGCCTCTAGGTCTGGGTGGTTTGTGGATTGGCCGGTGATGCAGAGCTTGTCGCCTCTAGTTCTGGGTACCTCAGGAATTGGCTGGGGATGCAGAGCCTGTCGCCTCTAGGTCTGGGTGGCTCAGAGATTGGCTGGGGGATGCAGAGCCTGTCACCTCTAGGTCTGGGTGGCTCAGGGATTGGCTGGGGATGCAGAGCCGGTCGCCTCTAGGTCTGGGTGGCTCGGGGATTGCTGGGAATGCAGAGCTTCTAGCCTCTAGGTCTGGGGGGCTCAGGGATTGGCTGGGGATTCAGAGCCTGTCGCCTCTAGGTCTGGGTGGCTCAGGGATTGGCTGGGGATGCAGAGCCTGTCGCCTCTAAGTCTGGGTGGCTCAGGGATTGGCTGGGGATGCAGAGCCTGTCGAATCTAGTTCTGCGTGGCTCAGGGATTGGCTGGGGATGCAGAGCCTGTCACCTCTAGGTCTGGGTGGCTCGGGGATTGCTGGGGATGCAGAGCATGTAGCCTCTAGGTCTGGGTGGCTCAGGGATTGGCTGGGGATGCAGAGCCTGTCGCCTCTAGGTCTGGGTGGCTCAGGGATTGGCTGGGGATGCAGAGCCTGTCGAATCTAGTTCTGCGTGGCTCAGGGATTGGCTGGGGATTCAGAGCCTGTCACTCTAGGTCAGGGTGGCTCATGGATTGGCTGGGGATGCAGAGCATGTAGCCTCTAGGTCTGGGTACCTCAGGGATTGGCTGGGGATGCAGAGCCTGTCGCCTCTAGGTCTGGGTGGATCAGGGATTGCTGGGGATGCAGAGCCTGTCGCCTCTAGGTCTGGGTGGATCAGGGATTGCTGGGGATGCAGAGCCTGTCGCCTCTAGGTCTGGGTGACTCAGGGATTGGCTGGGGATGCAGAGCCTGTCGCCTCTAGGTCTGAGTACCTCAGGGATTGGCTGGTGATGCAGAGCCTGTCGCCTCTAGGTCTGGGTGGCTCGGGGATTGGCTGGGGATGCAGAGCCTGTCGCCTCTAGGTCTGGGTGCCTCAGTGATTGGCTGGGGATGCAGAGCCTGTCGCCTCTAGGTCTGGGTGGCTCAGGGATTGGCTGGGGATGCAGAGCCTGTCGCCTCTAGGTCTGGGTGGCTCAGGGATTGGCTGAGGATGCAGAGCTTATCGCCTCTGGGTCTGGGTGGCTCGGGGATTGCTGGGGATGCAGAGCCTGTAGCCTCTAGGTCTGAGTGCCTCAGGGATTGGCTGGGGATGCAGAGCCTGTCGCTTCTAGGTCTGGGTGGCTCTGGGATTGCTGGTGATGCAGAGCCTGTCACCTCTAGGTCTGGGTTGCTCGGGGATTGCTGGGGATCCAGAGCCTGTGTCCTCCAGGTCTGGGCGGCTGGAGGATTGGATGGGGATGCAGAGCCTGTTGCCTCTAGGCCAGGGTGGCTCAGGGATTGGGTGGGGATGCAGAGCCTGTCGCCTCTAGGTCTGGGTGGTTCAGTGATTGGCTGGGGATGCAGAGCCTGTCACCTCTAGGTCTGGGTGGCTCGGGGATTGCTGGGAATGCAGAGCTTGTAGTCTCTAGGTCTGGGGGGCTCAGGGATTAGCTGGGGATGCAGAGCCTGTCGCCTGTAGGTCTTCTTGGCTCAGGGTTTGGCTGGGGATGCAGAGCCTGTCGCCTCTAGGTCTGGGTGGCTCAGGGATTGCTGGGGATGCAGAGTGTCGAATCTAGGTCTGCGTGGCTCAGGGATTGGCTGGGGATGCAGAGCCTGTCGCCTCTAGGTCTGGGTGGCTCAGGGTTTGCTGGGGATACAGAGCCTGTCGGCTCTAGGTCTGGGTGGCTCGGGAATTGCTGGGGATGCAGAGCCTGTCTCCTCTATGTCTGGGTGGCTCAGGGATAGATTGGGGATACAGAGCCTGTCGCCACTAGGTCTGGGTGGCTTGGGGATTGCTGGGATGCAGAGCCTGTCTCTTCTAGGTCTGGGTGGCTCAGGGATTGGCTGGCGATGTAGAGCCTGTCGTCTCTAGGTCTGGGTGGGTCAGGGATTGACTGGGGATACAGAGCTTGTCACCTCTAGGTCTGGGTGGCTCGGGGATTGCTGGGGATGCAGAGCCTGTCTCCTTTAGGTCTGGGTGGTTCAGGGAGTGGCTGGTGATGCAGAGCCTGTCGCCTCTAGGTCTGGGTGGCTCAGGGATTGACTGGGGATACAGAGCCTGTCGCCTCTCGTCTGGGTGTCTCAGGGAATGACTGGGGATACAGAGCCTGTCACCTCTAGGTCTGGGTGGCTCGGGGATTGCTGGGGATGCAGAGCCTGTCTCTCTAGGTCTGGGTGCCTCAGGGATTGGCTGGGGATGCAGAGCCTGTCGCCTCTAGGTCTGGGTGGCTCAGGGATTGCTGGGGATGCAGAGCCTGTCTCCTTTAGGTCTGGGTGGCTCAGGGATTGGCTGGAGATGCAGAGCCTGTCGCCTCTAGGTCTGGGTGCCTCAGTGATTGGCTGGGGATGCAGAGCCTGTCGCCTCTAGGTCTGAGTACCTCAGGGATTGGCTGGGGATGCAGAGCCTGTCGCCTCTAGGTCTGGGTGGCTTGGAGATTGCTGGGGATGCAGAGCCTGTCGCCTATAGGTCTGGGTGGCTCAGGGATTGGCTGAGGATGCAGAGCCTGTAGCCTCTAGGTCTGGTTGCCTCAGTGATTGGCCGGTGATGCAGAGCTTGTCGCCTCTAGTTCTGGGTACCTCAGGAATTGGCTGGGGATGCAGAGCCTGTCGCCTCTAGGTCTGGGTGGCTCAGAGATTGGCTGGCGATGAAGAGCCTGTCGCCTCTAGGTCTGGGTGGCTCAGGGATTGGCTGGGGATGCAGAGTCTGTCACCTCTAGGTCTGGGTTGCTTGGGGATTGCTGGGGCTGCAGAGCCTGTGTCCTCTAGGTCTGGGTGGCTGGGGGATTGGCTGGGGATGCAGAGCCTGTCGCCTCTAGGTCTGGGTGGTTTGTGGATTGGCCGGTGATGCAGAGCTTGTCGCCTCTAGTTCTGGGTACCTCAGGAATTGGCTGGGGATGCAGAGCCTGTCGCCTCTAGGTCTGGGTGGCTCAGAGATTGGCTGGGGATGCAGAGCCTGTCGCCTCTAGGTCTGGGTGGCTCAGGGATTGGCTGGGGATGCAGAGCCGGTCGCCTCTAGGTCTGGGTGGCTCGGTGATTGGCTGGGGATGCAGAGCCGGTCGCCTCTAGGTCTGGGTGGCTCGGTGATTGGCTGGGGATGCAGAGCCTGTCACCTCTAGGTCTGGGTGGCTCGGGGATTGCTGGGAATGCAGAGCTTCTAGCCTCTAGGTCTGGGGGGCTCAGGGATTGGCTGGGGATTCAGAGCCTGTCGCCTCTAGGTCTGGGTGGCTCAGGGATTGGCTGGGGATGCAGAGCCTGTCGAATCTAGTTCTGCATGGCTCAGGGATTGGCTGGGGATGCAGAGCCTGTCACTCTAGGTCTGGGTGGCTCGGGGATTGCTGGGGATGCAGAGCATGTAGCCTCTAGGTCTGGGTACCTCAGGGATTGGCTGGGGATGCAGAGCCTGTCGCCTCTAGGTCTGGGTGGATCAGGGATTGCTGGGGATGCAGAGCCTGTCGCCTCTAGGACTGGGTGGCTCAGGGATTGCTAGGGATGCAGAGCCTGTCGCCTCTAGGTCTGGGTGGCTCGGGGATTGTCTAGGGATGCAGAGCCTGTCGCCTCTAGGTCTGGGTGGCTCAGGGATTGGCTGATGATGGAGAGCCTGTAGCCTCTAGGTCTGAGTACCTCAGGGATTGGCTGGTGATGCAGAGCCTGTCGCCTCTAGGTCTGGGCGGCTGGGGGATTGGCCGGGGATGCCTAGCCTGTCGCCTCTAGGTCTGGGCAGCTCGGGGATTGGCTGGGGATGCCTAGCCTGTCGCCTCTAGGTCTGGGTGGCTCAAGGATTGGCTGGAGATGCAGAGCCTGTCACCTCTAGTTCTGGGTGCCTCGGGGATTGGCTGGGGATACAGAGCCTGTCGCCTCTAGTTCTGGGTGCCTCGGGGATTGCTGGATATGCAGAGCCTGTTACCTCTAGGTTTGGGTGGCTCGGGGATTGCTGGGGATGCAGAGCCTGTCGCCTCTAGGTCTGGGTGGCTCAGGGATTGGCTGAGGATGCAGAGCCTGTCGCCTCTAGGTCTGGGTGGCTTGGGTATTGCTGGGGATGCAGAGCCTGTAGCCTCTAGGACTGGGTGGCTCAGGGATTGGCTGGGGATGCAGAGCCTGTCGCTTCTAGGTCTGGGTGGCTGGGGGATTGCTGAGGATGCAGAGCCTGTAGCCTCTAGGTCTGGGTGGCTCGGTATGCAGAGCCTGTCGCCTCTAGGTCTGGGCTGCTCAGGGATTGCTGGGGATGCAGAGCCTGTAGCCTCTAGGTCTGGGTGGCTCGGGGATGGTGGGGATGCAGAGCCTGTAGCATCTAGGTCTGAGCGGCTGGGGGATTGGCTGGGGATGCAGAGTTTGTCGCCTCTAGGTCTGGATCGCTTGGGATTTTCTAAGGATGCAGAGCCTGTCGCCTCTAGGTCTGGGTGGCTCGGGTATTGCTGGGGATGCAGAGCCTACAGCCTCTAGGTCTGGGTGGCTCGGGATGGTGGGGATACAGAGCCTGTAGCATCTAGGTCTGGGCGGCTGGGGGATTGGCTCGGGATGCAGAGCCTGTCGCCTCTAGGTCTGGGTGGCTCAGGGATTGGCTGGGGATGCAGAGCCTGTCACCTCTAGGTCTGGGTGCCTCAGGGATTGGCTTGGGATGCAGAGCCTGTCGCCTCCAGGTCTGGGTGCCTCAGGGATTGGCTGGGGATACAGAGCCTGTCGCCTCTAGGTCTGGGTGGCTTGGGGATTGCTGGGGATGCAGAGCATGTCACCTCTAGGTCTGGGTGGCTCAGGGATTGGCTCAGGATGCAGGGCCTGTCGCCTCTAGGTCTGGGTGGCTCAGGGAGTGCTGGGGATGCAGAGCCTGTCGCCTCTAGGTCTAGGTTGCTCAGGGATTGGCTCAGGATGCAGAGCCTGTCGCCTCTAGGTCTGGGTGGCTCAGGGATTGGCTGAGGATGCAGAGCCTGTCGCCTCTATGTCTGGGTACTTCAGGGATTGGATGGGGACACGCATACAACTGTGGGACCGGATTAGAAGGCTTATAAAAATGTTTCTCATGTATTGCTTTCTTTTATTTTCTTTGGAATTTGGCATCAGAGCATTGCGAGTGGCATCATGATAGGATATGATAGGTTATTTGTAACACGCTTAATACCCAGAGGTTTCTAAGCGTGGACCTGGGGATCGAACCTGTGGTGCTCTTTGTTGTCTTGCTTCAAAGCGAGTATGTTGCCCCCGAGCTATCCTCCTGAGATATTGAAGGCGGTCTCTGGTAAACCTGAGGCAGGGAGTTGTGGAGAAAGGGAGGGGTAAGAGGCAAGATAAGGACTATTCATAGCAGCCACTGATGGCACTGCAGCACTTTCAGGTCAATGCGCCTCACTATGAAGGGTTCATGATCAGAGTCGAGGGGTGTCCAGGCGGAGCGCCCATTCTGCTGCTTCAGTCTCACTTCGTTGTGCAGCCACTGATGGCACTGCAGCAGTTTCAGGTCAATGCGCCTCATTATGAAGGGTTCATGATCAGAGTTGAGGGGCGTCCAGGCGGAGCGCCCATTCTGCTGCTTCAGTCTCACTTCGTTGTGCAGCCACTGATGGCACTGCAGCAGTTTCAGGTCAATGCGCCTCATTATGAAGGGTTCATGATCAGAGTCGAGGGGTGTCCAGGCGGAGCGCCCATTCTGCTGCTTGAGTCTTTACTTTGTTGTGCAGCCACTGATGGCATTGCAGGAGTTTCAGGTCAATGCACCTCACTATGAACGGTTCATGATCAGAGTCGAGGGGTGTCCAGGCGGAGCGCCCATTCTGCTGCTTGAGTCTTTACTTTGTTGTGCAGCCACTGATGGCATTGCAGGAGTTTCAGGTCAATGCACCTCACTATGAACGGTTCATGATCAGAGTCGAGGGGTGTCCAGGCGGAGCGCCCATTCTGCTGCTTGAGTCTTTACTTTGTTGTGCAGCCACTGATGGCATTGCAGGAGTTTCAGGTCAATGCACCTCACTATGAACGGTTCATGATCAGAGTCGAGGGGTGTCCAGGCGGAGCGCCCATTCTGCTGCTTGAGTCTTTACTTTGTTGTGCAGCCACTGATGGCATTGCAGGAGTTTCAGGTCAATGCACCTCACTATGAACGGTTCATGATCAGAGTCGAGGGGTGTCCAGGCGGAGCGCCCATTCTGCTGCTTGAGTCTTTACTTTGTTGTGCAGCCACTGATGGCATTGCAGGAGTTTCAGGTCAATGCACCTCACTATGAAGGGTTCATGATCAGAGTTGAGGGGCGTCCAGGCGGAGCGCCCATTCTGCTGCTTGAGTCTCAGTTTGTTGTGCAGCCACTGATGGCATTGCAGGAGTTTCAGGTCAATGCGCCTCATTATGAAGGGTTCATGATTAGAGTTGAGGGTTGCCCAGGCGGAGCACCCATTCTGCTGCTTGAGTCTCACTTCATTGTGCAGCCACTCATGGCATTTCAGCAGTTTCAGGTCAATGCGCCTCCTCATTATGAAGGGTTCATGATCAGAGTCGAGGGGCGTCCAGACGGAGCGCCCATTTTGCTGCTTGAGTCTCACTTCGTTGTGCAGCCACTGATGGCATTGCAGGAGTTTCAGGTCAATGCGCCTCACTATGAAGGGTTCATGATCAGAGTCGAGGGGTGTTGAGGCGGAGTGCCCATTCTGTTGCTTGAGTCTCACTTCGTTGTGCAGCTGGTTGGCTCCTGTGTTTCTTGATTCTTTAGGCGAGGTCAGCGGATGGGACATACCGGCTCAGGAGTCCACAGAGTGCATGGCATTTGCTCACACAAGGCTTGCTTGAGGAACACTCTTCTCAGGGTGTTCCTTCACCGCAGGGAGTTTTCCTCGGACCCTAATAGTCATTGCAGAGGGGTGATCTGAGAAGAACACCTGTGCTCCGAGTACTTCTATTCAGTGGACCCCTGGAATGGCAGGAAATTGGTGAAAAGATGGAGAGAGAGGGTAGTACACTTTGCTTAATGGAGTTCACTTGATCAGAGAAGGATTGATGGCCTCAAAACGCCCACTTAGTGTCTTGTCTTTGTTGATTAGGATTGGATGAGCCCGGGCTCCGAGGCCATTTGAACGTCAGCGTTGGTTGGTGGCCTGCCTACAAGCTGGATGTCAGACTTTGCACCTTTCAGGCCAAGTTTCTTATTGGTTCTGGAGTCCTATGTGGCTGATAGCCAGTCTGTGGTACAAGGGTAGTCTGCCTGAGGGGTACCTGGACTGGACGCTATCTGGGTATCGCCCGCCTGTAGTTTGCAAGCTGCAGAGAACCTTTTGATGACAGATGCCAGTGACTGCCCTAGACCTAATAATGTCCCTCAACCCTCCAAGGAGGTGAGCCAATGTATTCACCCCTAGCACCGAAAAATGAACGACAAATCCTTCAACTTTAGAGCTTCAACCAGGGTGAGAGAGAGGAGACCGGTGACCCTCAATATCAGGGGAAGCGCCCTGGCTGACCGAATCGATCTGACCAGCTGGCGTTGGGTAATATAAACATTGTAACATGTTGGTGGTGTATTGGTCCATTTCCCCCGAGTACATCTACAAGGAATCTATAAAGTGCAAGTGGCTGCAATGAGCTCTTAGAGAAGAAACAGCGAACCCCCTTTTCCAGAAGCATCTTGCAGGGAATCTGAGATCTTCGTTGAGTCACAGGACCTGAGACGGCGGCTTTTGGACAAACCCCAGGCTGGGAAGGAGCCCAATTCCCAGTGTAAACTTCCAATATTTCAGGGACTCGTGGACTGCTAGACAGTCAGAGCCAATGTATGGAGTATGGCCTAGCAATGACCCACGTAAGATGCTTCATCATTACAGTTCTGGTGGCCTAAGGGATGTCTAAACCCCTATGAGTTCTAAGGGAGAACCATAACCAGGTGGGGTTTTATCCTAAAGCCAACCGTACACATAGGGTCGAACCAAAAGTGGATTCCCTTCTCGGTTTCTGGCACCTTGGAAGGTTCTGTCTCAAATCATAACATTTGCAACCTAACCTTGTAAGTCCTTGTCTCTCTTGTTTACGCCCTAGTCTATAAAATAAAGTCCTATAATGGATGGCCAGTGAAAAGTTCCAGTGCCTAACCTTAGCAAGTCTTTTAGCCTCCAGGTTAACCTATGCCAACAGCATAGAATGTTTGAGAGCTTCGCCAAAGCTTAAACCTCTTCATCATCGTCCATCCCTATTTCAATGCATCAACGCAGAAGTAGTCTTGTGGCAATTGCTCCCAGTCTGGTCTCTCCTTCAGCTCTCTCTGCTTTCATCTTGCTTCTTCAAACCTCCCCCAGGGTTCAAGTTTCAAAATGCTCTCTTTCTGGCTTCCTTCACCCTTTCTGCAATCCCTTCTAAGCTTCTTCCAGCTCTCGCTTTCTCAGGATTTTCTGTAGGTCTCTTGTAGACCTTAATCAGTTCTACTTGCAATCCAGGCCACTCCTGGACCTTGGCTCTCTCAGGGTTCACAACAGGTCTCCTCTCTACCTTGACATTTGCTCAAGATTTGCGGCAGGGCCATCCTAGGCCTTGACTTTTTTGGAATTCACATCTTTCCCCCCTGGACCTTGGCTTTCCCAGGATTCACAACAGCAGTAATAAGCATTGCCCCCAACACCAATTATGGTCCTGGCCAGGTGACCTATAGGATTTCACCCTCCACGGGTTCTGCCCCTCTCCCCTTTTACTTTATGGTCACTGGTGGATGGGCTCTGGCTCTGGCCTTCCAAGTCCCTTCAGGTCTGGGGGTAGCTCAATCCACAGCCTGGGTATCCTCTGCCTCTGGTGTAACAAATCAACTTCTGGGGCACCAGTGGTCCAGGGATGAATATCGGTTTCTAAACCATCCATCAGCCCCTCACATCTAGTACACCAGTAGGGATGCAAACAGATTGGAAACACAAGTAAATAATAAACCTCTTGTCCAAGTTTGGTAACGTGGAAGGAACGGCAGGCTTATCTCCGCAACGGCGTAGATTGTTGGTTAGTTGCAGCACAGCAAAAATACAATTATTACCCAATGATAAAAGGGACTGTCCAGTCTAGGTTCTATACACATATCCACTTTATTATTATTACAACAGACAGTTCTAGCACACTACAAAATACAACCCACCCTGTAAAGGAACACAGAGGACAGCCAGTCTCACGAAGGAAAGGGATGCACTCTGGATACTGACAGGAGGGGAGTCAGTAAAGCAATCAGTCTTAACTGTTCAAGGTTATTTGATTTCAGCACCAAGGGAGCATGGGGTCGTAAACGTCACTAGGGGCCTTCAGAGAAGGACCATGGGGACAAAACCACAATGTACCTGGTGCTTGAGAGGATCTGGATGCTCGACAGCGTTGACTTGGTTCCAGGACGCTTTGCAGCTCCTGGAACAGAGTTCAAGAGAGGAGACAGCTGCTGGTATCAGCCGGCAGGCAGTTCGACAAGAGAGGCTGGACGGACGGCCGCAGGCTGGCCTACACGGTGGCTCAGGGTCAAGAATCGTTGTCTCTGTGCTGGTTGGCGGATCTGGAAAGCTGGTTGAGTCATCTTGGATAGCTTCAGTGACTGCAGCGTAACAACAGTCAGTGGTCAGCCTGTCCTGGTTCGAGGGCTTCACTGCATCGAAAATGTCATTAAAAGATGGACGCTAGTTGATGCTTGTCCTGGCACTCCTCATAGCTTCTTCGCAGGGCTTGTCTCATCCGTTAAGGCAGACGGTCCAAAGCAAAGGAGAGTATTTACAGGCAATGGCTGTGTCCTTTGTTCAGAGACTCTCTGGCACCTCCAACCTAGGAAGCTTGCTGGCAGAACCTAGCAGGGTACACTTTGTGCTGGCTGGGTACCGATTTTGGAGCTGCTGGACGGGTCCGGTATCTCCTTCTGTTCCCTGTGAGATGTTTAGGGGAGGGATCTTGCTTCCCTCCTGGAAATCTTGACCTTCCTTCACTGGCAGAAGCTGTAAGGCAGACTGTACCTTCAGTCAGGGTCCAAGTGAGTCCTCCTTCTTACTCCTTTCGAAGCTGTCGGATGATCTGCTAAGTGAGTGGCTCAGCCCTCATTTAAAGCCAAATGGGTCCCAGTGATTGGTACAGGCTAATCCTACCTTATTGAGCCAATTCTCGGCCCCCACCAACAATCTTCTGTTATGCTTGAGGTCATAACCAGAGTGCTTTGCAACAGGAAATGTAAGGGGTGAAACATGTACTACTAGGTCCCGCCCATCTTCCTGTCTGTTGTGTATCAAAAGTGTCTCTCTGGTTAATTGAGCTCTCTGTGACTCCTGATCAAAGCACAGGTCTCCTTTGAAGTTTGTGGCGAGAACAGACTTTCTGTCTCCATCAAATCACATACTTCTTCCCTCTGAAAGGGGGTTCCCTGCAGGGGTTGCTTAATGTAAACAGTTGTCCCAGACATGACATTCAGTGCCCTTCATACAGAGGGGTGGGAGCTAGCTTCAAGTTGACACATTGCATATCAAAGATATTTTGTGGTTTCCTGCCCTTTGTTAGTTCTGTGAACATGCCTCTTCGCAGGCTGCCTTTGTTTAACTCTCCTCAGTATGTGATGCCACCACACAGAACTTTTACAATAGAACAGGGCGGATCCATGGAGCCTTTGATATTTAATTAGGCTGGCCATGGCAGCAGGAAGGTGTTGCCTTCCCCCTTCTTGAGATACTTTGATGTACCCGTGGCGGTCACATTCCAGCTAACTGTGACAGGGAGGACCGTGCCTGTAGGCACTGTCCCCCTGGAGTACACTCGACTATGAGTTTATTGTGCGACGAGCATAGGAAAATGTGTGCAGATTAGCCCAACACATTTTCTGAGGTATATCTCCCATCATTCTATTTCTTACAAAATTTAATTAAAACCCAGGCGAGTGCGCACTCCATGTGCGGATGGTTGAATTCCTCACACGTACACTTTTCAATAAGACCAAAATCATAGTTTTAAAAGCATATGGTATTTTTCCATTTATATTATTTCTAATGACGTTTCAGAAATATACCATAAAGTTGTCTATTGTATTTAAGTCTTGTGACAAACTTTACAGGTTGTATTATACTCTGCATGACTGATGTCACTCCCTATGACATTTTCTGTATTGTTACTCTGGGTGGTGTCAATATAAATGTCTGTTAGGGGCCCCCACACGTCATTTGCTGCACTGGGCCTTGCAGATCCTAGAACCAGCCCTGCACATGCCTCTCCCAACCCCACCGTCTGCTGGCCTCCGATGTGACGTCGTGGCTTTTGCTGGAAGTAGTGGTTTGCTTGATTACGTCATGGTCCATGTATTGTGAGTTTGGGACCCTGTCACCAGAAGAGTGGGAAAGCCACTCTGCTTTTTATTAGGACGTCTGATCCGCCACCCCCCACAATTCCCACCTGGTCAACCCCCTGGCCATTGTGGATCATTTTCGGTGTGCAGACTCCCACTCACTGTCAAAAACTGCACTGACGCCGCAGGGATGTCATTTGGGAGTTGCAAGGGGTAGCAGCTGCTACTCCTGGCTCCCCCTCTGCTACTCCTAGACCTGTACTTGCAACCCCATGGCCACTGGACAAAGAGGCAGTGGCAAGAGCAGATATCTGTGTTGCACCTGCGGAAGGCGGTTGTAAATGCAGCTAAATGTGCCACAGCTTGTTTTGACCTGGAATCTAGATCTTGTTAGCTGGAGAAATAACAGGAATGCAGAAAAAAACATGAACCCACCATCACTATGAGGTTGGCAGTCTATTAGTGAAGAATGCCTGAATGGTTGAGCTCAGAGGCCGGGCTGTTTGTGCACCTCATACCCAGTACTGTAGCAACAGGAAGGGCAAGGAGTAAAGGCACGCCCCTAAGCACTCACAGCAGAGAAAATGCAACCCACAAGGGAAGAAAGGCCCAAGTCGATCTTGTAAGGATAACAAGTTTTAATCTCACATGCACATGAGAGCAACCGCACAGAACTCTGCTGCTAAAGACATTCTGCCCAAGAGCAGTACAAGCAGAAACGTGTAAAGGTACACAGCGTCTTAATGATGCAATAACATACAGTAGAAATATTTGCAGTTGATTGAATGGGCTCATACATGTTTCACCTTTATCCATAAGGGATGCCAGCCTATTGGTCCCAGCCCAGTCCGTCCGTCGTCCATCACGTGGATGCTGCAGAGCTCATCTTCTCACATCGAAGATCAGAAAATACATTATACTCTATAGGCATGGACCTTTAGCTCCATCCCTTTACCCAAATTAGGTCCATCTCTAGAATTAGTAAGTGCGCCTTTTGTCCATAAATCAAGTTTATTGTACAAATGGCCGGGAGGGGGCTTAGATGACATCTAACAGTCACGCTAACCCTGGTCTCCCTGAACCGCACAAATAACACATGTTATATACAGTTTGCAACAGTTAGTACAAGCCCCCAGATACTGTTACAACGGCATCCCCCCAAACCTGATTGGTTGCCCTGTAAAGAGAAATCAAAAACCCACACAGTTGATTCGACAAAGACATTATAACACAATCCCCTAAAAAAGATATAATTACAAGGTTTACATTTTTAACACACCCCTTCCCAAAAACCTCTCCATATTTGGTGACAGCCTTGCCTCTTAGTTACACAATAACAGCATTCCTATTAATGACAAACATAGACCTGCCCTAAAAATACCTAAGCACATGAAGATGAGAGAAAGACACCTAGATTCCCTTTTGACCTATTTGTGTTTGCTAACCGCATTGCCCAAATCTGTCCAGTGTCCAATTTTTATTACTACTGACCTTTCCTATTCAAATGAGTTCCACCCACTCTCTGACATCACAATCGCTCTCCTAAAATGTGTTACTACTGAACTCTGCAAGTAACCCGGGAGAAGCCACCTGTTCCAAATATCCCCGCGAGTTTCACAGATGCCTACCCCTTCCAACAATGAGCTCTCCTGTTTACCAGAGATCATATCTTCCCTTCGCCCTCCAGCACTTGAGCCATCTGAAAACTGACCGCAACTGCCCGTTGACCAACTTACGAAACCTGTTCCCTGACTGATGGCGGGCCTGTGTACTAGGACCCCACCCGGCCCATAACGCTGGGGGTTGCCCAATAGCACTTTTAAAATGAGTAGTAGCACCTGTGAGATGGATGGGGATGCAGATTAATACTCTAGCATCAAATCAATAATGACAACTCAATGGTTTGGCAAAGGGAGTCAATTTAATGACAAGTACAAAAAACAGGGAGTTCGTGAACATCAGCAATCGCTCGATCTTCCTTCTCGCTTCGACAACTCCAACGAACTTCATAAAAAACACATCTTTTATACTAAAAACTCATCATCACTGACGTGTAACACTTAAAATGTTGCATGCAATTCTATTGGTTAAAGGAAGGTAACTTTAATATAGGTACTATATCTGTATATGGTAACGGAGTGAGGGGATTGGACAAGCACTGTCAGGTGGGGCATCTAAGCCCTACCTTCAAAATGGCTACTGTAGACAACAATGGATGTTCTATTGTCTCTGGATACAGTTCTCTTTTCTGTATTCGAAAAATGTCAATTAAGGCAATAAGTTCAGCAAGTCCTTTTTTTACTGTACATGTTCAAAATACACAAGCTCCCAGTCCATTCCTCTTATCTGTTTTACTCCTGAAGACATGTTGTGTCCTTGACAATATAAACAAGAGTGAAGTATTTGGCAACACTTTCTCGATCTGTCGCTCAGCGGAAAGTTTTACAGTCTCCTCCGGAAATTCTGATGATGATTAGAAAGTGCAAACTGCATCACAATGTCATGCACAAGCATGCTCATCTGTGTAGGATTAGCTGGGTCTCTGATGAAAGTGAGGACGTCAACACCGGCGGGCCTCCCCACTAGTTATGGAAAGTCCCCAATCGGGCAAAAGAAAACGTTGGTTGCTAGTCTGCTATCTTCTGGTGACAGGGACATTTGTCTAGTCCTTGCTGAATTCTGGAACTGCTCAGTACTCACTGTGAGCAGCTTCTTTGATCTCGATGGGTGTGACGAGCAACCTGGATTATGATTCCGTTCAGGATTACACTCAAGCGTTCTTGCTGGATCTCAAAGAAATGTCAAGACGTCAGTGTCTCACCCAACAAGATCTGGGCAGTCTTCAAATAAACGAAAGAATAACACGCTGAAGAGCCTATTCGCTTCTTCTTCTGCTTGGGACATTTATTTTTTCCTCTCTGTATTCTGGAAGCAGGAGGAACTGCTTTGCGATTACGGAGAGCAGCCTCCTTATTGTCTTCTCGTTTTCAGGGTCTTGAAGAAATTCAGTGATGCTAGTGAGCCTTCCCACTAGTGACGGGTATGATCTCAAGACTAAGTCAAAATAGTTCAGAACGTCTTTAGGGATATCACTGCTGTGGGACACCATAAGTGAGTCCAAACAATGCTCCTGTTTGGAACAAGTCTGGCTACGGTATTTTCTTCCAATTCGTGTGTGCCCGCTATCAAAATTTGGCATATCCATTTCTTATCAAGGCTTCAGTGTGCCTCAGTCCAAAGTTCAAAGTTAATAACCTGTGTTGTGGCTTACGCATGCAGTTCTCTTCTTCACCCTGCAACTTGATGCACAGAGTGTCAGTTTTTATGTCATTGTCCCCCTTTTTTGCATAGAGAAAATGTACAAAATTAAGCCACAACCTTGCACAAAAGCTCTTTGTCTTTGCTTTGCCGGTCATGCGTCCTTCTTCCTCGTCATGGATCTCGTCTGCATGTGCTGCGGTTCTTCCCTGTCGTCTGTAGTCTCTACGCATTGGGGTGCGGGCAGGGGGCCTTCTCCGATTTATCGCTTGATGTTACCCAGGACGATCCAAGCTCTTCTTCCTTGTAGCTTGACTGTGGCGGGAGTGACGTCTTCCACTGTGAAGGGTCTGTTGAACCTTGTCTTGTTCCACTTTTTTCTGGTATGATTCTTCACCAGGACCGTGTCTCCAGGGAAGATTGGTGGTACACATAAACTCTGAATTGGGTTTGCAATAGTATCTCCTCTGTGTTCTGTGCTGCCCTGCACCCTTTTTGTTGTCGCTGCAGCTGTCCCCAAATTACAGTAAGACACAATGGCCCTCATTCCGAGGTTGGTGGTAGTCATGGCGCAATTTGCGCCATGACTGTCACCAATAACGGGTCCGGCACCGGTATAGTTCAATGGGGACTTACCGGTGTAGTTCGACCATTGCGGGACCGGTAAGTCCCCATTGAAAATGCCATTTCCCATTCCCATTTGAGCCACCATAGGGCTCAATGGGAATGTGGAGGGTGCTAATAACGGGCTTGCGACTTGCAAGCCCGTTATTTGCACCCTGGTCCCTTAACGGGTCCCGTCCACAACGGCTGGTCTGACCAGCCGTTAATGGTGGGACCCACTAAGGGACCTTATAGTAGAGCGGTAAGGGATTACCGGCACAGGTCTCCTTACCGGTGCCCGGTATCCCTTGCCGCCCACCTTGGAATGAGGGCCGATGTCATGCAATTCAAGTAATCTTGCATTTCTGATCCTAAAATGTCCCCTTTTGGCTGAGCATCACATCTAGCTCTATCTCGGGGTGTCAATGGAGTGTGCATCCGACTGACTGTTGCTATTTTGTACGGCGTAAAATGATGGTCAGAACCAGGCTGGTTTCTGAGTGTGTACAGTGCCAGTGGAAGGCACTGCAACCATCCCTTCTTTAGAGTAAGCTTCAACTTTGCTCTCCTTTCCATTAAAAAGCTGTTGAGCTTCTCACATATCCCATTACCTTGCGTGTGATACGCCGATGAGAACTTGTGCTTTATACCAAGCAGCAAGCTGATCTGCTCAAATACTGCGTTAACAAAGTGAAGACCATATCTGACCTCATGACCTTACATACTCCCCACCTGGGAAATGCCTCTCTCACCAGAAAGCTGGCTGCACAGGTAGAGTCTGGGTGTGTACATGGACCTGCTTCCATCCATCTAGAGAATGGACACACCACAACAATTAGATACCTGTACCCGTTACGTACCTGTACCCGTTACATACCTGTACCCGTTACATACTTGAATCATATCGACATAATCGACATGCAAGTGCTGAAAAGGTCCACTGGGCCTTGGGATGACTCCTCTAATTACTCTTAGTGTATGCCCAGCCATGAACTGTTGGCAGATTATACAGTTCACCATAAAAAATGCAATTCAGTATAAACCAGTCCAGCGATCGTTGCTGCTAGATTCTCTTTTGACCCTTGACATTTGCGCTGGATAATGCAATTGTTCCAATGCAATTTTAACAGGGCTGGTTTACCAGTGCTGTCTTAATAATAATAATAATAATAGTAATAATCTTGTCGCCACAAGCTTTCTGAGGGGTTTAAAGAACACCCTTGCCGCCTCCAGAGGTTCTTTTCCTCCTGTGGTGCTTCCCCTTGGAGTTCCATTACATGTGCGTGCTAGATGCCGTGTCATCCCACACGTCCAACGTATTGGCAGTGGTCTGATTATTTGCCCATTTAACATATCCTGATTGACATTTTGCATGTTTTGAAAACCTCCCTGATTATTTTGAAAACCTCCCTGATTACTCTGCCATCCCCTTCCTCAAAAGCCTCTCCCTCTGGGGTAAAACCCATTACTGTCTTGATTAACCTGCTGTTGATTATTGACCTGCTGTATGTTCGATCCGTCTGTGCTAGTTATCATTGCCCCTTCAATGGCATACTTTGACATTTTTTTCTGCACCCATTTTGCCTCTTTGGCTTTTCGTGCAGCCTCTTTTTTGCGATTCTTCTCCTGCAGCAATCTGCAATAGTGAGCTATGGTCAACTGTATTTCAGACCACGGTTCGGCCTTGATTCCTACTAACTTCTTGAGCTGCTTCTGTACCTGATCTGGCAGCCCTTGGCATAATATATGGTAAAACACAGGTATAGATTTCCCCCAAGATTCCTGCATTTCCAAGTGTCTTGAAATGTTGAATGTAAAGCAAAGGATTTTTATTTTTTTTATTTTATTACATTTATTACGCACCCAGACCCGAAGGTATCACAGTGAAATTGCAAGCATATTATCACATTTTTTATACAGTGTTACAATTAGTCATATGATCACATTTCTTATACAATGTTACAATCAGTCAAGCAGTGAAATCGCAGTTCGGTGAAAACACTACTTAAGAGGTCTAAAGGCGACCACTGGACATACATATGGGCCATGGTATCAGCATTTAGTACTTCAGTTCTATGAAAACGAGGTAAGCCAGGGCGTTCTGGTGCTAAGGTGTAATGGGAATAGCTGAGGTTAATATTTGTTGAATAACCAAGTTTTCAGCGCTTTTTTGAATCCTAGTAAGGTGTCCTCATTTTTGATGCTGAGTGGTAATACATTCCAATGCGACGGGACTAGGACTTTGAAGCTACTTCCTCCTGCTCTACTGTAGTTGTATTGTGGTACTTCCAAGAGAGCCAGTTTATTGGATCTAAGTGTCCTACAGGAGATTTTTTTCTCGATGGTGTTGTTGAGGTAGCTAGGCGCTTTGTTTGTGATGCATTTATGAACGACACTAAGTGTTTTGAAAATGATTCTGGCTTCAGTGGTTTTCTCTCCTAATGTTGGATATGTGTTCGGATTTCTTTATATCTAGAGCCGCTCTAAGGGCTTTGTTCTGTAGTAATTGAATCTTATTTATGTTAGTTTTGGATGTACCTAAAACAAGGATGTTGCAATAGTCCAGTTTCGTTAAAATCCGTGCTCTAGCCAAAGTAATACAGTTTGTGGGAGTAAGAAATTGGCGGCTAAGTGCAATAAGTTTAGCTGTGTATGCTGTAGAAGAGGAGAGGGCTGATATTTGTTTGTGCATAGTGAGGTTGGCATCTATATATACCCCAAGAGTTTTGACTTGTTTGAGTACTGGGATCTGTGTGCCATCAATGTTGATATGTGAATAGTCGGGATGGAGGGTGCTTATTCTTTTTTGAGAGCCCACGATGAGAACCTCCGTTTTCTCGTCGTTAAGGCAAAGGCTGTTTAGGGCCATCCAATTTTGAATTATGGCGTATACTTTATTGATGGTATAGGTGTCTTGGATGTAGTTGCCTGTAATGGGGATGAGGATCTTGGTGTCACCTGCAAAGTTTGTGTAAATGACACCCATGTGGTCAAGGGCCGAGAATAGGAGTTTGGTATATGCATTGTAGAGAGTACGGGAGAGGCAGGATCCCTGGGGAACACCTATGGGAACTCCTATAGGGTCAGCTGCATAATTTCTGATGGCAACTCTGGATGTTCGGTCAGTTAAAAAGGATTTGATCCAGAGTGTGGCGTTGTTTGAAAAGTTAAAGTCTTTTTTTAGGGTGTCACATAGTTTTTCATGGTCTACCAGGTCGAATGCTGCTGATAGGTCCAACAGCAGTAGGGTAGCTAGTTTGCCTGTGTCTCGGATAGTGTCTAATTGGATTTCCAGGTCCAAGAGGGCCATCTCAGTACTGTGGTTGGGCCTGAAGCCAGATTGTCTAGCTCCTTGTAGGTTGTTTTGTTCAAGGTGGGTTTGTATTTGGTTGTAAGCTATTTTGTCAATGATTTTAAGTAAGAAGGGGACAGTCGTTATGGGCCGGTAATTAGTGGGGGCTAGTGGATCTAATGTGGGCTTTTTTAGTAGTGAGGTGACCCACGCCACTTTAATGCTGACTGGGACCAGATTGGAATTGAAAGAGGCATTCACAAAATTAGTAATTATAGGTGTGAGGGTACGGGCGCATAGTTTAACTAGATGTGCTGGGAAGTTGTCTCCTTTACAGTTTTATGCTTTGAGTTTCGTTATAGTACTATGTACTACATCATGGGAGACTGGGGTGAAATTGAAGGGAGGAGTAGTGTCTCCTATGTGCTTGGTGATTTGGTTAGACGTGGGGTGTTTATCAGATAGGAGATTTCTTTTGGAGATAATTTTGTTTTGTAATAGTTTAATTTTAGTGCAAGAGCATCTTGGATGCTCTGGCTCCTTCATTTTTTTTCGTGTCATTATGGCTCCCATGTCAGATGTATCCGGGTATAGCAATCGTAATGCTTTCCATACCGCGACTCTGCAATTGTTAAATGGAGTGTCTAGTATTAACTGTAGTCACGCCAGGATAACTTGCACTTGTCCACACATCAGCTCGATCACCAAGTATGGCGATTAAAAGACACTTAATATCCCCAATAGCCAACGTGTTCCCTCCTGTCATTTTTTCCAGTTCATGTATCCATTTTGCGGCTCCCGATGTTAACATTGGAAGCTTATTCATCAGATTTTCTCGATCCATGTGTGGCCATGGAATATACTGTGGCCTCGTTCCTCCTTTCTCGAGCAACGGGAATTGTAATACATGGCACTCCTTTTCCTCTCTCATCATTTTTCTATCCACTGCAGGGGTGATAGTCCCGCATCACCGTCGACCTGCCAATGTCCTTAGTTGGCTCACATAGGGTGGTGGAGACACCCCCTCTGACCGTAAGATACTCCTTCGTTTCGGTCTGACTGTGTGGCTGACTCTGATGCCTTAGGTGCAGACTTGCTAGAATCTGACCATCTTATCCCTTTTCCTCTGGAGAAGCATTTATCGCGTCTTCTCTCTTCTTCCTTTTCCTCATATTCCTCTCTTTCGGCATCTGATATTGTCTGTGCAACTCGTTCAACTTCTCTCATCCTCCTCATTCCTGTTTAGTGTCAGCCTATCTAAGGACAGTTCTCTGTTTCTGCTACAGGCATCCTCAGTATCGTACAGCTGAGTGCTCTCAAGCCTCTCGTCTTCTCCTCTCCCTTGGGGCACTTGTTCTAACCACATTTCATCATCTATCCTATTGATCGTTTCTGAGATGCTTCTGGTGTCGAAGTTATCTTTGATATTTGCCCTAGACGTGCCTGGTATTGAATCGTACCCAGGAAAGAATTCTTCTATGTCTTCCCAATCTTCTACTGGATCGGTTTTTTAACCTCTCTTTCCAGATATTCAAGATCGCGCGCTCTCTGTCTTCGCTTCCGTTCTATGTCGTCATTGAATTCTCTGCGCTTCCTTGCTTCCTCTCTGACCATATCTTCTTCCCGTTTCTTTGCATCTCTACGTTCATTTGCCCTTCATATTTCCTCACCCTTTGTCTTTTTATTGTCTTCTCCCTTATCTTTTGTTGTTCTTCTATTCTCCACTGTTCTTGCCTGCTCTGATCATTAGCTGCTCTCTGCTTATGATCGTGTTTCCTTTCTTGCTCCTCACGATACAACTGCTCTCGTCTCTGCCTATCTTTTTTCCTGATCCTTTCATCTCCCAATCCTTTTTCCTTTTCCTTCTCTTTTCTTTGTAAATCGTCTGGCTCTCCCTTTTGTCTCATGTCCCCAATACCTTTACCATCGAGTTTCAACAAAATATGACCTCCCATCCATTTCTTCTGTGTGAATGATATCTCATCAGTTCTGTCCTCATCTCCTTTTCATCTCTTGCCCTCTCTCTCGGTATTTAGAGATGTACTTGCTTGTGATTGCTCTCCTTTTTCTTTCTCGTGCCTCTCCTTGTCCCTCTGGACTTTGGAGGTGATATCTCTATCTTTGTCTGGGTTTTCGTCACTACTTTTTCTAGGTGACTCATATGCGGGGTCACTATATCCCTTAGCTGCTTTAAGTTCCCTCAATGGATATAATCCTTCCTCTCTACTGGCTTTGATATTTGCTTCGGACGGGGTGGGTGGCGCAGAAGGCGTCTCACCCCCATATGTGCATACGTTAAGTATCTAATCTAAGGGTGGCTCCTCCTCCTTATCCTCTTGGTACATCTTCCAAAGCTCTAAACTAGCTAGGCGTTTGTCTAACCTTTTGCCAGTGTTGTGGCGTGCAAATATGTCATGTGTTGCAGGACCGTTTTAGATAGGGATCCTCCTTGGGACCATGGCATAAACATTTTGTGGGCGGTTCCTTTAACCCATTCTGCACTGTACTTTTTCAGCTTAGGTGCATGCTTTGGCAACTGCTTGCACAAATATATTAATGGTGTAACGTCTTCCATGATTCAATCTGTTCACCTTCTCTTTATATAACACTTTGTTGTGCTTTTATGCTCTTAACCAACCCCAACAATATGAGTGAGCACCAATCGTCGAAAGCTCTAATTGCGTTTTCTTCACAAAAAATTATTTTTTCTTTTTCAAACAACCATCAATTCATATTATACAATATCATAGCTAAACAATCGCGTAATTGTTTGTGCTAATTCCTCCCAAAAAAAATCTTATTCTATGATGTCAGAAAAAGGAAAAAAGAAAAAAAACACAAAGCAGACGTGACAGACTAGACAGACGGCGGCCGGCTACACAAATCTCCTGCCCCTATTATTATTCCAACATGGAATGTAAACCCATCCCTTAGAGATTGCTTCTTTCGTCGATTCTGGTTTCCTACTGCATCCTATCTATTTCAGGACTTTGAATGCAGGCTTCTTCTAACCGCTATATTAAAGTGTGGGTATTTGGCCGTATCCTCTCTCTGCTCAGGTATCCTCCTGGTATCCTCTATGCTCAGGTATCCTCTATGTATTGCTCAGTCACCCTTGAGTCACTATTTCCTTCCCCTTATATATATACATTCTACTCTACCTCTAACTTTATTTTTGTCCTGCCTCCCTCTGTTACCTTCCCTTACTTGTTCTAAGACATGCAACTTTTTGCCAAAGCGGTCAGTCTTTTTCACTCACCGTTGGCATGTTTTCCTCTCTGGATCCTCGAGATCACTGCCTTTGTCATCGTCTCTCCTGCTTTTCGCTCGATCGGCTGCTCGTAGAAGTGGGAAGGGGTTTGTGGGTGAAACACAGGTTCCTTCAGACCTCAACCTGCAGGTTTTACAATTTAATCTAGCCACTATCTACGGGGAACTTCTTGGTCTACTTAGCCGGGTGGCAAAGGACTTGTGATATTGCTGAGGACCTAGAGTTACTTTATGTCGCTGGTCAATGGGTGTCTTACCTAATCGATAAACCATCCTCTCCCTGCTACCATGTGTGCACTAGGATTCCAACTGGCCCATAAAGCTGGGGGTTGCCCAATAGCACTTTTAAGATGAGTAGCAGCACCCGTGAGATGGATGGTGATGCAGATTAATACTCTAGCATCAAATCAATAATGACAACTCAATGGTTTGGCAAAGGGAGTCCGTTTAATGACAAGTACAAAAAACAGGGAGTTCATGAACATCAGCAATCGCTCGATCTTCCTTCTCGCTTCAACAACTCCAACGAACTTCATAAAAAACACATCTTTTATACTAAAAACTCATCATCGCTGATGTGTAATGCTTAAAATATTGCATGCAATCCTATTGGCTATAGCAAGGTAACTTTAATATAGGTACTATATCTGTATCTGGTAACGGAGTGAGGGGATTGGACAAACACTGTCAGGTGGGGCATCTAAGCCCTACCTTCAAAATGGCTACTGTAGACGTCACTAAAAGTACGACGTCTCATTGGTTCTATTAACTATAGAACCCTGGATTACTTGGTCCATTATGATTGGGTTGGCACCAGCCCCACTCATACTTTTCCACTAGCTTAGCAGTGTGCAGAATAGCCGGCCAGGTCCAGGGAGCTCGTCTGCTCCCCCAGCCTTCCTCCAATTATTGCTACAATCAATTATCACCTCAGTGGTCATGTGTCAATTGTTTCTTTGTGGTTGGCCTCGGGACTGCATCTCTGTCTGGAAAAATGCAGATATATGTGCATGGCACAAGGCCACGCGTAGGTGTGAAAGTTTTCATCCCTTCTCGCTTGCCTGGTCACGTGATTCAGACACTGTGAAACCGTTATTCTTCATGCAATTCGTGTATTTGATTTAGTTTTGCCCACCATCTGCCTTCTGTGACTTATCTTGACCTCTGAACAGGATAGTCTGTTCTTTACTTCATTAATTGTATCTACTGTTGGTCTATTTCAGCCGATACAAACTTGGCTTCTTGGCATGATTTGCATGCGTCTTGAGTTTCTTTCTGTCTTTGGTTTTCGATTTGCTTGCTGAGGGTCTCCTCTCCTGAGACCTTTAGTAACCTTTGGTTGATTCTGCTCTTGTTTATAGTGGAAGTATATTTATATAAAGTGCTCCTTTTGAGGTAGATATGTATAGGTGGCACTTGCCGCAAACTATCTTACTACTAAGCACAAGCAAGCCTCGCGATTATTTGCTTTTTGCGGTTCAATGCATATGTACATGTGTAAACTAACTGAATATCTTCATCGTGCTCATGGCATAAGCTGCTAACATTTTGACATCGTTATTTCATTTTAGGTTAATGATGTCCCTTATCCATTGTGTTTCGTCTCTTTTCGTCATTCGCAGGTCGTCATTTCTTCTATGTGAGTCAGTCCGGGTTCTTGTGATGTCACCATTCATCTCCCTTTAAGCTGGCCAGGCTGGCTGACAAGTTGGTCTCCCACCAGGTGTCCCCTAAGGACTCCAGTGGGAAGGACAAGGACAAAGAAAAGGGGACCTCTCAGAAGGCTGAGGAGTTCCAGAAGCTTTCACAGTTGAGTAAACCAAAAACATCCTCTCCTAATACCCAAAAATCTAGTGGGATAGGTCCTATGTGGGTGGGAGTAAGAGTAGTGGTCCTCCTGCTGCAAAGCAGGCTCCCACTGACTCCAGTACCGTACCCCGCATTCCTTGCACTTGTTGGGACTGTGTGTCAAGGAGTTCCCCCCCCTTCTCAACTGAGTCCGTTCTTTACCGGTGTTCTTGGAGGCTGCCTTCTTTCGGATGGATCGGGTTTTGAAGAAGGCGGCCTGTGTCTCTGCTGAATCCAGAATGCGTTCAGTTTTCCAGGAGGTCGAATCCAGGAATCCAGGAGGCAAGGTAAGTTTGCTAGAACTAGAATCCAGGAGGAAGAAGAAGGGGGGGGGGTTCGAGGAAGGGATAGCGGGGCGGAAAGGAGAAGAACTGCAAGCTACGGAGCACACGTCTAGTCGCTAATCGCTATAACATTGAGACGCACGGAGCCGCGGAAGGCGTGGTCTAGAAATAGAGAAGGGTTACGTCCAACGCATGGAGCGAGAAGGGAATGCGTTGGATGGCCATATTGGAGGTATTAGTTTGTTTAAGTCCGTTGTGACAAGGACCATGAGGCCCAAAAGGGGCGCACCCTGCGATTCATGACACTGTGGGACTCTGGACCTGTTAAGATCTTGATGGTCGTGCAGATTAATAAGGCCTCCGTCCCCAAGTACCACACAGACAATTGGTATAGAATGCCTGTGCAGTCTTTGAGGCCACAGGTTTTTGTTTGTGAGCCGTCAGGTCTGGAACCGGGAACTGCCAGAAGGACCCCTTGAGCGCTGTAAGGCAATGAGTGGTTATCAGACAATGTGCGATTGTTACAAGGTATACCCAGCAAGGTGATAAAGCACCTCTTACCTAGAAATACGGAAGGTGACAACCTGATGGAAGAGGCAGTGAAACCCGGGACAGAGGGCTTGGTGAGCTTCTTGGTGAGGAATGTGGGTGGTATCCAAACCCTGGATGGCGGCACACATGTGGCTTGTGGTAATGTAGGTCAGGCAACCGCCTAGCAGAAGGCCAATGGCCAAAGTCACTGAATCCAAAAACGAAATCCGTAAGACAGTCCAATTCCAAAAAACCAAGGTCGGGTAACAAATGCCAGGGGTTGACAGAACAATCCAGTAAACAGAGTCCGAGGTCTAGTAACGTGTAAGAAGCAAGAAGTAGACAAAGCAGTCCGGTAGACAAGGCAATCCAGTAGACAATATCCAAGGTCGTAGTAACGAGATTCAAGCATGTGAACAAACGCCGTAAAGTCCTGAAGTTAAACAGCTGTGAAGCAACGCTATTGATTTCAGGACGCCTTTTAAGCCAATAGGGAAGGTCACCTGATGCTGGAATGATCATATGACGTGCGTCAGGTGATGCAGTCATGTGAGATGTTGTCGTCACGTGACGTTTGGCCCGATCACGTGAGGTGTAGATCTTCGTTGACAACGTATAACGTTGCGGGCCAGCAGATGTTTCCATTGTAGACGCCAGCAATGCGAAGGCCGGTAAACACCTGATCCAAAAGACCATGTCCTGGCATAACGGGTGAGAGGCCGCAACCTCCGTAAGCCAGAATGTGTGCGTGGGATACCCTTGTTTTGAAGTGTAGAGGGGTTAGTACGTGTGCCTGTGGGTTGTCTGGCAGGAACTGGGCATGTTGTGGGAAACGTAACAGGACCATACAAGAAGGGTGACCCTAAGTGTAAAGGTAAGGCACTTGGAGTCCAGGCTGTCAGCCTGACCTACCCTTACCCCATGCCAGTTATTATTGACATGTTTCACCTTTTCACCACCATCTGATAGGGTAGCTTCACACACTTGATGTTTTTGCACTTTACAAAATCTGGACCCACCATTTGCAGTTGTACATATTGTACCTGGAGCGTTACCTTTATTCCGCATAGCGCAAGATGAACTAGGCATTGTGCCTCTATAATTTGGACTGCTTGTGGTACTAACAACTTGGGGGCCCCTGACGCATGTGGAATGAGTGACCTGTGAGAAACCTGAAGGTGTCTCAGCCGCTAGTACCCAGGGATCTGTCATCCAGGTGACCAGGACATGGCCAACGCTTTTGGATCCAGTTCCTGGGGGTGCACCAGTGCGGGAGCATCACCTGGATGAGGGGTCTGCAGGGGGTGGAAGTGGGACAGTGGATGGTGAGACGTTGTATCGCCTTCCCTGTAAAACCTTTACCCCATCCTAACAGGTAGGATACCTTGGAACTCAACCCCCTGCCCCCTTTCCCAACACAAAACATTTCTCACTGTGAGGGAAAAAGGACTAACACCCGAGCGTATACCTGACGTGTCCCACTACCATGGTCAGGCAGGTTCAGGCAATTACTGATCAATACACACACCTGACTTCCATCACACTTTCCCACACGGATAAAAGGCGGAGTAAAAAAGCACACTCTTAGCAAGGCAAAGCCCACAAGGAATCAGCAGTTCCAAGATGGCCTTTTTATACAAGACAGAAAACTGCAAGACCGAGTAGGATTGAAGGGAGGGAAGCACCCTTGACCTTTTCCCAGAGAAACTGCATCTTTCATGAGCCTGCGAGAATAGAAAGCTTAAGACCTGGAATCAAGGCTGGGTTGTCCTGCATTGTGTGTCAGAGGTACCCAGGGCTCGCCTGCGTCGATAGTCAAGGCGGGGAGAAGCGTTTGCCGCTGTGGTGCTGTCCTTGGCACCTACAACAAAGCAGTGCCAGTGAAGTCAACACAACCGCTGAGTTGGGGAGACTGATACCAGAATGGTCTGTGTGGAAACCTAGGTTGCAAGTGGCAACATTCGATAAAGGAAATTCAAGAGAACAGTGCATGAGGTCTATGTAGAAAGCGATGCAAATATAGCAGCCAACGAGTGATGGAACTTTGAAGCTAAGATACAATGCCATAGACACAGTGGTCCGGCATCACGTGGGTGCTCATTCGAAAGACTCTATTAGGTATCCAACTAAAAGGTGACACATGTTATAGAACGAAATTGTGAAATCAAAGCGGTCCTGCAATGGATCAAGCCAAACCCTGTGCACATTCAAAGGTTTTTGATAACGTGAAGTAAATTGAAATTGGTCCGAGGCCGGCTGATGGAGACTAATTGTGGTAAAAGGGATCTGAGCCTGGCTGAGGGGGACCCGGGGAGAACCGTGAGTCACCCGAAAAGGAATATCCTACGAACATTGTTTTAAAGGGATATGAGCCCGGATGAGGGGGGTCCAAAGTGCCGAACATTGTGCCAAATGGATCTGAGCCCGGCTGAAAGGGATCCGAAGTGAAAAGTGAATTACTCGGAGTGAATACTTGTGAAAATCTAAAGAGGAAAAATAACTTGTTTATTTGGTTGCATCAGGTCCTCTGAGTGAAGAGACTTTGAGAAGCAAGGAGACATGTACACCGAAGGCCCTGATGCTAATGAATGAACAGTATCCTCGTGCTAAAGAAGCCAGAGACTGTGCTATGCTTGAGTTAACCTCCTTGCCCCGTGCTGAAAACCTGGGGAAGGGCGGCCAACGCCCTGAACATCCTGACATATAATTTTGAACACTTCTTTCTTTTTGTCATAAGCTTATTCCCCATACTATTTGTATTTGGAGGTAAGGATTGGCAATAGGGTTATTAGTATAGGTCCCTTTTATTTTGATTTTGACAAGGCACCACTAGGACTGCGTTATTATTATTTGATGGTCGTAGCTTGCTCCCATCTGTAGATTTAGGATTAGATTATGCGTTTATCACACCCTCTTTGAAGTTCAATAAACACCCTTGAACTGTGGTCACTTGTGTTTGTCTTACTATTGATACCATGCCTTCCTTACAGAACACACATAACAGCTCCCATTCACAGCATTTCACCCCACACCACTCATATTGGTTGTATACTAATTGACCTTTTCACAATTGACCTCGGGAGAATTTGCCTAATTTAGAAGGTCAATTAGGACATCCATGCGGGGGGGGGACCCCCCGCAACTCCCCATCCAATCCAAAAACCCTGCAACCCCCCACCCAATCCCCTTATATTATTTATTTATTTATTTATTTTTTAAATTTGTTTTTATTGGGTTTTCAACATTAACAATTCTCGCATTAAAGCAGAACAAAAAAAGGTTACATATGTAAGCACAAGAAATACATATTAGCAACACGCTTTTTCACATCTCGTATTAACATCAGTAAATGGTGCTTACTACTAATAATGCCCAAACATTAAGCAGAACCTTTCTCATTCCTCACATATATAAACATTACTCCCCCTACCCCTCCCTCCCCCCCGGGAATGAGAGTCGTGTCGCGTAGGGGTTTAGGTGTCATGGTAAAGCGCGTATCTTCAGGGGCTGAGATTTATGTAGTAAGATGCATTCAAGGGGTCGCCATGGGGGGGGGACATATTTTGATCCCGTGAGTGGCATCCCTGGCAATGAAGCGGAAGAAGGCCTGAGCCAGGTGGAGGGAGACCATACACGGGAAACAGGGAGTCAGGTACGTCTCCATCAAGGTGGGGGCGCTTCATCGTCCAGTGGTGTGTGTTTGTTAGATGTATGTGTATTTAAGAATTCCGACCATAGAAGCTCACATTGTGTCGCCCTACCGTGTAGGGATGCAGTAATTTTCTCCATGGTACATATATTCAGTACCACATTAACCCACTCCTCCTTAGTCGGGGTCGTGGACGATTTCCATTTAGTCGCAATTAGAGCTTGCGCTGCCAATAACAGATGGGGGGTTATGCCAGGGACCCTCATCCATTCATCGTCTATTCTCTCGAGGCTAAACAGGACCAGATGTGGGTCGGCAGTTCTATGTATCCCGTCCATTTGTCTGATCCACCCCAGGACCTCATCCCAGAAAATCTTAATCTTGGGGCATCCCCACTACATGTGCCAGTAGTCAGCTACCTGCCCACAGTCGCGCCAACAGGTAGGGGAGGAGGATTGGTACATCTTGGATAATTTATACAGGTCATATTGCCAGCGGTGCAAACGTTTAATGGAGTGGAGCTTATATTGACATGATATGGAGGTACGTGTAGCCATAATACACATTTTGTCCCACTCGTCATCCTCTATTTCTGTCCCCATATCAGTCTCCCATCGCCTTCTGAGTTTCTGCGTGGACCCACTACCCCCTTCGAGAATGAGTTTATACATGAGGGAAATTAGGCCCTTCCTATCAGTCTTGGAGTCTAGCATTTTCTCAAAGGGGGTGAGCTCTCGACTCAATTTTTCAATCCATGCTGCTTGTGTCAGTACCCCTTTGATTTGTAAGTAGTGGAAAGTGGACAGTACTCCGATGTTTAGAGCTTCGGTTAGTTCTGGGAGAGTAATGAAAGAATCACTGCGGAGAAGCTGTCCCACCCTCTCCAGGCCCGCCTCATACCATGCCTGAAATCTGTCGACATTAGGGATGTGGTTGTTGATGCCCGGGGACCATAGGTGACTCGATGGGGACGGCTATGTTGTGATTCCCTTCATTCCTGGACCCTCCCTCCATATATCCCATATAGTTTCAAAGAGTGGGTGTTCCCTCGTTTTCTTTAGCACCGTCTTCCTCGGAGCCCATATCCATTCCCCAAGTGTCGCTGGGTCCAACTAGTGATTGTCCATTGCTATCCACTGTGGCTCTTTGTGGCTGCGTAGGTGAGGGACAAACACTCGCAGCTGGGCTGCGGCATAGTATACTTTGATGTCAGGGAGGCCCACCCGACCTTTATCTTTGGGCAGGGTCAACGTGGTATAGGCGATCCTGGCATTTTTTCCTTGCCACAAGAATTTCAGGATCTCCTTCTTAACCTGTGTAAAGTATTGTTCGGGTATTTTGATAGGAAGCATCTGAAAGGGATAGAGAAACCTCGGGAGGCATGTCATTTTTATGGCATTCAGCCTGCCAAGCCATGAGATCGTCAGTTTATCCCATCTGGCCAGATCCGCACGAAGTTTGATAAGAATCTGGGGGAAATTCGCTTCATATAGGGAGTCTAATCGTTTTGTGATATGTATCCCCAAGTTTTGCATTGTATTATGCTCGATCGTCAGTCCCAGAGAGGAGTATTTTGCGATATTTGCTTCTGCATCCCCTTGAAGGGGGAAGATTGTGGATTTGGCACGGTTGATCTTAAACCCCGATAGTCGACCGTAGTTTTCTAAGAGGGAGATAGCTCGGGGGACAGATCTCTCAGGGTTGACCACGTGTAAGAGTATGTCGTCGGCATACAAGGCCAGTTTGTATTCTGTGAGTCCTAGGTGGATCCCTTCTATGCCAGCGTCCCTTCTGATATTGTGTGCCAACGGTTCAAGTGATAGGGCAAAGAGAATGGCTGACAGGGGGCATCCCTGTCGGTGCCCCGCGCCAGTGGAAACCACCTCGAGTATTCCCCGTTCACAAATACTGAGGCTGTAGGAGACCCTTATATTATTTATAATCCAAAACCAACCCAATACATATATAAAATAACTAAAATAATACAAAGGTCAATTGTGCAGAAAGTCAATTAAGACCATTATAATTAATTCAAGTGTGCAAAAGATCAATGTTAAATGGTCAATTTGGGTAATACCCTCATATCAGAATACCACGAATTAGTGAACTTGGGATGATGAATATCCTCAATCACATCAAAACCCAACCCTTGATACGTGTCATACTTTTGTCGTACGTTTCTCTTCATTCTTCTATACACGCTCTCAGGGATGGCCGCTTTAATAGTGCTATCGGAAAGAACATTGGGCCTCATTACCAGTCTGGCGGTAACCCTGCCGCTGCTACTGGTGGGTTGCCGCTGGTCTCGTAATATTTTACCGGCGCCTGACTTCCCGGTGCCACCGGGATATTACAACTCTGGCGGCCTGTGAAATCAGGCGCCGGTAAAATGTAAATCCCATTCCCATAGAATCTGATACGATTCTATGGGAGTGGGGACACGGAAGCACAGGCACTGTTGCTAACGGTACCAGTGCTTCATTGACCAGTCTGCCTACTGTGGCTGCTGCGCCTAGCAGGGTCAGATCTGTCTGGTACAGTGGCTCCGGCAGGCAGACTCAGAGTTTACCGATCCGGAAACAAGGGTGCTGGTGAGCTTACCAGCAACCTTGTTTCCGGTCCGGCAAACACATAATGAGGCCCATTGTATCATTTCGCACTGGTAGACCATCTCCTAATTGCTAAAGACACAACCTATTCACTGTTTCCCCCACTGACGTATTGTGCTCATTAAAGTCAGTAAATTAATTTCCATTATTATTAGTGTTCACATTAGAGCTAATATATGTAAACCCACTTGTATTATTAACATTTATATGTATCGTCCCATTTGGATAATATACAATCCTATTTCTCGTATTCCCCCCCTTTATAGGGCCTCCCTCATAACACCCTCCCCCAATACACTCCCAACAGTGCTAGCAATACTACACAGAGACTTACAGCAATAGTCGATCTGCAATAATAAACACAGGTCCATATTCTCTCATTCGTACATCTGCACCTCGGGTCCCTACTTAACAAATTATTTACATTATTCACATCCATCTTCTTCTTTCCTGAAATGAAAACACAAACAAACAAGCCAACAATAAAAGGAGAAACATACAAGATGTATTTTGTAGACAAAGAAAGGAAAAAGAAGGGGAAGAGAAAGAGAGCAACAAGGAGTGGAAAAAAAGAGGGAAGGAAGAAAGTGCTCCCAGAAAAAAAGAGACAGTGCTAGCAGCTGAGCTTTGACCTGTCACTTGAGCATGCCACTTCACATGTGTCGCCCCTGTACAGGCCGGTGAGGTAGTCGAGGTACAAGTACTGCTACCCCTCGTTTTAAGATAAATGATGCACCACTGTGTTCTCTGAAGGTGCCCTATGAATGTCAGCGAGGTGGACCCAGTAGCGCAATTCCTTGACTTTGACAGTGAGAGGAGTACAAGCGCCACCTCATAGAGCTGTTGTAACTGAGGATTATTCCAGCTGCGCATGAAATTGCGGACGTATATAAAGTCCCCAGGTAGCAGCGGTTGTATGGTCATATGCTCGGGATCTGTCACGGTAGTATTCTTGACATCCGGTGTCTCTGTCATCACAATCTTGGGTGGTGCTATCTGTCGGGAGACATATTCAATGGCCCTAGTTAGTGTAGTCAAATATGCCTTAAACTCATCTCCTAGCACCATTGCTGTCCCATGTGTACCTGAAGCCCTTCTTGCAGGGATATGGGAGTATACATACGCTAGCCAGTGAACACTTCATGCAGTGACAAATGGTGGTCTTTGCTTTGCTCCATGCGTAAAACTAAAGAGGGCCAGGGGCAAACCGTACACACAGTTTTCCCTCAACGTGGTACATAGTTTGGATAACTTACTTTTAAGGAGCCCATATATTCTCTCCAAAATGCCATTGGCCTGTGGGTGGTAAACCAAACACATCCAGTGCTTGATGCCAAGTAGTGATGTAACATGCTAGAATAATGCATTGAAAACAATGTGTGCCATTATCTGACCTTAAAACCTTGCACACACCCCATCTGTAATGCCTTCCTGGAGGTTTGGTATAAACCAGTCCTCCTGTGTATCTGCTGCTATATGCTGTTTCAAACTGTGAGATGGATAATGTAACTGTTCAAATGCTACCGCTTACAGCTCCTGGGACATTACTGTCTTCCCAGAACTCCCCTGCCTCCATAACAGTTCTGTTGGAGATGGCTTACAACCTCTCTGTGACCACAACTCTTTCTCCCTTTCAGTTTCCCTTTCTTGTAGTTCAGTAATATGGGAGATGGGCAATGCTATATAAGGTGCTGAATGCTCGCTCATGGGTGGGGCAGTCACAAAGTACTCAGTGGTTATTTCATTTGGCAGATACTCTGCCATTTTGGCTGCCGTGTAGGTAGCTGCGTTGCCCATCGATATTTCATCTATCTGTTAGTGTGGGCGGCGCACTTGACAACCAGCCACAACAGATGGCTGCCATAACGCTTCTATCAGTATTTCTAGCAGGGCTGCATGCTCCACTTCGGATCCATCCGTGCTCCAAAACCCCCTCCTCTTTCAGCAGTATAGACCGGCGTGTACCGTTGTTGTAACGTACGCCGAGTCTGAATATATTGTAACATGGCACCCTTGAGATGCTCTGTGTTTTGATGAGCGCTGCAAGTTCCGCCACCTATGCAGAATAATGCATGGACAATTTCCTTCATAACCATCGACTTGTAGACCCCTCTCTCAAGTAGTACCCCTGCGGCCCTTGTCTGTCTTTGCCCAACCTCCTGATCAATTGTAGAAGACCTGTCAACAAAAACGATCTCACCCTCTGTCAATGCACAGTCCCTTCCTTTGGGAATGTCATCCTCCTCCCCTTCGTATGTGGCACAGTCGTGCGCTGTCAGGTCCACTGTAGTAGGCATGTCTATTAAGAAGGTGGCAGATTCACTGTTTTACACCTAACCACATGAATATGGGGTTTAAAAATGATTATCTCATATGCTGACGACCTTTGCATAGTATGGGTAGATTTGGACCTTTCTAGAATGGCAAATAAAGAATGTTCCACATACAACGTGACTGAACACCCCATTATGATTGTTGAGCCTGTCTCTATTACAAAAGCAGCAGCAGCTGCTAAAGCTTGTTCACACGTGAACTGCCCTTCCATCAAGGCATCCAATGTGCTGCTATAGTAGGCCAATGGCTTATGGCCCATAGTGATTTTCTGCCTCAACACTGCTGTCCTAAACTGACCATCAGAATGTGAAAACAAATAAAATTCCTGTATGTAATCTGGGGTGGCCAGTACAAGTGCAGAACAAATGACTTCTTTTAAGTCGTCAGACTGTTTGATAATTTCTTCCGTCAACTGTAATTTATGGTCCTTTGTCTTTTGTGCTTCCCTAAGAGCCTGTAGATGTGGTCTTATGCATGCCACATAATCTAGGATCAAGGCCCTGAAGTAATTACACAGACCCAGAAACTTCTGCATCTCTTTAACTGAGGCGGGTCTGGGGCTGGCGCGTACTGACGCTGCCCTGTCAGGTAGTATTCTTATACCATTCGCTGATATGAACTGCTCCAAAAAGAGCACTTCTTGTTGGCAATATTGCAAGTTGGCCTTGTCAACCTTGTATCCCTTACAGGCCAACAATTGTAGGAGGGCAATGGAGTCCCCTCGGCAGTGCTGTTCACTGTCTCTACACACTAGTAGATCATCCACTTACTGCATAATCGTACTAGGCATCTGAATATTATCCAGATCGGCATGCAGTATTCTGTTAAATATGCTCTGCCTCTCACAGTACCCCTGAGGTAACCTAGCGTGTTCGAACCCCATCTGGCCCTGTGTAAATGCTGTGAGGAACTTGACTCAGGATGGAGTGGAATCGAGACAAATACATTTTTTAAATCCACTACAGTAAAATACGTGGCTTCTTTGGGGATGCTTCATAAAATTGTCAGGATTTCAGAACAACTGGAAATTCTTTCTGTACACATCATTTAGGGGGCACAAGTCCTGAATCATTCTCCAATTGCCCCCATAGATTTTGTGACAGGGTATATTGCTGTATTACAAAGGGATGTACAGGGCACACTGATCCCCTGGTCCAGTAGGACCTGTATTGTCTTACTAATACCTTCCTCTGCCACCCTCGATAATGGATATTGTCTTACCCTGGGCAGCACAGCACCTGGCTTCAGTGTTATATGCACAGGGGTCACACCTTTAAGTATTCCTACATCATGTGGATTTGTAGTCCACAACTGCGAAGGCACGTGTTGCAAGTCCTCATCAAAAAATTGAGGTGGAGTTAAAACTGCCATCAAGGGACACTGCATTCTTCAACACTGTATCATTATGTCACAGGGGATATAAATCTCTAGAATTATTTTCTTCTCTTTGTTGTTATCTTCAAACAATTCACCATCCGTCATTTCCTTTAGCTGTACCATTGGATCTACACAGAGAATGTGCGCCACTCACATCCGTCCCTATCCATTCCCAACAGGACAACCCTCTTTTCCAAAAACCAACAACCCCTGTAAATCCAGGGATAATATTGTTCCCGCCACCACCTCAGTTGACACTACCGGATGAAATCTAAAATCAGTGGGCACTCACCAACACTGTTTGGCAGTACCATAAATAAACATGTCCTGGTGTACGGGAATCCCACGGACCACCACTTCCCTTGTCTGTATTATTAACATTGTCCTTACAGCGCACATCCCAGTCGTGGAACAGACTATACCATGATCTGTAAAGGATACAGTAATATTCAACTTGCTGAGCAAGTCCCTGCCCAGCAAACTAACAGGGCAACTTTCAAAATATATTAAGGGCACTTGTACTAACTTCCCTCCCACCTTTACGTCCAACTCCTCAGTGTATGGAACCTTTGAAATAACCCTCGAAATAGCCCCAGAGAATCCCTGCTTGTCAAGATATTTTCCTGATAGTGGAAAGTTTCCTTCCATGATACATGATTTAGTTGCACCAGTGTCCACCATGAATATGAACAGCTTGTTTCCTATCTCCGCCCCACCAGAGGTTCCTCTTCTTGGTGGATGGTCGTCGACAAGGCAAGTGCTCTCTGTGGGCTGCCCTAATCAGGGTATGTGTTTGTTCCAGGAAACAAAAGGGGGTTACCTCCTACCACTGCTGCTCCTCCAAAGGGAGCGGTAGCCCCACCTGGTACCCTGTTCACTGGGGCAGCACTGTCCTTCTGCAGCGGAGGCCGCACTTGCATGTCCGATGCTTGATGCTGCTGATTATATGTTTAGTGTTCCTCTGTGGATACCCCTGGTTCTGATATCATTGACCCCCTGTGGATACCCTAGTCCTTGAAGCCCATGGGGCCTTTGGTCCATTTGATGTGGCCCAAAAGTATATCCCACTGAAGACCTACTCCTGCATTCCTAAGCAAAATGCCCCCACCTTGAACAATTCCAGCATTGAGACGGTCCAAACCCACCCCCCTGGGTCCAAACCCTCCTCCTCTTGCTCCTCAAAATCCCCCTCTTCCTCGCTGCAGCCCTCCTTGCTGTCACTGTGGGCCAGGACACTGTTGCCCACGCCCCACTGTCCTTGTCCTCCTTCAGCCCAGAGCTCCGCAATAGCGGCACTCACGACTTGCTGTGTACTCTCTGCTCCTTCCACCTGTAGTGGCGTCAATACAGGCACCTGGACTGCAACCATTGCCAATTTTTTCTCCACCAATTTCACTTCTCCCTAACGCTTTTGGACTGTTTCCCTCTCCCGCTCCTTAATCCTTTTATAATGATGCAATATTGTAGTCTGTATTTCCGGCCACCCCTTCACCTCAATACCCATAATCTTACCCAACGCCTTTCGGACTTCCTTCAGCAAGCCCCTATTTACAATAAAATAGAAAAAATGTATTAATTAATCCCACAGCCTCCCTTCTCAGCTTTCCACTTCTCTTGCATTTTAAGAATAAATGAAGCTAGGTACTCATCATCACCCATAGTATACTGCATCAAGGAGTGCAAATCAGGGGTGTCTGGGAAGGCCCTCTGTAGTGCATCCCACACCAGTGCTCTAACTCCCTTAAATGATGCTCCATCATGTGCGTCGTCCCCCAGGGTTACTCCCGGGTATCCAGCCTGGTCCCCTACTAAAGCAACCTGCAAGCTCTTAAGAGCCACTGTTGCCAGGGGCACCCCTGCTGTTTGCTTTTTGAATTTGTATATCCACTTGCTCGCCCCTGCTGTGACTGCGGGGGTGCCTTAATTAAATTAATCGTATCCTTGTGGGGCCAGGGCATATACTGTATCCTCCCTGCCTGCTTATGTATGAGGGGCAACTGCATCTTTGTCCTACTTCCCACGCCCTTCTTCGCGATTCCTCTACTCTTTACCAATGCCCTCCAGCCAGCCCTGTTCCTCAATCTGCCCCCTGCCCACAGACCACCTGATTGAGGGGTATTCTCAACTGCCTCTTCACCCCTTCCTCCTCCTTCACTCTGACCCTCAGCAAACATATCATCATCCTCTTCCTCAACATTCTCTCCCAACACCGTATTTTCCTCTCCCAGTATTATCCACCCACCCGGGCTTCTTTCTTTCTCAAAACCTACATGTTTTAGTCCTTGAGTGTCCATCATAAGCAGCATTTCCCCTGGTTTCCATTCTCCCAACCCTTCTCTCGATGACCCTATATCCCTTACTGGTCTTGGGGATGTCTGTACCCTTCTCAGTTCTATTAGCAATCCTGTCAGCCTATCCTCGAACTCCCTTGACCTGTAACCTGCTGATGCCGGTACTTCAGGTGGGTGGTTATATGGAGGTGGGGGAGCGGTAGCCCTTAGTGTTACTGGTGCTGCAGGGGACCCTAACGCAGCAGAAGGGGCCCCTATTACAACAGGTACATAGCTTGGATTGGTGTACCCTTCTGCAGAATATGTTGTCAAGGGATATAATCACCTGTGCTCCGCTGTTGCCCCACCCTCTCCTCCCTTTCTGCACTCCCCATCTTTCTGTCTCTGCACCTCTACTCCTCTCCCTAGTTCTTCTGCGTCTTTGAACCTACGCCAGAGATCGAGAATTTTCTTCTCTTCTGTAGCTGCTTCCCCTTATATTTTGCTACTAAAAATGTGGACATGTGTTCCAAGATGCACTTGTTGTGTAAGCCCTGCCCTGGCCATGGGCAAGGCATCCCCCTCCTCCTGTCTCTGCGATCCACTGCTTATATTTCTCCACCCTGTCACGATACAGTGACAGGGCCTTATACATGTGCTCTATTGGTGTTCCTCCCCCAGGCTAATGAAGTCCATCTCTTACTGACCCTACAAAATCCCTCTAATGCGATGCACATGCTGCTGCTTGCTTTTGACAACAAAAGCAAAGAAAATCACCCTCACCCCTTTCCATCCCACTGCCTTGCACACATACTCCACTCCACTAAACCATCCAATAGCACACCACACTGCGATGCACACACTTACTGCCCCATCTAGGGCCTGCTCTTTATTCGATAAAACAGAAATATAATGCAATCGAATAAGAAGCTAACATAACAACCACTACTTATTGCAGGCATATTATGAGACCACAACTTTTATTTTTATATTCCTCCTTTAAATAATATGCTATCTTGTGGTACCACCTTCCCTTCCCTTCCAAGGAGGGGCTCCCTGCCTTGCCTTATAATGCCTTAACGAAACACTCTATTCATAATACACATTTTAACAACAAATAGCCATGACCTCATTCACGTCACATCGATGACCTCGCTCTCTACGTACTCCCACCATTCACACTTCCCCATGCATTTGACCCTTACTTGTTATCTCGTACAAGAGTCTACTCACATTTGCGTGCTCATCCGAACTCCTAAGTCACGGGGTTCTGACACCGGCCTGCACTCTCCTCGGAGCTGCGCCCCGGTTCAAAGAGCAGAAAGGAATTTTCTTAAAATGGCTCCTGCTAAATCACTCGAAACACGTTTTTTTCAGGGCCAGTTGCTTTAACTGGGTGCAGCTCCTTCTGGAGAAGCGGCCTGGAAGCCTTTGCAGGTACGGGGGGGGGGTTGCTCGGGTCATGTCACCAATTGAAGGCACGCCCCTGAATTCTCACACCAGAGAGACTACAACCCACTAGGGAAGAAAGGCCCAAGTCGATCTTGTAAGGACAACAAGTTTTTATCTCACTCGCAGATGAGAGCAACATCAAAGAACTCTGCTGCTAAGAACGTTCTGCCAAAAAGAGAGGTACAAGCAGAAACTATTAAAGTTACACAGCGTCATGATGACACAACAGCATACTGTAAAAACCTGTGTGGCTGATTGAATGTACCCTATACATGTTCCATCTTTATCCATGCAGGATGCCAGTCTATTGGTCCGAGCCCAGTCCGTCCGTCTTCCATCACGTGGGTGCTGCAGGGCTCATCTTCTTCTCACGCCGAAGATCAGCAAAGAAATTAATTATACTCCTCTTATACATCTTGTTTTATCACTCATACTGTGCACTTTGCAGGCCTTAAAACAGACACAAAGGAGGTTCTGGGGCACTCTACCCTTCTCACTCACTCCCTTCCGCGCCTCCGGCTCCAAGGTCTCCATCCTCGTTTTCAACTATAATGTATCCCTCCCAGCTCCAGAACCTCGTAACACAAATCACACGATTGTCACTTCAATGATGCACCCTATCTGTCATCTCTGAAAATCTGACGACTTGTTACTTTGGGGTTGGTGGTCAAAGGGCACCTGGTGCCATGGAATTCAGAGGTCTTAAGTTTTAGTCAGTTATATGGGCTATAACTCGTGGCCTTCTGAGGATGGGCCGGGTCATGCTTTGGCTAGTGTGAGATAACATGCACACCACGCGTGGGTCTATGATCGCAGCCTTGTAGGGCACCTTCCTCTCAAACATCTTTGCAACACTGTTAGAAGAATGAATAGGAGTTGTGGCGGTTGGGAGTGTAGGCTATCCTCATGGCAGCTCGGGCATGGCTGGAGATTTCTGTGGTCTCTTTAATTTGGGCCTTGTGCAAACAATGGTGCATTTACCGTGCAGGCCTTCCCTTCTACCTATGGTTACTAATATATATGCAAAATAGCAATGCTTCTCGCGCCTTATGCTGTACTATATGGATAGACTATATTTGATTATATCGGAGTAGGGTCCTGTTAAACTGGGAGGTAGTTCCCTCACCATCCCCCCTCCTCCCTGGCCCATTATATCGCTTCTAATGCATCTTGCCTCACTCTAAAGCACCGAGGGGGTGGGGTGGGGGTGCCCCCTTCCCAACAGGAGGCTGTGTCTAGTTAGCTGGGAATGGGTAAGAGCAGTGCTCATTGACAGCACAGCATGAACGCAAATCTCATCAGTGTGTCTCGTCTGCTTTGCACATCCAGTCAGCCACAAGGCCTGTGATGAGAGGGTGTGCCCCAGTGATTTCTGCCACCAATCCTGCCTGTGCACTGTGTGACCTGACCCAGATCTCCCAGACTTGCATCACAGGCACACTGTAGTTTGACGCATGGTGAGATAATTAATTTACATGAAGTTGCCTTCTGCCTTTGAAGTAAGCCATCTGTTGCTTCCTCAAGCATAACAAATAAATAATGGAAGGATAGCTCAGGGACAGCACACTTGCTTTGGGAACAAGAGGATGAAGTGCAACACGGGGTCAGTTCCTGTTCAGTGCTTAGAAGCTGGAGGAGGCTGGTATTAAGCAGGATATAAAGGCCCAAAGAGAATAATACAATGTGCCTTTTCTAGGGGTGATGTCATGGAGCGGCTGCTCCTGTTTACATTTTAAAATGTTTAAAAAACTGCAATTACTATGACCTGCAACACATCCTTCCCCTCTATCTCCCATCTAACAAAAGAAACAGTTGGTTACTTAACAAATAAGCAAAACGCGAAAGGTGATGGCTGGACTGTTTGACATCATTCATAACCACTGGCACAGATCTTGGCAACTCTCCGGACCATTGTTTTTTAGCCTGCCAAGCCACTATAGAAGGGGAAAGGCCATATGCAAATCATGCTTGGTCCCACCTCCAAATGGGCAGTCCAGGCAGAACTGCTAAATCACATCCCTTCTGCACGAGACCACCAGCATCCCCAGACATGTTTCAGCCCTGTTGGGTGTCATGAGCGAGGAGTAGCCTCTGTCTAGGCCCGGCAGTCTTTTCTAGGGGTGATGTTGTGGAGCTGCTGCTTACATTTTAAAATAAAAAACCCTGCAATCACTGTGACCTGCAACACACCCTCCAACACGTCCCCTCTGTATCCCATCTAACAAAAATAAATGTGCGTTATTTACCAAATAAGCAATACAGAAAGGTGATGGCTAAGAGGTTTCATATCATTCATAACCACTGAGACAGCTCCCTGCAACACTCCAGACCATCGGGTTTTCTGCCTGCCAAGCCATCACAGAAGGGGAAAGAGCATAAGCAAATCAGGTCCCCCCCAAAAAGGAGCAGGCCAGCCCAAACTGCTAGGTCACATCCCTTCTGCATCAGACCACAAGCTTCCCCAGACATGTTTCAGCCTTAAGCCTGGAGCCTTAAGATGTTGTACTAGTGACTTACAGATGTTGGGAGAGGGTGTTTGAGATGTAATGTGTTGTAAGACAGTTGGAATGCATTGGATGCAGATATAAGATGTTTGAGGACGGTACTTGAGACTCACACTGTTGGGGTGTTGAAGGAGAGTACTGGAGTCTTAAGTTGCTAGTTTGCTTGAGGTTGATGGTGTTGGAGAATACTGGAGACTTAAGTTGCTGGAGGGTGGCACTGTGTAAACATGGAGGCCTTGGAGCAAGGTATAGGAGGTGTAAAATGTTGTTGGCGGCAGTGTGTGCCAGACATTTAAAGCTGTTGACGGAGGGCGAATCACAGTGGATGGTGGGGGTGCCTGTGGTGAAAATGGTTGGGGATTATTCAGGCTCTGGGTGACTGGCAGGAGTGGGTTGCTGTGCAAGTGTTCAAAGTGCACTGTTGACATGAAAATCCCCGCCCGTATTGTGTATCGTAAAAGTATAACGTGGTACAGCCTCTGATTGTCTCCTGGTTGGACTTGTGTTGGTCAGTTGCTGTTTCCAGTCTGTGGCCAGACACTTGGCAGGCACTGGATGTCTGTGCTTTGGGGTTTAGGCCTCTTTGAGGGGCTCTGTCTGTTTAGCTTAGACCGAGTGATGTACAATAGTCCAGGCTGTTGTGTCGGTCGTCTGCTTACATTCACAGTAATATGGGCCTATACACACTCATATTAACGCTACATATGGTGATTCATTCTTGTAAGAAATGTAAATCATATCACAGTGATATCATAACCATATTTTTCTTAGTGTACTGAGGAACAATGCAGTGTGATGCCACTTCCTGTTTTGTCAAGGGCTGAAATGTCATGTGCCATCACTTCTCGTGAGGCCACTTGGGGCGGGGTCAATCAGAGGGCAAAGGTCATATGATGTCACTTCTGCTAACCCTGGCATTTTGGAGAAATGACGTCGTTGACTGACGGGCACTGCCAGGTTCACGATGCTGGTAAATAAACACGCGAAACATCGTCCTGAACCCAAACAGGACCCACTTCAATGTTAAAATAAGCACAGGCTTGTTTTGAAGATAAACACTCTTTTTCCTGCACCTGAATGAGGCTCTCTCTGCTGCCAGGCCCACGGTGGCACATGCCAACTACAGAATCCCCGTCAGCAGGTGGCATAAGACATGCCAATTTTCTCTACCAGGTGGGGGGGAGATTTTGCTCCAGAAAGTGGGAGAATGGAATTTCCCCTTAGATTGCGTTGGAGTTTTAATTATTTTAGGCGAGAGCGAGGTAGAGGAGAGAGCCCTGATACCGGGGAGCTAGATGGGAGAGACCGGCACTGGGGAGTAGAGGGGAGAGCCCTGATACCGGCAAGTAGAGTAGAGAGCACTGATACTGGGGAGGTAGGGGAGAGAGCCCTGATACCGAGGAGCTAGAGGGGAGAGACCGGCACTGGGGAGTAGAGGGGAGGGCCCTGATACCGGCAAGTAGAGTAGAGAGCACTGATACTGGGGAGGTAGAGGAGAGAGCCCTGATACTGGAGAGGTAGAGGAGAGAGCCCTGATATCTGGGAGCTAGATGGGAGAGACCGGCACTGGGGAGTAGAGGGGAGAGTCCTGATACCGGGAAGTAGAGTAGAGAGCACTGATACTGGGGAGGAAGAGGGAGATAGCCCTGATACTTGGGAGTTAGAAGAGAGAGCCCTGATACCAGGGAGGTAGAGCAGAGAGACCTGATACTGGGGTGGTAGAGCACATAGACCTGATACTGGGGAGGTAGAGGAGAGAGCCCTGATACTGGGGAGGTAGAGGAGTGAGCCCTGATACTGGGGAGGTAGAGGAGAGAGCCTTGATACTGGGGAGGTAGAGGAGAGAGCCCTGATACTGGGGAGGTAGAGGAGAGAGCCCTGATACCGAGGAGCTAGATGGGAGAGACCGACACTGGGGACTAGAGGGGAGAGCTCCGATACTTGGGAAGAAGAGAGAGCCCTGATACCGGGGTGGTAAAGCAGAGAAACCTGATACTGGGGAGGTAGACCTGATACTGAGGAGGTAGAACAGAGATCCCGGATACTGGGGAGCTAGATGGGAGAGACCGACACTGGGGAGTAGAGGGGAAAGCCCCTGATACCGGCAAGTAGAGGAGAGAGCCCGGATACTGTGGAGGTAGAGGGGAGAGAGCCTGGATACCAAGGAGCTTGATGGGAGAGACTGACACTGGGGAGTAGAGGGGAGAGCCCTGATACCGGCAAGTAGAGTAGAGAGCGCTGATACTGGGGAGGTAGAGGAGAGAGCCCTGATACCGGGGAGGTAGAGCAGAGAGACCTGATATTGGGAAGGTAGACCTGATACTGAGGAGGTAGAACAGAGAGCCTGGATACTGGGGAGCTAGATGGGAGAGACCGGCACTGGGGAGTAGAGGGGAGAGCTCTGATACCAGCAAGTAGAGTAGAGAGCGCTGATACTGGGGAGGTAGAGGGGAGAGACCGGATACTAGTGGTGGGGGCTTGATACTGGGAAGGAAGAGGGGGAGATCTGACACTGTGGAGGTAGAAGGGAGGGACCCGGATACTGGGGGTGGTGAGACCTGATACTGGGGAGGCAGAGGGGAGAGACCGGATACTAGGGGTTGGGGGTTGATACTGTGGCGGCAGAGTGGGGAGATCTGACACTGAGAAGGTAGAAGGGAGGGAATGGATACTGGGGGGGTGGGGACACTTTATACTGGGGCAGCAGAGGGGACAGACTGGATACTAGGTGGGCCTGATACTGGGGAGCCAGAGGGGAGAGACCGGATACTAGGGGTTGGGGGTTGATACTGTGGCGGTAGAGTGGGGAGATCTAACACTGGGGAGGTAGAAGGGAGAGACCGGATACTAGTGGTGGGGCTTGATACTGGGAAGGTAGAGGGGGAGATCTGACACTGTGGAGGTAGAAGGGAGGGACCCGGATACTGGGGGTGGTGAGACCTGATACTGGGTAGGAAGAGGGGAGAGACCGGATACTAGGGGTTGGGGGTTGATACTGTGGCGGCAGAGTGGGGAGATCTGACACTGAGAAGGTAGAAGGGAGGGAATGGATACTAGGGGGGCGGGGACACTTTATACTGGGGCAGCAGAGGGGACAGACTGGATACTAGGTGGGCCTGATACTGGGGAGCCAGAGGGGAGAGACCGGATACTAGGGGTTGGGGTTGATACTGTGGGGGTAGAGTGGGGAGATCTAACACTGGGGAGGTAGAAGGGAGAGACCGGATACTGGGGGAGGGGAGGGGGCAGGGACACCTGATACAGGGGAGTTAGAGGGGAGAGACTGGGTACTAGGGGCTGGGGGTTGATACTGCGGGGGTAGAGTGGGGCGATCTGACACTGGGGAGGTAGAAGGGAGAGACCTGATGCTAGTGGGAGGGAGGCAGAGAGGGGGATCCTTGATTCCTTGATACTGGGGTGGTAGGGAGGGAAGACCTGACACTGAGGGGTGGAATCGGGTGTAAACATGATCCTCGGCAGATAGATGGGGGGATGGGTGAATACCTGGTACTGAGAGCCAGAGTGTGGAGACTTGGTACTGCTCACTTCCCATTGTTCTCAATGGTTCACGTTAATGCTCTGCTTTGCGGTCTGGGCTTCTTTCACTTAGCGCCATCCTAAACCATCCCCGTGGTCCCCCCTCCCCAGTCTCCTCTCCTTCACATTCCGGCATTATCCATAGCCTGTCAAATGTAAAGGATGGCGCCCCCCCTCTGCCCGGCATAGCAGGAGCATGGCCAGTGACCGCAGACTTAAAGGAATAGTGTGCTCAAAATGTTTAATGTTTTAAATGATGGGCAATAATCAAAAACATATATTAAACATCTTTTTAAAGAAAGTTCCTATGTAAAGTTTTGAGCAAATAATGCTCAAACCCAAAAATGTTAAGCACTAGGAGGCATCCATTTTGTGAAATGGATGAGCCTCCTGTGCTTGTGTTAATCTCTGCCCTTGCGGCACTAATGAAGCAAAAACCACCTGCTGGTAGCTGTCATGATCCGTCGATCACGCCCTTTCTGGTCTTCCTGGTCCCTGGCACATCGGGGGTTACTCGCTGTCTTACACCCAACATGGCCGTATACACGGACCTCGGTGTATCGACCTTTACGTCCTATGCAGCACATTCTATAAATTAGCCACTCCCCTGCAGTTCCGCGCGTCTCAACGCTACCGATAGCTGTGGCCTGACGTGCTCCGTAGTTCGTTCTCCTGAACTGTGTTGCTTCCTGGTTCCCGGACCTTCCTCCTTCTCCTTTCCTTCTACCTTCCTTGATCCTGTTTCTCGTGCGTTCCGCGCAGACCGCCTCCGTGTGCTGCCTCCATTCCTAGCTTCCTGGAGTTTCCATAGATCCCGGACGAAGAAGCTGAACGAATCCTGGAATCCGAAGACGGCCGAGCGGGCTTGTACAAGACCCGAACTGCTCGGAAGAAAACACAGACAAAGGACTACGCAAAACAGAGAAAACAGGTGAGAAAAGGGGAAACCTGTGACAGTAACTTTTATTACATCGGCTTTTGCTTCATTATTGCTGCAAGGGCAGAGAATCCAGGCAGGAAGGCTGCTGCTGGTAGGTTCATTTCTTTTTTTTTTATTAACAAAGAAAACCACAGCAATTATAAATACAACCGAGTTGTATTTATGATTGGCTTGGTTTTCTTTCTAAGTTTCCCGGGCTCCCCTGGCTCGGGGGAGTTCGGGAAACTTAGAAAGAAAACCACGGCAATTATAAATACAATGAGGTTGTATTTATAACTGCAGCGGCTTTTGCTTTGAGTCTCCCGGGGAAGCATTCAGAAATCTTTCGTGTTTGTTTGGAGGGGGCGGTCTTTTAATATCGGTTTCCCATGGATCTCCGGCAGGATCCGGGGCACATCCTCTGGTTTGTCACCTTAAATGTTCTGTCTTCAAGTTCAAACATGAGGTAGAAGGGGAAGGCACATCAATATCAAATTCCTTTCTCCATCAACCCAGGAAGTGAGTGCTTTACGTTGTCTTGGACTTTCAAGTGTTTGCGGATTGATCTTGTATATTTACAATTCGCACCCTTTGAAGTCAATGGATTCCTTTGACCTCGCTCTAATTAATGGCATTGTGCAACCACGTTTAAGGGACATATAACACCATGCCCTCTACATGGTTTGTCGAAAAAAAACTTCTGAGTTTCCCCTCATCTTCAAGGAGTATGTTTAGGAGCTCTCTCGCTGATCCATCTAGGTCTCCTGAGGTATATGGAAAAGGTCTGGGAGCCCCTCTACTGAGACCGAACACGGTCAAATAACATGTTCTCTGGGTAGGTTCCCACTCGGGAGGGTCTACGACCACGTTTTAGCTCACTGCACCTTTCACAGAGGAGAAATATCCATTTGCATATCAGCCTTTGGGTCTGATCACAAGTTGGGCGTTATCCCGGCTGGGATACCATCCAACTTTATTAGCGTTAGCATCCACCCGTCCAGCAGTATTACCGTTGGGTCACGAGTTGGGCACTAACTGTTAGTCCCCATTCCCCAATGGGTCCATTGGTGAATTTTCTGTGCAATTACTGCACAATAATAACGCTGGCGGTAATTGTCCCAAAAATTGCAATTTTTCCGATGCCTGATAAACCTCCTGCAGATCTTCAGATGCAGGGCACCAAACACGCACAGGTCGACCCCTTCGTCGCCACTTTGATATCCTTCAGGATATACGCCGTTTGCCTGTAGAATTACCCACACGACGACTCATTCATGATAACGACACAATGAGGAGCAGACACAAGAAGAGGGTACAAACACACGTCTTTATTCAAGCATGTCCCCCACTCCTCATCCGCTTTCCTCTCTCCCCTCCCCGTGACCCGGCTTGCCCCTCACCGTGTCACATGGGTGCCAGCTGCACAAAGCATCACACGTCCGGAATTTGGAATACACAGATTCAAAGTAAGCTTTGGGCCATGGGTAGCCGCAAGGGCCCCATGGCGGGCCTTAGCGATTAGTTGGGGGCTCGGTTACTAGGGTGGTCTGGGGTTGGAGAAGAAGGTAGGCTTGGGTCCCCAGCATGGGAATAGAAGCCCACAGGTGTGGCGAAGGGCTGAGAGAGGGGGTAAGGGGTTAGACCCCCTGGTGACGGTGCAGTTGAGGGAGGGTAAGTGGCACAGGCCCAAGGACTGTACTTGACTTGTGTGCGGCTACTGGCTGAAGTCCCTGGACAAGTCTTGGAGTTGAGTGAGGGGTAGTAGCTACCGTGCTCTTGCAGTTGATGGAGGGGGCCAGGCAGTCCTGGGGCAAGAAGCTGCTTGTGGCGTTGGTAGAAGAACCCCCCCTCGGTCCTCACCTGCTCATTAATGGCCCAGAGGCTGCCAGTGGCCTTCTTAACTATGAAGACTGGGCCCGTGGGGCCACTGCTGTGGGATAAAACGGGTGCATGACACACCCAAAGCTAATGTAAATATTGTGATAGGCGAGGACGCGAGCACAAAGGCCTCGCTGTCTGCACCTTGCCTGCCAAGGCGGAATTTCAGGCATTTGGGACTTTTCAGCTATTTCTGTGCACATTCAGCAATCATGAAAAGTGCAGGAATGAGGGCCCTGTGCTCAGGGCAGGGACAGCACAGAAAGCAGGAATGCACGCTTCACTCTTGACACGCACGCACGTGCGCAGCCGTGCCCTCTCGTCCTGAAGAACTACAATCCAGAACCAGCGGTGCCTGTGTATCGGTCACGTGATCGTAAAGCGCAAGGGGTGGCGGTGGTGCGTGATCCTCCCACTGCCATCTCAGACCAGAAACAAGCGCTGACAAAGCCAAGAGTTTGGGCTTTTGTGTAGGCATGGGAAAGCCACTTGCCAGCCAGGCACAGCTGTAGTGGTGGCCATTGATGGTAGCAGGTGCAAAATGGTGTCAGTACCTGGGAATCTAATAGCAGTGCCTGGTAAAAGCTTAAAACCTATGCACAAGCCAAAACTGTTGGCTTTGCCAATGGAGATTGCTTTGGAAAAACACTGGCAGGCACTTTGAGTGCATAGTTTAATGGTAAGGCTTGATGACAGCAATTTCTAAAGGCTTCCCAAGAGGAGGTGTTTAGGGCGGGGAGGGGCAGTAACTGGGTGGGAATGGCCATAGGGATTAACTTGGCCCTGGGCCGTCATTGGGTGGGCAAACAACCAAACACCTTGAAGCTTTGTGCCCCATCCTATATGCACTTTCTCCCTAGCTGTACTCTAAGGCAATTGTAAGCAGTTCTCCGATCTGCTGGGCATCATTAATGCTGAGCTCCACTAGGTGGCCATGCACAGGTTGGCCCGTCTGGCGATGCAGTGGCTCACTGGCTGCCCGTCGTCAGATCCAGAGCGTTCTTTCTCTTTGCTGGGTTCAAACAGGGGTTGTTTGTCTCGGTGCATGCCTGGCTCGCCCTCTGGCCCGCTCAGCGTCCAGTTCCCCACCACTGGCACATCTTTGGCCATTGGCTTCTTGGTGTGAGCCGATGATAGTCGACATTGGTGCAGATCTCTCCCTGACCATAAGTGCTTTTTACACATTTCTCAAGTGTGTGGCCCTCCACGGATGGGGCTCGTGGTGGCTGCAGGTACATGCCATGATAGGAAAGCCAAATAACCAGCGTAGCAAATGGGCCGGAACAAGGCGGAGTGCAGCTCCAGCAAAGTGCCGTGTCTGCTCTGTCCTGGGGTTCAGGGACTGTTGTGGGGGCCGACTATTGGCATCAAGCCGGCTCCCAAGGGTGCTATGGACATCAGCACCTTGGAGGCCCAGTGCCTCAGGGGTTTTCCAGGGAACACCCGGTCTGAGATAAGAGCAGGGCGGACCATACCCAGCACGTGCAGACCCTGGCCACCTTGCTGGCAAGAGGGCCCATGGTACCATGGCCTGCAGGCCCATGCTCACACAGTGTGGGCCTGCACCTTCTCCTTTTATTAGCTTGGGCCCATCTTAAAAGGGCAATACACGTGAGGGGGCCACACATAACACTGCCCCTCCTAAAAGGGCAACACACGCAAGAGGGCCACACATAACACTGCCCCTCCTAAAAGGGCAATACAAGCGAGAGGGCCACACATAACACTGCCCCTCCTAAAAGGGCAATACACGTGAAAGGGCCACACATAACACTGCCCCTCCTAAAAGGGCAATACACGCGAGAGGGCCACACATAACACTGCCCCTCCTAAAAGGGCAATACAAGCGAGAGGGACACACATAACACTGCCCCTCCTAAAAGGGCAATACAAGCGAGAGGGCCACACATAACACTGCCCCTCCTAAAAGGGCAACGCACGCGAGAGGGACACACATAACACAGCCCCTCCTAAAAGGGCAATACAAGAGAGAGGGCCACACATAACACACTGCCCCTCCTAAAAGGGCAATACACGCGAGAGGGACACACATAACACTGCCCCCACGCGAGAGGGGCAATACGCGAGAGGGAGACACCATAGGGACCAGCCCAGGAAACTCACAGATCTGATGCCCGAGGAGCCCCTGCTTCTGCGTTTCCAAAGGCTCGGGAGACTAAACGCAGAAACAGTAAATGCCCAGATTCCTTCCAGAAGCTCTCCAAATTGCTACATATGTCTTGCAATTTGCAGACTTCTTTTCTTAGGATGAGTATTGAGACCAATCAAAAGAGTACATTCTCTCAGGGGGAAGTCCTGACTTCTTTGTATCAGGAGGGATTCATCCCTATGAACTTCAGCACCTTTATGCATTATGCAGTGACTTATGAGCTATCTATATAGCCTGGATTCGATAAAGGCAGCTCTGCCGAAACACGTGTCATCCACAAAGGCTCTAACATCACAAAAATAAACAGGAATTGATTAATCATCACTACTTGCCATTCCATTATTTTTCGGCGCACTATCAAGGGATAGCTCAACACAACCATTATATATTGTCACAAACGGAGTGGAGGGACTCTAAGTCTCCGTAGTAGCTAAACCTGGTGCGACGCAAGATCTTTAACATCACCTCAACTCTCATGGACAAACCCTTTTAATTTAACGGGGCACGTAGGTACTGCAGCAGGTGTCATCACAAACAGTCCCTCACCAAGAATGCAATGTTTCAAATTTAAACTTGAGGCCATTCTAATGTTCCCAAAATGCGCTTTGCTTTTATTCAGTGTTGTTTTTTAAAATCTTTATTGTGATTTGGTTGTACAAAGACAACCTGACACAAAATGGCATACAACAAACTACAATTCATTTCATTACTCATGCAAATATCAAGAAAAAAGGGAAGGAAATATATCAAAAGAAACAAAACATTATTTAAAAGAAAGGTTATGACCACGATGCCAAATCAATCACTCTTAAGAAAACAGTATTTTAAAAAAAAAATGAAAATTGGAATATATTTATCACCTGTTAATATTCAATAATCCTGCATAATTAAGGAACTTCATCAGAGCAGTGGCTGAAAGCGTCTCATAAACGCTCAAGTCTTTCATTAAATTCCACTGAGAAGATAGTCAAATCATTGTGCCCAAATGTACCAGATAAGAAACTTCCCCATTCCTGGAGGGCAGTGCCATGAATCCTCGAAGGCTCCCTTGTCTGCACCTAGCCTCAGTTTTGCAAAGCTCACAGTTCCCATTCGCAGCACTATATCCCCCATCCTGATGTGCTGTACCTGCCCCTAGGCCGCAGGTTCAGACTATAGACGCAGGAATGTATGGTGCCAATACGCCTTGGGGAATTTCTGTATGTGAGCGGCGGTAGTTCCTAGAGGTTTGTCCTTTGGCAATAGAGGTTTATACAGTTCCCCTTGCTCTTAGTCCAATCCATTTCAAATAGGGATCTTGTTATGCAAATCTCCAGGCTTGGGTTCCATGAAAAGAAACTGTGTTGCGTAACTTGGCCTGGGGCCATGGCCCTCAGACCCACCCCTCTGCCCCCCGCCAGCCCCATGTCCATCCAAGAAGGTGAATGTTCCCCCAGAAAATGTTTCCCAGTTCAACCACTGAAACTATCTACATGTACGTGGCGAAGACGACACCGGGTCACTTCCAATGTCCTCTCTGCCTCACAGTGCCATGTCAGATGTCGATGCTGTGTTATGAACTGTGTCCGGGGGCACCAATGCTTCCCTGTGCCGCTGGTCATGGTGAGACACCTCACACACGTCGTCGGGTCAGTCATTTCAGCGGACACCCATACCTGAGCTTGGCACGTCCAGGGCTGTTTCTGCAATGGGCCTGCAATGGATCATGTGGGTGCAGCGCTTGGAGATGTTCTCCGTGGTGGCGTGCGCAGAAGACAATCTTGCAAAAAGGTCAATGCTTTGCATGTGGGATGGTCCACAAGGCGTTCAAGACGCTAAAACCTGCTGGTGGCTTGTATGAAGCATCCTAAGTGACACTCTCACATGTCCAAACTGGCTGCACTAAAATGCCTGTCGAGCTGCATAATAAGACTTATCATGCTTGCTTTACCAAAGATGCCCAATACAAAATGTCATGCCACAATAAGAAATGGCTAGACTGGCTGCATTGAAATGACAGTCTAGCTACAAAATAACACTTAACCATGCTTGCTTTATCAACCATGCCCAGTGAAAAATGCCATGCCTGCTCCATGGTGCGCTGGCGCCTTGCACCCAGACATCAACACATTGATGATGAATATGATTATGTGTGATTGTGAGGCGCTGTGGGGCGCAGGGGGCAGATGTGTGTCAGCAGCTGGGTCCCCAGTGTACAGCCATGGCATTTTTTACTGGGCATAGATGCCCAATAAAAACTGCCATGCCTGTCCCCTCAGGCCCCAAGCACCTCACAGGCACACATCAATTGTGTGCGTGCGAGATGCTGGGGGGCGCAGTGATGTTTTTTTTACTGGGCATCTATCCGATGCCCATTCATAAATGGTATTCCTTCCCTCATGCCCTCCAATGCCTCACATGCACAGATAATCAATTATGTGTAAATGTGAGGTGCTGGGGGGCTTAGGGGTCAGGCTTGTCATTGCATGTGAGACACTAGGAATCCCAGCAGACTGGGCTGGCATTCTTTACTGGGCATGCCCTGTAAAAATGCCATTCCTGCCCCCTGGGCCACAGTGCCTCACACAGTGAATGTGATTGTGTGTATGCGAGGTGCTGGGGGGCACAGGGGTCAGACATGGTATTTTTTACTGGACACCTATCATAGATACCTAGTAAAAAAATGACACATCTGTCGCCTGGGTCCCGCGCTCCTCACGCACACTCACAATCAATGTGGTTATGTGTGTATGCCAGGCATGGGGACCCAGGGGGCAAGCATGGTATTTTTTACTGGACATCCATCATAGATGTCACGTAAAAAAAATACTATGCCTGTCCCCTGTGCCCATAGCGCCAAACACATGCACAATCAAAGTGATACTCATACGTCCCGTCCCCTTTCCTCCATCCTTGTGGGCGTCCCCCAACATGGGGACGGTACCGGAACCATTGGCAGCAAACAATTGAGATTCCCCTTTAAATTTAGTACAGCGCGCGGGGCGCGGTCTCGGGAGTGGGAACACCCTGCCCAGGCCCCACCCTTCGGCGCCTCACCTCCCACACGGATGGTGTCGGACCTGGCAGCCAGTGCAGAGACATTTTTTAGCTTTCCGCTTGCTTCCCTTTTGTTTTTTCAATTCTTATTTAACTGCCCTTTGGCTCCTCACCTCCCCCGGCGCATGTCGGCTGCAGGAGGATTCAAGAGATGTGCCTAATGTGACTGCTCATTCCCAGCCTTGGACCCCCATGCACCCTGTCTTGAATGTTTGGGGCCTGACCACCGTTGGGACTCATGTTCGGCCTGCAGCGCTCTCAGTCACAGAGCAATGAAGGATCATTTGTTGCGTTGGAGGGAGATCTTCCACACTTCTCCTCTGCCCCCCCTGAAGGACTTTGTCTCCAGGACCTCTTGTCAAGACAAGGTAGGCCCTCTGTTCAGCACAGGTCCACAGCGCAGCTACTCCTTCACCGGGGTTCCCACAGATCAGGGTTCCTCGGATTCAAGTTCTGGTAGGCCCGAGGCCTCTAAGGCTACTGGCTCCCAAGCCGAGGGGCCCGGAAGGCTCTTCTGGGTGCTCTGGGGACAGAATTGAGGCCATCCAGGCTGAGGGGTTCGGGGGCCCTACAAGGCTGGCCTCAGAAGGGCGATCAGGTTCATCCTCTTATTCTACCCCAGGGAGTAAGGGATCGTCGAGTGCCACCTCCAAGAGACTGTAATTGGTACAATCCAGCACGGCTACTGGCACATGTGCCGAGGGGGGTCCAGCCTGCCGGAGCTCTCTGCGAGGTCATGAGTCAGGGCGTTACGACTACCGGCTGTCCGGCTGTGGGTTCAGCACCTACCAGAGTGATCTCTGAGGTCAACGCCTCTGCTTTGGGTGCAACACCCAAGCTGTATTCTCTTGTGCCTGAGGCCTCTCTTGGTTCAGGGCCCCCACGCCCCCCACCCAGTGCGTGGTGCAAGGCTTTAAAATGGCAAAGCGGCACATGGTGGTGCATGCCAGTCAGGAGGCCATTTTGGATCCAGCTCGGGGCCCGCCAGTGCTTTCGCCCATCGAATGGGCTTTGCAGGATGATCCCAGCCCCCTTCCCTCTGGAGGCGGCAGCAGATCCTACGGTGCAGGCTTTTGGTCTCCTCTGGGATACATCTACCCATCACAGCTGTACGGCTGCTCGCACTAGGCGCCTCAGTGCTTTGACTGGGAGCAGAGGTCCAGCGCCTCGTAGAGCCAGGCCCCTAGGGACCCGGCAGATTGTGAGGACCGCTTCTTCTAGCGCTTCCTCTTGCTCATGCGTTCCCCTCAGATGAAGGGACACCTGAAGGACATTGTGAAGGAGGTTATCCCACAGGTGGCACCATCGCGCCCCCCTCCTCTGGTTTCTCCTCCCCTTCCTCCTGTACCAACGCCTCCCTCTCAACAGCCGTTGGACCGGTCTGTGGCTCCAGACCTAGGGAGGAACTAAGCGGGACCACTAAATGTCCACTAAATGTCCATTAATACTTAGGATCTTATAACATTGCAGGCAATCAAAAATTGAGATGAAAATGATGTGCTTAGCCAGCACTTTTGGGATCCGCATAGTGGAGAAGTGTCCTATAGGAAGTTTATAGGTTTAGCACGTGAGTGCCAATGCTCAAGGTGGCAATAGAGAGCTGACTGTGCGACAACTGGTGGCTAAGCTGATTAACATGCTGCTGACTCTTAAACCTAAAGGTTTGAATACGGATGAAGAGCTGTATGTATTTTCTACAATCTTAATTTATATTAATTCCTCTTGCAAACTGGAGCTTTGGGCCGCCCTAATACAGGAGTTTCCTCTTTTCGTACTGATGATCCCATGTGTATATTTATATGCGTTGTTATACTGTGTACCAGAGAAGATTTTCCTTGTTTCCAAATGTTAGGTCTATGCCTCTCACGCACAGTCTATCTGCCAGTAGCATAGACCTTATTTTCCAGCCATTAGTCTCCTCTCTTAGATTGTGTGCACTTTAAGTATTGCTATACTGCACTTTACCAGCATTTGCACTACAATGTGAAAGACGATTTGACTATTACAGATTACCTGCAGAATCTTAATCTGAGTACCTACAGGTTATTGTAGTAATGTTAAGTTAGTCACCTTCAAGCATTGGCACTTCATAACAGCAGGTTAATGTAACAAGTGAAAGATTGAATGACGATTCTATGTAGCTTTTAAATACCAGGTGTACCTTAATATTTTGTAGGTGACACATTATTCTGTGGAATCTATAGTTTCTTCTCTTGTTTTCCTATTTTACCTATTATATGTTCTCCAATTTTCCTGGTAAGAGTTGGCTAATATACTGACAGTGCTGCCTATCATTTTATACTGACAACGCTGCCTATCATTTAAGTATACATAAAATATGTAGCGTGTCAACTATATTTTAAGGTGAGTCTCTCAAGCTCAACCAGATAAGTATCTTTGGTTAAAATATTAGCGATGCAGTGAAACATTTCTTTCAGGTTTACATTATGGTTTTAATAATGAAATGCTGTTTCGACCAACACAGATCTGTGTGCAATGCCTGATTTCTTAAATGGTTTTTAAGATGTTAGAGTTGTAGATTGATGGTACTACACCAGCATCCAACTCATTAAATATTTGTTTTAGACACTAGTTGCAAAAGTAGCTCCAAGGTAATTTTTCTTTAATAATACTAGTGTAAACTGCACAGCAGTGCCAGCAATGCGTTTAAGTTTTTTAATCAGATGAAAGCACTCGCAGTATCCTAGCAGACATTTAGAGTAGCTATGTGTGTCCACTTGTATTTGGGATTACTTTCCCTTCCAAGCTGGCGCTCTGAATAGAGCAGCAATTGTATTACCTTTTGGTAAGCCTTGCACGCGTGATTAGGCAACGTCGCGCTCTGCCGTTACGTGCCCGCATATATGCAGGAGTGATTAGTAAACTGTGCAATCTAGCCTGAGGAAGTTTGTGGTGTTCGCATGGAACGCGTGGCTGCACCATGCCTTAATTGGCCACTTTTTCAACATGTCACCATTTCAAATCATGTTGCTTATGGATACCACGTTATTTTAATGTGGATTTTGCCTAAATAAACTTTTGCACTGAGCACTTGACTCACGACTGCCTGCGATTTTTTTGGAATTCTTTCTAAGACAGAGTGCCTCCTTGTCCTTTTTTGGATTTCTAGTGTTCATATTAGGAGAAAACCTCTCTCCTTACCCACGGCACCCACAGCAAGCAAGGTGAGTTCCGCTAGAGGTGTTTTTCTTCAAGTGGTCTTTATATATATATATATATATATATATATATATATATATATATATATATATATATATATATATATATATATATATATACAAAACAAAAACCTATGAAATTCAATGAAAAAACGTTGTTAAAAGGATGTTATGGTTAAAAGTAAAACTGAAAAACCCTAGAAATGTACAAGTTAAGGTAAGCTAAGCAACCATAACCCACGCCACCACCGTTCACTGCTAAGACTAACACCCAGGACTTCAAAGATGACATCACAAATGTCATTGATTTTGCAGTAAGAGAAGTGCATTAATGAAAGGGGTAGTAGGGATGAGCAAGTACTCATGGAAGGCCAGGAAGGAAAAGCCAATGTGTGCGACGGTGGGAGGCCACTACCTCCAGAAGCGTCCCAAGGGTGGGGTGCACAGCCTCCAGACAGTTGGCACGCAAGGTCATTTTCTGTACTTAAATGTTAACACTTTAGAAAAAATAAACTACAGGGCAGATTTGCAAAACCATGCTATGAAGTTCTTGCTGATGCTCCTTGTAAATGTTTGCTGCAATCGTATCCAGCCCTTCGCGCTGTGTCCGCCAGCAGAATTTTATTTTCACATTGCAACCTATCCCGATGTCAAAGAACTTTAACACATTGCCGGTCCCTGGTGCCCATTTATTTATTTATTTACATGTCCACTTTAACCCCGTTGCCAGTCCCTCGTGGTCATGGCCAGTAGCCAGAGTGTCCAGGTCATTGCCTTTGGCCATAACACGGACAATCCGGCCATTGCCCATGGCCACAGGATATACCCCAGTCAGCAAAGGTATATCACTGTTTTTTGGACCTACATTATAACACTTTTCAAAAAATAAAACGCAGACACATTTGCAAACCCATGCTTTCAGGTGCTTGCCAATACTCCTTGCATGAGTTTGCTGGAAATCTGCCCATGTTTTATTTTTTCAAAGTGTCAAAATGTACATAAATAATATAGTCATATAAATTAGCCCCCACTTAAAAAAATTCATTTAGACGTTCCCAAAACATTCAAGGTTGGGTCTGTGATGTTTCTGAAATCTTTTGTGGAGATTTGTCAAACGACAACAAAATTATAAGCCATCTAACAATGTTCAGACCGCCCCACTAATTTTGGCCCCTCTTGAAAAAATCCCATGAAACTTTGCAAATACATTAAAATCTGGGTCTAAACTCGTTTTGCAAACGTTTGTGCAGATTCGTCAAACAGCACCAAATGTCTAAGCCTTTCAAATATTTTTGGACCCCTACTCTAATTTCGCTTCCTCTTGGTGAAACAGCATTAAACTTTACGGAACCATTGCAGGTCAGGTCCAAAATGATGTTGCAAAGTTTCATTCAGTTTCATTGAGTGGCACCAAAGTTACAAGCCATCCAAAAACTGCTTTTCACCAACCCTGCAATGCAGAAATAGGCATAGATGCCCCGAACATCTTAGATGTCCATGGACATCACAGGGCTGCTCCGAGCAGCCAAACTGTTCAGACTTCGGAGAGGGCAAAACACCTGTTTTTGGGCTTTTTATAGCCACATCCCATCGTCATCACCCTTCACCTCCCCAGAAATTGTCTCATTAGTTTAACAAGTGCAGTGTTTTATAACATGTTTTCACTGTGCTATCAGCGGACACCGGCAGATGTCCACAAAATCCAACATGGCAGACGTTCCTGCAAATATGACGCACCTCATATTTTTTTTTTTTTTTTTTTTATAATTTTCATTTTTGTTCAGAGGGTTACAACAGTACTAAACTGGTTGGCAATTGGCGAAGCACATCGATCATAACAACATAGATAGACATTAACAGTATAGGTTGCACATTATCACATCGCATAGCAGTACTAGAGTGGCGACGTCGGATCATCTTCTCCATCGGATATCATATTATACAAATATAGCCTGAACAGTGCCCATATATCTTTGGGTCGGCATCTCGATGGCAATGTCATAATAAATTGTTCCTCCAGTTCATTAATCATTGACAAGTCTTTCAAGAAGTCCAGCCGCCTTGGAGGATGTATTGATTTCCAACATTTCAGTATATTACGTTTTGCAACCACACATGCCAAGTTAAATAGTCGTCTAGTGGTGATGGCGGTTTTACCGATATCCCCAAAGAGATATTTCAGTGGGGAAGGTGTGGCAGGTATCGCCGTGATATCTTCCAGGATCTCCGCCACCTCCCCCCAGAATGCGGTGACCGGTGGACAGGCCCAGTACATGTGAAAAGAGTCTGCGTCAGGGGCATCGCATTTAGGGCATTTTCCTGTGTGACCTTGTACAAATTTAGCCAATTTAGCTGGGGTATAGTGTAGCTGGTTAAGGACCTTAAACTGAATGAGCCGAAGCCCTGAGTTCATGGATACATGTTTGGTCAGCTGGCAATATCTCAACCACGTGTCTTCACCTAGTTCCATCCCCAGGTCACGTTCCCAGTTCCCCTTAATATCATTGCTTGACTTGGAATGTGTTTGGACTAGACTGTAGAGCGCTGACAGACTTTTACTATGACCACCTGGTTCCGTCATGGCTGCGATACATTCATGTGCGGCAGGTTCCTCTGGGAACGAGGGCCATTTAGCGGCAAAGGCAGCCCTCATTCTATGAAACTGAAATCGCTTAAGGTGATCTCCACCCACCGGACCAATAAAATCGTCAAGAGCACAGTATTTTCCTTCCGGAAACATATCGCGCATTCGAAATTGCTTTTGTGGGTCCCAAGCACCCTGGAGGGCCCTATCAAACGTGGGGCTTATGCCTGGGAAGTTCCATAGTGGTACTTCTGGATCGTACAGGATTGTAAGGGCGAGCCTATTATATATCATGTACCATGCGCGTACAGTGGCGTTGACAGGGTCGTATTTGCATTACTCTTTTCGTTTAAGATCGAACATGACTGCTCGTAGTTCTATAGGGGAAGCCGCAAATCTTTCCAGGGGGATGTGTGGAGCAGTGTCTTCCGGGTCAAACCAGTGTCTCGCAAAGTGTGCCTGAGATGTTAAGTAATAGAGTTCGAAGTCTGGGGCTGCAATCCCACCCTTTTCAAAAGGTTCTGTCATTTTGGACCATTTCAACCTAGGCGTCTTCCCTCCCCATACAAAAGTGGTGGTTAGACTGTTGAGTTTATTAAAGAAGGCTCTGCCCGGCCAGATCGGTATATTGCAAAAGAAATATAGGAGTTTGGGTAACGCCGTCATCTTAAATAAGGATATTCGCCCATATAGGGATAAGGGGAGCCTATTCCAGGATTGTAGATTAGCTGTAAGGGATTGTAAAAGTTCACCGTGATTTTCAGTGTACAGTGTGCTCCAGTCTTTTGAGACCATGATCCCCAAATAACGGATATGTATAGGTGACCATTTAAATCCTTGTGTATTCGACATTTCTCTAGTACTGGGCGTGAGCGGGAACAGTTCCGACTTGGATACGTTAATCTTGTATCCCGAGTATTCAGAGAACGTCTCAACCTCCAACATGATTGGGCTTAGGTTTACTTCCGGGTTCCTAATATATAATAGGGTATCGTCCGCATATAGGGATATGATCTGCGGCTTCCCCGTCATGCGAAGGCCTCTACATGCATTGTTTTGTCGGACATATTCAGCCATGGGCTCTACAGTGAGCGCAAACAGGATTGGGGAAAAGGGGCAGCCCTGCCTCGTGCCTCTACCCAGACTAAACAGGGGCGACATGGTTTGATTGGTTAGTATTTTCGCTCCCGGAGAGGTGTACAGTAGCTTAACACAGTTGACAAAGTAGTTTCCCAACCCAAATCTCTCAAGGACCTGAAACAGGTAGACCCAGGAGACAGAATCAAACGCCTTCTCGGCGTCAAGGGAAGCCGCCACTGCGTCTGCCGCTGGATCGATATGTGCCATAACTCCGAAGAGTCTGCGCAGATTGAGAGCAGTAGACCTCGTTGGTACAAAGCCCGCCTGGTCGGGATCCACCAGTATGGGCATATAAGGCAGCAGCCTGGTGGCCAGAATTTTGGGGAAAATCTTTGCATCTGTGTTAATAAGCGAAAGGGGTCTATATGACCCCATGTCATGAGGGGGTCTACGAGGTTTAAGCAGAACAGTTATGACTGCCTCTCGCATGGTGTCTGGTAGTATACCACATTCCATTGCTTCTTCCCAAACTGTCAGCAAGAGAGGGGCGAGTACTTCGTGATATTCTTTGTAGATTTTGGCGCCGAGTCCATCAGGACCAGGGGCCTTACCAGGGGTTAACGCCTTTATTGCCTCCGTAATTTCATTTAGTGTTATGGGGTTATCCAATAACATGCGCGTATCAGAGGTCAAGGTCGGGAGATCAATAACATGCAAATAACTTGCTATTTCTTCTTTAGTTTTGGTATCTTTTTTAGAATATAATGGTTTGTAGAATGCAGCAAACATGTCATTGATTTCTTGTTCACCATTTACAATGTCCCCACTGGGCGCCTGGATGGCTGTTATAGGGGGGTGACCCTGCTCGGTTTTGAGCGTCTGGGCCAGGAGTTTCCCTGCTTTATTACTTTCTCCGTATCTATGAGCTCGGATCGGGGCAGCCATATACTGTACCTCCCTTGCAGCAAGTTTATTAAAGTCTGCCAATGTTGTGTGGATATCTAGAAGGGCCTCCTTACTGTGCGTACAGGTGTATTCAAACTCCAGGAGCTCGAGTTTGGCTTCTGTGGCATCCAGCTCTTGTCTAACTGTTTTAAGTAAACCTGTGGTTTTACCCATAATTGCACCCAGAACCCAAACCTTAAATGTTTCCCATAACGTGGCGCGCCGTTTTACCGACCCCTCGTTTAGTTGAACAAATTCCTCTGTTTCAATACGCAATGATTCGCAGACATTCGGGTCTCTAAGTAGGGCATGGGGCATTCTCCAGCGTCTGGCCTTGGGGACAGCCTCATCAACCCTCAGAGTAAGTGATACAGGGGAGTGATCTGAGAGGGTACGGGGATACATTTCACAATGCTGGACCATATTCACAAGTGTAGAGCTCATTAACCAGTAATCAATTCGAGACTCTGAGTCATGCACTGATGAATAAAATGTGAAGCGCTGCTCTAGGGGGTGTAATTCTCACCAGATGTCTACTATAGTCATTTGTTGCATTATTTGTCGTATGGCTAAAGCGGCTTGGGTTAAGGGTCTGTATGTCGTTGTAGACCTATCGAGAGATGTGTCAAGGATTGTATTGAAATCTCCCCCCCAGACCACCGCGCTGTCTCCAGCTTCAATCAATATATCATGTATGGCATTACAGAATTCAGGGTCGTCAATATTGGGGCCGTACGTGTTAACCAAGACCATATTTCGCCCTGCCAACTCTCCCCATACCAACACATATCTTCCCTGTTGATCGATCTTAACGTCATGAGTGCGGAAGTTCAGTTTCGGGTGTATTAGGGTGAGGACTCCTCTAGATTGAGAGGAGTATTTGGTATAATATCTCAGAGGGCCCCACCTAGACAGGAAATAGGAGCAGACCTGCCCTAGTGTGTGTGTCTCCTGCAACAGTATAATCTGGGGGCTATGTCTGGTAATATATGCTGCGATTTTTCTAGATTTAATTGGGTTGTTCAAGCCTCGTATGTTCCATGAAAGGAGTTTAATACTTACACCCTCGTCACTCAGCACCATAGTACAATGTCAATGAATGAAGTAGTTTGCACGTGCCACAAACCATAACTGCCGTGCCTGCTGTAACCTGACTCTGCATTTTAAAACATTTGCCAACTGTGGCAACAACTCGTGCCCTTCTCCAACCCCCACCCTCACCATCAACCCCAACCCGATGATGTATCCCTTCCCCCATAACCTGTGGAACGTTCCTGAGGGTAGCTGGTCGCAGTCGCCAGGCCTCCATCAGTAGAGGCTCACGATCCCAACTTTTCCAATAAAACTGGGGCCGTTATACCCAAGAGGGTCAGCCACATAACTTGAACAGGATGTTTCCATAGTCTCGATTCAGTCTGCTGAGTCCGGGATGTCAATCCCCCCCGTCGCGGGGGCCCATTTCGGTCTTGTGGATAATCTTCCGGAGGCATGGGGATGGACGACTCAATATACGAAATGGCATCCGCCGGGTTCTCGAAGAAATGCGATCTGCCTCCATGTTGGATCCGCAATTTTGCCGGGAAGATGAGGGCATACGGGATACGGCGCAATCTCAAGAGCTTTTTGGCCTGTTCGTAGGATCTGCACTGCATCTGGACGCTTGTCAAAAAATCAGGATATATGTGGACTTTGTTGCCTTCGTAATGCAGAGAGCCCTTTTCCCTGGACAGCCTGAGCACCGTGTCTTTGTCCCTATAATTGAGGAGACGGACAATGATCGTGCGCGGTGGTGCCCCAGGCTTGGGCGGTGGCGCAAGTGTACGGTGAGCCCTCTCAACCAGAAAGTGGTCAGAGAAGGATTCCGTTCCAAGAAGGGTTTTCAACAGGGCCTCTACCTGTCTCTCCATCGGGCCCTTGCAGAAGGATTCTGGAACGCCGACAACACGGATATTGTTTCTCCTTGATCTAGATTCGAGGTCCTCGCATTTTGCTTGAGTGTTGTGTAGTTCACCTTTAAGCTGTGCTATGTCACAGCCATGATGTGTTATCGAATCCTCGTTATTCTGCTTTCGGCCTCTGTAATGCAAGAGCTTTCCTTGTCCACTCTAGCCTTGAGGGAGCTGATGTTCGAAACAATATTGTCTAGCTTGACATTCACAGCTAGGAAGCCGTTCTGCACCATGGTCATAAAACGGTCTTCTCTGGCGTCCTGCCCCGTCTCAGCTAGTGTGTCATTTTCAATGGTTGTGGCTGCCGGTGTCCCCTGAGGTTGGGAGCTGGCAAAGGAGTCCATCGGCCAGTTTTCTTCCCTCCTGCGCTTTTCTTATCGTATCGGCCCATGAGCCGTCTTTGCAGAACAAGGCCCGATGACGTGGGTCAGGTCAGATTCACACGATGGTATAGTATCGTTCGTGCACTTGGTTCTGTTATAGTATGCGATGAGTGCCGGTATATCGACTCATAAAACCCAAAGAGTGTTGCATGGGTTCTGATCTAGCATGCGGTAATGTTCCCTTGTATCCTGCCTGATAATGTAGGCTGAAGGTGAATCCCAGGTGAATCCCAGGCAGGGGTTATGTCCGTTATAGGAACTGCCAACCAAAATATCTTGGTGGGTCTGGGGCTGAGCCGGGGCGCGGCAGCGGCGCCTCTGATCGCACCTGTTCTTATATATGGAGGGCCACCACCACTCACGCTAGCCGCAAGCCTCTCAACGACCCACCAACGGATTACTGGTAGTGTGTCGGGTCACCTTCAGCGCTCATCCATGACAGTGTCCAGCCACTTGTGGCGCAGTTAGGGAGCCAAGTTGCCGCGGATCACATACTTCTCCCGATGGTGCAGGTCTGCAAAGGATCAGTAGAGTTGTACAGGCCTCCTCCCAGCAACAAAACAAAGCAAGGGGCAGCACCCACAAGTTAACAGCACGGAGGTTTGGCCGGTATAATATAGCGCAAGGTCCCTTCTACGGATGTATCGTGCTCTCCCAGAAGGATATTAACGCTGTATATACGCTCCGATGTAGCTGGGTCCGTGCACTTTCAAGCCTCTCACCTGCTTCCGTAGCGCCAGTCGGAACAGAGCTAGCTGGGGTCCGGCGTGGGGGACGACCCAGCAGTTGTTCGGGAGGTGGGCGGTAGCGGCAGCCAATCTTCGTCTTGCAGGGGTCTCGGCACCCACACACACGGTCTGCCCGCTGGCTTGCGTACCAAGGAAGCGCCGCCAGCAACAGCTGCCAGGATCAGCGCCCCTCCCCCACACGGCCCTCTGGCGTCCGCAGAGCCTCGGTCTGGCGTGTGACTTCTCCGGTTCTCAGGGGCGGCTTGTAGTCAGCCGAGCGGGCCGCCCAGCGAAACAAAGCTCCGAACTCAGCCGTGCCTCTGCGGTTTCACACAGGATTTGCACACAACGTGCAGTAGGGGTGCCGGCATCAGCAGACGTAGTCGTATCCTATGCCCCAAACAGGATTAATTTATGTTAAGGATGTCCTCGGTATCGGAGCACTCCGATCAGGCGGCCATTTTAGTTGCGCGCAACAGCGCCCCCTCGCACGCACCTCATATTTTTTATTGAACAATCAGCGGATGCGTCCGATGTCCACCGACATCACGTTGCCTCCTGGATCAATCGGAGGCACATCCGCGGCCCGAACTGGGAAGTGAGTTTGTGGACTGAACTCAGATATCACTCCTTTTTTGGGACCTACATTTTGGCCATTAAAAAAAAAAACGACTTGATGGATTTACACCGAATTTACCTAAAAGCACGCTTTCAGGACCAAGATGCCGCTCCTGCTGCTCATTTGGTGAAAATCTATCCAGCGGTTTGGGCTGTAGGCGTGAGCACATTTTGTTTCCATTGCATCTTTGGGAAAACCACACATTTTGGAACCCCCTTTAACTTTGCCCCCCAGACGAAACATCACCAAACGTTGTAGAATCTATCTGATGGGCCATTAGGTCTGGGAGCCCGTCTGATAGGCAAATGGCTATTTCTCCTCTGTGAGGGGCTCCCACACCTCTTGTGCGCTTTCCTACACCCCGATAAACCGGCTCCCTGTTTGCTCTCGTTGACATGCCTGTTCTTCAGGTAATATGCACACACATACTACAGTGGGGATTTGGTGGCGTGCAAGCGCACATCACCCGAGCTTAGTGCAGAGGGTCATGGGTGTGGGTTGGGTTATGTGGCGAAGCTGAGAACTAGGAGTGAGTGTTGGATGGAAGCCCCCCATTGGGTGGGATGCGCTGGGCCGGAGGAGCGAGCGGGGTTCTCACCTGGCGAATGCCTTGCGCACAGGTAGGTGGTAGGCTCATTGCACTCTCTGCTTACCCAGGCCCTCCTGCTGCCCGGGGCTGTGGGGTGAAGCTTGGCAGTGGAGGCCAGAGCTTTCTGCGCCCCTTGCCAGCTGAGGGCTGCGAGTGGCGCCCCGGGCAGAGCATCTCTGAGGCTCTCCGGACACTCACCGCAGCTTTGCGTCTTTGTTCAGCTGTTTACCCAGTTGGCATTGAGCTGTGTACTCTCCTTGGCAGCGCCCACATCACACGGCGCGCCCCAGGTCAGGGCAGCTAAAGAGTCATCCTCGGAGAAGCGTTCAGTGAGGGTGGGGGCGGTGGGGGCGAGGCGTGGGTCCCCTGGCCTGAAACCAGGAGTAACACGTACTGAAACAGAGAGCGGACTTCGCGTTGTAGTACATGCCCGCATAGCTGATGCTGCTCCGAGGGGGCACGGGGTGACGTGTGAAGGTGCCCTCGCCGCCTGGCTCCCTTCACCCGCCATTAGGGGGGCTGCCCTTGGGGGGAGTTGCCACACTGAGTGAGTGGGGGCACCCACCTGCCCCCTGCAGGTGCAATCTGTTTCAGATGGGGGCCCCCCTGAGAACCTTTGCTTGTTTGCATGGAGGGGACGCCATCCAGGGCCAGTCGGTGTCTCCCCCCACTCAGTGCTTTGCCCCCTGCCTTACTGTTAGTGGTCAGATGGAATCTTATTCCCAGGCACATCTTCAGGGGTCATATCTTGGGAGCGCGGGGCACATACCCAGTCAGGGCCTGGGCCCCCTGGCTTCTCTGTATGGTGGGGGTACCTCCAGGGGAGCGCAGGGCACATGCCTGGTCAGTACCGGGGCCCCCTGGCTTCTCTGTATGGTGGGGGTACCTCCAGGGGAGCGCAGGGCACATGCCCAGTCAGGGCCCGGGCCCCCTGGCTTCTCTGTATGGTGGGGGTACCTCCAGGGGACTGCAGGGCACATGCCCGGTCAGCGCTCCCGCCCCCTGGCTTCTCTGTATGGTCGGGGTACCTCCAGGGGACCGCAGGGCACATGCCCAGTCAGCGCTCGGGCCCCCTGGCTTCTCTGTATGGTGGGGGTACCTCCAGGGGGAGCGCAGGGCTCATGCCCGGTCAGGGTCTGGACCCCCTGGCTTCTCTGTATGGTCGGGGTACCTCCAGGGGACCGCAGGGCACATGCCCGGTCAGCGCTCGGGCCCCCTGGCTTCTATGTATGGTGGGGGTACCTCCAGGGGGCCGCAGGGCACATGCCTGGTCAGTACCGGGGCCCCCTGGCTTCTCTGTATGGTGGGGGTACCTCCAGGGGAGCGCAGGGCACATGCCCAGTCAGGGCCCGGGCCCCCTGGCTTCTCTGTATGGTGGGGGTACCTCCAGGGGACTGCAGGGCACATGCCCGGTCAGCGCTCCCGCCCCCTGGCTTCTCTGTATGGTCGGGGTACCTCCAGGGGACCGCAGGGCACATGCCCAGTCAGCGCTCGGGCCCCCTGGCTTCTCTGTATGGTGGGGGTACCTCCAGGGGGAGCGCAGGGCTCATGCCCGGTCAGGGTCTGGACCCCCTGGCTTCTCTGTATGGTCGGGGTACCTCCAGGGGACCGCAGGGCACATGCCCGGTCAGCGCTCGGGCCCCCTGGCTTCTATGTATGGTGGGGGTACCTCCAGGGGGAGCGCAGTGCACATGCCCGGTCAGGGTCTGGGCACCCTGGCTTCTCTGTATGGTCGGGTACCTCCAGGGGACCGCAGGGCACATGCCCGGTCAGCGCTCGGGCCCCCTGGCTTCTCTGTATGGTGGGTGTACCTCCAGGGGGAGCGCAGGGCACATGCCCGGTCAGGGTCTGGGCCCCCTGGCTTCTCTGTATGGTCGGGGTACCTCCAGGGGACCGCAGGGCACATGCCCGGTCAGCGCTCGGGCCCCCTGGCTTCTCTGCATGGTGGGGGTACCTCCAGGGGGAGCGCAGGGCACATGCCTGGTCAGGGTCTGGGCCCCCTGGCTTCTCTGTATGGTTGGGGTACCTCCAGGGGAGCGCAGGGCACATGCCCGGTCAGGGCCCGGGCCCCCTGGCTTCTCTGTATGGTGGGGGTACCTCCAGGGGACCGCAGGGCACATGCCCGATCAGGGCTCGGGCCCCCTGGCTTCTCTGAATGGTCGGGGTACCTCCAGGGGACCGCAGGGCACATCCCCGGTCAGCGCTCGGGCCCCCTGGCTTCTATGTATGGTGGGGGTACCTCCAGGGGGAGCGCGGGGCACATACCCAGTCAGGGCCTGGGCCCCCTGGCTTCTCTGTATGGTGGGGGTACCTCCAGGGGAGCGCAGGGCACATGCCTGGTCAGTACCGGGGCCCCCTGGCTTCTCTGTATGGTGGGGGTACCTCCAGGGGAGCGCAGGGCACATGCCCAGTCAGGGCCCGGGCCCCCTGGCTTCTCTGTATGGTGGGGGTACCTCCAGGGGACTGCAGGGCACATGCCCGGTCAGCGCTCCCGCCCCCTGGCTTCTCTGTATGGTCGGGGTACCTCCAGGGGACTGCAGGGCACATGCCCGGTCAGCGCTCGGGCCCCCTGGCTTCTCTGTTTGGTGGGGGTACCTCCAGGGGGAGCGCAGGGCTCATGCCCGGTCAGGGTCTGGACCCCCTGGCTTCTCTGTATGGTCGGGGTACCTCCAGGGGACCGCAGGGCACATGCCCGGTCAGCGCTCGGGCCCCCTGGCTTCTATGTATGGTGGGGGTACCTCCAGGGGGAGCGCAGTGCACATGCCCGGTCAGGGTCTGGGCACCCTGGCTTCTCTGTATGGTCGGGGTACCTCCAGGGGACCGCAGGGCACATGCCCGGTCAGCGCTCGGGCCCCCTGGCTTCTCTGTATGGTGGGTGTACCTCCAGGGGGAGCGCAGGGCACATGCCCGGTCAGGGTCTGGGCCCCCTGGCTTCTCTGTATGGTCGGGGTACCTCCAGGGGACCGCAGGGCACATGCCCGGTCAGCGCTCGGCCCCCTTGCTTCTCTGTATGGTGGGGGTACCTCCAGGGGGAGCGCAGGGCACATGCCTGGTCAGGGCCTGGGCCCTCTGGCTTCTCTGTATGGTTGGGGTACCTCCAGGGGAGCGCAGGGCACATGCCCGGTCAGGGCCCGGGCCCCCTGGCTTCTCTGTATGGTGGGGGTACCTCCAGGGGACCGCAGGGCACATGCCCGATCAGGGCTCGGGCCCCCTGGCTTCTCTGAATGGTCGGGGTACCTCCAGGGGACCGCAGGGCACATCCCCGGTCAGCGCTCGGGCCCCCTGGCTTCTATGTATGGTCGGGGTACCTCCAGGGGGAGCGCAGGGCACATGCCCAGTCAGGGTCTGGGCCCCCTGGCTTCTCTGTATGGTGGGGGTACCTCCAGGGGACCGCAGGGCACATCCGGTCAGGGCCTGGGCCCTTTGGCTTCTCTGTATGGTGGGGGTACCTCCAGGGGAGCGCAGGGCACATGCCCGGTCAGTACCGGGGCCCCCTGGCTTCTCTGTATGGTGGGGTACCTCCAGGGGAGCGCAGGGCACATGCCCGATCAGCGCTCGGGCCCCCTGGCTTCTCTGTATGGTCGGGGTACCTCCAGGGGACCGCAGGGCACATGCCGGTCAGCGCTCGGGCCCCCTGGCTTCTATGTATGGTGTGGGTACCTCCAGGGGGAGCGCAGGGCACATGCCCGGTCAGGGTCTGGGCCCCCTGGCTTCTCTGTACGGTGGGGGTACCTCCAGGGGACCGCAGGGCACATCCGGTCAGGGCCTGGGCCCCCTGGCTTCTCTGTATGGTGGGGGGCACCTGCAGGGGCCATATCCTGAGGGCGCACGCTCTCTCATGCCGCACTCTATCCGGAGATGAGTTGAGCCTGTCTTGCCTCTAATTGATCCCCTCTCTGGGTGAGTGATCTTCCCGGATCCTGTAGAAACCTCCCGCACTGCCCCTAGAGATCCCCGTTGCCCTGTTTCAGACCTTGAGCCAGTGGTCAGGTGACTTGATGCGGGCACTACACAGAAGCCAGAGCAACATTCGGGGTGCTGTGTTCTCAAGATGCATCAGGCCTTGGGAGTCCCCAAATGTATTCCAAGTGTGGCTGGGACATGGAGGAGGCAGGCGCACACCGGGGGTCGGGTAGATGGGGACCCCGGGGGAACCAGTGGGTCACAGAAAGCTCAGCACCTAAGGGGACACCCCACGACCTTGTGCTGAGGGCACTCTCTGGGCAGAGATCCTGGACTCGGGGCTCTGGGAAGCCACCAGCACATCCACACAGCACTGAAGAGTCTGGATGATGGTGCCGAGCCTGGGGGACGCCACAGCTCGGAAGAGTCTGGATGACGGTGCCGAGCCTGGGGGATGGCCCAGCATTGAATAGTCTGGGTGACGGTGCCGAGTCTGGGGGACACCCCAGCACTGAAGAGTCTGGGTGACAGTGCCGAGACTGGGGAACGCCCCGGCACTGAAGTGTCTGGGTGACGATGCCGAGCCTGGCGGACGCACCACCTGAAGAGTCTGGGTGACGGTGCCGAGCCTGGGGGATGCCCCAGCACTGAAGAGTCTGGGTGACAGTGACGAGCATGGGGGACACCCCGCCTGAAGAGTCTGGGTGATGGCACGCCCTGCCTGAAGAGTCTGGGTGACAGTGCCGAGCCTGGGGGATGCACCACCTGAAGAGTCTGGATGATGGTGCCGAGCCTGGGGGACGCCACAGCTCGGAAGAGTCTGGATGACGGTGCCGAGCCTGGGGGATGGCCCAGCATTGAATAGTCTGGGTGACGGTGCCGAGTCTGGGGGACACCCCAGCACTGAAGAGTCTGGGTGACAGTGCCGAGCCTGGGGAACGCCCCGGCACTGAAGTGTCTGGGTGACGGTGCCGAGCCTGGCGGACGCACCACCTGAAGAGTCTGGGTGACGGTGCCGAGCCTGGCGGACGCACCACCTGAAGAGTCTGGGTGACGGTGCCGAGCCTGGCGGACGCACCACCTGAAGAGTCTGGGTGACGGTGCCGAGCCTGGGGGATGCCCCAGCACTGAAGAGTCTGGGTGACAGTGACGAGCATGGGGGACACCCCGCCTGAAGAGTCTGGGTGATGGCACGCCCTGCCTGAAGAGTCTGGGTGACAGTGCCGAGCCTGGGGGATGCACCACCTGAAGAGTCTGGGTGACGGTGCTGAGCCTGGGGGATGCCCCCCCTGAAGAGTCTGGGTGACAGTGCCAAGCCCGAGGGACGCCCCAGCACTGAAGAGTCTGCGTGATGATGCCGAGCCTGGGGGACGAACCGCCTGAAGAGTCTGGGTGACGGGGCCAAGCATAGGGGTCGCCCCAGCACTGAAGAGTCTGGGTGACGGTGCCAAGCCTGGGTGACGCCCCAGCACTGAAGAGTCTGGGTGACAGTGCCGAGACTGGGGGACACCCCAGCACTGAAGTGTCTGGGTGACGATGCCGAGCCTGGCGGACGCACCACCTGAAGAGTCTGGGTGACGGTGCCGAGCCTGGGGGATGCCCCAGCACTGAAGAGTCTGGGTGACAGTGACGAGCATGGGGGACACCCCGCCTGAAGAGTCTGGGTGATGGCACGCCCTGCCTGAAGAGTCTGGGTGACAGTGCCGAGCCTGGGGGATGCACCACCTGAAGAGTCTGGATGATGGTGCTGAGCCTGGTGGATGCCCCGCCTGAAGAGTCTGGCTGACGGTGCTGAGCTTGGGGGATGCCCCGCCTGAAGAGTCTGGGTCACGGCACTGAGCCTTGGGAATGCCCAGCTGGGGACTCCCCGCCTGAAGAGCCTGGGTGACGGTGCCGAGCCTGGGGGACGCCCCGCCTGAAGAGTCTGGGTGACGGTGCTGAGCCTGGTGGATGCCCCGCCTGAAGAGTCTGGCTGACGGTGCTGAGCTTGGGGGATGCCCCGCCTGAAGAGTCTGGGTGACGGTGCCAAGCCTGGGGGACACCCCAGCACTGAAGAGTCTGGGTGACAGTGCTGAGCCTGGGGGACACCCCAGCACTGAAGAGTCTGGGAGACAGCGCTGAGCCTGGGGGACACCCCAGCACGGAAGAGTCTGGGTGACAGTGCCGAGCCTGGGGGATGCCCCAGCACTGAAGAATCTGGGTGACAGTGCCGAGCCTGGTGGATACCCCAGCACTGAAGAGTCTGGGTGACGATGCCAACCCTGGGGGACGCACCACCTGAAGAGTCTGGGTGACAGTGCCGAGCCTGGGGGACGCCTCAGCACTGAAGAGTCTGGGTGACGATGCTGAGCCTGGGGGACACCCTGCCTGAAGAGTCTGGGTGACGGTGCCAAGCCTTGGGGACGCCCTAGCGCTGAAGAGTCTGGGTGACGGTGCCGAGCCTGGGGATGCCCCAGCACTGAAGAGTCTGGGTGAAGGTGCCGAGCTAGGGGACGCCCCAGCACTAAAGAGTCTTGGTGACGTTGCTGAGCCTGGGGGATGCCCCAGCACTGAAGAGTCTGGGTGAAGCGCCGAGCCTGGGGGACGCCCCGCCTGAAGAGTCAGGGTGCCGGTGCCGAGCCAGGGGACGCCCTGCCTGAAGAGTCTGGGTGACGGTGGGGGACGCCCCGCCTGAAGAATCTGGGTGACGGTGCCAAGCCTGGGGGATGCCCCGCCCGATGAGTCTGGGTGACAGTGCCGAGCCTGGGGGACGCCCCGCCTGAAGAGTCAGGGTGACGGTGCCGAGCCTGGGGGACGCCTCAGCACTGAAGAGTCTGGGTGACAGTGCCGAGCCTGGGGGATGCCCCGCCTGAAGAGTCTGGCTGACGGTGCTGAGCTTGGGGGATGCCCGGCCTGAAGAGTCTGGGTGACGGTGCCAAGCCTGGGGGACACCCCAGCACTGAAGAGTCTGGGTGACAGTGCTGAGCCTGGGGGACACCCCAGCACTGAAGAGTCTGGGTGACAGTGCTGAGCCTGGGGGACACCCCAGCACGGAAGAGTCTGGGTGACAGTGCCGAGCCTGGGGGATGCCCCAGCACTGAAGAGTCTGGGTGACGATGCCAACCCTGGGGAACGCACCACCTGAAGAGTCTGGGTGACAGTGCCGAGCCTGGGGGACGCCCCAGCACTGAAGAGTCTGGGTGACGGTGCTGAGCCTGGGGGACACCCTGCCTGAAGAGTCTGGGTGAAGGTGCCGAGCTAGGGGACGCCCCAGCACTGAAGAGTCTGGGTGACGGTGCCGAGCCTGGGCGACGCCTCGCCGCATGGCTTGAGAGCAGGCCAGGAATGGCGCTGTAGTGATGATTTAATGCCAGAGGGTGCCTGGCTCCCATCCCTCGGTGGTGGAGGCGAGGGGTCGAGATGAGCAGCTGCTGCTCGCAGCATCCTTACCCATTAATCACCTGAAACTACAAGCACCAGAATGCCCGGGACGAGGAGGCGCAGCAGGCATGGGGGGCAACTGGGCATCGCTGCAATAGCCTGGCATAGGCCACTCCGGTCCCGCAGGCCCACGGGCCGAGATCACAGCATGTGAGTAGCGTTCCTAGATGTCACCGAACACCGTAGGGGCATTGGTGGCCCCACAGAACATGATTCTGAGCCCCCTGTGAGACAGGCCCCCCGCCCCCACACGCATGACCTTGGATGCTACTGCAGTCGCACTGTTCAGAGGGGGTGGCCCTTGCAGAAGTTCAGCCCAGGTCCCTCCAGGTCCCTCCCTGGGGCCTATGAAGGCGGTTCGAGGCAGGTCTCCTGCAGAGCGCCCGTGGGCACCGCAGTGCCCGCATGCCCAGGGAGAGGCCCTTGGCACCCACCCAGGCTAGGTTACCCGGAAAGCCCCGACGTGTACCCAGGTGCAGGAATGCCCGCCAGCGGGTGAGGTCAGCCAGGGGGGAGAGCAGGTGAGCTCAGCTCTTGAAAGCCTCGCTAAGAAGGCGGTAAACAGCACATGAGGCGTCTGTCAGCACCTCCCTGCCGAGCTGAGAGCTTCCTGGCAGGGCTTCGGGCCGGCCTCGTGGGAAGGAAGGCCTCCTTGCTGGAGGGAGCCTGGCCGCTCAAACTGCCACCGTGCAAGGCCTCTCACCAGGGCACTTTCTGGCCTACTCACACGCCACTCCCAAACTATACCTCCGTGTCGCGGGCAAAACCCCTCCAAAATATCAGTACATAATTAATTGCTATATGAATGAAGCTGGTTTCATTACGTTGTAATTGAAGTACTTTACAGAAGAAATCTAATGTGAAAACACAGCTGTTGCTGCCCATGTACATGGTTCTTCTGTCACCCGCCCTTAGGAAAGGCCTTGCCTGAGTGCAGTTTCAAACTGTCCGTACTGACACACTGCGGTGTGACCAGCCTGCCGGGGTCTGAGGGCCCACTGACCACTGGCCTGGTGTTGCAGGCGTTTTGTTCGTACCAGCTCACATGTATCTCGCAAAGGGAAATTCTAGACTAACCGTATGCATTATTTTCTGATGTAAGGTTATCATTCCAAAATGGACATTCTGGTACACTCCTATTGTACTCTTTCAAAATACCTCCATGAGAGTGGGAAAGAGGACAAATAGCACCAATGAGTCTTCCTGTCTGCTTTGCATTAAATCACAAAGCATTTCAGAAATATAACAGTCATCAGAGATCTTTATTGTTATTAAAGGGTTTATTTATGAATCTCACGCATACATAACAGACACATGGATTGGTGAGCACATCACTGTGCACAACACTCACGCTAACATTCAAATATGTGTAACCATACATACTCATTCGGACAGTTTACATTTTTGGATGCGAGTTACGTTTTTGGATGCGAGTATAAAATGGCTGCAACATCACCCACTCAAATGGGGTATAAGGGCTCTTCTGCTTTTTGTTTCTGGAGAATTTTAGATGAGGAGGGACTGGGTCTCAGTGTGAACATGCCCAGCCCCGAATACAGAAACATATTTAGGAATTATATCTATAGACAGGAAAGGATACCCTACAAGAGACACCCAATAAACAATGCACAGAAGGGATACACAGAAAGGATTGTACCTCTTACAATCTTTAGCCTGACCAGTGATAAGCTGATGAAGCGTTTTAAACAAAACCGGCTTCTAATGCATGGTAAAGGGTCCACAGTTCCTCAGCCACTACCTTCTCACTATTACGCAGGCATCAAGGGTTATTTTTCCACAAAACAGCAGGCCCATGCTTTATCTAACAGAGCTGGCATTAGCATCTGTTATTAGTGCTGGCCTGCAGCTAGTGAGAATCATGGTGCAGCAGTGTAGAAAGGGTGTTTGGCCTTGCGGATGTACAATTGGAGGCAACTTCTTTGATTGCTTTTTGTCTTTAAGTGTGGGCACAGTATGGCATGCTCATCAGAGCCACACACACACACCATTCCAGTGTACTCTTGCATGGACATGGGACACGTCAGACAAATACAGTCATATGTGCTGTTACATACGGCAGCGCCGCATAGATGCCATTAACCAACAGGGTGGTGACTTGGACAGCACACACATCATTGATGCACACATATCGCTGCATTTATTTTACCATGGACTACTGTCTGCACGGTGACACACAATGAACCCTGCTTCACTAATCAAGGTGCCGAGTCAATTGAGGTGCCATCTGGTGTGCACTGGGCAGTGGGTGGCTTGTTAAGAAAATGAAAAGAGCTTTGATGCTGAGCCGATGCATTTAGACCATGTCCCAAAGCAGCCACTAGAATACGTAAGCAAGAACATGACAGCTAACCTTCCCAGGCATGCTCACTATGTAGCTAAAAATATACCCACAAAAACAATGTTTTGGTGTGTCAAAATAAAAAGACATGAAAACAAAGAACATGGTCTAAAACGTTTTCTGTGTTGGACGTTAATCCTCTTGGAAGAATGCGTAGAGCTGGTCAGCTAACTGATGCTTTGTGCTGGCCTTCACAATAAAAAAACCCATGTTCAGCTCTCAACACTGACATGTTAAGTACATACTGTGTCAAAACAATGGCTTGTTAAATGGGCCATCACTTATAAATTACCCTCACTTTAGAGGCTGTCAACACAGAGTGAGGGACACAGGGTGTGGGTCTCAACAGCATCTCAGAGGCTGTGTTGGGAATATGCATGCCTTTGTTTTAAAAAAGGAATGCCAACGAGCTCAGAGGCAGCTGTCTGTGTGGGCTGCTTCCTGCAAACCCACCCCTCCCCAAGATATTTAGCTCTGCTCCCCGGGATGTAACCCTTTTAACCCACCCCAAGAAATGGGTCTGCCCCTAACCCTTAACCTCCCATGGTGCAAAGGGTCCCCCCTCTAACTCTGACTGTGCAAGACCCTTAGCTCTCCAACAGTCACAGTGGAAGGCACACAACCCTGAAACTCCTCTGGTGCAAAGGTCCCCCCTTTATACTGCTGCTGTTCAAGACCCCCAACTCTGAAACTGCCAATGTGCAGAGACCCTCAGCTCACACATTTCCATTGTAGAAAGGTTCCCGGCTCAAATATAGCCACCAATGACCAGTGTGAATGCTAAAAGTGCCACTGTGAAAAGACCTACATCTCTGGCGTTGCTGACCAGTGAGAGGTCAACATCTCTTGCATTGCTGACTGGTGAGGGACACACATATTTTGTATTACTGACCGCGAGAGACCCACATCTCTTTTATTACTGCCAGGTGAGAGACCCACATCTCTTGTATTGTTGACCAGTGAGGGACCCACATCTCTTGTATTGCTGATCTGAGGGACCCACATCTCTTGTATTGTTGACCAGTGAGATACCCACATCGCTTGTATTGTTGATCATTGAGGTAATCACGTCTCTTGTATTGCTGATTAATTAGTGAGATACCCACGTCTCTTGTATCGCTGACCAGTGTCATCCTGTATGTCTTTTTGCCCACTCCCTAGATTGGAAATGGGCATCTTGCAGGTGTAGGTGGCACTTCAGGGGCACGCTTGGGACGGGGATTCTGTATGAAATAGACCAAGCAGGACTCTGCCTCTTCCTGGCCTGAGAAGTATGAGGGCTCCAAGCCTAGATGTACGAGGGGTGTTCTGGGTGTCCACAGATCGAAGGTAACAGAATTATCATCACAGAGGGTAAAGTTCAATCCGCCCGGAGTCACTTCTCTAAGAAAGGAGCTCTTTAATCAGGCTGTGGATGCTGCCCCAATGATTGGACAGAGTCCAAATAATGAGCTGCAGAGAGAGGTCGGAGGTCATGAGTCTAGCCTCAAAATGTGGTGATAGGACCCTCAGGTCTGGCATTGCGGCTGACCTGGGATCGTGATATATGATATGATATGATAGGTTATTTACAACACGCTTAATACCCAGAGGTTTCTAAGCACGGACCCGGGGATCGAACCTGTGTGGCTCTGTGTTGTCTTGCCGCTGAGCTATCCCCCCGAGGGTCCACCCTCCCGAGCTATCCACCCTCTTCCTGAGGGTGAACACCAACCTGGTCCCGGTTCGCTGGCGAGAGACCTGCTGTCTGTGGTCAGGCCTTGCCACGGGGGCAAGCGAGCAGCATCTGCAGATTTATAAGCTCAGCTTGGCCAAGCCGCTCATATGAGGGGCCATATAGGATTGCAGACAGACCCTGTGCTCCAGCAACGATGGCAGTTTGTATCTATGGGATTGGATGAGGAATAGTGGGGTAAAGACCACCACCGCAGGCTGGCAGGCATGTCCTTAAGGGCAGCAGGTATGCAAGGGTGTAAAGGACCCCAGCACTCGAGCCCTTGGTGGTGTGCGGGGTCACTTCAAGGGTCTACTTTTGTGGTGCAGGCCAGTAGGGGGCAGCATCGCCTTGATGCCCAGCCAGATCCTACACACATTGCTGCGTGGTGGAGAGGACTCAATCTTAACTAACCCGTCCTTCCCATTCTACGGGAACAGCCCTATAGCATGTCCCAGACTCTCTTCTTACTGCATGTCCTAAAGAGGCCTCTATTCTCCTACTCATGCCTCTCTCTGCTGCCTTCGACACGGTGGATCACACTACTGTCTGATCCTCTCTGGCCTCTCTCGGCTTCTCAGGCTCTCCCACTCTTATTGGCTGGTCACTCCTCCTCCTCTCAGCCTTTACTCTATGGGGTCCCTCAAGGCTCAGTTCTTGGAGCACTACTTTTCTCACTCTACCTCTTTTAGCTCTTGTTAACTCCTTGAACCTCTCTCATCGCTTTTACGCAGATGGCATGCAGCTCATTCTCTCTCTTTCATGCTTTTCTGACTCCTGTCACACCTCTGTTTCTTCCCGTCTTGCCGCAATACAATCTTGGATGTCCTCCCACCTTCTCCACCTTAATTCATCAAAAACGGAAACACTCTTCTTTCCCGCCAGCTCCCCTTTCCCCTCTCTGGTCTTTTTCCTCCCACTCTCCTCCCTTTTTCTTCTTCTGATCAGAACCTTGGAGTCATTTTTGACTCATCTCTGTCCTTCTCTTCCCTGCTAATACTGCACGCTGCTGTCGTTTTCACTTGTTTAATCTCTGTCTTGCTCAACAGTTTCTCTCTTTCCCGGTGACTACCAGTCACTAAAATACTCGTATTCTCTTTTATCCTCTCTCGTCTTGATTTCTTGTCCTCTCTCCTGGTCGGTCTACCACACTCACATCTCACTCCCCCGAGATCTGTTCTCCATCTTCAATGACCTCCAGTCCCCAATAACGCGTTCTCGTCTTTCTATCTCCTGTTTATCTTTTCACTTGCTCTTTATTGTCTTTAAATCCCTCCATGGTCTTGCTCCTTCCTACCTCTCATCTATGCTCCTTCTCTTACTCTTCATTCTCAGCTTCTCCTCACTGTTCCAAACCCCCACACCCCGTGCCGCTTCCCGGGTCCCTTCTTTTGGCCTTGTTGCACCAAAGCTCTGGAATAAGCCGGCCTCTCTTCACATCTTACTCCGGTTAGAGCCCATTTTCGAGCTACACTAATCACCTTTCTGTAGCTTCTCCCGCAACCTCCTGTGCAGCACTTTCCCCTAATCAACAGCTTCAACGGACAGGTGCAAAGCCTCCAGAACTCATGGGATTTGGTGCTTGGATGAGTGCCTTGGGCCTCGATCGGGGAGTGAAGGGGAGAGGGGGGCTCAAAATCGAAAGGTATGAGCCAACCAGAGTAAGGCTTCGTCAGCCAAAGATCACATACCTGCTGGACGTGGCTCCTTGGTTCTAAGGGATACGCGTGTTTTACTGAGACATCCAGAGTGTGGCAGGTGGCAAAGCTGTTCTGCACCAGGCATTGTCCGGCGGGATCAAATAGAACCACATCTGTATCCTCCCATTGTAGTAAACCACATCTGGGTGCTGGAGAAACATAGATCTGTAGAAGAGCGGGCGGCAGGCGTTAAGTACAGAAGCTAGAAACATTGCCACCAATCAGGCACACTCGCATGATCTGCACCCTCTCACCGCGCGCGCTCTCTCTCTCTCTCTCTCTCTCTCTCACGCACGCGCGTGCGCGAGCGCGCATGCGCATATGAGCCTCGTAGCAGGCATCAGAGGTTAGACCAGAGTGCCTACTCCTAGCACCTTGAGAACCAAGCATGCGGCTCAACCACACTCAACACACCGCAGGAGCTAAGCTTTGCATCAGCTCCACCAGGAGAACCAAGGGAGAACCACAGCCTTCCACCACAATACACCAAGAGAACTAAAGTTTGAACTGGAGACTCTGACAACCACAAGAACCAAGCCTTGCATCAGCGCCTCTACCAAGCTCCACCCTGAGAACCCAGAGTTGAACCACAGCTCCTACCATGACGCACCAAGAGAACTAAAGTTTGAACTAATATGATATGATATATGGCATTTCTAACGCGCCTATACACAAGTGTTTCAAGCTGACTGTACTGGACTCTACCACCACGAGAACCAAGCTCTGCACTTGAACCACCACGAGAACCAAGGGTTGAACCACAACCCCCCTGCACACTGCACTCTCAGAACTAAAGTTTGAACTAAGGTTCCAGCAGGCTCCGCCCACCGCAAGACCCAAACCTTGCATCAGCGCCACCACCAAGCTCCAGCTGCTCCACCATGAACCGAGGGTTGACCTTGAGCTCCTACCACAATGCATCAAAAGAACTAAAGTTCAAACTGGCAGCTCCACCCATCGCAAGAACCAAGCCATGCATCAGTGCTACCAAAACCTTGACACTGACCCACAAGTGCATTCACCACTCCACACCTGAATACCTCTCACAAAGGATCCACCCGGCCTCCTCCACCAGGCCAGTTAGAACGCCCTACGCCAACGTGCTCTGTGTGCCTATGGTAAGGAGGATTAGAGCGGGCGGCTCTAGCTTCCCCTACCTCGCACCTTCACACTGGAATGCCCTACCTCCCACCATAAGAGGCGAGGCCTTCCTCATGATCTTTCCCAAAGCCTTGAAAACTGTGCTCTTCACCTGAAGCTCGCCAGTATCCACATCTGAACCCGTTACCACCTAAATGAACCATGCTTATACGTATGACATGTATCCTAATGTATTTTTTCTCTGTTTTTGCTCTTTGCATCACTGTTTTTCTCCCCGTGTGCACTCTCCCTGTAACTAAGCTCCTCAGAAGTAACAGTGCCTCAGTGCCACGGGCTGCTGTGCGCTATGCAAATGTAATAAATAAATAAATACCACCTTGCTCCATCATGACAACTATGGTCGAAGCACGCCCCCCTGCACAGTGCACCAGGAGAACTAAAGTTTGAACTGGAGACCCACCCAAGAAGCATGCTTTGCTCCAGAAGCAAGGGGTGAAGCAGAGCCTGCAGCAGGCTCCACTGTGGGACCCATTTGCAAGGCTGCTCCACCCTGCAAGGTCAGCATGACGCGGCAGTGGTGTGTGCTCAGCAGAATGGGCCCGGCTGTTCACTATCTGTGTTGGAGGCAGAAGGTCTCCCTGCATTCCTAGTTGAGGGAAAGCTAGGGTGCACAGGCTCTGCCTTCCTGCTGGACCAGTTCTGCAGCCCTGGCACGCTCTCCCTTAGGGGAAGGTTCATATCAACAGTGCACCCCATGCAGCGAGGGGGGAGAGGGCCTGGCTGCCTAACCCCTGCTTGGAAGGCAGGAGGGTGGGGGGAATTCCCCTTCCAATGTAGACAACTCAGGGTGGGCTTCCAGCAATGGCCTGCCATCCCACCAGTCATTCTGGAGATTGGACCATCTGCAGCACCAAGACACACACCTGGTCTGCGAGTGGGAAGGGGTCTCAGGCCAGACCTCGACTCCCTTGTGTTCCTATAAGCGTTGACTGTTTCTTGCCATCCATGGAACTTTGCTTTCCAGCCTGTCCTCACTGCCCCCTTAGGGAATCTGTACAGGGGAGAAGCTGCTTCCAAGCGCCGGTAAGATGGTGGCCACCTGAACGAGACGCCCGAGGCCTTATCACATTTTGGGGTTTACCCCCCCTGTCTAGGCCTACCTCTGGTTCAGTTTCAGCGCGCAACAGGGCCATTCCATGACGCAATATTTTACTGGCCCATCTTGGTTCAGTATAGCTGAACCGATAGATCAGGCTAGGCGTGGCAATGAGAGTTAATACAGACCGGATACTAAAGTTGCTGGACCTCCGTCCTACCCTGATAGGCTAATAAGAGCCTACAGACTCAGGAGAAGATGGCGTCACTGCTGAGTGTCTCATCTGGTGCCACTCCTCCCCTCAACTCACTAAGTTTAAAAGGGCCCGGCTCTGGGTGATGACGTCACCGCACCCACATCACTACCTTCCTTGCGCCTATACCCTGCGGGGGAGGTCTGGCTGCCAGGCCGCTTGGTACCCCTTTCCACCACAAGTCCTCCCCAGCTTGGAGGTCAGCGGGTGCTGGCCTAAGACCTTGGTTAATGGGTTAGGTCAACTAGTGCACAGTGATGTGCTCTGCCTCTGGATGCTACTGCTTGCCGGTGCTCATTGTTGTGTTCTTCCCTGGCGGTGCAGCTGGCAGAGGGAGGGATGAGCAGGGCCTGTATAAGGGTCCTGCTGAGGAGCCAACAAAGGACACGACACGCTTGTTCTGGCTCGTGCCCGGAACTGCCTGCCTTCCGGCAGGGTGGGCCCTTTATTAAACATGCGCCTCACGTCACTGTGCATGCGGGACATGAGGCATATGTACCATTCCTCCTTTTTTCCAACCAAACACAATGACACACAAACACATACCAACATCAAACAACATCACTAATTTTCCTGTACAAATCTAGTTCACCACTCATAGTCTCTTAGCCTCTCTGGAGCCTTCAGGGCTGCCCTTAGGTCCTACCGGCTGGGCATTTGCCAGGGAGCTGTCTCAGGGCCAGTACCCCCTCTGGCTCACCTTCATCTTCTGGGTACGCCCCCTCAGATCCTTCTGGTTGCTCCTCAGGCTCTCGACTCGGGGATGCTTCTCCCTCGCCCCAGTGACTCAACGTCTGGTGGCAGCTCTGCCTCAACCTGGGACTGTCTGTCTCGATCAATCCACATTTGTCGGGGCACTCTCTTGAACTACGAAGCATTCCTGGCAATGGTCTGTTGCTCTTGTGCCGCTGTAACCATTGTTCCTTCTGTTCGGGTCACTTTCCAGGGTGCGCAGTCATACCGTATTTTGAGGTTGAACTTTGTGGGGTTTCGCAGCACCAGTACGTGATCGCCGACCTTGTGTCTAGAGCTTCTTGCGAGCCTCCTGACGCTCATGTGTTTGTTTGCTGCTCTCTCCTTTGTTGAGTGTGGCCACTGCCGAAGGTGTCTACTCCTCTGCTCGGGTGGTATGGTTGAGTTTACCAATGTCCCGTAAAATGAGGTCCGCTGGGGTAAACCGGTGGAGCCCTGTAGGAATCTGTATAGATCCACTCTCCAGGGGCTGTTTTGAGCCCTGCATATGCATAGCACTTAGTTGATTGTCTGCATGAATCTCTCCACGTTGCCATTTGCCTGTGGCCACCGGGGCGTGATGTGGTGATGTTTGGTGTGCAAATCGTCCAGGTATTTCCTGGAATGGTGGTCTATTGCCACTCCTGATGCGTCTTGGCAGGCCATATGTAGTGAACATCTTCTCGAGTGCAGATCAGGTGCCACTGTCTCTGCTGCTGTCAAGGATATGATCTCCACTTCTGGGTATCGTGAGTTGTCGTCAATGGCCACCAGCAGGTATGTTCCTTCCTGTACTGTGCAGAAGCTGACACTGATGTTGTCCCACCTTGATGACCCACGCTCTGCCAACTGTATAGGTTCAGGGTTTGGAGGTGCTCCTGTGATTTGGCAAGGGAGGCAGGATGTAATGACTTGCTCTACCTTGGTGTCAATGTGAGGAAACCACACCCGGTGTCGAATTATGGCCTTTGCCTGACCATTCCCTGGTGGCCTTCGTGTGCCAGTGCCACAATCCTGTCTTGCAGGCTGTTGGGGATCACAATGTGGGTTCCCCTCAGGATCAACCCGTCGCTGGTGACGGATAATTACTGTCGTACTGGGAACATGCCAGTAAGGAAGTCTCTGGCCGCTGGCGTTCGGTTGTGTACATGACGGAGGAAAGATTTCCAAACACCCGATATGATAGTGTTCTTGACTATGTCACAGCAAGGATCAGTGTGTGTGGCCTCCACATTGTCTTTGATGCCGACTGCCTTGGGCATCACGGTGTGAATGATTTGTCATATATGCTCCTCCGTTTCCTCTGCTTCACTCACTTCCCCCAAGGTCGCAGCCCTCGGGTGCTTGGATAGGAAATCCGCCAGATTGTCCGTGCCCGGTTGATAGGCCAACTCAAACTCGTACTGGTGAAGGTGGAGCAGACACTTCCCAATTCTGGCCAGAGGTTGTGCTGATGACAGTGTGAAGATCGGGATGAGTGGCTTGTGATCTGTGTAGGCCCTGAATGTTCATCCATAAAGGTAGATGTGGAAATAGCTGCAGCCGCAGAGTTCCGCTATGGCCTCCTTCTCGATGTGTGAGTATCAGTGTTCAGTGGGCGTGAGGGCTCGGGAGGCATATGTGTTGGGCTTTTTCGCCTGTCTGTGATATTTGAACGAGGATAGCCCTGAGGCCGATGGGGCTAGCATTGACTTATAGCTCAATCATCAACATTGGGTCATAATATGCCATTGTTGTTTCCGATGACAGGGACATCTTGATTCGCTCCAACGCCTCCTGGCATTCAGAGCTCCAGTTCCATTTGGTGTTTGACCTGGTGAGCTCCCTGAGCGGCTTGGACATTGAGGTTGGGGATGAACATCCCGCAATAGGTTGCCATTGTCATGATGCCTACCCCCGGAGCACCAGGCCAGGCCCCGCACCCCCTGGAGCAGGCATCATGCCCCCGGGTAAAAGCCCAGCGGCCCCTTATAGGGGCTCTTTGGACTCTGTCCTGGCGCCGTTGGCGCCAGGCTCATAAAGGAAGGTGTTTTGTGCACTTACCTGATGCAGACCATGCTGCAAGATTCAGGCCTCCCTGAGACCTGAAAGTGACTATTTTTTCATTGGGACTATTTTGCCACTCGGGCGTGGCCAGGGAAGGATACTTACCTGGAACTACTTTGGGGGCTATTTAAGCCATGCCCAGACAGTAGCTCACGCTTCGCGTTGTTCTGCATCCAAGCAGCTGAACGCTCACCATATCTGCTCCTGCATCTGGTCTCCAGCCACGCCCGCCTCGATCCTGGAACACCTGTAAGGAAAGAAGAGAAGAGAAAGGTGAAAACCAAGAATTTTATCAAACTTCTTACCTGCATCCGGAACCTTCACGCCAGCGTTCCTGAGAAAAGACTTTCATTTAAAAGCACCGCGTTGCTCGCTGCAGTGCCGCGCTTCACTCACCTGTCCTCAGGAGTTCTTCTGGCTCCACCGCGACTGTCTGCACCGGTCGCCACATCTCTGCGCCTAGGGGAGAGAAGAAGAGACAAAAGGTGAGCAGAAGGAACATATGAGGAAAGCCTAATTTTCCGCCATAACACTTACCGGTCTTCTGTTGGTGGACCATTCCTCATTTCGGGTCGGCGCCACTTTGTTGGCAGGTACCGCACCCTGGCCCCTATGGGGAAAGTACAAAAGACATTACTGGGGGAATATAAAGACATTAAGAGGGATCGCCCCCATCGCTAACTCACCTGAGTTTACCATCGGCAATTCAATCCCTCAACGCATCGCCTTCATTCTTCACCTGAAATAAAGGACAGATCACAGGTTAGGAAGGCAACAGAAAAGGAGGCTCAACACTTGAACTTTTGTAATCTTCATACTTACGGCGTTCCGCTCGGAAAAGTCAAGTGGATTTTGCCAGCGCCATTCTGAAAACCAGTGAAGTAACTGGACAAACACGCGCCCCTGCACCAGAAGCAGGATGGAGAGTTCATCCTTTCAAACCATAAGGTGAGCTTCAACCAGGGATTTCGGAGGAAGTTAGAGAAGAATGAAGGGGGTAAGGGGGGAGCAAGCACATTATTCTGCAGACTGTTAATCCCTTTTCTCATCTGCAGAAGGATATTCCTACGGGCCAGACAAGCCAGATTTGAGGGTCCTGTTCAGTCGGTGTTCCGAGTTCTGCGCATCACGCTCGAAGAGGCCACAGCAACCTAGACTAGACCAGTGCCTCCGTGGGAGTCAGGTGAGCATTACAGAACGCGAAGCCTTCCTACAAATTCCCACCCAGGCGCTATGGAAACTTCTGAGACTGATCAGTTGGCCCAACTACTGGGGGAATTACGGGCCGAAGTACACGCCGCTCGTCAAGAGACTAATGCTCTCAGGAGGGAAGTGATTGTATCAAAGGAAAGAACTGATGACCTGGCTAGACAGTTTTTGCAAGGTCAAGCTGGACACACTCCTCTACCCGGTTCCAGGGGGAATCCCGCTCCTGTGGTTCTCAGTAACCCTGTGCAGATTAATCTACCTGGAAACATGCCGCTGGCCCCACCCGAACGCTTTGCTGGGGACCCCAAACGATTCGCCGTATTCATGAATCAGTGTTGTTTGCACTTCCTATGCAGACCTGGGGCCTTCCCTAATGACCAGACCAAGGTAGCCTTTGTATTGTCATATCTCAGCGGCTGTGCTGCCAATTGGTCAGTTCCACTGGTTACTCAAGATGACCCGATTCTCAGTGATTTTCAAGGATTTCAAGCAAGCATGGAAAGGTTATTTGCTCGACACTCTCAGGGGCAGGCTCTGGATGACGAACTCCTATCCCTGCGACAGGGCAATCAGGACCTCCTATCCTACATTGCAACCTTTAATAGACTAATTGTGGAAACTGGGTGGCCATAGGATAAAAGAATCACGTTATTTTATCGAGGTCTAGAGGGAGAACCTAAATATGTCCTGGCCCAAGTTGTAAATCCGCCCCAAGAATGCACAGAATATATAGACTTAGTGGTCCAATTGGATCACAGATTTCAAAACAGAAAAGCAGATCGGTCCAAGTTTGAGACCCGGGTGTTGGTCAAGACCCACTTTAACCCCAAGGGTGCTGATGTCTCTGAGCCTATGCAAATCGGAGGGGTTAAAGGACCTTTAACTCAAAAAGAATGTGAAAGAAGACGGCAGATGCAATTATGTCTTTATTGTGGGTCCACTGGACACTTTCTACGAGATTGCCCGGCAAAACCGCCCAAGAAGGTGGTAGGAGCCGCTGATAAAAACCATGAAGACTCTGTTTCGGGAAACAACCACGCCCGACAAGTGTAGGGGTCCGCTTGCCGAGCTTGAAAACGAACTCTCAGACCTCGCATTTTATTGTGCCAATGGTCCTCCTAGATCCGGAACTACCGGTTGCATGCAATAAAGGCATACATCGATAGTGGGGCTATAGGAAATTATGTGGATCGTGAATTGGTCTCTAGGATTAACCTCCCTCTGCGTCCTAAAACCAGCAAAGATGTCATCACCACAGTCGATGGAACCGAAATTGCCTCTGGACCGGTAACACATTCCACTGCTGAGGTGACACTTGTAGGTCCGGACGGCCATCGGGAGGCAGTTGTGTTTGATGTAATCAAGGCTCCACAGTTTCAGGTTATTCTCAGAATCCCTTGGTTAGAGACACATAATCCTCGAATTGATTGGCGAGCGAAGAGAATAACCTTCCCGGATTGTGCACAAACCTGCTACCCAGAAAATCTGAAGATTAGTCTAGCGTCTGTAACCTCTGTCTCCATGCAACTACCTCCGAATTACCAAGACTTTCAGGACGTCTTCCAAAAGCAACAAGCCAACACGTTACCTCCCCACAGATCGTACGATTGCCAAATCGATCTGGTGCCCGATGCACAACCCCCTTGTAGCAGGATTTATGCCCTTACTGAACCTGAGAATCTGCATTTGAGACAATATTTAGATCAATACCTAGCCAATGGTTTCATTCGCCCGTCAAAGTATCCGGCATCCTCGGCTTTGTTCTTCGTGCCCAAAAAAGAAGGCGACCTTAGAACTTGTATCGACTACTGCACATTGAACCAGATAACTGTTAAAAACCGTTACCCTCTGCCTCTGATCCCTGAACTCCTTGACCAGGTGAAGGACGCTTGCATATACACCAAGTTAGATCTCCGGGGGGCTTATCATCTGGTGCGAGTAAAAGAAGGCGACGAATGGAAAACGGCCTTCCATACAAAATATGGATTATTCGAATACCAAGTGATGCCTTTCGGGTTGTGCAACGCGCCTGCTGCCTTCCAATTCTTCATGAACGATGTCCTTCGGGAACTCATCGATGTTTGTGTTGTTGTATATATCGATGACATTCTTGTGTACTCCTCTTCGGAATCAGATCACAGAAAGCATGTCAGAGCCGTCCTTGAGAAATTGCGCCAGCACAAACTGTTTGCAAAGCTGGAAAAGTGCGTTTTCCATACCACCGAGGTTGAGTTTCTTTGATTCATCCTGACACCTAAAGGGGTCCGAATGGACTCACGAAAAGTGGATGCCATCCTCAAATGGCCATCACCTAGTTCGGTGAAAGGTGTCCAAAGCATGCTTGGTTTTGCTAATTTTTATCGCAGATTTATCCCGGAATTTTCACGTGTGGTACAACCCATCACTGCACTCTTGCGAAAAAATAAACGCTTCGAATGGACCGAGGAAGCCGAACAGGCCTTTCAGGAATTGAAAGCTAAATTCACGTCCGCACCTATTTTGAAGCACCCGTGTCCCGATCTCCCATATATAGTCGAAACCGACGCGTCCAGCTTAGCCATGGGAGCTGTCCTTTCTCAGAGAGACCCTGAAACCAACCAACTGCACCCCGTAGCATTTTGGTCCAGAAAGTTCTCGCCGCCTGAAGTAAATTATGCAATCACCGACAAGGAATTATTAGCCATTAAGTCCGCCTTTAAGGCTTGGCGGCATTATCTTCTTGGCGCCAGGCATACCATCACCGTGATCACTGATAACCGAAACTTAGAATATTTAAAAACTGCCAAGGCTCAATCGTCACGTCAGCTCCGATGGGCTTTGTTCTTTGCTGAGTTCGATTTTGTAATCACTTACCGCCCCGGCTGTAAGAATGGCAAAGCGGACGCGCTATCCCGAATAGGAATGGGAGAAATAGACACAAACTCAGAACCTGTGCCTATAATTCCCGAACAAAGAATTTTGGGGATAACCTCTTTACAAACCCTTGAAGACATTCAAGCACGGGTAAAAAAAACTCCTGGACTCTACAGCCTTGCAGGATTGGATCCAAAGGGGGTCTTACTTTTCAGTCAACGATGGCCTACCTTACTTCCAAGGACGCTTATTTCTGCCAGAAAAGGAATTGCAAGAACTGGTTATTTCCCGTCATCATGATACCCTGATGGAAGGACATCCTGGCATTGCCAAAACTGACGAAAAAATTAAACGACAATTCTGGTGGCCTTCCTGGCGAAAGGATATTAAATCTTTTGTGATGTCCTGTGGAGTTTGTGCCCAAAACAAAGGCCAAAAGACAAAACCCGCCGGTCTTCTTCAGCCTTTAGACATTCCACCAGCACCTTAGCACACCTTGTCACTAGATTTTATCACGGACCTGCCCCCTTGTAATGGATACAATACTATTCTGGTTGTGGTGGATTTATTTTCCAAGATGGCCCATTTTATTCCGTTGAAAAGATTACCTTCAGCTTCTGTCCTAGCCAAGGAATTCCTCGAAAATATCATCCTTTTGCATGGATTCCCGTCCATACTAGTCTCCGACCGGGGAAGCCAGTTTATTTCTCATTTTTGGAGAAAGTGTTGTCAACTGGCACAAATCGACGTAAGACTCTCAACCAGCCACCACCCACAGACCGATGGTCAGACGGAGAGAACGAACCAGACCCTTGAACAATACCTACGATGTATGTTGCACCAATCGGAGGGTAATTGGAAGGATATTTTATGGGTGGCCGAATATGCATACAATAACTCGGTACACTCTGGAACTGGACAAAGCCCCTTTTATACCCTATATGGACATCACCCTCGTACCTCAGAACTGGACTCACCTCTGAGCCTTGAAATGCCCGCAGTGGACCATTTGCATTCCACGATAACTCAAGCCTTCAAGGATGCAACTGCACATTTGCAACAAGCGAAAGGGAAATAAAAAAGAATGCGGATCTGCATCGGAGTGAGGCGCCTCCATACCAAATAGGGGATCAAGTATGGTTGGCTACCAAACACTTATTGCTCAAGGGACCTCGAACTTTTAATCCAAGGTATTTGGGCCCTTACTCGATCAAAGCTATAATTAACCCAGTGGCAGTCAAGCTCGATCTACCAGCTAACATGCGGATTCACCCCGTTTTTCATGTGTCACTTTTGAAACCAGTGGAACCAGATTAATAAAGCCACCAGAACCAATCCAGATAGATGGGGAGCCTGAATTCGAGGTGAAGAACATTTTGGATTCTAAGATCTCAAAATCAAAACTTTTCTATCTAATTGATTGGAAAGGTTACGGGCCTCAGGAAAGGTCTTGGGAACCCAGCGACCACGTACATGCACCTCGGCTGGTAAAAAGGTTCCATTGGAATTTCCCAAACAAACCGAAACCTCCAGAGGGAACGACCTTGGGAGGGGCCTTGGGGGGAGGGGGGGAGTGCTGTCATGATGCCTACCCCCGGAGCACCAGGCTAGGCCCAGCACCCCCGGGAGCAGGCATCATGCCCCCGGGTAAAAGCCCAGCGGCCCCTTATAGGGGCTCTTTGGACTCTGTCCTGGCGCCGTTGGCGCCAGGCTCATGTTGGACATCAGTCCTGGCGCCATAGGCGCCAGGCTCATAAAGGAAGGTGTTTTGTGCACTTACCTGATGCAGACCATGCTGCAAGATTCAGGTCTCCTTGAAACCTGAAAGGGACTATTTTTTCATTGGGACTATTTTGCCACTCGGGCGTGGCCAGGGAAGGATACTTACCTGGAACTACTTTGGGGGCTATTTAAGCCACGCCTAGACAGTAGCTCACGCTTCGCGTTGTTCTGCATCCAAGCAGCTGAACCCTCACTGTGTCTGCTCCTGCATCTGGTCTCCAGCCATGCCCGCCTCGATCCTGGAATACCTGTAAGGGAAGAAGAGAAGAGAAATGTGAAAACCAATAATTTTATCAAACTTCTTACCTGCATCCGGAACCTTCACGCCAGCGTTCCTGAGAAAAGACTTTCATTTAAAAGCACCGCGTTGCTCGCTGCAGCGCCGCGCTTCACTCACCTGTCCTCGGGAGTTCTTCTGGCTCCACCGTGACTGTCTGCACCGGTCGCCACATCTCTGCGCCTAGGGGAGAGAAGAAGAGACAAAACGTGAGCAGAAGGAACATATGAGGAAAGCCTAATTTTCCGCCATAACACTTACCGGTCTTCTGTTGGTGGACCATTCCTCATTTCGGGTCGGCGTCATTCGTTGGCAGGTACCGCACCCCGGCCCCTATGGGGAAAGGACAAAATACATTACTGGGGGAATATAAAGACATTAAGAGGGATCGCCCCCATCGCTAACTCACCTGAGTTTACCATCGGCAATTCAATCCCTCAACGCATCGCCTTCATTCTGCACCTGAAATAAAGGACAGATCACAGGTTAGGAAGGCAACAGAAAAGGAGGCTCAACACTTGAACTTTTGTAATCTTCATACTTACGGCGTTCCGCTCGGAAAAGTCAAGTGGATTTTGACAGCGCCATTCTGAAAACCAGTGAAGTAACTGGACAAACACACGCCCCTGCACCAGAAGCAGGATGGAGAGTTCATCCTTTCAAACCATAAGGTGAGCTTCAACCGGGGATTTCGCAGGAAGTTAGAGAAGAACGAAGGGGGGAAGGGGGGAGCAAGCACACGATTCTGCAGAATGTTAATCCCCTTTCTCATCTGCAGAAGGATATTCCTACGGGCCAGACAAGCCAGATTTTGAGGGTCCTGTTCAGTCGGTGTTCCGAGTTCTGCGCATCATGCTCGAAGAGGCCACAGCAACCCAGACTAGACCAGCGCCTCCGTGGGAGTCAGGTGAGCGTTACAGCCATCCCCAAGAAACTCTGTACCTATGTGGGTGTTGTCGGAGTGGAGGCCTCCTTTAATTCTGCAACCTTTTGTGGGTCGGCTGACACTCCCTCACTGTAGAAGTCGTACCCGAAGAATATTATCTCCTCTTTTGCAATTGTCCCGGTGGATGGTTAGGCCTGCGGTCTGCAGCCTGCTGATCACCATCTCGAAGCGATGCATGTGTTCCTGCCTGTCGCTGGTGTGGATAAGGATGTTGTCACTGACATTCAGCACCCCTGGGATTCTCAGGATTACTTCCTGGATGGTCTGCTCGAACACCTCCGCCGCTGAGGAGATGCCGAAACTCAGTCTCTTGTACCGGCGTAGACCCAGGTGTGTGGAGAAGGTTGTGATGTACCTTGAATCGCGCTGTAGTTTCAACTGGTGGTATCCAGCATTCAGGTCGATTTTTGAGAAAACTTTTGACTCTGTGAGGTCCGTAATTATCTCATCTAGAGTGGGGGTGATGTGACGCACCCTTTTGATTGCTGCATTTGGTAGGTGCATATCAGTGCAAATCCTCACTTTCCCCGGTTGGTTTGGTTTCTTCGTTACCGCCATAGGCGAGAACCAGGGCGTTGGTCCTGTGACTTGTTCAATAATGCCAGTCTTTTTGAGTTCACGTAACTCCCTTTCGACCAGGTCTCTCATATGAAATGGGGGTTCTCCTGTGGCGTACTTCCCGGGGCTGTACTGTCTGGTCGATGTGAAGCTTTGAGTTTGCCTGTCAAACATCCAATACCGTTGAGGATGCCCAGGCACTTCTGCAGGAGGTCAGAGATGTCAGTTGAGTCTGTGACATCGCAGATTAACCAGATTAGTCCTAGGTCTTCCGCTGCATCCCCACTAAGCAGGCATTCAATTCCTGCATTGACAACATATATCTTTGATTGGAGGACTCTTTCGCCCCGGCTTAGTGTCGTTCTGAAGCGTCCTTCCAATGGTAGTGACGTCTTGGATCCGTAGGCGAACAGGAGGGTTTCAGTTGGCCTGAGGTCAGATTGAAGACACAGTGTCTGGAACTTTGTTGATGGCATGACATTTACTGATGCTCTGGTGTCTATTGTCATGAGTGTCTCCTGGCCCTGTATGGACACAAGGCATTTGTGTCTGCTCTGTCTTTTCCTCGGCTCCATGCGTCTGTGCTCAAGTGCTGAGATCAAATGGACCTTTCTTCTTCTTCTCGTTCCCCCAGTCCCCACGTCCGTCTCTGGGTCGCCATCGTCATCTCCGGATTCCTCTGTCGAAGAGTTAGGTCTACAGAATGTGCCTATGCCGTGGGCTGAGTTACAGCCTGGGAACAGCTCTGCGTGTGTTCAGTTCCCTCATCTCGTTGTCAGTGTTGTGTTCTTCCCTGCCGGTGCAGCCGGCGGAGGGAGGGATGAGCACGACCTGCGCCGGGGCCCTGCTGAAGAGCCAACAAAGGACACGATACGCTTGTTCTGGCTCATGCCCAAAACTGCCTGCCTTCCGGCAGGGCGGGCCCTTTATTAAACGTGCGCCTAACGTCACCACGCATGCAGGACGTGAGGCGTATGTAACACTCATTTGCACACTGGGTCATGAGCATTAGTGCGCATGCATTGGAGAACCGGGCTTGGAGACACTATGCACCATGGGGGTGAAGAATCCAGCGAGTATTCTCCCTCCCCTCCCTACCCCTCGCCTGATTGGCAATTCTGCCTACATTTGAACATTAAACACCCTGAGATTTCCTTGGCTGCTCGCGCGTGCTCGCCTTGCAGTACAAGCTCTGTGTGTGGCGAAGGCACTCGTGTCAAGTGCACATTTAGCATGTACGCATCTGAAACAATGCAGCAATTGCAGCTGGCTATCAGCATCTCTTTTTTTAAAAATGTATTTATTGGTTTTAACAGTTTAACAAACAAAGTATGCATCACTTGTAATATCAGACATTAATCAAAGAATTATGTATCCCCCCACACCCCCAACTCAAGACCACAGTCAACATTATCTTCCAATTATGATGGGCTGGATTGATGGCTAGGACAGTCCGAACCGTCCGAGGTATCGTCAGAGTTATTAGGATGCAGTAGTGGCTCTGTTAAAGCCACCCAGCGATGCAGTTCTCCACTGGAGTCCAGCCTCTGTTCGAGGATTGCCGTTTCCCACACGCCGGTCTCCGCCGTTATCCATTTCGTCAGGTCCCCCCACCACAGTGCCTCATACGGGGCCCTTGGGCTCTTCCATCCCATGGCTATGCGTCTCTTCGCAGTTATGTAAATCAGATCTTTGAGTTTGTTTAGAGGCTTATTTTTGTGGTTGCGTTTGCATCTGCCCAGGATGCAGGCTGCGGGGTTGTTCACTTCTAGCTCAATATCTGCGTCCGCCACCCTCTCCTGAACCTGTGTCCAGAAGTGGCGTATCTCCGGGCAGCCCCAGAACATCTGCGTCATACCCGCTCTTGGCTCCTTACATTTGGGGCATACTTGGGCCTCAGCTCCTTTGAAATTGGATATGGCCTCAGGTGTTAGGTAGGCTCTGTTGGTGATGTATAATTGAATGAGCTGCAAACAGGCATTCCTAGAAACTTTTTTGTGGTAGTGAGTTATTTTCTCCCATTCGACCTCTGCAAAGTCTTGGCCAAGTTCGATTTCCCATTTTGCTTTGCTTTTGAGCTCGCTGTTTGTCGTGCCCTGGAGCAGGGTTTCGTACAATCGCGAGGTTTCATGGCCGCCTTCGGCTGTGTTTAATAGTGTTTCTATGACCACGTTTTCCGTCTTTGGGGTGGTAGCCTCTGGCCATCTAACCATTATGGCTTGTGTCACTGCCCTATGGAGCAAAAATTGGCCAGCGGGTAATCCCGTAGTCTCAGCAAGGTCAGGGAAGGGTATGATCTCCTGGTCTCGTGTTAGGTCTCCCAAGGTGGCCACTCCGTAGGGTTCCCACTGGGTGCGTGATTCGAGAGAGCCCCATGGCTGGTAAGCCATAATTGCTGCGATGGGGATTTGTGGTGAGAAGGGATCAGCTGACCCCACAGTTCTGCACGCTCTGTTCCAGAGCTTTATTCCAAGTTTGATTAGGTATGGGAAGGGCTGTGTGAGTCTGTTCCGGACCCATAGTAGGTCCCTCAGGAGGAGATTGGGCAATGCAGGTTGGAGGAGCCTAGTGTCCGTGGTGGTCTCGGCAACCATCCATCGCATCACATGCCTTAGTTGGCTTGCCAGGTAGTACAATTCGAAATTGGGGACTTTGATTCCTCCCCTCTCGTAGGGTCTTTGGAGTGTGTCCAGCGCCACCCCGTGTCTGCCTCCCTGCCAAAGGAACCGTCTACATAGTTTATTTATGTTTCTGAAGAAGGAGGGGGGGATATTGTAGGGAACGTTTGTAAAGTTGTATAGTAAGCGAGGAAGAGCGACCATTTTGAGGAGACCGGCCCTTCCGGCCATCGAGAGCGGGAGCTTTCCCCAGAATCCCATAGATTTTTCTAGAGTGTCTTTAGCTCTCACTGTGTTGAGTACATGTTCCGTGTATGGGTCCCGGTGTATAGTAACCCAGGTATCTAAAGGAGGTCACTTGCCATTCTAGATCCAGGGAGGGAAGGGATCTTAGGTCTTCTTTATACAGTGCGGCAAGAGGGTAGAGGCAGGACTTGTCTTTGTTAATTCGGATACCCGTGTATCTGCTAAATCCGTCCAGTGTTTCTAGAATGTAGGGCAGGAGGTGTTCGGGGTTATGTAGGTACAATAGCGTGTTGTCCGCGTACATAGAGACGAGGTGGGTCACTCCGTCTATTACGATGCCCCCATCTCCGTATTCCTGTCTAAGGTATGCGGCTACGGGTTCGGTGGCAATGATGTATAGCATCGGGGAGAGTGGGCAGCCCTGACAGGTGCCCCTGTGTAGGGCCCATTTGTCTGAGAAGGTCCTATTTGTGCGCACCCTAGCGGTGGGGTTGGTGTAGACTAGCTGGGTCCATTTCAGGAAGGCGGGTCCGATTCCCATTCTAGCCATAGTGGCATATAGCCATTCCCAACGCACTGAGTCGAAGGCCTTGGTGGCGTCAAGTGACGCAACCGCGTATTTCTGAGGCCTCTGTTCCGTGCTGTATATGATGTGATGCAACCTACGCAGGTTCTCTGTTATGGAGCGACCAGGCACATAACCAGTTTGGTCCTGATGGATCAGGTGGGGGATTACCCTTCGCAGCCTACTAGCTAGCAGGGAGGTTAGGATCTTGCAATCGACATTTAACATGGAGAGGGGCCTATAGGAGCCGCAGTGCGATCCGTCTTTCCCGGGTTTCAGGAGGGGGATTATCACCGCTTCCCTCATGGAGTCAGGGAGGGCACCACGCTCGTAGGCTTCGTTAAACACCTGTGCCAGCAGTGGGGCCAAGGTCTCTTCGTACAATTTATAAAATTCCCCGGGGAGGCCATCAGTGCCTGGGGATTTACCGGCCGGGAGTGATCTGATGATTACTTTGACCTCATCGGGGGTGATGGGTTCGTCCAGGATGTCCGTCATTTGAGGATCAAGCCTGGGAAGGTCTATGTCATCCAGGACATCCTCAATATCGGAGTCGGCCACGGGTGGGGGTTTGGCGTATAATTTGCCGTAAAAGTCAGAGAACACCGAATTAATTTCAATCTGGGTGTGCACTAGGGAGCCGTCTGGTTTGAGTACTTGGCAAATGGGTGTTCTGGGGGTCTCCCTCTTGTATAGCCAAGCTAGGAGTTTACCGGCTTTGTCACCTAGGGCATGGGTTCGTTCAACGTGTTTGGCATAGCTCAGCCTACCCAGGGACTCCCAGTGCGTAAGGCAGGTTTGTTTTAGGTCAATTACTTTCTGTAAGTGTTCTGGGGATGGGTCTAGTCTGCCTTCCAGTTCTCCCAGCTCCCTCTCTGCATGTTCTAGGGAGGAAGTAACCGACCTTAGTGCCCCGCCCGCGGCTGCGATCATCTCCCCCCTCATGACCACTTTGTATGCCTCCCAGGCGGTGCCTATGTGTTTGACACTGTTGAGGTTCCTTTCCCAATAGTCTTCTGTCCTGTCCGCAATGTGTTCGCGGAGGGCTGTGTCTAGAAGGGCTTCAGCCCTGAGTCTCCAGGTGGGGACAGGGGGTCTAGGCGGGTAGTGGGGAATGATCGGACAGCACTCTGGGCTGGTACTGAGCCCCGCCAAACATTGCCTGTTGTTCTAGGCTTACGAAAAGGTAGTCAAGTCTAGTGTGGACCGCGTGTGGAGGGGAGTAAAAGGAAAACTCACGCAGGTCTGGGTGTTGTTCTCTCCATAGGTCTCGGAGTTGTAACTGCTGTACCAGCCTGGACAGTATTTTGGCCGGCGGGGAAGGGCGTGTGTGCTTATCGTCAGACCTGTCTTTCTGGGGGTCTAGGGTGCAGTTGTGGTCGCCCCCCCATATCATGGTTTGGTCCCTGTAAGGGCTGAGACGTGAATATAGGGAGTGAAAGAAGGTTGTTGCGTCGTGGTTGGGTGTATAGGTGCTGACTAGGCATGTCTCTCTCCCTTCGATAGTGCCGCATGCTAGTGCCATCCTGCCCTCATTGTCTACTTTGGAGCTGACTA